>NC_081816.1:10272500-10992500 GCF_030704535.1 Vitis vinifera | reverse complement strand
ACTACCTAAAGTCTTTGATTTCATCTACAACCCTAAGCTATTCATAGAATCTAGAACCCTAAACTCATGACCCGGAGTTGTTCATGTAAACAATAGCCCTAAGCTATTCATTACAACTAGAACCTTGAGTTGTATATAGGATCCAGAGCCCTAAGTTATTCATAACATTTAGAGCTATTGGCCTAAGACCAAGAATCATTCAAATCATCCACACCCTTAAGTTATTCATACCATCCAGAGCCCTAAGCTAATGATGTAGAATAGCCCATGTCATCCACAGCCTTGAGCTATTCATAGCATCTAGAGCCCTGAGCTCATGACCTAGATTTGTTCCTCTCAACCATAGCTCTAAGTTGTTCATAGCATCTAGAGCCCTAAGCTCAAGACCTAGAGTTGTTCATTTGAACAATAACCTTAAGTTGATTATAGCATCAAAGGCCCTGAGCTCATGACTAAGATTTGTGATTACTACTCAAAAAGTGCTATTTGATAGCTTGTAATTAACTCTTTCAAACACTTTTGAGTAGTATTTATTGCCTTTTAACCCAATTAACATGTTAAGGACCCTTGCAATCAATTCTAATCAAATTGTGTTAAGTTTTGGTGTTTTGATAGCTTTTTGATCACCAAAGCAATCCAAGAATGAGGGAGAGCTGTATATAGTTCATAGCAAAGCTTTTGGAAGCTCAAATTCATGAAGAACAAAGCTTTGGAGCTCCATAGCCCTTTGCCAAAGTCGTTCAAAGTATGCAAGGAAAGAACAATGGAGAGAGGAAAAACAGAGTGAAGAAAACAGAGGACAGCAGCTGCAGTGTTCTTTTGCACTTTTGGAGCACTTCCCGAAGTCCATTTTCTACATTATATATACCATTTTAAATCTCAGGAAGTCAACAATCCAATGCTTCAAACGGTGCACAATTTGGAGTTGAAACGAAGAAGTTACAGCCACTGCAAGTCAATCACTCTAAGCTGAAGAAAGCATTTTGCAAAAGTGTTGCGGAATCACCCTTTTGTTGCGAAATGATTTCGCAGCCTTTTTGTACAGTGTTGTGGATTCCCTCCTGAAGTTGCCCGATATATGCCGCAAATTGGAAGCTGAGCACCTCAAGATGAAAGCCAACTTTGCAGCCGTGCGAGAATAACCTTTTGTTGCGAAGTGATTTTGCAGCCCTTTTTGTGCGTCTGCGAAATCTCGCAGACCTCGTTTTCACCTGCGAAATGGTCCTTAATGCTTCCCGATATTTGTGCACCGAATCTTTTAGATCTTTTCTTCAGATATTTTTGTATAAATTTCCATTGTTCTCCTTGTAATCCACCAACCATAAGATTTCTTAGTTAGGAAGGTTGGAAAAACGTCTCTATATATATTCCCTTGCATGCACTGTAATAGAAGTATAGAAATAGATAGATATATCATATATAGAATCAACGAACAGAGCACTTGCTCTGTTTTTCTTATATATTCTTGTTTTCTCGTTAGTTTTCTTGCTAGCCAAACATTCTCTAAGGATTTTTCCTCAGAGGATGAGAGGCTAGGCTCTTTGTCTCTTAGAGTGAGGAAAGCCGGGTAAGTTTCCACATGCATAAATTGGAAGTTTTGTTGTTTTAGTTTTTAATGAAGAGAAAGTGTGACCCGTTAATGGTTTTTATCTTTTTAGTTAACTTAAAATGCCTTTAAATCACCTAGGCCAACACTTGGTAAGGCAAGTGATCTCCGTCCATGGAGATGCACTAGTTTACCCCTTGCGAGCCTTTGGGAGGTGACTTGAAGGTAGGATTTTCTAGAATAGCCAACACTTGGTAAGCTTTTGGACTCCAAGGAGACATCCATTAGTTATCTCTTGCGAGCTTTTGACGGGTAATCCAAGGTTAAAGATCACCTTGAATGGCAAGTGCTAGGTGAGAGGTATGAGCCATTGCAAGGTGCATCAGTGAGAGGGATTTAGTGTTTGAACCCATTAATGGGAAGAATCTGTACAACACCGGTTGGAGAAAGAACTATATGTTAATTCTCTAATGCGAGGAAAAGAAACAAGTGACCGAAACTCTCTTTTTTGTATGAGGAACCTGAGCCTAGTGATCTGAACTCCAAGAAACATTTTTCTTTGTAAGTAAAATCAGTTACTATTTTTGGTTAGTTTAAAACCAAACCTTTTTCATTCAAACATCTTTATGTTTTCTTTTAAAGCTAACCTTGAAATGAAAAGACACCAATTCAACTTTGAATTAATATCATTTGTGAAGTGAAAACCCATCATAGTGAACGATCCTAGAGCCACTATGCTATAGTAGCTTTGTCTTTGCTACCCTAGTAAATGGTGTAATAGGTTATAAATTTTGTTGATTACTCCCTCAATCAAGGAGCACCAGCTGGACACGAATCAGCTGAGACACCAATTGGGTACGAATCAATTTGTTCATGTCATTAACAACCCTAATCTTTTCATAGCATCCAGAGCTTATAGCTCATGACCTAAAGTCGTTCATGTCAGCCATAGTCCCGATTTTCTCACAACATCTAGAGCCTTGACCTCATGACCTAGAGTCATTTATATCATCCACAATCCTGAGCTTTTCATAGCATCTAGAACATTGAGCTCATGATTCAGAGTCGATCATGTCCTCTAGAACTCAAAGCTATTCAAAGCAACTAGAGCCTCGAGCACATGACCCAAAATTGTTCATGTCATGTAAAGCCTTAAGCTATTCATAACATCTCAAACCCTAAGCTTACCACCTCAAGTCATTCTTATCATCTATAGCCCTGAGCTGTTCATAGCATCTAGATCCCTGAGTTCACATCCTAGAGTTTTTCTTGTCAACCACAACCCTGAGTTGTTTGTAGTATCTAAAGCCCTGAGCTCGTGAGGTTGAGACGTTCATGTCATTAACAACCTCGAGTTATTCACAGCATTTAGAGCTTGGAGATCATAACCTAGAGTCATTGATGTCAGCCACAACCTTGAGCTGTTGATAGCCTCTAGAGTCTTGAGCCTATAGGTTCCCAAGTCATTCATATCATCTAAAACCCTCAGTTGTTCATAGCTTTTAGAGCCTTAAGCTCACAACCTTGAGTCATTCATGTCAACCACAATCCGAACCTGCTCATAGTATCTACAACCTTAATCTCATGACCTAGATTTGTTCAAATCATCCACATCTTCGAGATCATGATGTAGAAACGTTCATACCATCCACAACCTTAAGTTGTTCATACAATCTAGAGGCTTTAGCTCACAGGATCTTGAGTCGTTCATATCATCTACAACATTGATCTATTCATTGCATCGAGAACCTAGAGCTTATGAGCCATAGTCATTCATGTCAACCATAACCTTGAGCCATTCATAGCATTTAGAGGCCCAAGCTCATGACCCAGAGTAGTTCATGTCAACCATAATCCTGAGTTGTTCATAGCATTTAGGGTGATGGGCTCACAACCAAGAATCATTCATAACATTCACAACCCTAAGTTGTTCATAGCATCTAGATTACTCAGCTCATGGGATCCTGAGTCATTCGAATCATCCATAACCCTAGGACATTCATAGAATTAACATCATTGAGCTCACGACCTGGTGTAACTCATGTCATCCGTAACCTTGAGCTGTTCATAGCATTTAGAGCCTTGAGCTCACGATCTAGAGGCAATCATGTGATCTATGGACTTAAGTTATTCATCGCATCGAGAGCCCTGAGCTCACAACCCAAATTCATTCTTGTCAACAACAACCTTGAGATGTTCATAGCATTTATAGTCCTGAGCTCATGACCCAATGTTGTTCAAGTCATCTACAACCCTTAGCTATTCATAGCATTTAGACCATAAGCTCACGTCTTAGAATCGTTCATATCATCCTCCGCCTAAAGCTATTCATAGCATTTAGAGGCCTGAGCTCACGACCTAGAGTCATTCATTTCTGCCATGTCATGAGCTATTCATAAGATCTAGAGCCCTAAGCTCATGACCTAGAGTCATTCATGTCAACTACAACCCTAAGCTTTTCATAGCACTTAGAGCCATAGGCTCATGACTTAGAATCACTCATATCATCCTCAACCCAAAGTTGTTCATAGCATCTAGAAGTCTCTTCTCATGACCTCGAGTTGTTCATGTCAACCTTAGTTCTGAGTTGTTCATAGCATTTAGAGCCCTAAGCTCACGACCTAAAGTCATTCAAGTCAACCATAATCCTGAGTTGTTCATAGCATTTTTAGCTAGAGGCTCATGACCAAGAATAGTTCATATCATCATTATCCTTGAGTTGTTCATAGTATCTAGAGGCTTGAGCTCACGACTCAGAATCATTCATGTAAGCCATAGCCTTGATTTATTCACACCATCTAGAGCTCTAAGCTCAAGATTTGGAGTCATTCATGTCAACCATAATCCCAAGTTGTTCCTAGCATCTATAGCACTACGCTCATAACCTAGAGTCAATCATGTCTACCACAACACTGAGCTATTCGTAGCATTTAAATCTATAGGCTCACGACTAAGAATCGTTGATATCACCCTCAATCCTGAGCTGTTCATAGCATCTACAGGCCTGAGCTAACAGGATCTCGAGTCATTTTATTATCCACAACCCTGATTTGTTCAAAGCATCCACAAGCTTAAGTTGATAACTCAGACTCGTTCATGTCATCTATAACCCTAAGCTATTCATAACATCTAGAACCATAATCTCATGACCCAGAGTAGTTCATGTCAACTATAACCCTGAGTTATTCATAGCATCTAGAGCTTTGAGCTCATGACCTAGAGTCGTTCATGTCATTCATAGCCCTGAGATATTCATAGCCTTTAGGGCCATGGTTTCACAACCAAGAATCATTCATATCATTCACAACCCTGAGCTAGTCATAACATTTAGAGGCCTGAGCTCACAGGATCTCGAGTCATTCTTATCATCCTCAATCTTCAACTGATCATATCATCCAAAGCCCTAAGCTCACAACACAAAGTAACTCATGTCATCCACAACACTGAGGTATTCATAGTATCTAGAGCCCTAAGTTGATGACTTGGAGTCGTTTATGTCAGCCATAGCTCTGAGCTGTTGATATCATTTCGAGCCCTAAGCTCATGACCCAATGTCATTCAAGTCATCCATAAACCTGATTTGTTTATAGGATTTATAGCCTGGAGCACACGACCCAAAGTCATTCATGTTATCCACAAGCCTGAGTTATTCATACCATCTCGAGCCTTGAGCTCATGACCTAAAGTTGTTTATTTCATCCACAACTCTGAACTATTCATAGCATGTAAAGCCTTAAGTTCACGACCTAGAATCGTTCATATCATCCTCAGCCTTGAGCTATTCATAAAATCTAGAGGCTTGAGCTCACGGGATATTGAGTTGTTCTTATCATCCACAACCCTATGCTATTTAAAGCATCTAAAGCCTTGAGCAAACATAAGGGCCATGAGCTCATGGCTAAGAATCATTCATATCATTCATAACCTTGAGCTGGTCGTAGCAGCTAGAGGTTTGAGCTCACTGGATCCCAAATTGTTCATATCATCGACAACCCTAAGCTGATCATAGAATCTAGAGCCCTAAGCTCATGACCCAAAATAGCTCATGTCATCCACAACCTTAAGATATTCATAGCATCTAGAGTATTGAGCTCATGACTCGGACTCATTCATGTCATCCATAGCCCTAAGCTACTCATAGCATATAGAGCCCTCAGCTCACGACCCATAGTTATTCATGTCAACCATAGCGTTGAGCTGTTGATAGCATCTCAAGCCCTTAGCTCATGACCTAATGTCATTCATGTCATCTATAACCCTGAGCTCTTCATATGATATATAGCCCTAAGCTCAGGACTTAGAGTCATTAATGTTATTCATAACCCTTAGTTATTCCTACCATCTTAGGCCCTTAGCTCATGACCTATAGTCAATCATTTCATCGACAACCCTGAACTATTCATAGCATCTAGAGCCTTGAGTTCACGACCTAAAATTGTTCATATCATCCATAAAACTAAGTTGTTCATATCATCTATATCCTTGAGCTCACAACCTAGAATCGTGTATATCATCCACTACTCTGAGTTGTACATAGTATCTAGAGATCTCAACTTATGACCTAGCAAAGTTCATGTCATCGACAACCTTAAGTTGTTCATAGCATCTACAGTCTCGAGCTCATGACTCAGAGATGTTCATGTGAACCACAACCCTAAGCTATTCATAGTATCTAGAGCCTTATGTTCATGACCTAAAGTCATTCATATCATGCACAACCCTCAGTTGTTCATAACATCTAGAGCCCTAAACCCATGACCCATGGTTGTTAATGTTAACCATAACCCTAAGTTTTTCATAGCATCTAGACCCTTGAGCTGATGACATTAAGTCATTCATGTTTGCTATAAACTTGAGTTGTTCATAACATTTTGAGCTTTGGGCTCAGAACTAAGAATCATTCATATGATTCATAGCCTTGATTTGATTATATGATCTAGAAGCATGAACTCATAGGATCCTGATTCGTTCATAACATCCATAATCCTAAGTTGTTCATAACATCTAAAACCATGAGCTAACGACCTGGAGTAGCTCATGTCATCCAATGGCATGAGCTATTCATAGCATCTAGAGCCCTGAGCTCATGACCCATAGTCATTCATGTGAACTACAGTTTTAAGCTCTTTAGAGAATCTAGAGCCCTCTACTCACGACTGAAACTCATTCATGTTATCCACAACCCTAAGCTATTCATAGAATCTAGAGGCTCAAGCACATGACGTAGAATTGTTCATATCATCTAATGCCTTGAGCTATTTATAGCATCTAGAGGTTTGAGCTCACCACCTAAAACTGTTTATGTCATCCATAACCATGAGCTACCCATAGCATCTAAAGCCTTGAGTGCACAAGCCACAATAGTTCATATCATCCATAGCCCAAAGTTGTTTAAAACATCTACAGCTTTGAGCTCACGACATAGAATCATGCATATCATCCACAACCCTTAGTTGTTTATAACATCTTGAGGCCAATGCTCATGATGTAAAGTAGTTCATCTTATCTGCAATGCTAAGTTGTTCATAGCATTTAGAGTCATGGGCTCATAACTAAGAATCGGTCATATCATCCTCAACCCGAGTAGTTCATATCTTCTAAAGGGCTCATGAGATCCCAAGTTGTTTATATCATCCACAACTTTAAGTTATTCATAACATTTAGATCTCTAAGCTCATGACCCGAATTCATTCATTTCATCCATAGCCTTGTGTTATTCATAGCATCCACAACATTTTTATTCATGACCCAAAATCATTCATATCATCCATAACCTTAATCTCTTCATAACATCTAAATCCTTGAGCTCATGACTTAGACTTGTGCATATCATCCACAACCCTTTACTGTTCATAGCATTTAGAGCCCTAATCTCATGACCAAAAGTCGTTCATGTCATCCATAGCCTTGAGTAGTTGATAGCATCTAAAGCCTCGAGTTCACGACCTGGAGTAGCTCATATCATCCACAACCTTGATCTATTCATAGCATCTAAAGTTGTGAGCTAATGACCCAGAGTTGTTCATGTCATCCACAGCCCTAAGCAGTTTATAGCATCTAGAGCCTTGAGTTCAAAACCCAAAGTAGCTCATATAATCCATAGCCTTAAGCTGTTCATAGCATCTAAAGTCGTGAACTCACGACCCGGAGTCATTCATGATAACCACAACTCTGAGTTGTTTATAGTATCTAGAGCCCTAAGCTCATGACCCATAGTCTTTCATGTCATTGACAACTTTGAGTTGTTCATAACATCAAAAGTCCTCAACTCATGACCTAGAGTCATTCATGTCAACCATAGCCTAAAGTTGTTCATAGCATTTAAAGCCTTAAGCTCACGACCCAAATTAGATCATCTTATCGAAAACCCTGAGTTGTTCACAACATTTAAAGCCTTGAGCTTAGGACCAGCGGTCATTTATGTCAACCACAGCTCAAAGTTGTTTATATCATCCAATACCTTGAGCTCATGAACTAGAGTGGCTCATGTCATCCACATCCATGAGTTTTTAATAACATCTAAAGCCATAAGCTCACATCCCGAATTCATTCATGTCAGCCACAACCAAATGTTGTTCCTAGCATTTAGAGCCCTAAGCTCATAACCGGTAGTCTTTTATTTCAACCACAGTGTAGAGTTGTTTATAGAATCTAGAGCCCTGGCCTCACAACTTAGAGTCATTCATGTCATCCATAACCCTATCTTGTTCATAGAATCTAGAGCTACGAGCTCACAACAAGGAGTCATTTATGTCAAACATAACCCAACATTGTTCCTAGTATTTAGAGCTCTAAGCTTAAAACCAAGAGTATCTCATGTTATCCATAACCCTTAGCTGTTTATAGCAACTGGATCCTTAAACTCATGATCGAGAGTTATTCCTGTCAACTATAACCCTGAGTTGTTCATAGAATCTATAGCGCTAAGCTCATGACCCATAGTTTTTCATGTCATTGACAACTCTAAGTTTTTCATAGCATCAAGAGCCTTGAGCTCACGACCCCGAGTTGTTCATCTCAACCATAGGCTAAATTTGTTCATAACATCTAGAGCCTTGAGCTTACGACCTAAAGTACCTCATGTCTTTCACAACCCTGAGCTATTAATAGCATTTAGAGTCTGGAGCTCATGACTCGAAGTCGTTCATGTAAACCATAACCCAAAGTTGTTCATAGCATCTAGAGCCATGAGCTCACAACTTGGAGTCTTTCATGCCAGCCATAACCTAGGGCAGTTCATTGCATCTAGGGCCCTGAGCTCATGACCCAGAGTCGTTCATGTCATCTACAACTCTGAGTTATTCACAGCATCTAGAGCCCTGAGCTCATGACACGGAGTCATTCATGTTAGCCACAACCTAACATTGTTCATAGAATTTAGAGCCTTGAGCTCACAACCAAGAGTATCCCATGTTATCCACAACCCTTAACTGTTCAAAGCAACTAAAGCCTTGAGCTCACGACCAAGAGTCATTCATGTCAACAATAACCCTGAGTTGTTCATAGTATCTACAATGCTGAGCTCATGACCTGTAGTCTTTTATGTCACTGAAAAATCTAAGTTGTTCATAGCATCAGGAGCCCTAAGCTCACGACCTGAAGCCATTCATTTGACCCATAGCCCAAATTTGTTCATAGCATCTAGAGCCTTGAGCTAACGACCTAGAGTACCTCGTGTCTTTCACAACCCTAAGCTATTAATAGCATTTAGAGCTTGAGCTCATAACTCAGAGTCATTCATGTCAACCACAACCCAGAGTTGCTTATAACATTTAAAGCACTGAACTCAAGACCTAGAGTGGCTAATGTCATCCATAGCCCTAAGTTGTTCGTGGTATGTAAAGCCATCAGCTCACAACTTGATGTTTTTCATGTCAACCATAGCCTAGAGCTTTCCATTATATCTACGGACCTAAGCCCACGATCTAGAGTTGTTCATGTCATCCACAACTCTAAGTTGTTTATAGCATATAAAGGCCTAAGCTAATGATACATAGTCATTCATGTCAATCACAGCCCAATGTTGTTCATAGCATTTAGAGCCCTGAGCTCACAACCAAGAGTATCGCATGTTATCCACAACCCTTAACTGTTCATAGCAATTAGAGCCTTGAGCTCATGATCGAGAGTCGTTCATGTAAACCATAAGCTTGAGTTGTTCATAGCATCTACAATGTTGAGCCCATGACCCGTAGTCTTTCATGTCATTGACAGCTCTAAGTTGTTCATAGCAACAAGAGCCGAGCTCATGACCTAGAGTCATTCATCTCAGCCATAACCCAGATTTGTTCATAGAATCTAGAGCCTTGAGCTCACGACCTAGAGTACTTCATGTCTTTCACAACCCTGAGCTATTAATAGAATCTAGAACCTAAGCTCACAACTCAGATTCATTCATATCAAACACAACCTAAAGTTGTTCATATCATTTAAAGTCATGAGCTTAAGACCTAGAATGGCTAATGTCATCCATAGCTCTGAGTTGTTCATAGCATCTAAAGCCTTGAGCTTACAACTCAAAATCTTTTATGCCAACCACAACCTAGAGTTATTCATTGCAACTAGGGCCCTGAGTCTATGAGTCGGATTCGTTTATGTCATCCACAACTTTGAGCTATTTAGAGCATCTAGAGTCCTGAGCTCACGACACAGAGTCATTAATGTAAACCACAACCCAACGTTGTTCATAACATTTAAAGCCCTGAGCTCACAACCAATAGTATCCCATGTTATCCATAGCCCTTAGTTGTTTATAGTAACTAGAACCTTAAGCTCATGATCGAGAGTCATTCATGTCAACCATAAGCCTTAATTGTTCATAGTATCTACAACACTAAGCCCATGACCCATAGTATTTCATGTCATTGATAGATCTAAGTTGTTCATAACATCAAGAGCCCTAAGCTCATGACTCGAAGTCATTCATCTACCATAGCTCGAAGCTATTCATTGTATCTAAAGCCCTGAGCTCACAACTTAGAGTACCTCATGTCTTCCACAACCCTGAGCTATTCATAGTATCTAGAGCCCTGAGCTCACAACTTAGAGTACCTCATGTCTTCCACAACCTTGAGCTATTAAGAGCATCTAAATCCTGGAGCTCATGACTTGGAGTCATTCCTTTCAACCACAATCGAGAGTTTTTTATAGCATTTAGAGGCCTGAGCTCAAGACCTAGAGTGGCTAATGTCATCCATAGCCCTGAGTTGTTCATAGCATCAAGAGCCATGAGCTCACAACTTGGAGTCTTTCATGCTAACCATAGCCTCGATTTGTACATTGAATCTAGGGCTCTAAGCTAATGACCTAGAGTCCTTCATGTCATCCACAACTCTAAGTTGTTCATAGAATCTTGAGCCTTGAGCTCACAACTTGAAGTCACTCATGTCAACCACAACATAAAGTTGTTTATAACATCTAAAGCCCTAAGCTCACAAGCCAAAGTTGTTAATGTCAACCACTGCCCTATGTTGTTCATAGCATTTAGAGCCTTGAGCTCATGACCCAGAGTAGCCCATGTTATCCACAGTCCTCAACTATTCATAGCAACTAGTACTCTGAGCTCACGACCAAGAGTCGTTCATGTCAACCACAACTCTAAGTTATTCATAGTATAAAGAGCCCTTAGCACATGACTAATTTTCTTTCATGTCATTGAAAACCCTGAGTTGTTCATGTAAACCAAAGCCTAGAGTTGTTCATAACATCTAGAGCCTTATGCTCACTACCTAGAGTAGCTTATGTCATCCACAAGCCTAAGCTGTTAATATCATCTAGATTTCTGAGCTTAAAAATCGAAGTTAGTTATAGCATCTAGAGCCTTGAGCTCAAGACCTAGAGTGGCTGATGTCATCCACAACACTAAGTTGTTCATAACATCTAGAGTTGTGAGTTCACAACCTGAAGTCTTATGAGTCAATCCTAGCCGAGAGTTGTTTATTACATCTAGGGCCCTAAGCTCATGACTCAAAGTTGATCATGTTATCCACAACCCTAATCAATTCATAGATTCTTGAGTCTTGAGCTCACAACCTATAGCATTTATTTTCATCGACAACCCTGAGCATTTTATAACATCTAGAGCCCTCGCTCATGACCTGGAGTTGTTCATGTCAACCATAACCCAAAGTTGTGTAAAACATTTAAAGCCCTGAACTCACAACTGAGAGTGGTTCTTGTCATCAATAGCCTTAAGTTGTTCATAACATCTAAAGACTTGAGCTAGAGACTTAGAGTCGTTCATGACAACCACAACCTAGAGCTGTTAATAACATCTAAAGCCCTAAGCTCAAGACCTACAGTGGCTCATGTCATCCACAACCTTGAGTTGTTCATTGCATCTAAAGCTCTAAGCTCATGACCTAGAGTCCTTCATGTCAAGCATAAACCAAAGTTGTTCATTGCATCTAGGGGCTTGAGTTGTTCATAGAATTTAAAACCTTGAGCTCATGACCTGGAATCTTTCATGTCACCGAAAACCTTGAGTTGTTCATAGAATCTAGAGCCCTGAGCTCACGATCCGAAGTCTTTCATGTTTTGACATCCTTGAGTTGTTTATAGCATCTAGAGCCTTAAGCTCATGACCTAGATTCGTTCATGTCAACCATAGCCCAAAGTTGTTCATAACATCTAAAACAGGCTCATGACCCAAAGTGGGTAATGTCATCAATAGCCTTGAGTTTCTCATAGTATCTAAAGCCCAAACCTTACGACCTAGAGTCCTTTAAGCCAGCCATAGCCCAAAGCTATTCATAGCATCTAAAGCCCTAAGCTTAAGACCCAGAGTGGTGCATCTGATCCATAACCTTGAGCTGTTCATGGAATCTAAAGCCTCAAGCTCATGAGTCGGAGTCTTTCATATCAACCACAACCCAAAGTTTTTCATTGCATCTATGGCCTTAAGTTTATGATATGGAGTCATTCATGTCATACATAACCCTGAGATGTTCGTAGCATCTAAAGCCTTGAGCTCACAACTCAGAGGCATTCATTTCAAAAGCTACCTAGAGCTATTCATCGCATCTAAAGGCCTGAGCTCACGACCTAGAGTAGCTCATGTTATCCATAAGCCTAAGCTATTCATAGCATCTATAACCTTAAGATGACGACCCGGAGTAGTTCTCATGAACCACAACCCGGAGTTGTTCATAATATCTAAAGCCTTAATCTCATGACTGAGATGAGCTCATGTCATTGATTCATCACCAATTAATGTGCAAATTGATTCGGTCTTAAGACAGGAGTTATCAACAAAATTTATAAATCTAATTCACCATATACTAGGGTAGCATAGTTAGCATAGCATAGCGGCTCTAGGATCGTTCACATGGATGGGTTTTCATTTCACACATGATACTAGTTTAACATACTAAAATGGTGTTTTTTCTTTTACAAGTTAGCTTTAAAAGAAAACATAATCATTGGTTGAAAAGGGTTGGTTTTTAAGCTAACCAAAAATAGTAGTTGTGATTAATTACAAAGAAAGGTTTCTTGGAATTTCAAGTCACTAGGTTCAAGTCCCTTATACAAAAAGAGAGGATTCTAGATCTTTTCCTCGAATTGGGGATTTAACCTATAGTTATTTCCCGAACCGGTGTGGTACAGTTGCTTCCCATTAATGGTTTCAACCCTAAAACCTCTCATTGACTCATCTTGCAATGGTTCATACCTCGCACCTGGTATTGGCCATTCAAGGTGGTCCTTAACCTTGGAACACCCTTCAAAAGCTCGCAAGAGATAACCTATGGATGTCTTCGGGGAGTCCAAAAGCTTAGCAAGTGTTGGCTATTCTAAGTAATCCTACCTTTAAACCACCTCGCAGAGGCTCACAAGAGATAATTTAATGGATCTCTATGGGCTGAGTCCAAATGCTTACCAAGTGTTGGCCCAGGTGATTTTAATGGATTTTAAGTTTACTAGAAAAATAAAAACCATTAACGGGTCATAACTTCCTTTCATTTAAACTGAAATAAGGAAAACTCTCATTTTCATATCCGGATCCCTTACCTAGCTTCCTTTACTCCAAGAAACAAAAAGTCTAGCCACTCATCCTCTGAGAAAATGTCCCCAGAGGGTGTTTGGCTAGAAAGAAAATAAAAGACAAAATTAGAAGGTAAGGCAGAGTAACGCTCTGTATTTTACTTACTAAGATAATGTACAAGTGATCTCTCCGAAATTTCTCCCGAGCTTCAGAGATTCCTAGCTCTTGAGATGTCAAGATTGATGTTACAAAAGGAGATATTCTAAGACATATATAGAGAGATATTTGCAACCCCTCACTAAAATATCCTAAAAATCTAAAAACAAAAGATCTTCAACTGATTATAATATCTAAAAATATCTTCAGCTGATTACACAAGGAGAGAATAGGAAATTATACAAAATATCTTGAAATAAAAATCTAACGGAGTCGATAGGAAAAATCTAAAAAATTACACAAGAGGAATTTCGCAAGGTTGTGAAAAATTTGCAAGTTAAAAAGGAAGTTGCAAAAATTTCGCAAGGCAAAAAGGGACTTGAGAAATTCTTTCATCTTTCTTTGCTCTTTGTCCTGCAGCACGCACTCCTCTTGGCCATTTCGCAAGCTTGCGAAAATTTCATAAGGCTGAAAGGTGACTTGCAAAATTATTGGATGTTAGATTCTTCCTCTGATTCTCTTCCTTGCTCATTTGATTGATTTGGAAAAGGCTTCGAAGCTCTCCAAGACTTGGATTCTTCATGTTTTGAGATTCAACTAGCTTTGCCATAATGGAACAAAGTCCTTCCTTATTCTTGGCTCATTTTAATGATCAAAAAGCTATTTAACAACACCAAAACTTACCAAAAATTGATTAGTGTACTTGCAAAGGTCCTTAATGTGCCAATTAGGTTAAACGGTATTAATTACTACTTCGAAGTGTGTGAAAAGAGTTAATTTCAGGCTATAAAAGAACACTTTTTGAGTAGTAATCACCCCCCTAACCAACATATTGCTAGTCCCTTAGCAATGAAGGAGAGAAAAACAAAAAATAAACAGTAAAGTAATTTACAAAATCATGTTGATCACTCCAAATTTTTTTTAAGTGGCATGGTTCAAATTATACTCTCACATGGAACATTAAAGAAGCTACACCCAATCTTCAACAAGAGTTATCAAATCATTTGCCTAATCATAGTTTATAAAGAGTAAGCATTATGCAAATTTAAGCATCAAAGGAATTTCCAATCCCAAAGGTCCAATTCTTACTCTTCCACAAAAATCTAAGTATTATTTATTAGCTTCCGAATATAGTATGTCAAACTATATTCCCCCCCTCCCCCCCCAACCTAGTTCTTTTTCAAACCTTAGCAAACTGACCATCCAAACAAATAGGCTAGGAACGCACCTTTTTTATTTCACAATTTTTATTTTTTTTTATTTTTTTTGTAGGAGTGCAATACTCAAGGTATTACTTTCTAAAGTGTCCATGTACCGGGGGTGTAGACCCTCAATTTTTTCCCTCGACACTGACATTTATCCTTTGGGTGTCACCTGCACCCATCGTTATCATATGGCATCACTAGGGCCCCTTTTGGGCTTAGTCGGTGTCCGAGCCTCGTGTGGGCTTGTCTGTGGTCCATTGTCATGCATATCTGGTTCATTTTTGAGGGTCATCGTGGTCATTTTCCTAGTTGTTCACATCACCCTACAGGAAGGAAGTGGGGTCATCTCGATGTTTTAGTTTAGTTGGAGTTTATAGGGGCATGTTGAGGTTCGGAGCACTCGGGTTTGTTTTGATCATATCTCCCTTTTCTGAACTCGGAATTGTGTACTATTTTTTTTCATGGATTCCTCACTCTTCCAGGAACATTATTTCAAATTTTCAAAATTTTTTGCAACCGGTTCGACCGGTTGGAATCCGATTCAGCCGGTTCATCGAGTCAGCCGGTGTAGAACACTGATTTTTGGTAATTATTTTGATCATATCTCCATTTTCCGAACTCGGAATTACCCACCATTTTTTTCATGGATTCCTCACTCTTCCAGGAACATTCTGTCAAATTTTCAAATTTTTTTGCAATCGGTTCAACCAGTTGGCATCTGGTTCAGCCAGTTCATAGAGTCAGCCGGTGTAAAACACTGATTTTGGTAATTTTAGGACCCAAATCCTACATGGCTCAGGCCCATAAGCTCCAGATCGGTTTTGGGCAATGTTGTGGGCCCATTTTGGGCCTTGGTTTGGGTTTCTTGCAGCCCACCATGAATCCGTATGGATTCTTGGTGGTGAAGCAAGCTGAAAACTGAAGGGAGTGAGTTGCCTTCGTAAGTGCAAAAGAAATAATGAGGGGTGTGTTTTCCATGCTGATGGAGGGGATTTCAGTGCTGAAGGGGAAGGAACCCAGGAGGCTCAAATGCTAAGAGGGGTATGAGTATAAAAGAAAAAAGAAAAAGAAGGGGGGCAAGAGGGGAGAGGGGATATTTTGCTGGTGAGAAAAACAGAAGGTCAGGGCACCTTCTGAGTTAAGAGCGTGGGGGAAAGCTTCAGCACTGTGGTTATTTTGAAGAGGAGAGCTACAACATCTCATTTTTTGGAGGTCATCATCGGCATACATGGATCATATCTGGTGGAGATTCTGAGGTAAGTAGGCTGACTTTTTTTTTACCTGCAGTTTATCTTCATTTTCTTCATATGCGTTTTCTCCTTCCGCATCATCTTTTATTTCCTTGGATGTGAAGATTGTGTTGCTTGGGTGTGGGTAATAAAGGCCACACATGATTGTTTTTGATTGGTTATGAATGGTTTAGAAAATTTCTGACCAAATTTAGGACTTTTCATCAACCCACTAAACTGGTTAAACCAGTTCATCGCCATAGCTGGCTGCCTCTGTCAGCCATGAGGAACCCCTGACCTTTCTTTGTCCGGTTCTCACTCATCCAGGCTTGGAATTAAGAACCGTTTCTTTTGTTTGTTTCCTTATTTAGTTAGAAACTTCCTGACTAAATTTAGGATTTTTTCATCAACCATCTGAACCGGTTCAGCGCCATAGCTGGCTGCCTCTGTGAGCCATGAGGAACCCTTGACCTTTCTTTGTCCGGTTCTCACTCATCCGGGCTCGGAATTGAGAACCGTTTCTTTTGTTTGATTCTTTATTCAATTAGAAACTTTCTGAAAAAATTTGGGATTTTTTATCAACCGTCTGAACCAGTTGGGAACCGGTTCAGCACCATAGCTGGTTGCCTCTGTCAGCCATGAAGAACCCCTGACCTTTCTTTGTCTGGTTCTCACTCATTCGGGCTCGGAATTTAGAACCATTTCTTTTGTTTGAATCATCACTCATTTAGGAGTTTTCTAGAAAATTTGGGAATTCTTCTCAATAGGTTGTACCAGTTGAGAACTAGTTCAACTTGTTCTGTTGGAGAACTTTAGGTAGCCCTCGATTTTAGCATTTTTCGAGCCCTTATCCATTGGGGCACAAACCCATTTGCTATAGGGCACTTGTGAGCCATCTTGAAGGTTTAAGTCAGTGTTTGATTTCAATTAGTATGGGCAATTTTGAAGTTATGGGTGGTGTAGTCTAGATGAGTCTAGTTCGATTTGTATTTGGGGAGTCCCTTACCTCATTTCAACCAGCCATCTTCCTTTTTGGCACAAGCTTTGATGCTTGATTTTGAATACATGTTGCGTGGCTGACTCACCCTCTGCTGTAGCACATGACTAGGGACCACAGGTATGCATCATTGGTTTTGATTGTTGAATCATATGCATGCAAGGTGCTTAATCCTGAATGTTTGTTATGTGTTTATCTGTGTTTGGCTGACCTTTTATGCAGCGCATGGCTGAGGACCACAAGTATGCACCCATTGTTTTGGTTGGTTGAATTCATATGCATGCCAAATGCCAATTAGGATTGTGTGATTCATGACATCTATTTAGCCTAGGGTTTCATCTTTGACCCATATGCTCCCACATACCCAATTCATTAGTAGAGACCATGTTCAGGGCCTAGAGGGGTGCTACTTCGCATGAGGTACCTTCCCAATGGGTAACCTGATCCCCAGACCCAGAATCTAGTTTTCGCAGACCGCTTTTTCCATACTAGGGTCATTAGGGGCTTTTGTTCTTACTTAATTTTCTCCATTTTAAAAATAAAAATAAAAAGTTAGTGGTGACTCCATACAACACCGTTCCTCACCAGGGGCGGGTTTTTCAAAACTGGAAAACTCAACTTTTTCATTCTTTCTTTTCATTTAAAAGCGAGTCGTGCCGGTCCGGTGGATCGGGTGAGGGTCCACAAATTTGCGACTCCATTGGGGATCGAACCCAGAATCTCTGGTTTCATAAGAAGATCAAGCTTGAACTTGAGTTGGGTATATTGGAGCACATGGTTCATTGATCAGTAGACTCTTAGGCTACATAGATGACTCATGATCACGTACTTGGTTGGTATTTGGCTTGCACCTGTGATGTGTTGTTGCTTGTGTGTTCACCTATTGGATTCTAGCATGCTTGCTCATTGTTGATTGGTATCTAGCTATGACATTTGGGATTAGACTTAGATGATTAGATTGTGTGTAGATGTGTGGTAGGCTATCTCTTTGTGCATGACTATTTGCTATATGACTGCTCATTTCCTTGCATGACTGCTTGCTGCTTGTGTTTGCGGGGCACGTGTGTATCCCCTTACTTCCGAATCACTAGTCTTGGTCAACTATTCCTCATGGATTGCTTGTGTTTCTTGGGAGTCATTCCCAATTGTTTGCCTTCAACCAAGCTAGGGGTTTGGAATAGGGTTTAGCATAAGGGCTATATCGATGTTTAGGAGCACTATGGAGAAGATGGATATCTGAGCGATGAAGACCTGTATAGCCCTGAGATGGATTTCATGGATACATGTGTGGCCAGCATGTCACTTTGATTGTTGATTGATTGTTGGTTAGGACCTTAGGTTGCGTATCCCTGTGGGTACAGTCATCTAGTCTTTTAGGACTTGTCTCTTCTCTTTTTTGACTTTTGAGCCACATTACCCCTAAGGTATCACCATGTCAAAATCCCGCTCCTACCTGCGAAACCGTATATCGGTTTAGCTGTTGACATCACATGTCAGTTCATTTTCTCGGAAGATTTTAGTCATACATTCCTAGTTTGATGTCAGGATTGATAGTCATGGGGACTAGCGTACCCCTTTCCTTTTGTAGGATTATTGATTAAGATCAACCTGGGTTCCCGAGCTTGGATTCATATTGAAGATAAACTGGTTAGAGGATCAGATCCACACAGCCAGTTAGAGCAGATACCAGATCATAGAGATATGGACCCTCAGTACGCTACTGTTGACCAGTTGGCTGAGATTACCGATACCATGGTGTCACTCAGGGACGTGATTCGACTCATGGTAGCTTAGCTTTAAAGGCGTATCAACAAAATTTATACCTTAAATACTATTACTAAAGTAGCCAAGCTACTATAGCATAGTGGTTCTAGGATTGTTCACTGGGATGGGTTTTCACTTCACAAATGATATTAATTCAAAGATGAATTGGTGCCTTTTCATTTCAAGGTTAGCTTTAAAAAAAAACATAAAGATGTAAATGTTTTAGAAAGATTTAAACTAATCTAAGCTAACATTAAAGATTAACATGAAAGGGTGTAAAAACAAGTTTCTCAAAGATAGGATAGCTATGCTCTGGCTCTTATGCAAATTTGAAATCTCAGGATAGGCTCCTCGCGTTGGGGTTGCAACTATGGTGATGCTTGCTTCCCAAACCGGTATGGATTTAGCAAATCAAGTTTTAATCCTTTAAAATGGTAAAACAGATGGTAGTGAATTTCATCAATGGTTATTCACCTTAGACTTCCTTTGAATGGCTCGTAAGAGATAACTAATGGTCTAAAGCCAAAAGCTTACCAAATATTGGCAACTCAAAGTCATTCCAGGTGATAAACTCACCTTTCAATGGTCATTGAAATTGGTTCTAACAGATTAATGCAAAACTTGGAATTGAAAACCTCACCTTCCAATAGCTCGTAGGAGATAACTAATGGATAAAAATCCAAAAGCTTATCAAGTATTGGCCGTTGGAAGTTGTCCAAAGGAAATAAAAACCAAACTTTGCATTAATGAACCATTAATGAAAAACAACTACCTTACCTTCCAGGTGCGAGAAATTTCCATGGGATTGCATCCAAGTCATCACATAACATCCATACTTTGAGAAACTAAAAGTTTTAGCCAATCATCCTCTGAGGAAAAGCCCTCAGAGGCTGTTTGGCTACTAAGAAAATAGAAATGGGGAAGAACAGGAGAAGAGAGAAAAAAACAGAGCAAGACTCTGTATATTCTATATATTGATTGATATTACATATATGATTCTATGTCTATTACAGTGGATGCAAGGGAATATATATAGAGACGTTTTTCCAACATTCCTAGCTAAGAAATCTTATGGTTGGTGGATTACAAGGAGAAGAATGGAAATTTATACAAAAATATCTGAAGGAAAATATCCAAAAGTGTCGGTCGCAACTATCGGGAAGCTTCAGGAGAATTTCGCAGGCGCACAAAATGGCTGCGAAAGGCTGATTTCGCAGCCCTGCGAAATTGGCCTTCATCTTGGAGTGATCTGCTTCCAATGGCTGTAACTCCTTCGTTTCAACTCCGAATCGCACAACGTTTGAAGCATTGGATTGTTGACTTCCTGATCTTCGAAACGACATATAGCATGTATAAATTGGACTTCAGGAAGTGCTCCAAAAGTGGCTGAAATGACTGTCATCAAGAATGCTTCATGGCAGATATTCTCTTTACTTCCCCTCCTTGCATTCCGGATTTGCTTATGGCAAAGGACTTCAAAGCTTTGGTTCTTCATGTTTTTGAGCTTTCCCTTGCTTTGACATGGATTCCAAATAACTCTCCTCAATCTCATATTGCTTTGGTGATCAAAAAGCTATCAAAACAACAAAACTTAACACAATTTGATTAGAATTGATTGCAAGGGTCCTTAACATGCCAATTGAGTTAAAAGGTAATAACTACTACTCAAAAGTGTGTAAAAGAGTTAATTACAAGCTATCAAACAACACTTTTTGAGTAGTAATCAGGACGCTATCTTAGGATTGGGTCAGAAGAATGATGGGCACCAGGCCCAGCCATTACCGATTCCGGGAAGGAGAGAAAAATAAAAATAAAAAGTATTATAATTTACAACATCATGCTGATCAAAAAACAATTCTCAAGTGGCATGATGATCTAACTCTCACATGGAACATTAAAGAAATAAAACTCAAACTTCAACAAGAGTTATCAAATAATTTGTCTAATCACAATTCATAAAGAGAAGGCATTATGCAAATTTAAGTTTTAAAAGAGTTTCCACTTCCAAAGGTCCAATCCTTACTCTTCCACAAAAATCTAAGTGTTATTTATTAGTTTTCGAATATAGTATGTTGAACTAATCTCTCCCCCCAACCTAGTTCTTTTTCAAAGCTTAGCAAACTGATCAACCTCCAATAGGCTAAGAACGCACCTCTTTTTTCACAATTTTTTTTTTTTCATTATAGGAGTACAAGGCTTTAAGGTATTCTTTTCTAAATTGTCCACGTAACGGGGGTCCATCGATGACTCCCAACCAATTAAGGTTTAGGGCATCAAGCTTTAAGGATTTTTCAACCACTAACTCCTCGGATTTTACCCCGGACTTTTGAGAATGAATTTTAATACCCAAGCACCTACAGTATGTTAAACTCCACCTATCCACCCTTGTAACGAGCATTGAGGTCGGTGACTCCCAACCAATGAAGGCTTAGGGTACCAGGTTTTAAAGATTTTCACCATATACCCCTCAGACCTTGCTCGGGTTTCAAGGCAAGCAAACATTTTTTCTTTCTTTTTTTTTTTTTTTCAAAGACTCATTGGCCTTTTATAAGGTGTCCCAACACTATTAAATGAGGTCAAAGGTACCAAGTCTAAAATTTTCCTAAGTCAAGAGGGAAATAGTTTTTCATCTTATAATCGGAACCTATTGTGCACAGTGTGTGAATAGCTTAAAGTGGAAGAACTAAGGTTGAATTCAATATAAGTTTCAACAATTCATCAACTTTAGTAAGCATAATACAAACTCTAAATCAAGTAAAAAGACAAAAATTCAATTTCTCCCTTTTCATTTTGAAAATTTTTCCTTAATAACCATGGAGAGTAGAATAAAAACTTTAAAAAATTTTAAAATTAAGCAAAAAGCAACTAAATTACCAAAATAACTTAGCATTATTAACAATACTTACTTCCTCAACTCTCCCCCCAACCAAGCTGAACATTGTCCTCAATGTGACAAAAGCGATTGAAAAATAGGGAGGAAGTGGTACCTCCTCAGTGACATGGAGTCTGAGTTGTATAGGAGAAACCACATGTTTCAAAGAAAACATAAGAGTTAGTGAGTAGAGGAAATAGAAAATTTCCAAGTTTAAACAAAAAATGTTGTCTATATATGATGTATCATCAGTAATACATCCAATCCCAGAATATAAGACATCAAAATATGAAATTATTTACACTAATATGTAAATACAAAAAATGAAGAGATGATCAAGTAATGGTAAGGTCCTGTGGAGCTGATGCACTATGGTGGCCTCCTGAGTGGGTTGGATCAAGACTTTGACCTCTATTCTGGTAGTCTCCTTGGGTAGCATAGTCTCCTCAACTGGAGCTCTCAGTTGGAGCTATGGGCTTTGATGGTTTAAGGAGGTCAGAAATGGAGTGAGAGGCTTTGTGTGTGATCTCAGTGAAAGGGCTCTCCTCTTTAGATGTATGGTTGCGGGACTATGTTGGCATTTTCGTAACTTCCCTTGGCTTTTCAAAGTGTTTTTGCAAACCTCTCTTCATTTTTCAAGTCATTTTTATAGCATGGAGGTCATTTCGTAGTTTAGAGATCATTTTGTAGCCAAAGGGAAAAAAGAAAAACATTTTCGCAGCCCATGGAAAAAATAGAAACATTTTAGCAACCCATTTTGAAGCTTAAAAATCATTTCACAGCCATTTCAAAGCTTGGAGATCATTTCATAGCCATTTGGATGTTTGAAAATCATTTGGCAACAAACAGCCATTTTCACAGCAAATGGAGGATTTGGCAGGGGGTAGCTATGAGGCTACGAAAACATTTCGCAGCCAAATGGGATTTTCGCAGCCAGGTGCCATTTTCACAGCCCATTTCGCAGCTGCGAAATGGGGTTGGGAGGCTGCGAAATGGCACTCGTGTGCCAAGGGGGTGTTTCGCAGCTGCGAAACACCCTGCGAAATAGGGGTCTGGCTACGAAAATTGGAGATTTCACGCTTTGGGGATTTCGCAGCCATTTCGCAACTGCGAAATGGGGGTACTGTGCTGCGAAATGGCACTCGTGTGCCAAGAGGTGGTTTCGCAGCTGCGAAAATTTTCGCAGAGGGGGGCATGGGGCTGCGAAATCATTTCGCAGCACAGTGGCGTTTTCGCAGGGACTTCTTGGGGCTGCGAAATAATTTCGCAGCGAAGTGGCGATTTTGCAAGGGGCTATTTTTGGCTGCGAAATTTTGCAGACCACTGAATTTTCATGCTTCTGAGCTCCTCTTGATTCCCAACTTCCTTCTTTCACTTCTTTTGACATTCCTCTTGATTTTGATCATCCAAAAACCTATATTACATCAAAACAAATTAGAATTAATGCATTGAAATCAAAATTAAAGCATTTAAATCAAAATTAAAAACATGTAATAAATAAAACAAAAAGATATGGACTAGCTAGTCTTTAAAAAGACTAAGTCCATCAAAAAATTTGATCCTGATTTAGCTTGCCCGGATCCCATATGAAGTTTGCATCCCTCCCTTAAGACTTGATTTGTATGATTTTCTCATACAAAGCTTGGAGAAAAGGTGGAGGCATGTGTTTCTTCATCAATTCTTCCTTGATGACTATCCTTTGTGGATTTTCGTCTATATAGTCATCTTTCTCTATGCTTTTCCCTTTTCTCTTTCCTTTGATTTCCTCCCTCTTTTCTTTCTCTGTTTTACTCTCTACCTCATGCTCTAGCTTGGATGTGGGCAGATCAACCTCTTTACCACTCCTCAAAGTGATAACCATTTTAACTTCCTTCACCATTGAAGATTCTCCCTTTTGAGCTTCCTCTTGATGGATACCCTTGGAATTTTGATGAGGTTGAGAAGGAAAGTTTCCTTTTTCTTGCATTGTGTTGAGGTTGGCAAACCTTGAGATTGAATATTGGAGATTATCTATCTTCTGAGATAGATCATGTTGCACTCCATCCATCTTTTTGTTCAATGAACTCTCTACACTGTCAATTATTTGATTGAGATGAGCATTGATAGATTTTTGAGCTTCAACAAAGTCTCCCACGACCTTGCTAAGATTCACCATAGCTTGTTCAAGGTTTGAGGCTTGCTGTGGTGCTTGAGCAGGTTGTTGATACTGAGGTGGCTGTGGTTTCCAAGAGAATTTTGGATGGTCCCTCCAATTAGAATTGTAGGTGTTGCAATCACCAAACATTTCTCTCACCGTTGGAATGATAGGACACTCTTCCACCAAGTGCTCATAAGATAGACAAATGGCACAAGGCATAGCTTGCAATGGTGTCTGAGAAATGGCTTGCACTGGTTGCATCTGGTTCATTTCTAGCTCTTCCAATCTCCTTTCCATAGCTGCAATTTCTGCCTTCATGTTCATACCATCATTCAAAATATACATCTCACCCTTAGCTTTAGGTTGAGACGTCATTCTTTCCATATCTCTAGCATTTGGTTCATCCCATTCTCTTGAAACTTCAGCCACATAACTCATGAAGTTCATGGCTTCCTCTGCTATGGTATTCAATATGGCATGCACAACTAGCAATTTGTGAATTAAAAACAGAGAACACAAAATAAAAACAATTCAAAGAAAAAATTAAAGTAAACTAAAAACTAAATAAAAGGTATACTAAAATATGAACAATAAAGAAATAAAAAGAGTTAGTAAAAGGAAAAGAAAAGTCACCAAACTTGTGATGAAAATCACAAGTACTCTGAAAAGGTGATATCATTGTAAAGTGGCACCATCCCCAGCAACGGCGCCATTTGATTCGTCCCTAACAGCGGCAGTGGCAATGGCACCATTTGATTCGGGGTTCGATCCCCGGCAACGGCGCCATTTGATTCGACTCATGGTAGCTTAGCTTTAAAGGCGTATCAACAAAATTTATACCTTAAGTACTATTACTAAAGTAGCCAAGCTACTATAGCATAGTGGTTCTAGGATCGTTCACTGGGATGGGTTTTCACTTCACAAATGATATTAATTCAAAGATGAATTGGTGCCTTTTCATTTCAAGGTTAGCTTTAAAAGAAAACATAAAGATGTAAATGTTTTAGAAAGATTTAAACTAATCTAAGCTAACATTAAAGATTAAAATGAAAGGGTGTAAAAACAAGTTTCTCAAAGATAGGATAGCTATGCTCTGACTCTTATGCAAATTGGAAATCTCAGGATAGGCTCCTCGCGTTGGGGTTGCAACTATGGTGATGTTTGCTTCCCGAATCGGTATGGATTTAGCAAATCAAGTTTTAATCCTTTAAAATGGCAAAACAGATGGTAGTGAATTTCATCAATGGTTATTCACCTTAGACTTCCTTTGAATGGCTCGTAAGAGATAACTAATGGTCTAAAGCCAAAAGCTTACCAAATATTGGCAACTCAAAGTCATTCCAGGTGATAAACTCACTTTTCAATGGTCATTGAAATTGGTTCTAATAGATTAATGCAAAACTTGGAATTGAAAACCTCACCTTCCAATAGCTCGTAGGAGATAACTAATGGATAAAAATCCAAAAGCTTATCAAGTATTGGCCGTTGGAAGTTGTCCAAAGGAAATAAAAACCAAACTTTGCATTAATGAACCATTAATGAAAAACAACTACCTTACCTTCCAGGTGCGAGAAATTTCCATGGGATTGCATCCAAGTCATCACATAACATCCATACTTTGAGAAACTAAAAGTTTTAGCCAATCATCCTCTGAGGAAAAGCCCTCAGAGGCTGTTTGGCTACTAAGAAAATAGAAATGGGGAAGAATAGGAGAAGAGAGAAAAAAACAGAGCAAGGCTCTGTATATTCTATATATTGATCGATATTACATATATGATTCTATGTCTATTACAGTGGATGCAAGGGAATATATATAGAGACATTTTTCAAACCTTCCTAGCTAAGAAATCTTATGGTTGGTGATCACAAGGAGAAGAATGGAAATTTATACAAAAATATCTGAGGAAAAATATCCAAAAGTGTCGGTCGCAACTATCGGAAAGCTTCAGGAGAATTTCGCAGGCGCACAAAATGGCTGCGAAATTTCGCAGCCAAAGGCTGATTTCGCAGCCAAAGGCTGATTTCGCAGCCCTGCGAAATTGGCCTTCAGCTTGGAGTGATATGCTTCCAATGGCTGTAACTCCTTCGTTTCAACTCTGAATTGCACACCGTTTGAAGCATTGGATTTTTGACTTCCTGATCTTCGAAACAACATATAGCATGTATAAATTAGACTTCAGGAAGTGCTCCAAAAGTGGCTGAAATGACTGTCATCAAGAATGTTTCATGGCAGATATTCTCTTTACTTCCCCTCCTTGCATTCCGGATTTGCTTATGGCAAAGGACTTCAAAGCTTTGGTTCTTCATGTTTTTGAGCTTTTCCTTGCATTGACATGGATTCCAAATAACTCTCCTCAATCTCATATTGCTTTGGTGATCAAAAAGCTATCAAAACACCAAAACTTAACACAATTTGATTAGAATTGATTGCAAGGGTCCTTAACATGCCAATTGAGTTAAAAGGTAATAAATAATACTCAAAAGTGTGTAAAAGAGTTAATTACAAGCTATCAAACAACACTTTTTGAGCAGTAATCAGGACGCTATCTTAGGATTGGGTCAGAAGAATGATGGGCACCAGGCCCAACCATTACCGATTCCGGGAAGCACCCCGCATGACTCTACCACACCACCACCACCACCACCTGGGCCATCTAGACCTATTATACAGTAGGACTACATAGTTCCACCACCACCACCACCACCAGTTCAGTCAGCTCCCCAGGTTGGAGCATTTGTGTTGCACGACCGAACTGAGACTACACCGCATTCTATTGTGGCACCTGCACAGATTGTTGATGACACCCAGGCTCGTATTGACAGGATTGAGCAAAGGATGAGATCACTACATGTTTTTGATGGGATTATAAGTTGGGATGGATATGATGATCTGCCAGTAGCAGCTTTGCCTGTTGAGTTCCGCATGCCGGACATTGAGAGATACACGGGGATAGGGTGCCCGCGTATTCACTTGGAGTTGTGTAGCACTGTTATGCGCGGGCATAGACTAGATGAGGCACAGATGATTATGTTATTCCCTTTGTCACTGAGTGGTGCTGCTCAACGTTGGTTTGCTTCATTAGACCCTTCGAGACGTAGGACATGGGCTGATTTGGGACAAGAGTTTATCAGATAGTATTCTTTCAATACTGTAGTGGATGTATCCCGGAGGGAGCTAGAGGCCCTTAGATAGGGGCCGTATGAGTCAGTCACTTCATTCATTTCCTGTTGGAGGGAGAAGATAGCACAGATTATTGACAGACCTTCAGAGCGCATTCAGATCACTATGATTATGCGTAGCCTTCAGCCCCACTTTGCTAGGCATCTCATGGGCTTCCCTCAGACAGACTTTGGCTCGTTAGTGCAGGCCCTCTATGGCATTAAGGAGGGTATATCTAGAGGTTTATGGGAAGATTCTTCCCATTCGGACTCAAAGGGGAAGAAGTCGAGATCAGGACCCAGGCTCTTAGATGTTGGTACTATTGGCATGACAGAACACAAGTCCGCACATCGTCCTCCATTTCAGAGTAAGTTTCTAGGCACTCCTTATCAAATGATACAGCATGATTGGTATAGACCAGTTGCTCCCATTAAGCCGGCAGGGACTGCTTATCTGCACCCACCACCACAGCCGGTATATGCTACACAGGCACCCCAGAGGCCGCCTATGCAGTTCCATCATCAGTATAGAGCACCGCCTCCACCGAGGTCGGTTAGACAGTTCACACAGCTTGGGATGCCATTGAGCCGAGCTTTTTAGAGATTGGTTGAGGGAGGACTAGTTGCTCCACTACCGCCTAGACCACCATTACAGCCTACCCCCCTAGGATTCAGGACAGATCTTCACTGTGCCTACCATCAGAGAGCAGGCCATGATATAGACAACTGTTCAGCACTGAGACATGCCATTCAGGATTTGATTGATTAGGGCTTGGTTGATTTGGGGCGCCCGGGTGTAGCCACAGACCCGCTACCTACTCATGACACTAGAGCAGTACCTCCACCCCCGAAGGGGGTACATTTGATTGAGTTTGTAGGGGATGAGATATTTATGATGGGTTGGGATGGAGAGGCTCCTCAACCGATCAGTCTATATGAGGAGTCAAATTTTGTTGGATATATACCTAGACAGCAGATCGATAGACCATTCAGTTTGACCTCAGACAAGATTTATGGGCCGCCTCCAGTATCACCAGTATACTTACAACATGTGCCACCTATGACACCCTTCATTCTGTTCCCAGAGGAATATAGGCCCCCTCACAGAGATGTTCAGATAGTTACATAGAGTGGAAGGGTAGCACAACCTCCACCCGTTGACAAGCCATTTGCTGGTATAGCTGCCAAAGAGGAGGTTCAGAGGGAAGATGATGAGATATTACTCCAATTGCGCACTACTCAAGCTCGCATATCTATTTGGAGCCTTTTGGCCTCACCTAGTACACACAGAGATGCATTGGTCAGAGCCCTTGGCCAGATTAGGGTTGACACTGCTACTACCCCAGAGGGGCTTATTCACATGTTGACAGCTGATAGAGCTACATGTATAGTGTTTTCTGATGATGACTTGCCACCAGAGGGATCAAATCATGTTCAACCCTTATTCATTGATGTTGTTTGTTCAGGCCGTCGAGTGACATCTGTTCTGCTGGACAATGGTTCTGCCATGAACGTCTGTCCATTGGTTACTGCTATTGCACTTGGGTTTTTGCCAGCCGATTTTAGGGCTTCTACACAGAATGTTAGAGCTTATGATGAGACTCAGAGGACAATTATGGGTACACTCAGTACACATGTCATGATTGGGCCAGTTAGTTACTCCATAGTATTTCAGGTTTTAAGGATTCAGTCATCCTTTAACCTGCTCCTTGGTCACCCATGGATTCATGAGGCTGGTGCTATACCATCTTCCCTTCATCAGAAGGTGAAGTTCATACACGAGGGGCACATTATCACGATACAGCCTGATAGAGATATTATCACTTCGTCTGAGCTAGTGTTACATATCAGTCATAGTGAGAATGACTTACATTTGATCGGGTTTACTTTCGATGAGGTTCAGGTTGTCAGCTTAGAGGATGGCGGCAAAGATATGGTACCTGTGTCAATCGACCAGCACAACAACACTTTGGTGCTCAGCATGATGAGAGGCATGTCTTATTTGCCTGGCATGGGATTGGGTCGCCGCCAGTAGGGGCCCCACTAGTTTACTTTCGTAGTTGATCACGACACACCCTATGGATTGGGTAACATCCCCACAGAGGCTAATGCACGTTATATGGCACGACTGCGTAGGGATAGAGTGAGAGCTTGCATGATTGGCATTCCATTTGATTATCCCCTCCGCCCATACACCTTCCAGTTGGCTGACTACTTCATCAGGGGACTAGAGCATGCACCCCGCACAGAGGGGACTGTTCGCATTCCAGAGACAGTTGAGATTCAGGACATCCAGCAAGCCCTGGGTCAGATGCAATTGAACACCGGGACTACTGAGATGCCTGGTGCCATGATAGTTGCGCCCCCATCACCAGACCGAGCTAGTGTGTTCTCTATGTGTTTCCCTGAGGAGGTCCTTGACTATGACCTACCTATGGATTTGGGAGATGACACTGACGAGATGGACATGATCGGCATAGGCCGTATCTTCGATGCAGTTCTACACGGGCCCCATACTGCTTTCAATATGTTCGGAGTTTCTGTACTCGAGACTGATGAGGATGACTCTATTCCTGATGCCTATAGGCATTGGTCGTATCCTTGATGTAGCCCCACGTGGGCCCTATTATGCTTTTGACATATTTGGAGTTTTCGTACTTGATGATGAGTCAGTCCTTGATGTCGTTACTTTTTATTCTACTTCTATTGAGGGAGCGTCCGACTCTGTGGACCCGCGTCTTTTTTCTGACACTATGTCCAGGTTTGTCACCTGCTTTGATGATATTTCTAATGATAATAATGATATGAGTATTTTCAAGTACTTGACTGTGTCACAACATTTTCCTTTGATTGCACCACCAGCACTCACGACACATATATATGATGTTGATGATGTGGGAGATACGGATGACCCACTGGGTGGTCAGTCAGAGTGTGATTCTAACACAGAGGACGAGAAAGTCACACCCATTTCTGGTAGCACAGAGTTGATAGATTTTGGGGCACCAGATCAGCCCAGGGAGATTAGGATTGGCTCTTCTCTATCTCCTGAGGAGAGGAGTAGGTTGATTGACATGCTCAGGTCATACTTGGATGTATTTGCATGGTCATATGAGGACATGTCGGGCCTTGACCCCTCCATAGTGCAGCATCACCTGCCCATTTTACCACATGTTAGGCCCGTTAAGCAGAAGTTGAGGAGACTACACCCTCGATGGAGTTTGCATGTTAAGGAAGAAATTCGGAAGCAACTCAGTGTTGGCTTCTTGTCAGTGGTTGAGTATCCTAAGTGGCTGGCTAATGTCGTCCCTATTCCCAGAAAGGATGGCAAGGTTAGGGTTTGTGTTGACTTTCGAGATCTGAATAAGGCCATCCCTAAGGATGATTTTCCCCTCCCACACATTGATATGCTGGTTGATAGCATTGCAGGGCATCCGATGTTGTCCTTCATGGATGGATTTTCTGGGTATAATCAAATTCTGATGGCTCCAGAGGATATGGAAAAGACTTCTTTCATTACTGCTACTTATCAGAGAGCTGCTACTACTCTGTTCCATGATATGATGCACACAGATGTCGAGGTATATGTGGATGACATGATAGTGAAGTCTCGAGACAGGACATATCACTTAGCAGCCTTATAAAGGTTCTTTGAGAGGATCAGACAGTTCAAGCTGAGATTGAATCCCAAGAAGTGCACCTTTGGGGTGGCTTTTGGAAAATTGCTGGGACACATTGTTAGTGAGCGAGGTATAGATATTGATCCAGAGAAAAATCAGATCCATACTTGACATGCTTGCCCCGAGGACTGAGAAAGAGATCAAGGGTACATCAGTCGTTTCATTGCTAAACTGACAGACATTTGTGAGCCCATCTTCCGCCTTCTAAGGAAGAATCAGCCTACAGTTTAGAGTGATGATTGTCAGCGCGCTTTTGAGAGGATTAAGGAGTGTCTCCTTTCTCCTCCAGTTTTAGTGCCTCCCACACCAGGGCGTCCTTTGCTTCTGTACTTATCAGTTTCAGACATGGCCTTAGGATGCATGTTAACTCAGCTTGATGATTTGGGGAAGGAGCGTGTCATCTATTATTTGAGTAAGATGATGCTTGAGTATGAGTGCAAGTACATTATGATTGAGCGCCTTTGCTTAGCATTGGTTTGGGCCACTAGGAGACTTAGACATTACATGACAAAGTATTCCATGCTCTTGGTCTCACGATTGGACCCTTTGAGGTATCTATTTGACAGTCATGTTCTGACCGGTAGGCTCATGAGATGGCTGGTATTGTTGACAGAGTTTGATATTCATTATGTCACATAGAAGTTAGTAAAAGGAAGCATTGTTGCAGATCATCTAGCTTCTTTGCCGATATCCGATGACAGATCGGTTGATGATGATTTCCTTGATGAGCAGATTGTTTCAATGACTAGTATTACGGGATGGCGATTGTACTTTGATGGTGCCGCCAATCAGTCGGGGTTTGGCATTGGTATCTTGTTAATATCACCATAGGGTGATCATATCCCAAGATCAGTCCGGTTAGCATTTTTCGATCATCACCGGTTGACGAATAATATTGTGGAGTATGAGGCTTGCATTACAGGTTTGGAGACTGCACTTGATCTTGGCATTAGACAGTTAGAGATCCACGGGGATTCCAATTTGGTTATACAGCAAACTCAGGGTATCTGGAGGACTCAGGATGAGAAGCTAAAACCCTACCATGCTTACTTGGATCTGTTGATTGATGGATTTGATGTGTTAAGGTATAGACATCTGCCCAGGGCGGAGAATCAGTTTGCCGATGCATTAGCCACCTTGGCTTCTATGATTGTGATCCCCGCGGGGGTGACTGTTAGGCCATTACTAATTGAAACAAGGTCTGCACCAACTTACTATTGTATGATTGGAGAGATAGAGGATCAGATTGAGTTGCCATGGTATCACGATATTTATCAATTTCTGTCATGCGACACTTACCTAGAGTCAACCTCAGCCAAGGATAGGAGAGCATTGAGACAGTTGGCCACCAGATTTGTTATTTGCGAGGATGCACTGTATAGGAAATCACCTGATGGCCTGTTATTATTATGTCTAGACCATACATCTGCAGATCGAGTGATAAGAGAGGTTCATGCAGGGGTTTGTGGCCCACACATGGGAGGTCATATGCTAGCGTGTAAGATCATGAGGGCTAGCTACTTTTGGTTGACCATGGAGACAGATTGTTGTCAGTTTGTACAGAGATGTTAGGAGTGTCAGATGCATGGAGACTTGATACACGTGCCACCTTCTGAGTTGAATGCACTCACATCCCCTTGGCCATTTTCAGTATGGGGTGTTGATATTATTGGGAAGATCTCGCCCAAGTCTTCCAGTGGTCATGAGTACATCTTAGTAGCCATTATCTATTTCACCAAGTGGGTGGAAGCCGCTTCCTATGCTAGATTGATAGCGACCAGAGTGGCCAAATTCATTAGATCGCACATTATCTGCCGATACGGGGTCCCTCACGAGCTAATTTCTGATAGAGGGGTGCATTTCAGGGGCGAGGTGGACACGTTGATTCAGGAGTATGGCATTCAGCATCATAGATCGTCTGCATACATGCCGCAAACTAACGGGGCAGTTGAGGCCACAAATAAGAATATCAAGAGGATTTTGAGAAAGATGGTCAAGACTTCTCGGGATTGGTCAGAAAAGCTCCCTTTCGCATTGTGGGCTTATCGTACATCTTTTCGTACCTCTAATGGAGCTACCCTATATTCTTTGGTGTATGGTATGGAGGCAGTGTTACCTGTTGAGATTGAGATGAGATCTTTAAGAGTAGCACTAGAGCAACATGTATCTGAGGCCGAGTAGGTCCAGTCTCGTTACGATCAGCTTAGCCTATTGGATGAGAAGAGATTGAGGACAGCATACCATGCTCAGGTCTATCAGAGAAAGATGACCCGTGCATTCAGAAAGAGGGTTAGGCCTAGGAAATTCCAAAGAGGTAACCTAGTTTTGAAAGTCCTTAGGGGATTGATCAGCGACCCTAGAGGCAAGTTTAGACCGAGTTGGAGCGGGCCTTATGTCATCCGAGATCTGACTCGAGAGGGAGCTGCCTGGTTGACAGACCTAGATGGAAATCAGTTCACAAAGCCAGTCAATGTGGATCAGCTGAAGAAGTTTTATGTGTGAGATCATGGTCAGAGGATGGGTGGTCGTCACTTCGAGTAGCCATATTCCTTATTGCACACCCATACATCGATATACCCTATTGCTAGCCCTTTGAGCCTCACGCGGTTTATTATGGCCCTTTCTTTCATTCAGCCTTGCATACCTTTTTTGACCTAGGTTGGGGGCCTGCCCCTGTGCGCTTTGTATTTGTTGATTAGATTTGGGAGCATTGTGTTATTCTTCGTTTGTTCTTTTTTTGCATCATTGCTTGTTTCTTTTCTTCTCCATTTTGCATCTTCACACCGTATTCATTTTGCTTCTGTTTTCCCTTGTGTGATGGTGACGCACTCTCGCTTCAAGGCTATAAGTCAGGTTTGTAACATCTTTCGTTCCACCCTTAGGTTTTGATCCAGGAGTTTTAGTTTGAGGAGACCATTTGGGTTTGAGATTTGAGGTTCTTTTGGTTGGACTATGCTAGTGGGGTATTCGGCCTACTTTGAAAAAAAAAATGAATGAAAAAAAAAAGAAAAAAAAATTGAAAAAGGAAAAAAATAAAATAAAAAATGAAAAAAGAAAAAATTGTGCTTGTTTCGTATTCATTGATATACTTGGGATCATCAGAGGTGGTTTTGGGTTTGAGGGATTTCTTTTTCCTTTAAGAGTTGGGTGAGAGCATTGAATGATCCTTCTCACCATGGATCTGGGTGACACATTGGGAGTGAGGTTTGGGTTTCCTTTGCACTAGGTTTCCTAGATCATTATCTACATCACCATTCCCATCATATAGTGACTTGCTTTGATTTTTCGTTCTTAAGATGAGTTGTTCGTCATTGTCACACATTGCTACACTTGTTTCCCAGCTTGTTTCTCCATTTCCTATACCTCCATTCATTGTTTGTCTCATCCCTCTTCATCTTCAGCTACCCTCGTCGATCGTCGTCTCGCTTCATGAACGATGAGTTCTTTGGTGCATGTCACCTATTTGTTTGATTTTTTTTATTTATTTAGATACATGGTTGAGTCACCTCACTCACATGGTTCTGCGATATTTGACATTACGCACACAGGGGTTTGGCAGTATCTATTTGGAGATTTGGGCCTTTGTTTCCCATTGTTTCATTCACATTTTACCCCTGGCCTACATTACGGTCTGAGTCGTAAGAGCACCCTAAGGCCATGAGGTCTTGTGTTTGCTTCGATGCGGTTCATTCGGACAGGTTTCGTCTACTGATTGAGTATGAGATGTTGACAGGTCTCCATTACTTCGAGGGATATCGAGGGTCACATATTGTCTTTCCATTCAGTTTACTTGCCTCAGGCCTGTGATCAGAGACAGATGATACAGACAGTTGGGACCATTGAGGGCACCTTTACTCGATGTTTTGACATGTTCATACTGGGGCATGCCCCCATCCTTGCATGCTGGCTCTGGTTTTTGTACATGTACGCAGGCATTCCGTTTCACCTAGCAATGTTATGGGCATCAGAGTTTGAGTAAGCCCCGCATTCAGCTCAGTTTCTTCATACAACAGAGTGCTTCTAGGATCTGACTCGAGATCAGATTCACGGTATTCATCGACCCAGTAGGGGTGCATACCCCATTCATTGTCTTGTTTGTTAAGTTTAAATGAGTGGGTCTTCAGTGATGTGTTTCAGAGTTTTCATTAAGATATTTGAGTTTCAGATGTACACACTAGGGCATACCCCCTATCAGTTTTTATGGATATTGAATGTTATGGGTTAGAGTTGAGGGTTTTTTCTTCAAGGATGGATGTTTGTGATATTTTCAGCTCTCTGACTTAAACCATATGTGTGGTTATGGGACTCTGACATGATATTGATACCTTAGACTGGGGCATAATTCCTTCTTGTCACCCTTGGTCACAGTTGTGAGTTGTCCTGCAGGGGCATACCCCTTGCTTTCCATCTGTTAATGGTTTTTTTTTTCTCTTGTCATTTGTCGTCATTTTCTGGGGTTACACTAGGGCATACCCCTTTCTTTTTTCATGATGGAGGTGTTTGATTTCTAGCCTCTTTGAGTCATTTGTTGGCAATCCCGAGGGTCATATTGAGGCATACCCCTTTGTCATCAAGGTTAGTACATCGGCGGTTGCATCTTGAGTCTCCCCATTATGCTCTGAGTTTTGTTTTAAGGCATCTCCTGTCTGTTTAGGCGTCTAGAGCCTTAGTCTTTGCATCCCTACTCCTTTTAGTTCAGTGGTTCCTCGGCATCGCGCCCGAGTTCGATCCCCTTCTCCGGTACTCGCTCAGATTCTACCATTTTCTGGTACTCGTCCAGACACTTCTTCGGTACTTGCCCAAACCCTTCTCCAGTACTCGCCCGGAGCTTCTTCGGTACTTGCCCGGACCCTTCTCTGGTACTCGCCCGGAGTTTTTTCAGTACTTGCCCGAACCCTTCTCCGGTACTCGCCCGGACCCTTCTCCGGTACTCACCCAGAGCTTTTTCGGTACTTGCCTGAACCCTTCTCCGGTACTCGCCCAGACCCTTCTTTGGTACTTGCCCGAATTCCACCATTTTCGATACTTGCACGGAACCTTCTTCGGTACTCGCCCAGACCCTTCTTTGGTACTTGCCTGAATTCCACCATTTTCGGTACTTGCACGGAACCTTTTTCGGAGCTTTTTTTGTACTTGCCCGAACCCTTCTTTGGCACTCGCCCGGACCCGTTTTCGGTACTCACCCGGACCCTTTTTCGGTGCTTGCCCGAACCCTTCTCCGGTACTCGCCCAGATTCCACATTTTTTCCAGTACTTGCCCGAATCGGATCCGTAATCTTTCTCGACATTGTGATCATATCTCCTTGTATCTTTCTTTGGCATCGTGCCTGTATCCCATAGTCTATTCGGTCAGCATGACTTATTTCCCTTAGCCTCCTTTATTATTGGGTGGGGACAAAATTGTTGGTCATTTGGGTTCTTCACTAGAGTTCATTTCACTCTTGCATTGCTTGCACATCGCACTCACAATTCACTCATTCATTCACTCTACTGAAGAGGGGCTTATTTGTAGACCCTCAATTTTGTCCCTCAACACTGACATTTATCCTTTGGGTGTCACCTGCACCCATCGTTCTCATATGGCACCACTAGGGCCGCTTTTGGACTTAGTCGGTGTCCGAGCCTCGTGTGGGCTTGTCTGTGGTCCATTGTGGTGCATATGTGGTTCATTTTGGAGGGTCATCGTTGTCATTTTCCTAGTCGTTCACATCACCCTATAGGAAGGAAGTGGGGTCATCCCGATGTTTTAGCTTAGTTAGACTTTATAGGGGCATGTTGAGGTTCGGAGCACTCGAGTTTGTTTTGATCATATCTCCCTTTTCTGAACTCAGAATTGTGCATTGTTTTTTTTCATGGATTCCTCACTCTTCTAGGAACATTCTGTCAAATTTTCAAAATTTTTTGCAACCGGTTCGACCGGTTGGCATTCGGTTCAGCCGGTTCAACCGGTTCATCGAGTCAGTCGGTGTAGAACACTGATATTTGGTAATTATTTCGATCATATCTCCCTTTTACGAACTCGGAATTGTGCACCGTTTTTTTTCATGGATTTCTCACTCTTCCAGGAACATTCTGTCAAATTTTCAAAATTTTTTGCAACCGGTTCGACCGGTTGGCATCCGGTTCAGCCGGTTCATCGAGTCAGCAGGTATAGAACACTGATTTTTGGTAATTATTTTGATCATATCTCCCTTTTCCGAACTCGGAATTGTGCACCATTTTTTTTTCATGGATTCCTCACTCTTCCAGGAATATTCTGTCAAATTTTAAAATTTTTTTGCAACCAGTTCGACCGGTTGGCATCCGGTTCAGCCGGTTGATCGAGTCAGCCGGTGTAAAACACTGATTTTGGTAATTTTGAGACCCAAATCCTACATGGCTCAGGCCCATAAGCTCCAGATCGGTTTTGGGCAATGTTTTGGGCCCATTTTGGGCCTTTTTTTGGGTTCCTTGCAGCCCACCACGAATCCATATGGATTCTTGGTGGTGAAGCAAGCTGAAAACTGAAGGGAGTGAGCTGGCCTCGTAAGTGCAAGAGAAATAATGGGGGGTGTGTTTTCCATGCTGATGGATGGGATTTTGGTGCTGAAGGGGAAGGAACCCAGGAGGCTCAAATGCTGAGAGGGGTATGAGTATAAAAGGAAAAAGAAAAAGAAGAAGGGCAAGAGGGGAGAGGGGATATTTTGCTGGTGAGAAAAACAGAAGGTCAGGGCACCTTCTGAGTTAAGAGCGTGGGGGAAAGCTTCAGCACTGTGGTTATTTTGAAGAGGAGAGCTACAACATCTCATTTTTTGGAGGTCATCATCGGCATACATGGATCATATCTGGTGGAGATTCTGAGGTAAGTAGGCTGACTTTTTTTTTACCTGCAGTTTATCTTCATTTTCTTCATATGCGTTTTCTCCTTCCGCATCATCTTTTATTTCCTTGGATGTGAAGATTGTGTTGCTCGGGTGTGGGTAATAAAGGCCACACATGATTGTTGTTGATTGGTTATGAATGGTTTAGAAACTTTCTGACCAAATTTAGGACTTTTCATCAACCAGCTAAAACGGTTCAACCGGTTCAGCACCATAGCTAGCTGCTTCTGTCAGCCATGAGGAACCCCTGACATTTCTTTGTCCGGTTCTCACTCATCCGTGCTCAGAATTGAGAACTGTTTCTTTTGTTTGTTTCCTTATTTAGTTAGAAACTTCTTGGCCAAATTTGGGATTTTTTCATCAACCATCTGAACCGGTTGGGAACCGGTTCAGCGCCATAGCTGGCTGCCTCTGTCAGCCATGAGGAACCCCTGACCTTTCTTTGTCTGGTTCTCACTCATCCAGGCTCGGAATTGAGAACCGTTTCTTTTGTTTATTTCCTTATTCAGTTAGAAACTTCCTGGCCAAATTTGGGATTTTTTATCAACCGTCTGAACTAGTTGGGAACCGGTTCAACAGGTTCAGCACCATAGCTGGCTGTCTCTGTCCGCCATGAGGAACCCCTGACCTTTCTTTGTCTGGTTCTCACTCATCCAGGTTTGGAATTGAGAACCGTTTCTTTTTTTTGCTTCCTTATTCAGTTAGAAACTTTTTGACCAAATTTGGGATTTTTTTATCAACCGTATGAACCGTTGGGAACCAGTTCAACCGGTTCATCATCATAGCTGGCTGCCTCTGTCAGCCATGAAGAACCTCTGACCTTTCTTTGTCTGGTTCTCACTCATCCGGGCTCGGAATTGAGAACCGTTTCTTTTGTTTGAATCCTCACTCATTTAGGAGTTTTCTAGAAAATTTGGGAATTCTTCTCAATAGGTTGTACCAGTTGAGAACTAGTTCAACCTGTTCTGTTGGAGGAGTTTAGGTAGCCCTCGATTTTGGCATTTTTCGAGCCCTTATCCATTGGGTCAGAAACCCATTTTCTATAAGGCACTTGTGAGCCATCTTGAAGGTTTAAGTCAGTGTTTGATTTCAATTAGTATCGACAATTTTGAAGTTATGGGTGGTGTGGTCTAGATTAGTCTAGTTCGATTTGTATTTGGGGAGTCCCTTACCTCATTTCAACCAGCTATCTTCCTTTTTGGCACAAGCTTTGATGCTTGATTTTGAATACATGTTGCGTGGCTGACTCACCCTCTACTGTAGCACATGGCTAGGGACCACAAGTATGCATCGTTGGTTTTGATTGTTGAATCATATGCATGTAGGGTGCTCAATCCTGAATGTTTATTATGTGTTTATCTATGTTTGGCTAACCTTTTATGCAGCGCATGGCTGGGGACCACAGGTACGCACCCATTGTTTTGGTTGGTTGAATTCATTGCATGCCAAATACCAATTAGGATTGTGTGATTCATGACATCTATTTAGCCTAGGGTTTCATCTTTGACCCATATGCTCCCACATACCAAATTCATTAGTAGAGACTGAGTTCCGGGCCTAGAGGGGTGCTACCTCGCATGAGGTACCTTCCCAATGGGTAACCTGATCCCCGAACCCAGAATCTAGTTTTTGCAGACCGCTTTTTCCATACTAGGGTCATTAGGGGTTTTGTGTTCTTACTTAATTTTCCCCATTTTAAAAATAAAAATAAAAAGTAAGTGGCGACTCCATACAACACCGTTCCTCACCGGGGGCAAGTTTTTCAAAATTGGAAAACTCAACTTTTTCATTCCTTCTTTTCATTTAAAAGCGAGTCGCGCCAGTTCGGTGGATCGGGTGAGGGTCCACAGGGGGTCTATCAATGACTCCCAACCAATTAAGGTTTAAGGCATCAAGCTTTAAGGATCTTTTGACCACTAACTCTTCAGATTTTTCCCCGAACTTTTGAAATTATCATTTAATACCCAAGCACTTACAATATGCTAAACTCCACCTATTCACCCTTGTAACGAGCATTGAGGTCGATGACTCCCAACCAATCAAGGCTTAGGGCACCGGGTTTCAAAGATTTTCACCATATACCCCTCGGACCTTGCTAGGGTTTCAAAGCAAGCATAACATTTTGTTCTTTTTCTCTTTTTTCTGAAGGCTCATTGGCCTTTCACAAGGTGTCCCAACACTATTAAAATGAGGCCAAAGAAAAACCAGGTCAGAATTTTCCTAAGTCAAAGGGGGTGAAATAGTTTTTCATCTTATAAATGGAACCTATTGTGCACAGTGTGTGGTAAGATTAGAGTGGAAGAAATAAGGTTGAATTCAATAGGAGTTTCAATAATTCATCAACCTCAATAAGCAGAATACAAACTCTAATATTCAAGTAAAAAGACAAGAACTCAATTTCTCCCATTTCATTTTCAGAATTTTTCCTTAATAGCCATGGAGAGTATAGTAAAAGCTTTTTAAAAAAATTGAAAATTAAGAAAAAGCGACTAAATTAACAAAATAACTTAGTATTATTAACAATACTTTATTCCTCAACTCTCACCCCAATCGAGATCTACATTGCCCTCAATATGGCAAGAACGATTAAAATAGAGGGAAGAAGTGGTACCTCCTGAGTGACATAGAGTATGAGTCGTATAGGAGAAACCACATGAGTCAACAAAAAACAAAATAATGAGTAGAGGAAATAGAAAATTGGCAAATAGCATAAGAAATTATGTTTATATATTACTTTGGAAAAATACAATATGGAATATGAGCATGTAATACATCCAATCCCAAAATATAAAATGTCAAAGTAAAACACTATAACTTTAGTATAATAAGTAAATACAAAAGATAAAGAGATGATCACCTGGTAGTTGGATCATGTGAGGATGATGGGTCTCTAGTGGCCTCCTGTGTAGTCTGGATTAGAGCCTCGGTTGTGGTGGCATCCTCGGTTGGAGCTACAAGCTCTGATAGGCCAAGAATGTTAGTCGAAGATGGTGGCAGGATACCCAGATGTTGTTGTATCTGATGAGGGATGATAGTATGTTGGTCTAGCTACGCACGCATCGCCTCCATCTGTTGAAATAAAGCATTATGTGTAGTAGTTAGTGTCTGGAACAAATGTACCATGGCACGAAACTCTGGGGCAGATATGGTCATGAAGGGCTCCGATGTAGAAGATGTAGCTGGTGGAACAGGAGGTGTAGTAGAAGTACTCTCCGGTATAGGCATTGTGGTAGGTGCTGTAGGGGCAGGTGGTGGAATAGTAGATATGGCCTCAGGCATAAATAGTGCAGGTGTATGTGGTAGAGACTCTGTGGAATGCTCATCCTACGATACCTCCTCAGCCTGTAGTGGCTCTACTACAGGTACTGGATAACATGCCAAATGTGTCCATTTGTCGAGAGTGAAATGCTCTCAACAATGATGGCAACGCTCAAGGTGGGGCTCAGTAGGGTAGCCCATGTGCTCCAATATGTGACAGAGCAGCCTCGAAAATAATAGTGGAATGTGGTCGGCTCGTTGTAGCCTCTTCCTATGCACCTTATCCTCAAAGTGGAGGAAAGAAACCATGATCAAGTGATGTGGCCCAAAATAAAAGCCCTCAGATATCCTGAATAATGCCTCAAGGATGGCTGCTCACCTTTCCACTTAATGTTGTAAAGGAAAAATATTGGACCGCAGGAAAACATCTACTAGAAGCATCCCATATTGAAGCTCCTTCCGGATAATGTATCGATCTAATGAAGTCCCTCTGGATAGGATACGAACCATGTCTCACTGAGATATACGGGACAACTCTCTAAAGCCTACTAGGTCCACTGGCTCATAGGAAATCTGAACAATCTCTACTATGTGCCAAGCCTCTAGAATACCTTAGCGTCCATCGATGATAAAATGAATGGTTGTAGGGCTCGGGACGTCTCGAGTAGTCATGGTCTGATAGAAGTCCATGGCTACTCTGGAATAGAAAAACTCCTTAGGTGTCATGAGGTGCTCCAAATGACACCTCTGAAATAGACCGAATGAATCCTGAAGCTCTAGCTGCTGCCACAGGACCTCTATATCGAAGTAAAGCTCAAAGTGAAAAGATCGAGCTCTGTAATAAGAATTTTCCTCAATATGTGGCACGATAATCATAGGCCTCTTGATGATGGCTTTCGGGCCAATGCTGGAAGGTATCTAAGAATCTGTAGGGGCCCTCGGCTCAGGTTGTGGATGCCAGGAAGACTCTGTAGGGCCTGACATCCTGGCTCTCTTGGGTGGGGCTCTGTATACTGATGGCTCAAGGGGTGGAGAGGTGGTCTCCGTGTGGCGTATCTCTGTTGAGGCGGGCTAGAGGGCACTCCTCCTTCGGATGACAGTATGGTCTGGGGCACGGGGGCCTGAGATGAATCCGTAGGAGGGGAGGCTCTTGGCCTTTGCTCACTAGAAACTGAGGGGTTGGTGTGGCCTCCTGTGATACGTGCCATGGCTGAAATGAAACGGGAAGTGTCGTTCGTCTCTTTGAAAGGTTGGTCGCGGGTCGCTTGAGCTTCGTAAAGTGGTTAAGAGTTTTCGCAGGGCTCAGTTTGAGTTGCGAAATTTTCGTAAAGCTTTTGCAATATAGACTAACTTACGAAATTTTTTCGCAAGTTGTTCTTAGGGTATATTGGGATTTGCGAAATTTTCGCAAGTTGCAATTGGATTTACAAAATTTTCGCAAGTTGGAATTGGATTTGATAAATATGCTATGTTTTTTTCTTTTAAAGATTTCCTCCACCCGAAGAATTTTTATAGATCTTTCCATCTATTTTGTAATCCACCTACAATTAATAATTAAAAGGTAAATTAAATCACTATAAATTAGAATTAAAACAAAAAGATCAAATTTAAAACAAGAAATAAATCAATGAAACTTTAATTTAACAGTAAAGTAAAAACTAAGGACAGAACAAAACATATGGACTTTAGTAGTCTTTCGACAGACTAAGTCCATCTAACCCGTTTTTTTTCAGGCTTGATGTGGTTCAAGGAGAATGATTTCCTCCTTGTCTTGAGAAAATGGCTCCATGAATGGCTTGAGACGTTGGCCATTGACTTTAAAGCTCCTGGTGTTGTTATGATTGAGTAGTTCCACTACTCCATTTGAATATACTTGGTGAATAGTAAATGGATCTATCCACCTTCACTTCAGCTTTCCTGGAAAGATATGGAGCCTAAAGTCATATAGCAAGACTCTTTGTCCTTTCTGGAATTGTTTGCGGGAGATTAACTGATCATACCACCTCTTCAATCTCTACTTTGCAATGTTTGAATTATTGTAGGCGTCATTTCTCAATTCCTCCATCGCATTAAGGTCTAAGAACCTTTTCATGCTGACCTTGTTCAAGTCCATGTTGAGCTTCTTGATTGCTCAATGACAAGCTTTGCCATAAACAAGGCGGTAAGGCAACATTCCAAGAATGGTCTTATAAGCTGTTATGTAAGCCCATAGTGAATCATGGAGCTTAACTGACCAATCTTTCCTCCTTGCATTCACCACCTTCATCAGCATGTTCTTGATTTCCCTGTTTTCTAACTCAACTTGGCCAGAAGTCTAAGGGTGGTAAGGCGTAGCTACCTTATGCTTTACCTCGTACTTGGCTAAGAGAGTTTCGAACGACTTGTAACAAAAATGAGTACCCCCATCACTGATAATGGCTTTGGGTACCCCAAATCTAGAGAAAATGTTCTCCTTCATAAATTTGAGAACAATTTTGTGATCATTGTATTTGCACGGGATTGCTTCCACCCCTTTAGAAACATACTCAACCCCCACCAAGGTGTAGGAGTAGCCAAAGGATATAGGAAAAGGTCCCATGAAGTTAATGCCCCAAACATCTAAAAGATCAATGATTAAAATGGGGTTCAAAGGCATCATGTTTCTTCTTATCAGCTTCCCAAGCTTTTGGCATCTTTCACAACTCCTGCACATGGTGTGAGCATCTTTGAAAAGTGAGGGCCAACAGAAACTCGATCGCAATACTTTCATAGTTATCTTCTATGAAGCAAAGTGGCCTCCACATATGCTTTCGTGGCAATGACTGAGGATTCCCTGTTGCTCTTGCTCAGGGACACTTCCGTATTATCTGGTCCACACAATATTTGAATAAGAATGGATCATCCCAATAGTAAGCATGAATTTTTACAAAGAAGTGCTTCTTGTCTTGAGCTTTCCACTCACTTGGGATTTCTCTAGTAACTAGATAGTGAGCGATATGGGCATACCAAGGAGCAATTTTTGTTAGCATAAGCGACTCCTTTGGAAAATCATCATTAATTGGCAAACAATGAATATTATGCGTGATGGCCAACCTTGAAAGATGATCGGCTACCACATTTTCCACTCCTCTCTTGTCTTTGATGTGAAGATTGAATTCTTTAAGTAGTAGGATCCATCCGATCAACCCCACTTTTGCATCCTGCTTGGTTAACAAATATTTCAGAGCTGAGTGGTTAGTGAAAACTACAATGAAAGACCCCACCAAGTAAGCTCAAAATTTATCTAAGGCAAAGACTATAGCCAACAACTCTTTCTCTGTGGTTGTATAGTTTCTTTTTGCCTCGTTCAATGTTTTGCTTGAATAGTAGATCACGTAGGGCTTTCCATCTTCTCTTTACCCAAGGACGGCTCCTATAGCAAAGTTACTAGCATCACACATCACTTCAAAAGGTAATTGTCAGTTAGGTGCCCTCACTATTAGAGCAGTTGTCAAAAATTGCTTCAATTCTTCAAAACTTTATTGACGTCTATCATCCCACTCGAATTCTGCATCCTTTATCAACAGTTCACATACAGGTTTGGCGAGTTTAGAGAAATCTTTGATGAACCTCCTGTAGAACCCCGCATGGCCAAGGAATTGCGTTACTCCTTTGACAGTAGTAGGAGACGACAGCTTGACAATAAAGTCTACCTTTGCTTTGTCCACCTCAATGCCTTTCTTGGAGATGATATGTCCAAGGACAATTCCTTGGTGTACCATAAAATGGCATTTCTCCTAGTTAAGCACTAGGTTCTTTTCAATGCATCGGCTCAGAACAGATTCCAAGTTAGCTAAGCATTCCTCAAATGTGCTTCCGTATTTGGTGATATCATCCATAAAGACTTCCATAATACGCTCCACCATATCGTTGAAAATGCTTAACATACATCTTTGGAATGTTGTGGGTGCATTGCATAAGCCAAAAGGCATTCTTCTGTAGGCATACATTCTGAATGGGCATGTAAAGGTGGTATTTTCCTGGTCTTCAACAACAATTTCAATTTGAAAGTACCCGGAGTAGCCATCTAAAAAACAATAGAAGGGATGACCTGAGACTCTCTCAAGCACTTGATCCACAAATGGCAACGGGAAGTGGTCCTTTCTTGTCACAGTATTCAACTTCCTATAGTCAATACACACCTTCCAACTTGAAGTAAGGCGTGTAGAAACTTCCTCTCCCTTATCATTTTGCACCACAGTGATCCTAGATTTTTTTGCCACGACCTGCATAGAACTCACCCATGGGCTATCTGATATGGGGTAGATAATACCGGCCTAAAGTAGCTTAAGCACCTCAGCTCGCACCACCTTTTGCAAGTGAGGGTTTAATGTTCTTTGGGGTTGATGAACTGGCTTAACTTCTTCTTCCATATATATATGATGAGTACAGACTAAAGGGTTGATCCCCTTTAGATCAGAGATTTTCCATCCTATCGCCTTCTTACATCTCATGAGGACTTCCAATAGAGAATCCTCCTGAGTAGTGGTAAGGGATCAAGAAATAATAACAGGGCTTTGCTTGTTCTCCTCCAGGTATGCATACTTCAACTCAGCAGGTAATGGCTTCAGAATAAGCTTTGGGGGCTCCTCATTCTCGACTTCTTGCATCTCCACCCCATTGAATAAAGGTAGAATTCATTCCTGCCCCTTCAAAGGGTAAAAAGTAGCAAGCAATTCAGAGCGTTCAGGTGACCATTCATTAAGATCCCCAAGACTCTCGTCGAATTCTTCAAGCATTTTCTGATCACAATACTCCTCCACTAGGTTGTCAATCATACACACCTCTTCTGGTCCTTCTTCTTCCAGATTGAATTGTTTATTGCATAAGTAGAAGATGTTAAGTTCCATTATCATATTTCCAAATGAGAGTTGCATCATTCCATTTCTACAATTGATAATGGCATTTGATGTAGCTAGGAATGGTGTTCCAAGTATAATAGGGACACAGTTGGTTCTTTTTGCACTCGGATCCGTATCTAAGACAACAAAATCTGCTGGGTAGTAGAATTTTTCAATTTTGACTAGGACATCCTCAATTATGCCTCTTGGAATTTTCACAAATCTATCAGCTAGAGATAGAGTGATTGATGTTGGTTTCAACTCTCCCAATCCCAATTGCTCGTAGATAGAGTATGGTAGCAAATTAACACTTGCTGCTAAGTCCAACAAAGCTCTTTCAACTGGTACTCCTCCAATTGTTACTGAGATGGTAGGGCAGCCTGAATCTTTGTATTTCACTAGAGACTTCCACTGTATAAAGAAACTTACTTGCTCAGTCAAGAAGGCTTTCTTGCTTATATTTAACCCTTTTTTTATAGTTCATAAGTCATTTAGGAATTTAGCATAAGTCAGACTTTGTTTAATCGTATCTAGCAAAGGGATGTTAACTTTTACTTGCCTCAACACTTCAAGAATTTCTGATGCGTTGTTGATTCCCTTTTTCCCATGTAAAGCTTGGGGAAAAGTTGGAGGCATGTGGTTCTTTCTCATATCTTCTTTGACAATGGTCCTCTCCGGTTCTTCATTTACAGAAAAATCATGGTCCTCCTTCTTCGTGTTGTTCCTTAGCCTCTTTCCTTTGAACTCCTTCTTCTTCTCTTCCTCTGCTTCCCTTCCTGTTTCATGCTCTGGCTTGGTTGTTGGTAGATCAACCTCCTTACCACTCCTTAGAGTGATCACCGCTTTTACTTCCCTCATCTGTGAAGATTCTCCTCTTTGAGCCTCCACTTCATGGATAGCTTTTTGATTTTGATGAGGTTAAGAAGGAAACCTCCCCTTATCTTACACTATGTTGAGGTTGGTAAGCCCGAAGATTGAGTATTGGAGATTATCTATCTTCTGAGATACATTATTTTGCCTTCCATCCATCTTTTTGTCAAGACTGTCAATTCTTTGACTGAGTTGAGAATTGATGGATTTTTAGTCTCCAAAAAAATCTCCCACAACCTTGCTAAGATTCATAATGGCTTGTTCAAGATTTGTTGCTTGTGGAGGCGCTTGGTCGGGTTACGTATATTGAGGTGCCCTTGGTTTCCAAGAGAAATTTGGATGGTTCCTCCAATTTGCATTGTAGGTATTACCATAGGAAGCATTGTTGTTGGGTTTAAATTGCCCAATAACGTTTGCTTGATCTCTAAACATTTCTCTTACAACCGGAATTGTAGGGCACTCCACCACCACGTGCTCAAAAGATTTACAAATTGAACATGGCATAACTTGCACTGGTGCTTCACCAATGGCCTGCACTTCGTGTATCTTTTTAATTTCCAACTCCTCCAATCTTCTTGCCATAGCTGCGAATTTTACTTTCACATCAGTGTCTTCATTTAGTGTATACATCCTAGCCTTAGCATTGGAAATAGTAGGTTGAGAATTCATTTTCTCCACTTCTCTTGCATTTGGTTCATCCCATCCTCGTGAAACTTCAGCTAAATAGCTTAAGAAATCCATGGCTTCCTCTAGATTCTTACTCATGAAGTCTCCTCCACACATCGTTTCCAAGAGCTGCTTCATTGAGGAAGACATTCCGTCATAGAAATAGCTCACCAATAGCCATGTATCAAAGCTATGGTGAGGACAAGCATTGATTGCTTCCATGTATCTTTCCCAACAATGATAAATTTTTTCATTATCTTTAGTTAAGAAATTTGAAATTTGCCTTTTCAAGCCATTAGTTCTATGAGTCGAGAAATATTTCTTGAGAAACTCAGCTTGTAAATCAGTTTAAGCTCGGATACTCCTTCGCCTCAGAGAATTAAGCCAAACTTTGGCCTTATCCTTTAAGGTAAAAGGAAATAGCTTCAGCCACATCAAGTCGATGGACGCTCCTCCTTCTTGGAACGTGTTACAAACTTCTTCAAATTCCTTGATATGTGCATAGGATTCTCTCTTTCCATACCATGGAAAGTAGGTAGAAGTGGCATAATATGTGGTCTGACCATGAAAATTTCATAAGGCTGAAAGGTGACTTGTGAAATTGTTGGATGTTAGATTCTTCCTCTGATTCTCTTCCTTGCTCATTTGATTGATTTGGAAATGGCTTCGAAGTTCTCCAAGACTTGGATTCTTCATGTTTTGAGATTCAACCAGCTTTTCCATGAATGGAACAATGTCCTCCCTCGTTCTTGGCTCATTTTAATGATCAAAAAGCTATTTAACAACACCAAAACTTACCAAAAATTGATTAGTGTACTTGAAAAGGTCCTTAATGTGCCAATTGAGTTAAAAGGTATTAATTACTACTCAGAAATGTGTGAAAAGAGTTAATTTCAGGCTATAAAAGAGCACTTCTTGAGTAGTAATCAGTCATTCACAAACCTTAGATGTTCATAGCATTTAGAGGCAAGAGTCCACAACTAAGAGTAGCTCTTGTCATCCATAACCCTGAGTTGTTCATAGGATCAAGAGCCCTAAGCTCACAAGCCATAGTATTTCATATCATCAATAGCCATGAGTTGTTCATAGCATAAAGAGCATTCATCACATGGCTCATAATTGTTCATGTTAACCACAACCTAGAGCTGTTATAGATCCTAAGCTCAAGACCTAAAGCTATTCATAGCATCTAGAGCCATGAGCTCGGGACTTAGAGTTGTCTAGGTTAACCACAACCCAAAGCTATTCATAGCATCTAGAGCCCTGAGTTGTTCATACACAAAGTGGCTCATGCCATCCACAACATTGAGATGTTCATAGCATCAAGTTAAGCTCATGACCTATAGTCTTTCATGTCATTGATAGGCCTAAGTTATTCATAGCATCAAGAGTCCTGAGCACGCAACCTGGAGTCATTAATGTCAACCACGACCCAAAATTATTCATAGCCTCTAGAGCTCTTAGGTCACGACATAGTGTAGCTCATGTCATCAACAACCCGAGTTGTTAATAGCATCTAGAGGCTTGAGCTGATGACCCAAAGTCGATCATGTTAACCATAGCCTAGAGCTGCTCATAGCATCAAGAGCCTGAAGCTCATGACCCGTAGTCCTTTATGTCATCAATAGCCCTAAGCTACTTATGGCATTAAGAAGCTTCAGCTCACGATCGAGAGTCGTTCACATTAACCGAAGCTAACAGCTGTTCATAGCATCTAGAGCCCTGAGCTCTGAGCTGATGACCAAGAGACGTTCTTGTCATCCATAGTTCTGAGCTCTTCATAAAATCATGAGCCTAGAGCTCATGACATAAAGTGTTTTATATCATCAATAACCCAGATTTATTCATAGCATTTAAAGCCTTGATCTCAAGACCTAGAGTGGCTCATGTCATTGGAAGCCTTGAGTTATTCATAAAATCTAAAACCCTGAGCTCATGACCTAGTTTCGTTCATGTCAACCATAACCTAGAGCAGTTCATAACATCTAAAGCCCTAAGCTCAAGACCTAGGGTTGTTCATGTTTTCCACAGCCTTGAGATAATCATAAAATCTAATGGCTAGATCTCATGACCCGGAGTCTTTCATATCTTCAATTGCCTTGAGTTGTTCATAGCATTTAAGGCCTTAAGGTCATGACTCGGATTGGCTCATGTCATTGAAAACCCTAACTGTTCATAGCATCTAAAGCCCTAAGCTCACAACCGAGGGTCGTTCATGTCAACCATAACCCTGAGATGTTCATAGTATCTATAGTTCTTTATTCAAGACCCCGATTCATTTATTTCATCCAGAACCTTAAGCTTTTTATAACTTCTAGAACCCTAAGCTCATGACCCAGAGCCTTTCGTGTGATCCACTACCCTAAGTTGTTCATAGTATCTAAAGCTTGGAGCTCACAACTTAGATTCATTCAAGTCAACCATAGCCCAGATTTGTTCATAGCATCTAGAGCCCAGAGCTCATGACCTAAAGTAGCTAATGTGATCCATAGCCCTATGCTATTCATAGCATCTAGAGCCCTTAGTTCATGACCAAGAGTAGATCATGTCATCCACGACCTTGAGTTATTCATAACATCAAGAGCTCTTACCTCACGAACTGTAGTCTTTCATGTCATCGACAACCCTAAGTTGTTCATAGCATCAAGAGGCCTAAGCTCACAATAAGGCGTCGTTCATATCTACTAAAGCCTAGAGTTGTTCATAACATCTAGAGCCTAAGCTCACGACCCATAGTAGTTCATGTTATCCATAATCGTGACCTGTTAATAGAATACAGAGCCTTGAGCTCATGAACTAGAGTTTTTTATGTTAGCCACAGCCCAGAGCTGTTTATAACAACTAGAGCCCTAAGCTAATGACCTAGAGTAACCCATGTTATCTATAGCCTAGAGTGGTTCATAGCATATAAGACCTAAGCTCACGACCTAGAGTCATTTAAATCAACCATGGCCTAGAGACATTCATAGCATCTAGAGCCCTGAGCTCACGATCCATTATAGGTAATGTGATCCATAGACTTGAGCTATTCATAGCATCTAGAGCCTTGAGCTCACAACCCAAAGTAGATCATGTCATCCACAAGCTTGAGTTTTTCAAAACATCAAGAGCCTTGAGCTCATGACTTGTAGTCTTTCATGTACTCAACAACCCTAAACTATTCATAGCATTAAGAGGCTAAAGCTCACAATCGAGAGTCATTAACATTTACCAAAGTCTAAAGTTGTTCATAGCATCTAAAGCCTTGAGCTCACAACCCATAGTAGCTCATGTCATCCATAACCGTGAGGTGTTAATAGCATCCAAAGCCTTAAGCCCCTGACATAAAGTTGTTCATGTAAACCACTCCCTAGAACTGTTCATCACATCTAGAGGCCTGAACTCATGACCAAAAGTAGCTCATGTCATCCATAGCCTTAGGCTATTCATAGCATCTATAGCCTAGAGCTAATGACCTAGAGTCATTCTTGTGAACCATAGCCTGGAGTTGTACATGGCATCTCAATCCCTAAGATCATGACTTAGAGGAGCTCATGTCATTCACAAGCCTTAACTGTTCATAACATTTAGAGACATGAGCTCTTGACTTAGAGTAGCTCTTATCATCCACAACCTTAAGCTATTCATAGGATCAAGAGCCTTGAGTTCACGAGCCATTGACTTTCATATCATCAATAGCCCTGAGGTGTTCATAGCATAAAAAGCATTGAGCACACAACCCATAGTCGTTCATGTCAACCACAACCTAGAGTTGTTATAGATCCCGAGCTCACAACCTAGAGTAGCTTATGTTATCCACAACCTAGAGTTGCTAATAGTAGCTAGAGCCTTGAGTTCATGACTCAGAACTGTCTAAGTTAACCACAACCTAGAGCTATTCATAGCATCTAGAGCCTTCCGTTTTTCATATATAGAGTGGCTCATTTCATCCACAACATTGAGTTGTTCATACTATGAACATCATGTTAACCATAGCCTAGAGCTGGTCATAGCATCTAAAGCCTTGATCTCAAGACCCAGATGTTCATGTCATCCACATCCTTGAGATGTTCATAAAATCTAGAGGCATGAGCTCATAGCTCGAAGTCATTCATGTAAACCACAACCTAAAGTTGTGCATAGCATCTTAAGCCTTGAGCTCACAACCTAGAGTGGCTCATGCCATTGACAACCCTGAGCTCTTCATAGCATCTAAAACCTTAAGCTCATGACTTAGAGTCGTTCATGTGAAACATAAACCTAAGATGTTTATAGTATCTATAGCCTTGAGCTCACGACCCCAAGTCATTCATGTCAACCATAGCCCTAAGATGCTCACAGTATCTATGGCCCTTTGCTCATAACCCCGAGTCATTCATGTCATGCACAACCTTAAGATGTTCATAGCATTTAAAGCCCTAAGCTCATGACCCGAAGTCTTTCATGTCATTAACAAGCCTAAGCTGATCATAGCATTTAAAGCTTAAAGCTCATGATCTAGAGTCATTCAAGTGAACCATAGCCTAGAGTTATTCATAGGATGTAGAGCCTTGAGCTCATAACTTGGAGTAGATCATGTAATCCATAGCCCTAAGTTGTTCATAGCATCAAGAGCCCTAAGCTCATGACCTGTAGTCTTTCATGTCATCAACAACCCTGAGCTATTTATAGCATCAAGAGGCTTGAGCTCATGATCAAGAGTCGTTCACGTCAACCAAAGCTGACAGCTATTCATAGCATCTAGAGCCATGAGCTCATGACCTAAAGTTGTTCATGTGAGCCACAGCCTAGAGCTATTCATAACATCAAGAGCCCTTGACTCATGACCCAGAGTTGCCCATGTTGTCCACATCCCATACCGGTTCATAGCATCTAGTGCTCTAAGCTTATGACCTAGAGTTATTCATGTCAAACATAACTCAGACCTGTTCATAGCATCTAAAGCTCCGATATCATAACCCGAGGTAGCTGATGTCATCTACAACCCAGACCTATTCATAGCATCTAGAGCCTTGAGCTTGTGACTCTGAGTAGTTGATGTCACCCATAGTCTTAAGCTATTTATAGCATCAAGAGCCCTAAGCTGACAACTCATAGTCTTTTATGTCATCGACAACCCTATGTTGTTAATAGCATCTAGAGCTCTAATTTCCCAATTGGGAGTTGTTCATATCAACCATAGCACAAAGCTATTCGTAACATCTAGAGCTCTAAACCCATGACCAAGAGTTGTCTTGTCATCCACAGTCCTATGCTCTTCATAGAATCATGAGCCCTATGCTCATGACCCAGAGTCTTTCATATCATCAACAACTCAGAGTTGTTCATAACATTTAAAGCCTTGATCTCAAGACCTAGAGTGGCTTATGCCATCGAAAGCCCTGAGTTGTTCATAGCATCTAAACTCTTAGGCTCATAACCTAGTATTATTCATGTCAACCATAACCTATAGTTGTTCATATTAGCTAGAGCCTTGAGCTCAAGACCTAGAGTTGTTCATGTTTTCCACAACCTTGAGATAATCATAGAATCTACTGGCTTTAGCTCATGACCAGGAGTCTTTCATTTCTTCGGCCGCCTTGAGCTGTTTATAGCATGTAGAGGCTTAAGGTCATGACTCAAATTGGCTCATGTCATTAACAACCCTGAACTGTTTATAACATCTAATAACCTGAGCTTGCGACTTAAGGTCATTCATGTCAACCACAATCCTGAGATGTTCATAGTATTTATAGTCCTTTGTTCGCGACCCCAAGTCATTGATATCATCCAGAACCTTAAGCTTTTATTAACATTTAGAACCCTAAGCTCATAACCCAAAGTCTTTCATGTCATCGAAAACCCTAAGTTGTTTATAGCATCTAAAGCCTAGAGCTCACAACCTGGAATCGTACAAGCCAACCACAGCCCAGAGCTGTTCATAACATCTAAAGCCTAGAGCTCATGACCCAAGGTAGCTAATATGATCCACAACCCTATGTTATTCATACTATATAGAGCCCTACGCTCATGATTTAGAGTAGATCATGTCATCCACGACATTGAGTTGTTCATAACATCAAGATTTCTTAACTCACGAACTTTAACCTTTCGTGTCATCGACAATCCTAAGTTAATTCATAGCATTAAGAGGCCTATGCTCACAATTGTGAGTCATTTATATCTACCAAAGCCTAGAGTTGTTCATTTCATCTAGAGCCCTGAGCTCATGACCCATAGTAGCTCATGTCATCCATAATCGTGAGCTGTTAATAGCATCCAGAGCCTTGAGCTCACAACCCAGATTTGTTCATGTTAGCCACAACTAAGAGTTGTTCATAATAGCTAGAGCCCTAAGCTCACGACCTGGATTATACCATGTTATCCACAACCCAAAGCGATTCATAGCATCTAGAGACCTAAGCTCATGAGCCAAAGTCATTCAAGTCAACCATAGCCTAGAGCTATTCATACCATCTAGAGCCCTAAGCTCATGATCCATTGTAGGTAATGTGATCCACAAGTCTAAGCTGTTCATAGAATCTAGAGCCTTAAGCTCATAACCCAGAGTAGATCATGTTATCCATAGCCTTGAGTTTTTCATAACATCAAGAGCCTTGAGCTCACAACTTATAGTCTTTCATGTCATCGAAAACCCTTAATTGTTCATAGCATGAAGAAGCTAAAGCTCATAATCGAGAGTGTTTTATGTGTACCAAAGTCTACAGTTGTTCATAGTATCTAGAGCCCTGAGCTCACAATCCATAGTAGCTCATGTCATCCACAACCGTGAGGTGTTAATAACATTCAGAGCCTTGAGCTCCTGACCCAGAGTTGTTCATGTAAACCATAACCTAGAGTTGTTCATAGTAGTTAGAGCCCTAAGCTCACGACTGAGAGTAGCCCATGTTATCCATAACCCAGAGCGATTCATAGTATCTATAGACCTAAGCTCACAACTCGCAGTCATTCATTTCCATCATAGCTCAGAGTTGTTCGTAGCATTTAGAGCCTTGACATCTCGACCTAAAGTAGCTCATGTCATCCACAATGCAGAGTTGTTCATAGCATCTAGAGCCTTGAGCTCACAACTTATATTAGCTAATGTCATCCATAGCCCTAAGCTCTTCATAGCATCTTGAACCATGAGCTCACAACCTGAGTTCTTTCATGTCATCGTCAACCCTGAGTTGTTCATAGCATCAAGAGCCCTAAGCACATGACCTGAAGTTGCTCATGTCAATCTTTGCCCAAACTTGTTCATAACTTCTAAGGCCTTGAGCTCATGACCTAAAGTAGCTTATGTCTTCGACTACCCTAAGTTGCTCATAAAATCTAAAGCCTTGAGATCACAACCTAAAGTCATTCATGTCAACCACAACCTTGAGATTTTCTTTGTATCCACAACATTAAGTTGGTCATATCATTTAGATCCCTAAGCTCATAACCTGGATTTTTTTTGTCATCAACAACCCTGAGCTGTTCATAGCATTTAGAGTCCTGAGCTCACAACCCGAAGTCGTTCAAGTGAACCATAGCCAAGAGTTGTTCATAGCATCTAGAGCACTGAGCTTACAACCCAATATTGCTTAAGTCATCAATAACCCTGAGTTTCTCATAGCATCTTAGGCTTTAAGCACATGAACCAGAGTGATTCATATCAACCACAACCTTAAGCTATGTATAGTATCTAGAGCCTTGAGTTGATGACCCATAGTAGCACATGTCATCCATAACCCTGAGTTATTCATAGAATCTAAAGCCTTGAGATCATGAATCGAAGTCTTTCATAGCATCTAAAGGCCCGAGATCACAGGATCTCCAATCTTTCATATCATCCACAACTCTGAGTTGTTCATAGCATGTAGAGCCCTGAGCTTGCCACACAGAGTCGTTCATGTCATCAACATCTTTGAATTGTTTATAGCATTTAATGCCCTTAACTCATGACTTGGAGTCGTTCATGTCAACCATAGCCCTAAGTTATCCATAACAACTAGAGCATTGAGATCACAACCTAATGTTGTTCATGTCATCTAGATCCCTAAGCTATTCTTAACATTTAGAGCCTAAAGCTCATGATCTTGACTCGTTCATGTCATCCACAACCTTGAGTTGTTCATAGAGCTCACGACTTGGAGTCATTCATGTTTCCACAACCTTGAGCTATTCATTGCATCTAGAGGCCTAAACTCATAGGATCCCGAGTCATTCATATCATCCACTACTCTGAGCTATTCATAGAATCTAGAGCCTTGAGTTGTTCATAGCATCCAGAGCCCTAAGCTCATGACCTTTAGTCGTTCATGTCATCCACAACCCTTAGCTATTCATAACATTTAAAGCCTTGGCCTCATAACCAAGAATCAAAACCATGAGTTATTCATAGCACCTAAAGGCTTAAGCTTACAGGATCTCAAGTCATTCATATCATCCATAACCCCGAGTAGTTCATAGCATCCAAACCAACAAAGTGAGTAAGTAAGGCAGAGCAAAGCTCTGTATATTACTTCCTTCAAAACTATACAAAAGGTTGTCTCTAAGAACAAGCTCCCGAGATGATTGTGTGAAGAAAATTACAAACAATATATATATATATATATGGTTATTCACCCTTTGTTCTTACTTATTAACTAAGGAATCCTATGATTGGTGGATTACAAGGAGAAAATGGGGATTTAAAAAACAAATATCTGAAGAAAAAAATCTAAAAGTGCCGGTCGCAAATATCTGGAAGCACTCAGGAGGATTTCACAAGCATGCAAGATGGGCTGCAAAATTTCGCAAGTCGAAGGTCTCCATTTTGTAGCCAAGGGCTGATTTCGCAGCGATCACCTTGTGATTTGGCAGCCAAAGACTGATTTAGCAGCTGCGAAATTGGTCTTCAGCTTAGTGTGATTGGCTTCTAATGGCTCTAACTTCTTCATTTCAACTTCGATTCACGTACGATTTGAAGCGTTGGATTCCTGCTTCCGGAGCTTTGAAACGACATATAGTATCCATGAAATAGACTCTAGGAAGTGCTCCAAATGTGTCCAAAAGTTGTTGTCCTCTTGAATTCTTCATGTTAGATTTCTCTCTTTGTTTTCCCTCCTTGCATTCATGATTTGCTTTTGGCAAAGGATTATAAAGCTTCAAAGCTTGGGTTCTTCATGTAAATGAGCTTCCAATTGCTTTGCCATGGATTCTATAGAACTCTCCTCAATCTTGGATTGCTTTGGTGATCAAAATACTATCAAAAACACCAAAACTTAACACAATTTTATTAGAAATGATTGCAAGGGTCCTTAACATGCCAATTGAGTTAAAAGGTAATAACTAATACTCAAAAGTGTTTAAAAGAGTTAGTTACAAGCTAGAAAATAACACTTTTTGAGTAGTAATCACTCCCCCAAACCGACATATTGCTAGTCCCTTAGCAATTAAAGAGAGAAAAAGTAAAACAAACAGTAATATACTTTGCAACATCATGCTGATCACTTCAAAAAAATTTAGGTGGCATGATGCTCAAACTCTCACATGGAACATTAAAGAAATATAAAACTCAAATTTGAACAAGAGTTATCAAATACTTTGCCTAATCACAATTCATAAAGAGAAGGCATTATGCAAATTGAAGCTTTAAAAGAGTTTCCACTCCCAAAGGGTCAAACCTTACTCTTCCACAAAAATCTAAGTGTTACTTGATAGTTTCCGAATATAGTATGTTGAACTAAACTCTCCCCCCAACCTAGCTCTTTTTCAACACTTAGCAAACTTGACAAAATTTAATAGGCTAAGAACGCACCCTTTTGTTTCACAATTTTTTTCATTGTAGGAGTACAAGGCTTAAAGGTATTCTTTTCTAAATTGTCCATGTAATGGGGGTCCATCGATGACTCCCAACCAATTAAGGTTTAGGGCATCAAGCTTTAAGGATCTTTAAACCACTAACTCCTTGGATTTTACCCCGGACTTTTGAGAATGAATTTTAATACCCAAGCATATACAGTATGTTAAACTCCACCTATCCACCCTTGTAACGAGCATTGAGGTCGGTGACTCCCAACCAATTAAGGCTTAGGGCACCAGGTTTTAAAGATTCTCACCATATACCCCTAAAACCTTGCTCGGGTTTCAAGGCAAGCAAACATTTTTCTTTCTTTCTTTTTTTTCAAAGGCTCATTGGCCTTTTATAAGGTGTCCCCACACTATTAATTGAGGTCAAAGGTACCAAGTCTACAATTTTCCTAAGTCAAGAGGGAAATAGTTTTTCATCTTATACTCGGAACCTATTGTGTACAGTGTGTGAATAGCTTAAAGTGGAAGAACTAAGATTGAATTCAATAAAAGTTCAACAATTCATCAACTTTAATAAGCTTAATACAAACTCCAAGTCAAGTGAAAAACAAAAATTCAATTTCTCTCCTTTTATTTTGAGAATTTTTCCTTAATAACCATGGAGAGTAGAATAAAAACTTAAAATTTTTTAAAAATTAAGCGAAAAGCAACTAAATTTCCAAAATAACTTGGCATTAATAACAAAACTTCCTTCCTCAACTCTCTTCCCCCCAACCAAGCCGAACATTGTCCTCAATGTGGCAAGAGCGATTGAAATTACAGGGAGGAAGTGGTACCTCCTGTGTGATATGAAGTTTGAGTAGAATAGGAGAAACCACATGTTTCAAAAATAATAAAAGATATGAGTAGAGGAATGAAAATAAAATTATGCCAAGAATAGTAAAAAAATGATAGATATGTATTACTTCAAGAAAGTACACTATAGAGCAAAACAAGTAATGCAACCAATCCCAATATATAAAACATTAAAAACATGGGATTACGAGTTCTACTAAAGTAAAGAAATACAGAAAAGAAACTGTGTAAATGATCAGATAGTGGTGGGAGGATCATGTGGAGATGATGGCTCGGCTGTAAAGGTGGTAATGCTCAGGATGGATGCCTCAATCTCTCCTGTAGTCGTCTCCTTTAGGGGCATAGTCTGCTCTACTAGAGGAGGGTCCTATGATGGATGTGTAGGCTCTGATGGGATAGGAATAACATGCTCAGGAGGCGATACAATACCCAAGTGCTGCCGTATCTGCCTAAGGATGGCAGTATGCTGGGTCTGGGTGGTGATAATCTGCTCCTGATAGGCACGAAGAGCTATCATCTGCTGAGTCAATGTTTGCAAGGTGTGACATAGGTCTCTAAACTCGGAAATGGATATGGTGATCCCAGACTCAGATGGAGGAGAAGACTCTGATGTAAATGGTATAACAGACAGAGCCTCTGGTATGGCAGGAGGAGTAGAGGATGCAACCTTAGGCATAGGTCTTGTAGAGGGCACTGCAGGGGCAAGTGCTCTCATGTCAGCTAGTATCTCAACTAGCTGTGGCTCCCTTGGATGCTCTGGATGTGGAATCTCTAGATGTTCTGGTCCAGTTGGGGCTCCTTGCTTTTCATCATAAGCTATCATACTCGTCCATTTGTCAAGAGTGAATATCTCTCGGCAAATGCATCTGCGCTCAAGGTGAGGCTCAGATGGATATCCCAAGTGCTCCAAGATCTGACATAGCAATCTCAGGAATAGAAGTGGAATGGCATCCGCTCTCAGCAGCTTCTTCCTATGGACATTTTCTTCAAAGTATAGAAGGGAGGCCATAATTAGATGATGAGGGCCAAAGAAAAATCCCTCGGATATCCTGAACAATGCCTTTAGAAAAGTTTCTCTCCTCTGCACCATATGCTGAAGTGGATAGATGTTATGGCGCAGGAGTGCATATATAAAGAACATGCTGGGAGGGAGCTCCTTCCTCAACGGATAGGGGCGTGTGGATTCCCTTCTGGACAGTATATGAACCATGTCACTCTGGGAAGGATGAGCCCAAACTCGATAATCCTCTAGACATGCTGGCTCGTAGGGAATGCGCAGGGCTTCTGCTATATGTCTGGCTCCCAAGATACCATGGTGTCCGTCAATGGTGAAGTGGATGACAGTAGGATCCCGGACGTGATGTGTAGTCATATATTGATAAAAGTTTAATGCTACACGAGGATAGAAGAAATCCCTAGGAGTCATCAGGTGCTCCATATGGTACCTTTGCAGCAGATGGAAAGAATCCTTGAGCTCTGGCTGAAGCCTGAAGGTAGCTCTGTCAAAACAAAGCTCTAAGTGGCATGGCCTAGCTCGACAATCCAAATTACCCTCAATGGGTGGCTGAGTGACCATGAGACGCCTGATAACCACCTTAGGAGTCATCCCAGAGGGAATCTGAGACTCTGTAGCAGGTGGATGAGGCGGCTGAGGCTTTGATGGCTCAAGTGGTGATGATACCCTTGCTTTTTTCTTAGGTGGACGGCTACTTGACTTTTTCACACGAGAAGAGCTTGCCCCGGGTGTGGTGGGTGGTCTTCTCGTCTCATATCACCTGGAAGGAGAACTTAGAGGTGCATCCTCTACTGAAGGTGGGACGGCCAGTGGATGTGAAGGCTCAGTCATGGAGCCTTGCACATGGGCTACTCTCGATGCTTTAGGGCGGCTTGAAGGAGACGAGGTCTTAACTCCTCGGGTTTTTGCCATGGCTGACTTAGAGAAGGTGATCAGAGGTGCGTTCGCGGCTTGGGCTCAGATGGGGGTCCTCTGGAAATGGTGCTCTGTCTTGGCTCCTATTTCACACCTAAAAAAGGTTTTCGTAGGGCAAATGACCGGTTTAAAATGAAAATTTGGAATTTGAAACGTTTAAAATGGAAGCCAAGTGACGGTTGGACTTTTCACAGAGGAGGGGCATTTTCGCAGTGGGGGCTGATTTTCGCAGCCAAGGGTTGTTTTCGCAGCCCATTTCATAGCTCATTTCGCAGTTTCGAAATGGGGGAAGGGGGGGGGGGGGTGGGGCTGCGAAATGGCACTCGTGTGCCAAGAGGGTGTTTCACAGGGGTTTTCGCAGCTGAGAAATGGGGGCATGGGCTGCGTAATGGTTTCGCAGCGGAGGGCCCATTTCGCAGCCAACCCCTGATTTCATAGCGGGCACCTTGTGGCTGCGAAATGATTTCGCAGCAGATGGTCATTTTCGCAGGGGGCTATTTTGGGCTGCGAAATTTCGTAGACCACTGAATTTTCTTGGTTCTGAGGTCCTATTGGCTCCTTAAGACCTTTCTTCACTTCTTTTGCAATTCCTCCTAAATTAGATCATTCAAAAAGTCTAAGTTACATAAAAATAACATAAATTAAGACCAAAATTAAAATCAAAACAATTAATAAAGCTCTTAAATTAACAAAATTAAACAAAAATATGGACTTTGGCAAGACCAAGTCCATTTAACCCTTTTCTGATTAGGCTTTCTGTGGCTCAAGGAGGTTGATTTCCTCCTTATCTTGCTTGAATGGCTCGATGAATGGTTTGAGACGATGGCCATTGGCTTTAAAGGTGTCAGTGCTGTTGGAATTCAGTAATTCCACCACTCCATTGAGATGCAGTTGGTGAATAATGAAATGGCTTATCCACCTTGACTTTGGCTTCCCAGGAAAGATATGGAGCCTTGAGTCATAGAGTAAGACTCTTTGTCCTTTCCGGAATTCTTTGTTGGAGATTAATTGATCATGCCACCTCTTCATCCTCTGTTTTGCAACTTTGGAATTGATGTAGGCATCATTTCTTAATTCCTCCATCTCATTAAGGTCTAAGCACCTCTTTGCCCCGGCTTTGATCAAGTCCATGTTGACTTTCTTGATTGCCCATCAAACCTTATATTCAACTTCCATAGGGAGATGGCATGCTTTGCCATAGACTAGGCGATAGGGAGACTGATTCGAGTGATAATCCAGTCGGGTCATTTAATAAAAAACATTTATAAAACCTATGACCTCATACTAGTGTAGCAAAGCTACTATAGCATAGTGGCTCTAGGGTCGAACTCTGGGATGGGTTTTCATTCTACCAGTGATATACTTAAGATTAGAAATTGAATTTAATGATTTCCTTTATCAAAAACTTAAAGTTTAAAAGAAAATAAAGTTTGTTTTGAAAGGTGTTTGAAACTAAACTAACATAAAACTAAGTAAAAATGAAAGAAAGAAAGTCTCCCGGAGCTAAAGGTTGCTAGGATCAAGTTCAGAATGCAAAGTGGAAAATTCCGGATTTTTCTCCTCGCATTGGGGATTTAACCTATAATTATTTCCCAACCGGTATAGGTTTAACAATGAAGATTTAATCCATAAAAAATCAATAGAAATGGTAGTCAAGTTCCATTAATGGCTTTAGACACTTTGGGTCTTCACCTTGAGCTACTTTCCAATGGCTCGTACATGATAACTAATGGACTGATATGGATCTAGCAATAAGCATCCACAGAGACCTGAAGCTTACCATGTATTGGCCATTCAAAGTGATTCAAAGGGATTTAAAGGAAAACTTTAGATTTAAAAGCCATTTATGAACTCCAACTACCTGTATTTAATGCACGAGAGTTTTCCACTTTAGCATCTGGACTTTTCACCTAGCTTCCTTCACTCCAAGAAACCAAAAGTTTAGCCTCTCATCCTCTAGGAAAACATCCTCAGAGGTTGTTTGGCTTCCAAGCAAAAGAAAATAGTAGAGAGAAAAGGAAAACGAGAGAGCTCTGTATTTCACTAAGTGTAAAATGTAACATATATGTTGAGAGATGATTTCCACCCCTCTTATAGTCTTTACAAAAGCAAAGCTTGTGATTGGTTAGTTACAAGGATAAGAAAGGAAATTACATCAAAAAAATACATAAGAAAAGATCTAAAGTGGAGTCGGCAAAAACAGAGGAGAATTCGCACCACGCATGGGCTGTGCGAATTTGGAAGGTGTTGTGCAAATTTCAAGGTGTTGTGCGAATTTCGCACAAGCCTGGAGCAGTTGTCTTCCGAAGGCCATATCTTCCTCATTTCAGCTCCAAATCATACACGGTTTGAAGCGTTGGATTCTTGACTTCCTGAGCTTTGAAATGGTATAAGCATGGAGAAAATGGACTTCGGGAAGTGCTCCAAAAGTGCGAAGGAAGACTGCAATTGTTGTCCTCTGTTTTCTTCATTTTCTCTTTGCTTCTCTTTGCTTCTCTCCTTTGCTTGGCTTGTCTTAATGATCCAAAAAGCTGTCAACATACTAAAACTAGCCACAAATATGATTAGAAGTCATTTCTAGGTCCTTAACATGCCAATTGAAATAAAGATGGAGAACTACTACACAAAAGTGCTTAAAACATAATGAATTAAAGGTGTAAAATAGCATTTTTTGGGTAGTAATCAGAGACATGCCAAGAATAGTCTTGTAAGTTGTTCTATGTGCCCATAGTGAATCATGGAGCTTAATAGACCAATCTCTTCTGCTCATGTTCACCACCTTCAGCAATATGTTCTTAATTTCCCTATTTGCTAGCTCAACTTGCTCGGAAGTCTAAGGGTGATAAGGTGTAGCTACCTTATGCTTCACCCCATACTTGGCTAATAGGGTTTCAAAAGGTTTGTTGCAAAAATGAGTACCTTCATCACTGATTATGGCCTTGGGCACCCCAAATCTTGAGAAGATGTTCTCTTTAAGAAATTTGAGAACCACCCTGTGATCATTGTGTTTACAGAGGATTGCCTCAACCCATTTAGAAACATAGTCCACCCCACCAAGTTATAAGAGTTACCAAAAGACATTGGGAAAGGTCCCATGAAGTCAATGCCCCAAACATCAAAGAGATCAACTATTAGAATGGGGTTTATAGGCATTTGATTTCTTCTTGTAAGATTCCCGAGCCTTTGGCATCTATCACAACTCCTACACATGGTGTGGGCATCTTTGAAAAGTGATGGCCAACTAAACCCTGATTGCAACACCTTCATGGCTGTTTTTTGGGAGGCAAAGTGGCCTCCACATGCACTCTCATAGCAATGGCTGGGGATTCCTTGTTGTTCTTCTTCAGGGACACACTTCCTTATTATTTGATCTGCACAATACTTGAAAAGGAAAGGTTCGTCCCAATAATAAGCATGAATCTTTGCAAAGAAGTGCTTCCTGTCTTGTGCTTTCCACTCACTTGGAACTTCACCCGTAACTAAATAGTTATCAATATGAGCATACCAAGGAGTTTTTTCTAGCAACAAAAGTGATTCCTTAGGAAAGTCATCATTAATAGGTAAGACATGGGAATTGTGTGCTATAGCCAACCTTGAAAGGTGGTCAGCTACCACATTCTCCACTCCTTTCTTATCTTTGATTTGGAGATCGAATTCTTGTAGTAAAAGAATCTATCTAATCAACCTTGATTTTGCATCTTGCTTTGTCAATAAATACTTCAAGGCTGAATGGTCAGTGAAAACAATGATGAAAGACCCCATTAGATAAGCACAAAACTTGTCTAAGGCAAACTATACAGCTAAGAATTCTTTCTCTATGATTGTGTAGTTTCTTTGAGCTTCATTCAATGTCTTGCTTGCATAGTAGATCACATAGGGCTTTCCATCTTCTCTTTGGCCAAGCACATCTCCTATAGCGAAGTCACTAGCATCACACATCACTTCAAAGGGTAGTTTCTAGTTAGGAGCCCTCACTATTGGAGCAGTTATCAAGAATTGCTTCAGTTGATCAAAACTCCTTTGACATCTTTCATCCCATACAAACTTAGCATCCTTACCTAAAAGTTCACAAAGAGGCTTTGAAAGCTTAGAGAAATTTTTTATAAACCTCCTATAGAACCCTGCATGGCCAAGGAATTGCCTTACTAATTTTACAGTTGTTGTGGATGGCAATTTGACAATAAGTTCCACCTTTGCTTTATCAACTTCAATGTCTTTCTCGGAGATGATATGGCCAAGGACAATTCCTTGTTGTACCATAAAATGGCATTTCTCCCAGTTGAGCACCAAGTCTTTTTCAATGCATCGCTCATGACCTAGAATCGTTGATATCATTCTTATCTCTAAGTTATTCATAGCATCTAGAGGCCTTAGCTCATAGGATCCCAAGTTATTCATATCATCCACAACTATGAGTTGTTCATAACATTTAGAGCCCTAAGCTTATGACCCAAATTCATTCATGTCAACAACAAGTTGTTCATGTCAACCATTACCCTTAGGTGTTCATAGCATCTACAGTCTTGAGCTAATGACTTAAAGTCATTTATGTCCACCACGACTTAGAGATTTTCATAGCATCCAAAGCACTAAGCTCACAACTTGAAGTTGTTCATGTCAACAACAACCTCGAGTTGTTCATAATATCTAAAGCTCTAAGATCATGACCCGGAGTCATTCATGTCATCCACAACCTTAAACTCATGACATAAAATCATTTATATCATCCACAACCTTGATTTATTCATAGTATTTAGAAGCCTAAGCTCACGGGATCTTAAGTCATTCATATCATTCAAAATGTTAAGTTGTGCATAGCATCTAGAGCTCTAAGCTCACGATCCACAGTCATTCAAGTCAACCATAGCTTTAAGCTGCTCATAGTATCTAAAGCCCTAAGCTCACAGCCTGTAGTTGTTCATGTGATCCATAGCCTTGAGTTGTTCATAGCATTTAGAGCCCTAAGCTCATGACTGGGAGTCGTTCCTATAAACAAAAACCCTAAGTTGTTCATAGCATTTAGAACCCTAAGTTCACGACTTGGAATCATTCATGGCATCTACAACCTTGAGATATTCATTGCATCTAGAGTCATGAGCTCACAACTCGAAGTCGTTCATGTCAACCATAACTCTAACTTGCTTATAGTATTTAAAGCCCTGAGCTCATGACCCAGAGTTGTTCATGTCATCCATAGCCCTAAGCTATTCCTAACATTTAAAGCCCTAAGCTTATAATCGAGAGTCGTTCATGCAAACCATAACCTTGAGCTATTCATAGCATCTAGAGCCCTGTGCTTAGAATCCAGAGTTGTTCATGTCACCCACAACCTTGAGTTGATCATAATATTTAAACTCATAGACTCACGACCAAGAACCGTTTGTATCATCCTTAACTCTAAGTTATTCATAGCATCTAGAGGCCTTGGCTCACAGTATCCTGAGTCATTAATATCATCCACAACTCTGAGTTGTTCATAAAATTTAGAGCTTTAAGCTTATAACCTAGAGTCTTTCAAGTAAACCTTAACTCTGAGTTTTTTTTATATCATCTAGAGCCCTAAACTTAGGACCCAAAGTCATTCATGTCAACCACTGGCTTGAGCTATTCATAACTTCTGGATCCTTGAGCTCATAACCTAGAGTCATTCATGTCCACTAAAACTTGGAGCTTTTCATAGTAACTAGAGCCATGTGCTCACGACCCGAAGTCATTGATGTCAACCACAACCATGAGTCATTCATAGCACTTAGAGCTCTGAGCTCACAACCTATAGTCATTCATGTCATCCAAACCTCTAAGCTTTTCATGGCATCACGAGCCCTATGCTAATGATATGAAGTAATTGATGTCAACTAGAGCCTTGAGTTGTTCATAACATTTGGAATCATAGGCTCAGGACCAAGAATCATTCATATCAATCTCAGCCCTTAGTTGTTCATAGCATCTAGAGGTCTAAGCTCATAAGATCTCGAGTTGTTAATATCATCCACAGTCAGTTGTTCATAGCATATAGAGCCCTGATCGACCACCATGAGCTTTTCATAGTATCTTGAGCCTTAATCTCATGACCCAGAGTTCTTTATGTCAACCACAACCCTGAGTTATTCATACCATCTAGAGCCTTGAGCTCATGACCCGGAGTTGTTAATGTCCTCCACACTTAGAAGCTTTTCATAGCATCTAGAGTCCTAAGCTCATAACTCAGAATCCTTCATGTTAACGACAACCCTGAGCTATGCATAGCATATAGTGGCCTAAGATAATGAGTTGGAGTTATTCATGTCATCCCCAACCCTAAGGTTTTCATAGCATTTAGAATCATAGGCTCATGACCATGAATTGTTCGTATAATCTTCAGCCTTAAGCTGCTCATAAAGTCTAGAGGGATGAGCCTACGGGATCTCTAGTCATTCATTTCATCCATAACTCTAAGTTGTTCATAGCATCTAGAGCCTTAAGCACATAACCCAAATTCATTCTTGTCAACCACAACCCTGAGTTGTGCATAGTATCTAGAGCCCAGACCTTAAGACCTGGAGTCATTCATGTTAACCATAGCCTTAAGCTATTCCCAGTATTTAGAGTCTTGAGCTCACGAACTGGAGTTATTTATGTCCTTCATAGCCTAGAGCTTTTCATTGCATCTAGATCCTTCTGCTCACAACATGGAGTCATTCATGTCAACCACAACCCTGTGTTATTCATGGAATATAGAGCCTTGAGTCCTCGACCTGGAGTCGTTCATGTCATCCATAGCCTTTAGCTCATGATGTAGAATCATTCATCTAATCCATAACCTTGAGCTATACATAACATCTAGAGACTTCAGCTCAAGGGATCTCAAGTTGTTCATAGAATCCATAATATTGAGTTCTTGATAAAATCCATAGTCCAAAACTAACAAGTTGGAGTAGCACATATGTACTATAACCTTGTGCTATTCATAGCATCGAGACCCTTGAGCTCATGATTCTGATTCATTCATGTAAACCAAAACTCTGAGTAGTTCATAGCATTTCAAGCCCTAAGCCTACGACCTAGAGTTGTTCATGTCATCCATAAATCTATGCTTTTAATAGCATCTAGAGCCCTGACTTCATGACTCAAAGTCTTTAATTTCATCCACAACCTTGAGTTGTTCATAGCATTTAGACTCATAGGCTCATGACCAAGAATCATTGATATGATCCTCACCCCTGAAATATTCATAGTATCTAGAGGCCTGAGATCACCGGATAATAAAGTCATTTATATCATCCACAACTGTGAGCTATTCATAGCATTTAGAGCCTTGAGCTCATGACCCAAAGTTGTTCATGTTAGCCATAATTCTTAGCTCATGACCTATAGTCTTTCATGTCATCCATTGCCATCAGTTTTTCATAGCATCTAGTATCTTGAGCTCAATATGTGGAATTATTTATAGCCTTAAGCTATTCATATGATCTAGAGCCCTCAGCACATGACTTGAAGTCGTTCATGTCATCCATGACCCTCAACTGTTCATAGCATCTAAAGCCCTAAGCTCACGAGTTGAAGTCATTCATGTCACCCATAACCCTTTATTGTTTATAGCATCTAGACCCTTGAGCTCAGGACCCGGAGTCAGTCATGTCAACCATTAACCTGAGTTGTTTATATCATCTAAAGCCCTAAGCTCATGACCTAGAGTTGTTCATGTCAATAATGACCCTCAACTGTTCATAGCATTTAGAGTCATGGGCTCATGACCACGAATCATTCTTATCATTCACACCCCCTAGTTGTTCATAGCATTAAAAGGTCTAAGTTGACGAGATCCTGAGTTGTTCTAATCATCCAAAATCCTAAGCTTTGCATAGCATCTAGAGCCTTATTCTAATGATAAGAGTAGCTCATGTCATCTAGAGTTGTGGGATATTCATAGCATATAGAGCCTTGAGCTCATGACCCGGATAAGTTCCTCTCAACCATAGCCTTGAGTTGTTCATAGCATCTAGAGCCCTGAGATCATGACCCCAAGTCTTTCATGTCAACCATAACCTTGATTTGTTCATAGCATCTAGAGCCTTAAGCTTATAACCTAAAGTTTATCATATCATACACAACCTTGATCTATTCATAGCATCTTGAACCCTAATCTCACGACCTAATATCATTCATGTCAATCATAACCATGAGCTATTCATAGCTTCTAGAGTCCTCAGCTCATGACTTGGAGTTGTTCATGTCATCCGCAACCTTGAGTTGTTCCTAGCATCTAAAGCCTTGAGCTCACAACCTAGAGTTGTTGATGTAAAGTAGAAACCTAAATTGGTCATTGCGTCTTCATTCATTTTATCCACAACCCTAAGCTATTCATACCATCTCGAGCCTTGAGCTCACGACTTAAAGTTGTTCATTTCATCCACAGCCCTGAACTATTCATAGCATTTAGATCCTTGAGTTCATGACCTAGAATCATTCATACCATCCCCAGCCTTAAAATGTTCATAGAATCTAGAAGACTGAGCTCATAGGATCTCAAGTTGTTCTTATCATCCACAACCCTGTGTCATTGAAAGTATCTAGATCCTTGAGTGGACAACCCAGAGTCATTCATGTCATCCACAAACCTGAGTTGTTCATAACATCTAGAGCCCTGAGCTCATGACCTGAAGTCATTCATGTCATCCACAACCCTGAGAAATTCACAGCATTTAAGGCCATAGGCTCACGACCAAGAATCATTCATATCGTCCACAACCCTAAACTGGTTATATTATTTAGAGGCCTGAGCGCACTGGATCTCGAGTCTTTCATACCAACGACAACCCTAAGTTGATCATAGAATCTAGAGCCTTAAGCTCAGGACATAGAGTAGCTCATGTCATCCACAACATGAAGTTATTCATAGTATCTAAAGCCCTAAGCTTATGGCTCGGAGTCATTCATGGCATCCATAGCCCTAAGCTGCTCATAGTATCTAGAGCCCTCAGCTCACAACCCATAGTCGTTCATGTCAACTATAGCCTTGAGCTATTGATAGCATCTCAAGCTCTTAGCTCATGACTTGATGTCATTCATGTCATCCACAGCCTTGAGCTCTTCATAGGATCTATAGCTCTAAGCTCAGGACCTAGAGTAATTCATGTTATCTATAATCCTTAGTTATTCATATCATCTCGAGCCCTTAGCTCATGACCTGGAGTCATTCATTTCATCCACAACTATGAACTGTTCATAACATCTAGAGCCTTAAGTTCATGACCTAAAATTGTTCATATCATCCACAAACCTGAGCTATTCATATCATCTATATCCTTGAGCTCACAACCTAGAATTGTGTGCATCATCCACTACTGTGAGTTGTACATAGTATCTAAAGACTTGAGCTCATGACCTAGTGAAATTCATTTCATCGATAACCCTAAGTTGTTCATAGCTTTTATACCCCCGAGCTTACAACTCGGAGATGTTCATGTGAACCACAACCCTAAACTATTCATAGTATTTAGAATTCTATGATCATGACCCAAAGTCATTCATATTATCCCCGACCTTTAGTTTTTTAGGACATCTAGAGTTCTAAACCCTCAACCCATAGTCGTTAATGTCAACCACAACCCTGAGCTATTCATAGCATCTAGAGCCCTGAGCCCACAACATTGAGTTGTTCATGTTAGCTACAATCCTGAGCTATTCATAACTTTTTGAACTTTGGGCTCAGGACCAAGAATTGTTCATATGATCTAAAGGCCTAAACTCATAGGATCCTAATTCGTTCATATCATAAATAATCATGAGTTGTTCATAACATCTAAAACCATGAGCTAACGACCTAAAGTAGCTCATGTCCTCCAATGGCCTAAGTTGTTCATAACATCTAGAGCCTTGAGCTCATGACCTATAGTCGTTCATGTCAACCACAGACCTAAGCTCTTCAGAGCATCTAAAGCCCACTACTCATGACTCAAAATCATTCATGGTATCCATAACTTGAGCTATTCATAGAATCTGAAGGCTTGAGCACATAATGTAGAATTGTTCATATCATCCAATGCCCTAAGCTATTTATAACATCTAGAGGTTTGAGCTCACCATAAAAAATCACTTGTGTCATCCATAACTATTAGCTACTCATAGTATCTAAATCCTTGAGTTCACAACCCAAAATATTTCATATCATCCGTAGCACTAAGTTGTTTAAAACATCTAAATCTTTAAGTTCACGACATAGAATCATGCATATCATCCACAACCCTTAGTTGTTCATAGCATCTTGAGACTAGTGCTCATGAGGTAAAGTAGTTCATCTCATCCACAATGCTAAGTTGTTCATAGCATCTAAAGCCATAGGCTCATGACTAAGAATCGTTCATATCACCCTCATCCAAAGTTGTTCATAGCTTCTAGAGGTTTGAGCTCATGAGATCCTAAGTTGTTCATATCATCCACAACTTTAAGTTATTCATAACATTTAGAGCTCTAAGGTCATACCTAAAGTCATTCATTTCATTCATAGCCTGGTGTTATTCATAGCATTTAGAGCCTTTTATTCATGACCCAAAATCGTTCATATCATCTACAACCCTAAGCTCTTCATAACATCTAAATCCTTAAGTTCATAGCCTAGACTCGTGCATATCATCCACAACCCTATGTTGTTCGTAGCATTTACAACCATAAGCTCATGATCCAAAGTAGTTCATAGCATCTAAAGCCTTGAGTTCATGACCTAGAGTAACTCATATCATCCATTGCCTTGAGCTGTTCATAGCATCTAGAGTTGTGACCTCATGACCTAGAGTCTTTCATGTCATTCACAATCCTTAGCAGTTCATAGCATCTAGAGCCTTGAGTTCACAACCTAGAATAGCTCATATAATCCATAGCCTTGAGTTGTTCGTAGCATCTAAAGTTGTGAGCTGAAGACTTGGAGTCATTCATGTCAACCACAAACCTAAGTTATTCATAGTATCTCGAGCCCTTGTTCATGTCATCCACACCCTTGAGCTATTCATAGCATCTAGAAAGCTGAGTTCACGACCTAGAGTTGTTCATGTTAACCACAATCCCGAGTTATTCATAGCATCTAGAGCCTTGAGCTCACTACCCAGAGTCATTCATGTCATTCATAGCCCTATGTTGTTCATAGAATTTAAAGCCATGGCTCACGACCAATAATCATTCATATCATCTACAACCTTGAGATTTTCATAGCATACAAAGGTCTGAGCTCACGAGATCCTAATTCGTTCATATCTTCCAATAGCATAAGTTCTTCATAGCATCCCGAGTCATAAGCTCATGACCCAGAGTAGCTCAGGTCACCCACAACCTTGAGTTGTTCATAGCATCTAGATCCTTGAGCTTATGACTAGGACTCATTCTTATCAACCACAACCCTGAGTTGTTCATGGCACATAGAGCCTTAAGCTCACGACTAGGAGTCCTTCATATCATCCACTATCCTTAGCTTTTTATAGAATCTAAAGCCATAGGCTCGCGACCAAGAATCATTCATAACATCCTCAACCCTAAGTTGTTCTTAGCATCTAGAGGCCTAAGGTCATGGGATCCCGATTTGTTCATATCGTCCATAATAATGAGGTGTTCATAACATCTAGGGTCTTGAGTTCACGACTTGAAGTCATTTATTCATACATAACCTTGAGTTATTCGTTATGTTTAGAGCCTTAAGTTCATGACCCAAAATCGTTCATATCATCTACAACATCTAGATCCTTGAGCTCATGATCTAGAATCATGTGTATCATCCATAACATGGAGTTGTTCATAGCATCTAACGACCACAGCTCATGACCCAGAGTAGTTTATGTCATTAATAGGCATAAGTTGTTCATAGCATCTAGAGCCCTGAGCTCATGACCTGGAGTTGTTCATGTTAACCACAGGCCCACACTCTTCATAATATGTAGAGCTCTAACCTCATGACCTAGATTCGTTCATGTCATCCACAACCCTAAGTTGTTCATAGCATCTAAAGCCCTTAATTCACAACTCGGAGTCATTCATGTCAACTATAACCTTAAGTTGTTCATAACATCTAAAGTGCTAAGCTCATGACCCAGAGTTGTTGATTTCAAACATAGTCTTGAGTTGTTCATAGCATCTAGAGCCTTAAGCTCACTACCCGGAGTTATTCATGTCATCTACAACCCTTAACTGCTCAAAACATTTAGATCCATGAGCTCACGACCAAGAACTATTCATATGATCCATAACCTTGAGTTGCTGATAGCATCTAGAAGACTGAGGTCATAGGATCACGAGTCATTGATATCATGCACAACCCTGAGTTGTCCATAGCATCCAAAGTCGTGAGCTTATGACCTAGAGTAGCTCATGTCATTAACAACCGTGAGTTGTTTATACCACCTAGAGCCCTAAGCTCATGACTCAAACTCATTCTTGTAAACCACAACCCTAAGCTTTTCATAACATATAGAGCCCTAAGCTCACGACTTAGATTCTTTCATATGATGCACAACCTTAAGCTATTCATAGCATTTAAAGTCATTGGTTCATGACTAAGAATCGTTCATATTATCCTCAACCCATAGTTGTTCATAGCATCTAGAATCTTGGGCTCACGGGATCCTTAGTTGTTTATATCATCCATAACTTTAAACTCACGACCTATAGTCATTCATATCATCCACAATTTTGAGCTATACTTAGCATCTAGAAGCTTGACCCCATCAGATCCTGAGTTGTTCATATAATCCATAATGCTTAGTTATTCATAGCATCCATAGCCCTTAACTCATGACTTGGAGTAGTTTATATCATTCACAACCTTGAGCTATTCATAGCCTTTAGAGTCATGAGCTCATAACCTAGAGTCATTCGTGTCAACCACAACCTTAAGCTATTCATAGTATCTAGAGCCCTGAGCTCACGACCCGGAGTCATACATGTCATCCATAGCCTTGAGTTATTCATAGCATTTAGAGTGTTGAGCTTATGACCAAGAGTTGTTCTTGTTAACCATAGCCCTAAGTTATTCATAGCATCTAGAGCCCTTAGCTCACTACCTAGGGTCGTTCATGTCATCCATAGCCTTAAGCTATTCATATCATTTAGAGTCATAGGCTCACGACCAAGAATTGTTCATATCATCCTTAGCCTTGAGCTATTCATAGCATCTAGAGGACTAAGCTCATGAAATCTCAAGTTTTTCATATCATCCAATACCTTGAGTTCCTCATAGCATCCAAAGTTGTAAGCTCATAACCTAGAGTAGCTTGTGTCATCTATAATGCTTAGTTGTTAATAGAATCTAAATCCTTAAGCTCATGACCCAAACTTCTTTTTGTCAACAATAACCATGAGTAGTTCATAGCATCTTAAACCTTGAGCTCATGACCTAGGGTTATTCATAGCATCTATAACTGTGAGTTGTTCATAGCATATAGATGCTTGAGTGCATAGTGTAGAATCATTTTTAACATCCACAGTCCTGAGCGATTCATAACATCTAGAGGTCTCAAGTCAGAGGAGACCGAGTCATTCATATCATCCACAATTATGAGTTGTTCATAGCATCTAGACCCCTCAGCTCATGACCCAAAGTTGTTCAAGTCAACCACTACCCTAAGTTATTGATAGCATCTTGAGCCCTAAGCTCACAACCTGGAGTCATTCATGTCATCCACAACATTGATCAGTTATAAAATAATTCATATTTTTCTTGGTCCTGATAAGTTCGTAAAATCTAGAGGACTGAGCTCAAAAGATCCCAAGTCATTCATATCATCCACAATTTTGAGTTGTTCATAACTTTTAGAACCCTAAGCTTAGGACCCAAAGCCTTTCATGTCATTCATAATCCTGAGATATTCATAGAATCTTGCGGCCATTACCCAAAGCCGTTCATCTCATCCATAACTCTGAGTTGCTAAATGCATTTAAAGCCCTAAGCTCATGACCTAGATTCATTCATATCAACCATAACCCTGAGTTGTTCATAGCATCTAGAGGCCTAAGATCATGTGTGGACCCCGCATTTCGGCTCAATGCGCTTCCCACTCGATGGCGAGCTTGATTTTTATTTTGAAAAATGATTTATTAATTAAGAAAATGACTTGGAGTCGCCACTTATTTTTGTTTTATTTTTAAAGGGTAAACAAAATAAGAAAGAAAAACCCTAAGTGTGACTCCTTATCTTGGAAAAGACGGTCTATGAAAAATCGGATCGGGTTCAAGGGTCAGGTTACTTATCAGGAAGGTACGGTAAAGACCGTAACACCCTTCTAAATCCCTAAAGTCGGGTCTCTACTAATACAATGAAACTGACGTGGCAATCAACGAGAAAGTCAATGGATATTCACCTAAATCATGCACAATATGAGAATCAAAACACGCAATAGAGATTGACTAGAATGGGAGTGGATGCGTACCTCAGCCACAAGCCACAATGCGCTATCAAGAAACGGGATTAGTACACAATTAATGAATACAAAATATAGCTCATGCATATCGGAGTGCAAAATGAAGATCAAGCAAAATACATTAAGTATGACAATTGACAATCAAAAGGGATCAAACATAGGGCCCTCACCAAAGCCTAATTTATTGTTCATGAACTAGTCCCCCAAATTTCGTGTTTTACAATTATGAAGAATTCGCTATTTCTTATGTAAAATCAAGAAAATCAGAAGATTATTTAGGAACCGAAATGGGATTAAGACTATTCGAGTGAAGTCTGGATTCTTGGAGTTTATTTGAAAATTGGAGTATTTGGAATTAAATTTAAAAGATTAGAGCTTCGGTGCTTAAATTGAAATTTGTCAAAGAAGATGAGAAATGAACTTTAGGAAATTGATCTACGAGAATATGGATTTTGAAAGTGGAATGTGCAATAATAGTAATTATAAGAAATGAACTATGAGAAATCGGACTGCGAGAATATGGATTTTGAAAGTTGAATTAATAATAATAACAATGATAAGAAATGAACTTTGAGAAATTAAACTGCGAGAATATAGATTTTTAATAATAATAATAATAACAATAATATTAATTGTAATAATAATAATAATAAATGAACTTCAAGAAATTGAACTGCTAGAATATAGATTTTTAATAATAATAAGAAATGAACTTTAGGAAATTAAATTGCGAGGATATAGATTTTTAATCATAACAACAATAATAATGATAATAATAATATTAGGAAATTGAATTGAGAGAGAGTATAGATTTTTAATAATAATACTAATAATAATGATAATAATAATAACAATAATAACAATAACTGATAATAATAATATGGATAAACAAAAGGGATTAAAAGGGCTTTGGAATTAGAAGGGCCTAGGGTGATAACAATAATGATAATAATAATAATAATAATAATAATAATAACAATAACAATAAGTTTTTGAAATAATAATAATAATAATAATGATAACAAGATTTTGAAAGTTGAATTAATAATAATAATAAGAATAATATTTTAAAAGTTGAATTAATAATAATAATAATAATAATATTTTGAAAGTTGAATTAATAATAACAATAATAATAATATTTTAAAAGTTGAATTAATAATAATACTAATATTAATAAGATTTTGAAAGTTGAATTAATAATAATGATAATAATAATGTTTTAAAAGTTGAATTAATAATAATAATAATAATAATAATAAGATTTTGAAAGTTGAATTAATAATAATGATAATAATAATGTTTTAAAAGTTGAATTAATAATAATAATAACAATAATAGGCCTTGGACTTCGAAAATGGGCCTTGTAATAATAATAATATGGATTTCAAAAATGGGCCTGGAAGTGATACCCATGCAATAATAATAGGGACTTAGAAAATGGGCCTGGGAAAGAACAAACAAAGGGAACCAATAGGCTTTGAAAATGGGTTAAAAAGGGTTTAGGATCCGGGCCTTTAGGGATGGACCTTGGGCTTTGAAAAGGGGTTAAGGGTTGGAAATGGGCCTTGGGCTTCATCTTCATCCTAGCTCCTTCACAGCCCAACAACATCCTCTCCATCTGGGCAACTCCTTCAGGATATCTCAACCAACAATGACGTAGAGAGAGAGGCAGGGATGGCAGCGCCGGGATGATGGAGATGCGTGGCTTTCAAAGCCATGGCACCAGCCGGTGGACGTATCCGCTGATGGCGCCGTCGACCACGCCGCAGGAGCAGTCGAAGAGGACGGTGAGCAGGCCGCCATTGACAACCTAGAGAGAGGCGTCCCGAATCGGAGCAGCAGCGCCGAACTCCAAAGGCGGCTCCGACGAGGTCTGTGAGGAATGGAAGGCTTGCTTGGCTGCTGCCCGCTCCCAGCCACTGAAGAGGACTTGCGCACATGGAGGTGTGAGTGATAGTGATTATACGGGCATAGAGAAAGAAAAGGTGGCGAGAGATGGGATTGGCGTGGAGATGGGTATGGAAAGCTGGGTAAGTGGAATCAAACAGGTATTAAATCAAAATATGGTTACAGGAATCTCATGAGGAATCTGAAACAATACTAAATTAATCTTCAATAAGAACCAAATAAATAATGAACCTGAACATGTTATAACCCCACCAAACCATTCTAAAGCTCAGTTGAGATACACATATGGCATTGGACTTCTATTCCCATTCAACAAATAGCACCCAATAGTCAACAAAGAAAGAGAAGAAAAAACAGATAAGTTGAAACGAAGTGGAAAAATCTATAATATTCATACCTGAGGACGTTCTTCTTTAGCAAAATGGGTTGGACTCCTCACTGCTCTTTCTCCAAAAGTCTCCCAAAACTCTTCCTCTGGTCCCCCCCCCCCCCCCCCCCCTTAGCTCTCCTTTTGAAATCCCTCTATATCCCCCCGAATCCGCCGACTCACCCATTTTTTTAGTCCACCTTTCACCCACTCTCTTGTCCTATGATCAGAACATTTCATCATGAGCGTAGAGGTAGGTGGTTTGTGATCCCATGCAGCCCTTCAGCACTTGAGGAAACTGGCCCCCACTCATTCTACAGCCAGCTGCTAGCTCTTCTAATGCTATATATATATATAAAAAAAAAAAACTGAAATCCCTTGGCTCTTCAAAAGGGGTTTACATCATGACTCAGAGTGGTTCTTGTCCACCACAACCCTAAGCCGTTTATAGGATCTAGAGCCTTGAGCTCATGACTAGGAGTAGTTCATGTCACCAACAACCTTAGGAAATTCATAGAACCTAAACCCCTAAGCTCACGACTCAAAATCGTTTATGTAAACCACAACCTTAAGTTGTTCATAGTATATAGAGGATTGAGCTCAAGACCCAAAGTCATTCATGTCATCCATAGCCCCAAGTTGTTCATAGCATCTAAAGCTATGAGCTCACAACCCAAAGTCATTCATGTCAACCATAACCCAGAGATGTATGTTGCATCTAGAGCCTTGAGCTTGCGACCCAAAGTCACTCATGTCAACTAGCACCATGATCATGACCCGTCATTACTACTCAAAAAGTGTTATTTTGTAGTTTGTAATTAACTCTTTTAAACACTTTTGAGTAGTAGTTATTACCTTTTAACTCAATTAGCATATTAAGTACCTTTGCAATCATTTCTAATCAAATTGTGTAATTTTTGGTGTTTTTGATAGTATTTTGATCACCAAAGCAATCCAAGATTGAGGAGAGTTCTATGGAATCCATGGAAAAGAAATTGGAAGCTCATTAACATGAAGAACCTAAGCTTTGACGCTTTATAATCCTTTTTCAAAATCAAATCATGAATGCAAGGAGGGAAAGCAAAGAGTGAAATATAACATGAAGAATTCAAGAGGACAGAAATTGTTGAACACTTTTGGAGCACTTATTGGAGCTCAATTTATGTATACTATATGTTGTTTCGAAGCTTGGGAAGTCAGCAATCCAAGACTTTAACTGGTGTGTGATTCGGAGCTGAAATGAAGAAGTTAGAGCCATTGGAAGCCGATCACACCAAGCTGAAGGCCAATTTCGCAGGCTGCGAAATGGTGTCCTTCAGCTTGCGAAATTTCGTAGCCATCTTGCCTGCCTACGAAATCCTCCTGAGTGCTTCCAGATATTTGCGACCAACATTTTTAGATTTTTTTCTTCAGATATTTGATGTCTAAATCCCCATTCTCTCATTGTAATCCACCAATCATAGGATTCTTTAATTATTAAGCAAGAACAAAGGGTGAATAACCTCATATATATTGTTTGTAATTTTCATTACACAGATATCTCGGGAGCTTGTTCTCGGAGACAACTTTTGTATAGTTTTGAAGGAAGTAAAATACAGAGCTTTGCTCTGCCTTACCTACTCAATTTGATTGTATTTTTCTTACTAGCCAAACAAGCTCTGAGGATGTTTCCTCAGAGAATGGTTGGCTAGACTCTTTTTTTCGTGGAGCTAAGGTAGTTGGGTAAGGTCCCGAGTGCAAGAATTGGTAGTTTTGTTGTTTCACATGTTAATGAAGAGAAAGTGTGACTCGTTTATCATTTCTATGTTTTTAGTTAACTTAAAACGCCTTCAATTCACCTAGGCCAACACTTGGTAAGGCAAGTGATCTCCGCCCATTGAGGTGCACTAGTTTACCTCTTGTGAGCCTTTGGGAGGTGACTTGAAGGTAGGATTTTCTAGAATTGCCAACACTTAGTAAGCTTTTGGACTCTACAGAGACATCCATTAGTTATCTCTTGCGAGCTTGAGAAGGGAAGTCCAAGGTTAATGATCGCCTTGAATGGAAAATGCTAGGTGAGAGGCACGAGCCATTGCAAGATGCATCAGTGAGAGGGAATTATTGCTGAAATCCATAAAAGGGAAGCACCTGTACAACACCGGTTAGAGAATTAACTATATGTTAATTCTCTAATGCGAGGAAAAGATTCAAGTGACCAGAGCTCTGTTTTTGCATGAGGAGCCTGACCCCAGTGATCCAAAAACTCCAAGGAACGTTTTTCTTCATAAGTAATTCCCATTACTTTCTTTTTAGTAAGCTTGAAAGAAATCCTTTTTCAGCCAAAGTTTATGTTTTCTCTTAAAGCTAACCTTGAAATGAAAAAGCATCAATTCAACTTTGAATTAATGTCAATAGCAAGTTGAAAACCCTTCCTAGTGAACAATCCTAGAGCCACTATGCTATATTAGCTAAGGCTATCTTGGTGCATGGTGATATAGGTTATAAATTTTGTTGATTACTCTTGTCTGAGGACCAAACTCAAGGTACACCAGCTAGGCATGCGAATCAACCTGAAGTCATTCATGTCATACACAATCTTAAGGAGTTCATAGCTCTGAGCTATTCAAAGCGTCTAGAGCCCTGCGTTCATAAGACGAAGTCATTCATGTCAACTACAACCTTGAGTTGTGTATAGTATATAGAGCCTGGAGCTCACGACCCAAAGTCATTCATGTCATCCACAATGCTAAGTTGTTCATAGCATCTAGAGCTCTTAACTTATGACCCTGAGTCTTTCATGTGATCGATAGCCTAGACTTGTATATGTCATCTACAACCCTTAGCTCATGACCTGGACTCTTTCATGTCAAGCTCAACCCTGAGTTGTTCATAGAATCTGGAGGCCACATCTCATGACCAATGTCATTTATGTCATCCACAACATTAAGTTGTTAAGAGCATCTAGAGCCCTAAGCTCACGACCTAGAGTTTTTATGTCATCCACAAACCTACATTGTTCATAGCATTTAGAGCCTTGAGCTCATGACTAGGAGTCCTTCATGATAACCACAACCCTGAGTAGTTCATAACATGAGTCGTTCATGTCAAACACAACCCTTAGTTGTTCATAACATGAAGAGCCTTGAGCTCATGACCCGAAGTCATTCATGTCAACCATAACCTCGAGATGTTTATAGCATCTAAAGCCTTGAACTCACGACTTGGAGTCTTTCTTATCATCGATAGCCTTAAGTTGTGCATAACATCTAGAGCCTTAAGCTCACAACTCGGAGTCCTTCTTGTAAACCATAACCCTAAGTTGTTCATAGAACCTAAAGGCCTGATCTCATGAACTAGATTCATTCGTGTTATTAATAACCTTGAGTTGTTGATAGCATCTACAACCCTGAGCTCACGACCTGAAGTTGTTCATGTCATTCATAACCTGAGTAGTTCATAACATCTAGAGGTTTTAACTCATGATAGAGAATCATTCACATCATCCATAACTCTGAGCAATTCATAAGATTTAGAGGCTTAAGCTCATAGGATCCTGGGTCATTCATATCATCCACAACTCTGAGCTCTTCATAGCATTTAAAGCCCTAAGCCTTCCAATATGAGTAGCTCATGTCATCCACAGTTGAGAGTTGTTTATAGCATCTAGTGCTTTAAGCTTATGTCCTAGAGTCATTCATGACAACCACAACCTTGAGCTATTTATAGCATCTAGAGCTCTCAACTCTCAACTCGGAGTCTTTCATGTCATCGACAACCCTGACCTATGTATAACATATAGAGCCCTTAGATCATAACTTTCAGTCTTTCATGTCATCGATAGCCTTAAGTTGTGCATAACATCTAGAGCTCTAAGCTCATAACTAGGAGTCTTTAATGTCAACCACGACCTTGAGCTTTACATAAAATCTGGAGGCTTGATCCTATGACTCGGAATCGTTCATGTCATCCACAAACCTGGTTTGTTAGGATCATCTAGAGACCTAAGCTCATGACCCAGAGTTGTTCATGTCGTCCATTGCCCAGAGAAATTCATAGCATCTAGAGGCTTGAGCTTATAACACATAATTTTTTATACCATCCACAACCTAGAGCAGTTCATAACATCTATAAGCCTAAGTTGGTGGGAGCCCAAGTCATCCATATCATCCATAACTATGAGTTGTTCATAGCTTATAGAGACCTAAGCTCAACACCTAAAGTCTTTCGTGTCAACCACCACCCTGAGTTGTTCATAGTATCTAGAGGCCTAAAATCATAACCCATAGTCATTCATGTTATTAACAACTTTGAGTTTTTCATAAAATCTAGTGCCTTGAGCTCACGACCTAGAGTTGTTCATGTCAACCACAGCCTTGAGTTATTCATAGCATCTAAATCCTTGACATCAAAACCAAAAGTCGTTCACGTCTTTCATAGCCCTGAGTTGTTCATACCATCTAGAGGCTTGTGCTCATGACGTAGAATCATTCATATTATCAATGAATCTAAGTGTTTCATATGATCAAGAGGTCTAAGCTCATAGGATTCTGAGTCGTACATATAATCAACAACTCTAAGTTGTTCATAGCATCTAGAGGCTTAAAATCAAAACCTAAAGTGGAACATGTCATCCACAACTCTGAGTTGTTCATAGCATCTAGAGCCTTGAGCTCACGACCCAGCGTTATTCATGTTATTCACAACCTTGAGTTGTTTATAGTATTAAGAGCTGTGTATAGCATGTAGAGCCCTAAGCTCATGACCCGAAGTCTTTCATGTTACCGACAACCTTAAGTTATGTGTAGGATTTAGAGCCCTAAACCCATGACTCAGAGTCTTTCATGTCAACCACAGCCCTGAGCTATTCATAGAATCCAGAGGCCTGAGCTCATGACCCAAAGTCATTCATGTCATCCATAACCCCTGAGTTATTAATAACACCTAGAACCTTAAACTCATGACCTAGAGTTGTTCATAACAATTACAACCCTGAGTTGTTCCTAGTATCTAGAGCCCTAAGCTTACGACTCGGAGTCATTCATGTTAACCACAACCTTGAGCTATTCGTAGCATCTAGAGCCTTGAGCTCACAACCAGGAGTCACTGATGTTAACTACAGCCCTGAGATGTTCATAACATTAGAGCCTTGAACTCATGACCTGGAGTCTTTCATGTCACTGATAGTTATAAGTTGTGTATAACATTTAAAGCTTTAAGCTCATGACTTAGAGTCTTTCTTATCAACCACAACCCTATTTGTTCATAAAATCTAAAGGCCTGAGCTAATGAACTAGATTCATTCATCTTATCTATAACCCTAAGTTGTTAATAGTATCTACAACCCTGAGCTCACAACCCAGAGTTGTTCATGTCATCCACTGCCCTTAGCAGTTAATATCATCTAGAGGCTTCATCTCATGATGCAAAATCATTCATATCATCCACAACCTTGAGCAGTTCATAGTTTCTAGAGGCTTAAGCTCATGAGATCTTGAGTCATTCATATTATCCACAACTCTAAGCTCTTTTTAGCATTTACAACTTTGGTCTCATGACCTAGAGTAGCTCATGTCATCCATAGCCTAGAGTTGTTCATAGCATCTAGAGCCCTAAGCTCACGATCCAGAGTCATTCAAGTAAACCACAACCACTAGTTGTTCATAGTATCTAGAGCCCTAAGCTCTCAACCTAGAGTTTTTCATGTCATCGACAACCCTAACTTGTGTATAGCATCTAAAATCCTCAGCTCAAGACGTAGAGTCTTTTTTATCATCGATAACCTTAAGTTGTGCATAACTTCTAGAGCCCTAAGCTAATGACTAGGAGTCTTTGATGTCAACCATAGGCTTGAGTTGGTCATAAAATCTAGAGGCCTCAGCCCATGACCTAGAGTCGTTCATGCCATCCACAACCCTAACTTGTTAGTAGCATTTAGAACCTTCAGTTCACTACCCGAAGTTATTCATGTTAATTACTGCATTGAGTTGTTCATAGCATCTAAATCCTTATGCTCATGAACTAAAGTCATTCATATCTTCTATAACCCTGAGCATTTCATAGCATATAGTGGCTTGAGCTCATGACATAGAATCGTTCAGATCATCCACAGCCTAGAGTGGTTCATAACATCTATAAACCTAACCTCATGGGATCCCAAGTGGTTCATACCTTCTAAAGCCCTGAGCTCAAGACCTAGAGTCTTTCATGTCAACCACTACCTTGAGTTGTTTATAATATCTAAAGCTCCTAGGTCATACCTCGGAGTTGGTCATGTCATCCATAGCCCTGAGTTGTTAAGAGCATCTAATGCCTTGAGCTCATGACTTGGAGACGTTCATTTCAGCCATAGCCTTGAGCTTTTCATAGCATCTAGAGCCCTAAGATCACAACTCTGAGTCAGTCATGTCTTCCAAAGCCCTAAGCAGTTCATAACATCTAAAAGCTTGAGCTAAAAAAGTAGAATTGTTTATATCATCCACAACCCTAAGCAATTCATACCATCTAGAGGATTGAGCTCATGGGATCCTAAGTTGTTCATATCATCCACAACTCTGGGTTGTACATAGCATCCAAAGCCTTAATCTCACAACCCGGAGTAGCTCATGTCATCCATAACCCTAAGCTACTCATAGCATCTAGAGCCTTAAGCTCACGACTTAGAATCGTTCATGTTAACCAAAATCCTGAGTTGTTCATAGTATTTAAAGCCTAGAGCTCGCAACCCAAAGTTGTTCATAGCATGCACAACCTTGAGTTATTCATAGCATCTAGAGCTCTAAGCTCACAATGCATAGTTTTTCATGTAATTAACAACCTTAAGTTGTGCATAGCATCTGGAGCCTTATGCTTATGACTCAGAGTCATTCATATCAACCACAACTCTGAGTTGTTCATAAAATCTTGAGGCCTGAGCTCATGACCTGAAGTCATTCATGTTATCCATAACCCTTAGTTATCAATAGCTTCTAAAGCCCAGAGCACGCGACCCATAGTCGTTCATTTTATCCGTAACACTAAGGCGTTCATATAATCTAAGGGCTTGAGCTCATGATGCAGAATCATTCAAATCATCCATAACCCTTAGCGGTTCAGAACTTCTAAATGCTTGAGCTCATGGGATCCCAACTTGATCATATCATCCACAACTCTCAATTGTTCATATTATTTAGAGCCTTAAGCTTACAACCTGGAGTTGTTTATGTCAACCACAAACCTGAGTTGTTCATAGCATCTAGAGCCTTGAGCTCTCGACCTAAAGTCTTTCATCTCATTGAAAACCCATACCTTTGTATAGAATCTAGAGCCCTCAGCTCATATCTAAGTCTCTTTCATGTAATCGACAGCCTTAAGTTGCGCATAACATCTAAAGCCTTGAGCTCATGACTCAGACTCTTTCATGTCAACTAGAATCCTTAGTTATTAATAGAATCTACAGGCCTAAGCTCATGACCTAGAGTCGATCATGTCATCCACAACTTTGTGTTGTTAATAGCATCTACATTCCTAAGCTCACGACCCAATGTCATTCATGTCAATTACAACCTTAAGTCATTCATAGTATCTAGAATCTTGAGGTAACGATTGAAAGTTGTTTATGTCTTCCATAGCCCTAAGCATTTCATAGCATCTAGAGGCTTGAGCTCATAACATAGAATCGTTCATACTATTCATAGCTTGAGCGGTTTATAGCATCTAGATGACTAAGCTCACGGGATCTCGAGTCATTCATATAATCCACAAATATGAGCTATTCATAGTATCCAGAGCCTTAGGATCACGACTCAAAGTAGTGCATGTCTTCTATACCCCTGAGTTATTCATAGCATCTAGAGCCCTAAGCTCATAACCTAGAGTTACTCATGTCATCCACAACCCTAAGTTATTCATAGTATTAAGAGCCTTGAGCTCACGATCTAGACTCTTTCATGTCATCGAGAACCTTAAGTTATCTATAGCATTTAAATAGCTCACAAATCAAAGTCATTCATGTCAACCACATCCCTTAGCTGTTCATAGAATCTAAAGGCCTAAGCTCATGACCCAAAGTCGTTCATGTCATCCAAAACCTTGAGTTATTAATAGCATCTACAGCTCTGCGGCTCATGACTCAGAGTTGTTCATGTCATCCACAACCCTAAATTTTTCATAGCATCTTGAGCCCTAAGCTCACAACCCATAGTCATTCATGTCAATAACAACCATGAGTTATTTGTTGCATGTAGAGCATTGAACTCACATCCCAGAGTCTTTCATGTCAACAACAACCTTGAGTTGTTCATAGAATCTAGAGACCTAAGCTCATAACCCAGAGTTGTTCATGTATCCATAGCCTTGAGTTGTTAATAGCATCGAGAGGCCTTAGTTCATGACCCGAAGTTGTTCATGTCAATGACAACCCTGAGTTGTTCATAACATTTAAAGCCTTGAGATCATGAGTCGTAGACTTTCATTTCATCGATAGCCTTAAGTTGTGCATAACACCTAGAGCCTTGAGCTCACAAATTAGAGTCTTTCATTTCAACCACAACCCTTAGTAGTTCATAGAATCTAAAGGTCTAAGCTCACGACCTAGTGATTCATGTCATCCACAAGCCTGAGTTTTTAATAACATCTAGAGCCTTAAGCTCATGACCTGGATTTATTCATGTCATCCACAACCCTAAGAAGTTTGTAGTATCTAGAAGCTTGAGCTTATGACACAGCATCATTCATATCATCAACAACCCTTAGCGATTCATAGCATCTAAAGGCTTGAGCTCATGGGATCCTGAGTCATTCATATCATCCGAAACTTTGAGTTGTTCATAGCATCTAGAGCCCTGGGCTCATGACCCATAGTATCTCATGTAATCAATGAGGAAGGAAGTATGCTAAGTTAAAGGAAGTATGCTAAATCTTTTTTATAATGCAATTAGGTTGGTAATCAGTTGTAGTTTTTGCTTTTTACTCTTTTTATTCTATTCTCCATGGATTTTGAGGAAAAATTTTCAAATTAAAATAGGAGAAATTGAACTGTTACTTTTCACTTGACTTAGAGTATGGATTATGCTCACTAAAGTGGTTCAATTGTTGAAACTTCTATTGAAATTGAATTTAGTTCTTCCACTTTAAGCTATTCACACACTGTGCACATTAGATTCTGATTATAAGATGAAAAGCTATTTCCCTCTCGACTTAGGATAATTTTGGGACTTGGTACATTTGACCTCATTTGATAAAATTGAAACACCCTATAAAAGGCCAATGAGCCTTTGAAATAAAGAAAGTTGTTTGCTTGCCTTAAAACTCGAGCAAGGACTGAGGGGTATATGGTGAAAATCTTTGAAGCCTGGTGCCCTAAACCTTAATTGGTTGGGAGTCACTGACCTCAATGCTCATTATAAGGGTGAATAGGTAGAGTTAGCATATGGTAGGTGCTTACATATTAGAAATTCATTCTCAAAAGTCCGGGGAAAAATCCGAGGAGTTAGTGGTTGAAAGATCCTTAAAACTTGATGCCCTAAACCTTAATTGGTTGGGAGTTATCGATGGACCCCCATTACATGGACAATTCAGAAATAGTACCCCATAAAGCCCCTTTGTTTAAAAAAAAAAAAAAAAAAAAGAAGAAAGTGTGATATTTCTTTATTGATTTTGGTCAGTTTGCTAAGTGTTGAAAAGAGATAGGTTGGGGGGAGAGATTAGTTTAGCCTATTATTCTTGGAAGCTAAGGAACCAATACACATAGATTTTTGAGGAAGAATAAAGTTTGGTTCTTTGAAAGTGGAAATGATTTTAAAACTTCAGTTTGCATAATGCATTCCCTTGATTGACAGTGTTTAGCATAGTTTGTTATAACTCTTGTTGAAATTTGGGTTTGTATTTCTTTAAGGTCTCATATGAGAATTAGATCATCATGCCATTTGAAAATTGTTTTTTTCAGCATGATGTTGTAAATTATAGTTTAGTTTGCTTTTTATTTTTATTTTTCTCTCCTTCATTGCTAAGGGACTAGCAATATGTCGGTTGGGGGGAGTGATTACTACTCAAAAAGTACTCTTTGGTAGCTTGTGTAGTTTTGGCCTTTTAACTCAATTGGCATGTTAATGACCCTTGAAAGCAATTTTAATCACTTTGTATAAGTTTTGGTGTTTTTGTTAGTAATTTGATCACCAAAGCAATCCAAGATTGAGGAGAGTTATGAGGAATCTAGGACAAAGCTTGGAAGTCATTTGCCAAGAGTAAATTCGGAATGCAAGGAGAAAAAGTAAAGAGAATCTGCCATGAAGCATATTCTTGATGACAGTCGTGGCAGCCACTTTTGGAGCACTTTATGAAGTCCAATTGATGCATGCTATATACCATTTCAAATTTCAGGAAGTCAACAATCCAATGCTTCAAACGGTACACAATTTGGAGTTGAAACGAAGAAGTTACAGCCATTGCAAGTCAATCACTCCAAGCTGAAGGAAGCATTTTACAAAGTGTTGCGAAATCACCCTTTTGTTGCGAAGTGATTTCGCAGCCTTTTTGTACAGTATGGTGTATTTCCTCCTGAAGTCGCCTGATATATGCCGCAAGCTGGAAGCTGGGAACCTTAAGGTGGAAGCTAACTTCACAGCCCTGCGAAAATAGCCTTTTGCTGCGAAGTGATTTCGCAGCCCTTCTTGAGTGTCTGCGAAATCTCGCAGACACCATTTTCTCTTACGAAATGGCCCCTAGAGCATCCCGATATTTGCTACCGACATTGGGAGATATTTTACATCAGATTTTTGTTGTCTAAATCCCAAAAATACTCCTTGTAAGCCACCAATTACAAGATTCCTTAGCTTTTAAGTTAGTAAAAAGAGAAAATATCTATGTAATAATTAGTTTTATATTATGTTCATATAAATACCTCTTGGGAGCCTATTCTCATAGGAGACGACCCCTTTTGTAAAAGTTTGAAAGAAAGTAAAATACAGAGCTTTGCTCTGCGTTACCTTCTCACTTTGATTGTATTGTTTTTATTTACTAGTTATGAATTCTCTGAGGAAGTTTCCCCAGAGCATGAGTAACTAAACTTTTAGTTCCTTGGAGCTAAGGTTGCTGGGGAAGGTTCCAAGTGCATGAATTAGTAGATTTGTGGTTTCAGCCATGAATGAAGAGTAAGTGTGACCCTTTTGTGATTTCTTTATGTTTTTAGTTAACTTAAAACGCCTTGAAGTCACCTGGGCCAACACTTGGTAAGGCAAGTGATCTCCGTCCATGGAGATGCACTAGTTTACCCTTTGCGAGCCTCTAGGAGGTGACTTGAAGGTAGGATTTTCTAGAATTGCCAACACTTGGTAAGCTTTTGGACTCCAAGGAGACATCCATTAGTTATCTCTTGCGAGCTTTTGAAGGGAAGTCCAAGGTTAAAGATCATCTTGAATGGTAAGTGCTCGTGAGAGGCATGAACCATTGCAAGTTGCATCAGTGAGAGAGAATTAAAGCTGAAATCCAATTAAGGGATGCATTTATATAGCACCGATTAGAGAATTGACTATATGCTAATTCTCTAATGCGAGGAAATGAACCAACTAACCGGAGCTATGTTTTTGCATGAGGAACCTCCCCTGTGAACCTAAATCTCCAAGGAATGTTTTTCTTCATGAGTAATTTCCATTACTTGTTTTGTCGTTAGCTTAAATCTAAATCTTTTTCAACCAAAGTTTGTGTTTTATTTCTTAAGCTAACCTTGAAATTAAAAAGCACCAATTCACTTTGAATTGGTATCATTTATAATTTGGAAACCCTTCCCAGTGAACGATCCTAGAACCACTATGCTATAGTAGCTTTGTCTTTGCTACCCTAGTATATGGTGTAACAGGTTATAAATTTTGTTGATTACTCCCTCAATCAAGGAGCACCAGCTAGACACCAATCAGTTGAGACACCAATTGGGCACGAATCAAATGATGAAGAAAGGTTCTGTTGCCGAGACCCGGGTTCAGGTCCCGGCAACCTCCCCCCAACCGACATATTGCTAGTCCTTTAGCAATGAAGGAGAGAAAAATAAAAATAAAAAGCAAACTAATCTATAATTTACAACATCATGCTGAAAAAAACAATTTTCAAATGGCATGATGATCTAATTCTCATATGAGACCTTAAAGAAATACAAACCCAAATTTCAACAAGAGTTATAACAAACTATGCTAAACACTGTCAATCAAGGGAATGCATTATGCAAACTGAAGTTTTAAAATCATTTCCACTTTCAAAGAACCAAACTTTATTCTTCCTCAAAAATCTATGTGTATTGGTTCCTTAGCTTCCGAGAATAATATGCTAAACTAATCTCTCCCCCCAACCTATCTCTTTTCAACACTTAGCAAACTGACCAAAATCAATAAAGAAATATCACACTTTCTTCTTTTTTTTTTTGTTTTTTTTTTTTTTAAACAAATGGGCTTTATGGGGTACTCTTTCTGAATTGTCCATGTAATGGGGGTCCATCGATGACTCCCAACCAATTAAGGTTTAGGGCATCAAGTTTTAAGGATCTTTCAACCACTAACTCCTTGGATTTTTCCCCGGACTTTTGAGAATGAATTTCTAATACCCAAGCACCTACCATATGCTAGCTCTACCTATTCACCCTTATAACGAGCATTGAGGTCGGTGACTCCCAACCAATTAAGGTTTAGGGCACCAGGCTTCAAAGATTTTCACCATATACCCCTCAGACCTTGCTCGGGTTTTAAGGCAAGCAAACAACTTTCTTTATTTCAAAGGCTCATTGGCCTTTTACAGGGTGTTTCAATTTTATCAAATGAGGTCAAATGTGCCAAGTCCCAAAATTATCCTAAGTCGAGAGGGAAATAGCTTTTCATCTTATAATCGGAATCTAATGTGCACAGTGTGTGAATAGCTTAAAGTGGAAGAACTAAATTCAATTGTAATAGAAGTTTCAACAATTGAACCACTTTAGTGAGCATAATCCATACTCTAAGTCAAGTGAAAAGTAACAGTTCAATTTCTTCTGTTTTAATTTGAAAATTTTTCCTCAAAATCCATGGAGAATAGAATAAAAAGAGTAAAAATCAAAAACTACAACTGATTACCAACCTAATTGCATTATCAAAAAGATTTAGCATACTTCCTTCCTCATTCCCACCCCCCCCCCCCCAACTGAACTGAGGATTGTCCTCAATGTGATATGAGTGATTGTAATTAAAGGGAGGAAGTGGTACCTCTTGAGTGATATCAATTTTGCATACTGATTGGAGAAACCACATGTTTCAAAAAGAATAAAATATGTGAGAAAAGGAAATAAGGATAAATTAATGCTAACTGTTAACAAGAAATATTAGACTTGTATTACTTTGAATCCATTTGAGTACAATGAAAAAGAAAAGCAATACAAGCAATCCCAAATATGGTACCAAAATAATGGGATTTCTTACAAACTAAAAAAAATGAAATACATAAAACAAAAGCAGTAGATATAGATATAATGATCTGATGAGTGGGTGGTGGTGGGACTAGGCAGATGGGTCTGCCTCTTCAGTTGGTGCTCCAGATGGGGCCTGAGGCTCTGTGGGAGGAGAGTGTGGCACTACTGTAGTAGAAGTGGAGGGCTTAACAGCTGGTGGCAGGTCGAAATGAAGCTGGAGCTGCCTTAAGATGGCAGTGTGTTGAGTTTAATTTCATTCTAATGTGGTTTGAATTGGTTTTTTGTGTTAACATGTAGGTAGGAAAGCTTGAAGAATGAAGTCAAGTTGAAAACAAGGGAAAACAGGGGAGAAAAGCCAAGACACAGAAAAATTCGCAGCACCCATTCCCTTTGTGCGAAATTTTCGCACAACACATCCCCTTGTGCGAATTCTCTTTTGTGACAAATTTTCAAAAGCATGCTCTCGGTCCCTTCCCAAAATCTCAGTGCGAATTTCACAAGAATGCGAACCTTGTGCGAATTCATTTTTGTGCCAATTTTCAAAACCATGCTCCCTATCTTGGAGAACCACAAGAATGCGAAATTTTCGCACTACCCATCACCTTGTGCGAAATTCGCACTTCCTCTTTAAAAGCCATGTTCTCCTCTTCAAATTCTAAGCTTCTTCTTCATTTCTCTCAACACCTCTCTTCCGATCACCCATTCCCATCCTTAAGCTCCTCTCCTTCATCATTCCCCATCCTCAACACCACCATGGCAGCCCATCCCCATAGCTTCACTCCATAGCCGTGGCCTTCACTATTCACCACAGTCCACACCTTCAATTTTAAGCTCTTTCTCCTCTTTCCAGCATAAAAAACCCTTCAATTCTTCACTCAACACTCTAAATCCATCCCTAAACCAATCCCAACCTTGCTTTTACCAAACCACAGCTTCAAGCTAAGGATTCAAGCCACGGTTTCTTCATAAGAAACCCATTGCCGCCAGCTAGAGAAGCTTCCAAATTCTAAATTCTCTTCTTGAAAAGCTCCAATTTCCAAGCCTAGCCACCATGAAAAATCCTTTTTTCTACCTCACCCAACATTTCCCAACCTCAAAAGGCAAAAATTTTCACCATTTGAACGAGCCTCAATTTTGCAAAACGGCGGGTGAATAGTGTCTTGTGCGAAATTTTCGCACAACACCCTCCCTTGTGCGAAATTGTCGCACAACACCCCCCTTGTGTGAATTTTTCAGCTTCTCCATCCCTACACTCCCCAATACCAAGCCTCTGAGCCTCTTTTCTTCCCTTCCTCATGCCTAAGACCCGAGGAGGATATGCTTCAGCTCCCCAGAGCAATTAGAGAGCTGCCCCTATACGGGCCTGACTAGATGCACCTCCATATTTACCTGATTCTGCCCCTCAAAGCAGATACCATACGAGGAGAGCATTTGCCACGCCTGTGGCCCCTACTCAGATTCCACCTAGGTGTCCTCCTACAAAGAAGGCCAAGGCTTCAGAGCCAGGAGAGTCCTCCAGAGCACCTCGGGATTCACAGTCTCAGCCTCCTTCCACCAGGCGCCCTAGAGCCAGCTCGCCCATTGAGGGCAACTCCGATTGCCGATCAAGAGCATTTCATGTCGAGGCATATTTTGATCACTCTATTTTGCGACAACAGCCTGAGTTATGGGATTCATACCGACTACTTGAGAGGTACCATCTTGTACCTTTTATGACTCCGCCCCAGTTCTTTTATCCTTGAGTAGCTTTAGACTTTTACCAGTCTATGACTACTCGTGGTGTCCCGGTACCAGCCTCGATACTTTTTACCATTGATGGATGCCAGGGTATTTTAGGGGCTAGATAGATTGCCGATGCTTTCCATATCCCTTATGCACCAGCAGATCCCACTGCATTTAGACGTTGGGCCCCACTTTCTAAGTGGGACATGGTTCGTATCCTATCTCGAGGGACATCTTCCCAGAGGACCATTTTGAGGAGGGAGCTTCCCCCAGGGATGCTCCTAGTTGATGTGGTGCTTCACGCCAATCTTTTTCCTCTTCAGCATAGAGTGCAGAGGCAAGGGGCCATTCTAGAGGCATTATTCCGTATCTCTGAGGCTACTACTTTGGCCCCCATCATTTGATTATGGCCGCCCTCCTCCATTTTGAGGAGAAGGTGCATACGCGGCGTCTTGGCAGGGCAGACACCATTCATTTACTTTTCCCTCGGCTGCTATGCCATGTTCTAGCGCATATGGGTTTTCCTGCAGACCCTCATTCTGAGCCCCGCCGCCATTGTCAAGAGAGCTTCTCTCTTGACCAATGGAATTAGGTATGGCTCCATCAGCATTCCCTAGAACTTCCCACGCCAAGGGAAGTCCCTCCACCGCCTATATCTGCTCTGTCCACTTCAGCTCCCTCGGAGCCTGTACCAGAGACAACATCATCTGACGCTCCACCTGCTATTCCTCCTACCTCAGAGCCGCCTATTACTATCCCTGGTGTAGAGTATTGTGACTTGCTCGCTTCTTTCCAGACTTTGACCACTACTCAAACGACCATATTGGAGAGGATGGACCAGAAGACTCTCATTCTCCGTGAGATTCAGCAGCACCTCGGTCTTTTGCCACCAGCTCCACCTGTAGTGGTACCTTCTTCAGTTCCAACGGAGGACCCCTCCTATCCACTAGAGGAGCCTACTACTTGATCATACGATCACTCCTCTTCCTTTTTTATTTGTATCTGTATTCTATATTTTTGGATGTCTTATATATTTTGGACCACTTTTATACTAGGATTGGATGTATTCCATGTCTATCTTGTATATTGTACTCTCTCAGTTTATATAGACATCTTTCTTTTTGTGTATTTTAGCTATTCCTTTTTATTACCTCTAATCATCACTCTTATGATTTTTCTTTTCTTATGCAACATGTGGTTTCTCCTGTTCATTCAGAGTCCCTTACTATCAGGAGGTATCACTTCCTCCCTTTTATTATCACTTACTTTTGGAACATTGGGGACAATGTTCATCTTAGTTGGGGGGAGAGTTGAGAAAGTAATTTTTTGAATTTTTGGTTAAGTTATTTTGCTAACAATTTTTTTGCAAACTCTCTTTGTTTCTCGAAGATAAATTCTCAAAAGTAAATGGGATAAATTAAATTCTTATCTTATTGCCATAGTCTCAGAGTTTGTATTATGCTTATTAAAGTTGATAAATTGTTGAAGCTCCTTTTGATTTCAATCTTAAGTCTTCCACTCTAATCTTTTCACACACTGAACACATTAGATTCCAGTTATAAGATGGAAAACTTTCTCACCCCTTAAACTTAGGAAATTTTCGACTTGGTGCCATTGACCTCGTTCTATTAATGTTGGGACACCTTATAAAAGGCCAATGTGTCTTATGAATTTTGTTTTGCTTCACTTGCTTTGAAACCCGAGCAAGGTCCGAGGGGTATATGGTGAAAATCTTTAAAGCTTGGTGCCCTAAGCCTTTATTGGTTGGGAGTCACCGACCTCACTGCTCGTTACATGGGTGGATGGGTGGAGTATTTATAAAAAAATAAAAAATGAGAAAAAAAAGAGAAAAAGAGGTGTGTTCTTAGCCTTTTATATGTGAGTTAGTGTTGCTAAAGTTAGAGAAAAACCTTAGTTGGGGGGATAATGTAGTTTGACATACTATAATTGGAAACTAAGCACCTTAACACTTAGATTTTTGTGGAAGATTAAGAGTTGGTCCTTTGGGAGTGAAAATTATTTTGATACTCAAATTTCCATAATGCCCGCTCTTTGCATGTTGCGATAGGCAAGTTATTTGATGACTCTTGTTGATGATTGAGTTTTATATCCTTGACTTGCCATGTGAGAGTTTGATCCAATCATGCCACTTGATTATTTTTTGGAGTGATCAGCATGGTTTTGTAAATTATTATATTATCTATTCTTCTTAATTTTTCTCTCCTTCATTGCTCAGGGACTAGCAATGTGTCAGGTGGGGGGAGTGATTACTACCCAAAAAGTGCTATTTTGCACCTTTAATTCATTATGTTTTAAGCACTTTTGTGTAGTAGTTCTCCATCTTTATTCCAATTGGCATGTTAAGGACCTAGAAATAACTTCTAATCATATTTGTGGCTAGTTTTAGTATGTTGAAAGCTTTTTGGATCATTAAGACAAGCCAAGTAAAGGAGTGAAGCAAAGAGGAAAAACAAGCAAAGTGAAGAAAACAGAGGACAGCAGCTGCAGTCTTCCTTCGCACTTTTAGAGCACTTCCTGAAGTCCATTTTCTACATGCTATATACCATTTCAAAGCTCAGGAAGTCAAAAATCCAACGCTTCAAACCGTGTACTATTTGGAACTGAAATGAGGAAGATATGGCCTTCGGAAGACAACTGCTCCAGGCTTGTGCGAAATTCGCACAACACCTTCCAAATTCGCACCAGCCCATGCGTGGTGCGAATTCTCCTCTATTTTTGCCGACTCCACTTTAGATCTTTTCTTATGTATTTTTTGATGTAATTTCCTTTCTTATCCTTGTAACTAACCAATCACAAGCTTTGCTTTTGTAAAGACTATAAGAGGGGTGGAAATCATCTCTCGACAATGTGTTACATTTTACACTTAGTGAAATACAGAGCTCTCTCGTTTTCCTTTTCTCTCTACTATTGTCTTTTTCTTGGAAGCCAAACAACCTCTGAGGATGTTTTCCCAGAGGATGAGAGGCTAAACTTTTGGTTTCTTGGAGTGAAGGAAGCTAGGTGAAAAGTCCAAATGCTAAAGTGGAAAACTCTCGTGCATTAAATACAGGTAGTTGGAGTTCATAAATGGCTTTTAAATCTAAAGTTTTGCTTTAAATCCCTTAGAATCACTTTGAATGGCCAATACATGGTAAGCTTCAGGTCTCTGTGGATGCTTATTGTTAGATCCATATCAGTCCATTAGTTATCATGTACGAGCCATTGGAAAGTGACTCAAGGTGAAGACCCACAGTGTCTAAAGCCATTAATGGACCTTGACTACCATTTCTATCGACTTTTTATGGATTAAATCTTCATTGTTAAACCTACACCGGTTCGGGAAATAACTATAGGTTAAATCCCCAATGCGAGGAGAAAAATCCGGAATTTCTCACTTTGCATTTTGAACTTGATCCTAGCAACCTCTAGCTGCGGGAAACTTTCTTTCTTCCATTTTTACTTAGTTTTATGTTAGTTTAGTTTCAAACACCTTTCAAAACAAATTTTATTTTCTTTTAAACTTTAAGTTTTTGATAAAGGAAATCATTAAATTCAATTTCTAATCTTGAGTATATCACTGGTAGAATGAAAACCCATCCCAGAGTTTGACCCTAGATCCACTATGCTATAGTAGCTTTGCTACGCTAGTATGAGGTCATAGGTTTTATAAATGTTTTTTATTAAATGACCCGACTAGATTTTCATGGAATCAGTGAGCTCGGGGTTCTAGATGCTGTGAAATGCTCGAGGTAGTGGATGACATGAATGACTCAAGGTCGTGAGCTCAGGGCTCTAGATCTTACATACAACTCAAGGATGTCGTTGACATAAACGACTCCTAGTCGTGAGCTTATAAATCTAGAACCTAAGAATAGCTCAGGGCTATTGATGACATGAATGACTCTAGGTCATGACCTCAAGGCTCTAAATGCAATGAAAAACTCAGGTTGTGGATGACATGAATGAGTCTAGGCCGTCAAATGAGGGCTCTTTATGGTATGAACAGCTAAAGGTAGTGGTTGACATGAACGACTCTATATTGTGAGTTGAGGGCTCTAAATGCTATGAACAACTCAGGGTTGTGGATGAGATGAATGACCTTGAGTCATGAGCTTAGGGCTTTAGATGCAATAAACATCTCTAGGTTGTGGATGAAATGAATGACTATGGTTCATGATCTGAGGGATCTAGATGCTATGAGCAACCTAGGGGTGTGGTTGAAAGGAACAATTCTAGGTTATGAGCTTAGGGCTCTCGATTCTATGAACAACTCAAGGCTATGAATGACATGAGCTACTCTCAATCATTATCTCAGTGCTTTAGATGTTGTAAATAGGTTAGGTTTGTAGATGATCTGAAGGACTCGGGATACCATGTGCTTAGGCCTCTAGATGCTATGAACAGGTTAGAGGTGTAGTTTGTATGAATGATTCTTAGTCATCATCCCATAGCTCTTAATGCCATGAATAGCTCAGGGTTGTAGATGACATCGACAACTCCAAGTTGTTGGCTCAAGGCTCTAGATGCTATGAATAGCTTAAGGTTATGGTTAACATGAACGACTCCGAGTCATGAGTTCATGATTATAGATTATATGAACAACTCAGTGCTATGGTTGGCATGAATGTCTCTAGGTTATGAGCTTAGGGCTTCATATGTTATGAAAATGCTAGGGCTATGGATGACTTGAATGAATTCAAGTCGTGAGCTCAAGGGTGTGGTTTACATGATCGACTTGAGGTCGTGACCTTAGGGCTCTAGATGTTATTAAAAGTTTAAGGTTATGGATGACATGAACGACTCCAGGTCATGAGCTAAAGGTTCTAGAATTTATGAACAACTCAAGGTTATGGTTGACATGAATAACTCCAGCTCGTAAGCTCAAGGCCCTACATGCTATGAACAACTTAGGGTTATGGATGATATGAGCTACTCTGAGTGGTAAGCTCAGGGCGATGGTTGTTATCAACAACTCAACGTTGTGGATGAATGAACGACTCCAAATCCCGTGAACTCATGGCTCTAGATGTTATCCCCTCATAAAGGTTATAAATGACATGAATGACTTCATGTCATGAGCTTAAGCATCTAGATGCATTAAACAACTCAAGGTTGTGGATGACATGAATGACTCCAGGTTGTGAGCTCAGGGCCCTAGATCCTACGTATAGCTTAGGGTTGTGGTTGACATGAACGAATCTCGACATGAGCTCACAACTCTAAGACCTAAGAATAACTCAGTGTTGTGTATGACATGAACGACTTTGGGTTCTTATCACAGGGCTTTAAATCCTATGAAAAGCTTAGGGTTATGGATGACATGAATGACTATAAGTCATCAACTAAGGGCTCTAGGTGCTATGAACAGCTTAAGGTTGTGGTTGACATGAACAACTCTAAGTCATGAGCTGAGGGCTCTAAATGATATGAACAACTCATGGTTGTGGATGAGATGAATGACTTCAGGTCACGAGCTTAGGGTTGTAGATGCTATGAACATTTCTAGGTTATGGTTGACTTGAATGACTACAGGTCGTGAGCTAAGGGATCTAGATACTATGAATAACCTAGGGGTATTATTGAAAGGAATGGTTCTAGGTCATAAACTTAGGGCTCTTGATGGTATGAATAGCTCAAGACTGCAATTGACATGAGCTATTCTCGATCGTTAGCTCAATGCTCGAGATGTTTTGAATAGCTCAGGGTTGTAGATGATTTGAATGACTCAAGATCCCATGTGCTTAGGCCTCTAGATGCTATGAACATGTCATGGATGTAGTTGGTATGAACGATTCTTAATTGTGACCTCATGGCTCTAAATACAATGAACAACTCAAGGTTGTGGATGACATTGACAACTATGGGTTATGAGCTCATGGCTCTAGATGCTATGAACAACTCAGGGTTGTGGTTCACATGAATGACTCCAAGTCCTAAGCTCAAGGTTATAGATGCAATGAACAACTCAATGCTATGGTTGACATGAATGTCTCCGAGTTGTGATCTTTGGGTTTTATATGCTATGAAAATGATAAGGCTATGCATGACATGAACAAATCCGGGTCCTGAGCTCAGGGCTCTAAATGCTATGAATAGCTTAGGGGTGTGGTTCACCTAATCGAGTCGAGGTCTTGAGCTTTGGGCTCTAGATGATATTAAAAGCTCAAAGCTCTAGATTCTATTAAAAGCTCAAGGCTTTTGATGACATGAGCGACTCGAGGTCGTGAGCTCATGGCTCTAGAATCTATGTACAACTCAAGGTTGTTGTTGCCATGAAGAACTCCGGGTCGTGGGATCAAGGCTTTAGATTCTATGAACAATTTAGGGTTGTGGATGACATGATCTACTCTGGGTTGTGAGCTTAGGGTGATGGATGCTATCAATAACTTAGCATTGTAAATGAAATGAACGACTCTAGATCCCATGAGCTCATTCTTCTAGATGTTATGCACACGTAAGGGTTGTTGATTCGCGTATAACTCCAGTCGGGTCATTTAATCAAAAACATTTATAAAACCTATGACCTCATACTAGCGTAGCAAAGCTACTATAGTATAGTGGCTCTAGGGTCGAACTCTGGGATGGGTTTTCATTCTACCAGTGATATACTCAAGATTATAAATTGAATTTAATGATTCCCTTTATCAAAAACTTAAAGTTTAAAAGAAAATAAAATTTGTTTTGAAAGTGTTTGAAACTAAACTAACATAAACTAAGTGAAAATGGAAGAAAGAAAGTCTCCCGGAGCTAAGGGTTGCTAGGATCAAGTTCAGAATGCAAAGTGGAAAATTCCGGATTTTTCTCCTCACATTGGGGATTTAACCTATAGTTATTTCCCGAACCGGTATAGGTTTGACAATGAAGATTTAATCCATAAAAAGTCAATAGATATGGTAGTCAAGGTCCATTGATGGCTTTAGACACTATGGGTCTTCACCTTGAACCACTTTCCAATGGCTCATACATGATAACTAATGGACTGATATGGATCTAGCAATAAGCATCCACAGAGACCTAAAACTTACCATGTATTGGCCATTCAAAGTGATTCTAAGGGATTTAAAGCAACACTTTGGATTTAGAAGCTATTTATGAACTCCAACTACCTGAATTTAATGCACGGAAGCTTTCCACCTTTTCCTCTGGACTTTTCACCTAGCTTCCTTCACTCCAAGAAACCAAAAGTTTAGCCTCTCATCCTCCGGGAAAACATCCTCAGAGGTTGTTTGGCTTCCAAGAAAAAGAAAATAGTAGAGAGAAAAGAGAAACGAGAGAGCTCTGTATATTTTCTAAGTGTCAAAAGTAATATGTATCATATTTTCCAAGAGGTGATTTCCACCCCTTATAGAGTCTTTACAAAAGCAAAAGCTTGTGATTGGTTAGTTACAAGGATAAGAAAGGAAATTACATCAAAAAATACATAAGAAAATATCTAAAGTGGAGTCGGCAAAAACAGAGCAAAATTCGCACTACGCATGGGCTGTGCGAATTTTGAAGGTGTTGTGCGAATTTCGCACAACACAAGGTGTCGTGCGAATTTCGCACAAGCCTGGAGCAGTTGGCTTCTGAAGGCCATATCTTCCTCATTTCAGCTCCAAATCGTACACGGTTTGAAGCGTTGGATTTTTGACTTCCTGAGCTTTGAAATGGTATATAGCATGTAGAAAATGGACTTCGGAAAGTGCTCCAAAAGTGCAAAAGAAGACTAAAGCTGCTGTCCTCTGATTTTTTTCACTTTGCTTCTCTTTGCTTCTCTCCTTTGCTTGGCTTGTCTTAATGATCCAAAAGGCTGTCAAAACACTAAAACTAGCAACAAATATGATTAGAAGTCATTGTTAGGTCCTTAACATGCCAATTGTAATAAAGATGGAGAATTACTACACAAAAGTGCTTAAAAGATATTGAATTAAAGGTATAAAATAGCACTCTTTGGGTAGTAATCACTCCCCCCAACTAACACATTGCTAGTCCCTGAGCAATGAAGGAGAGAAAAATAAAGAAAAATAGATAATATAATAATTTACAAAATCATGCTGATCACTCCAAAAAATAATCAAGTTGCATGATTGGATCAAACTCTCTCATGGCAAGTCAAGCATATAAAACTCAATCATCAATAAGAGTCATCAAATAACTTACCTATCACAATAAGCAAAGAGCAGGCATTATGCAAATTTGAGTATCAAAATAATTTCCACTCCCAAAGGACCAACTCTTAATCTTCCACAAAAATCTAAGTACTAAGATGCTTAGTTTCCAGTTAAAGTATGTCAAACTATATTCTCCCCCCAACTAAGGTTTTTCTCTAACTTTAGCAACACTAACTCATATATAGAAGGCTAAGAACGCACCCTTTTTTTTTTTTTTTTTTTGAAGTATATATATACTCCACCCATGTAACCATGTAACAAGCAGTGAGGTCGGTGACTCCCAACCAATGAAGGCTTAGGGCACCAGGTTTTAAAGATTTTCACCATATACCCCTCGGACCTTGCTCGGGTTTCAAAGCAAGTGAAGCAAAATTTTTTCATAAGACACATTGGCCTTTTATAAGGTGTCCCAACACTAATAGAATGAGGTCAATGGAACCAAATCGAAAATTTCCTAAGTTTAGGGGGTGAGAAAGTTTTCCATCTTATAACTGGAATCTAATGTGTTCAGTGTGTGAAAAGATTAGAATGGAAGACTTAAGATTGAAATCAAAAGGAGCTTCAACAATTTAACAACTTTAATAAGCATAATACAAACTCTGAGACTATGGCAATAAGATAAGAATTTAATTTCTCCTATTTATTTTTGAGAATTTATCTTTAAGAAAACAAAGAGAGTTTGCAAAAAATTTGTTAGCAATATAACTTAACCAAAATTCAACAAATTACTTCCTCAACTCTCCCCCCAACTAGGATGAACATTGTCCCCAATGTTCCAAAAGCAAATGATAATAAAAGGGAGGAAGTGATACCTCCTGATAGTAAGGGACTCTGAATGAACAGGAGAAACCACATGTTGCAAAAGAAAAGAAAAATCATAAGAGTGATGATTAGAGGAAATAAAAAGGAATAGCTAAAATACACAAAAAAGAAGATGTCTATATAAACTGAGAGAGTACAATATACAAGATAAACATGGAATATATCCAATCCCAGTATAAAAGTGGTCCAAAATATATAAGACATCCAAAAACGTAGAATATAGATACAAAAAGGGAGAGAAGTGATCGTATGATCAAGTAGTAGGCTTTTCTGGTGGATAGGAGGGGTCCTCTGTTGGAACTGAGGAAGGCACCGCTACAGGTGGAGTTGGTGGCAAAAGACCGAGGTGCTGCTGAATCTCACGGAGAATGAGAGTCTACTGGTCCTGCTGAAGCTGGAAGTGGTCCATCCGCTCCATGATGGTCATCTGAGTAGTGGTCAGAGTCTGGAAAGAAGTGAGCAAAGCACGGTACTCTGCACCAGGGACAGTGATGGGCGACTATGAGGTATGAGGAATAGTGGGTGGGGCATCAGATGATGCTGCCTCTGATACAGGCTCCGAGGGAGCTGAAATATGTGGAGCAGGAGGGACTTCCCTTGGCTTGGGAAGTTCTGGGGAATGCTGATGGAGCCATACCTGATTCCATTGTTCTAGAGCGAAGCTCTCTCGACAATGGCGGTGGGGCTCAGACTGAGGGTCTACAGGAAAACCCATATGCGCCAAAACATGGCATAACAGCTGAGGGAAAAGTAACTGAATGGAAGCCGCCCTCGTAAGACGCCGCTTATCCACATTCTCCTCAAAATGGAGGAGAGCGGCCATAATCAAATGATGGGGGCCAAAGTAGTAGCCCTCAGAGATACGAAATAATGCCTCTAGAATAGCCTCGCGCCTCTGCACTTTATGCTGAAGAGGAAAAAGATTGGTGCGAAGCACCACATCAACTAGAAGCATCCCTGGGAGAAGCTCCCTCCTGAAAATGGTCCTCTGGGCAGATGTCCCTCGAGATAGGATACGAACCATGTCCCACTCAGAAAGTGGGGCCCAGCGTCTAAATGCAGTGGGATCAGCTGGTGCATAAGGGATATGGAAAGCCTCGGCAATCTGTCTAGCCCCCAAAATACCCTCTCAAGTAGGCTGTATGAATCCCGCAACTTAGTCTGCTGGCGCAAAACAGTGTGATCACAATATGCCTCGACATGAAATGCTCTGGATCGGCAATCTGAGTTGCCCTCAATGGGCGAGCTAGGTCTAGGGCGCTTGGTGGAAGGAGGCTGTGAATCCCGAGGTGCTCTAGAGGACTCTCCTGGCTCTGAAGTCTTGGCTTTCTTTGTAGGAGGACCCCGAGGTGGAATTTGAGTAGGAGCCATAGGCGTGGCATCTAGTGGGGCCCGCATAGGGGTGGCTCTCTGACTGCTCTAGGGAGCTGAGGTATGTCCTCCTCGGGTCTTAGGCATGATGAAGAAATGAGATGAGGCTCAGAGGCTTGAGATTGGGGACGGTAGGGATGTAGAAACTGAAAAATTCGCACAAGGGGGGTGTTGTGCGAAAATTTCGCACAAGGAGGGGTGTTGTGCGAATTTTTCGCACAAGCACTATTCACCCGCCCCTATGCAATTTTGAAGCTCATTCAAATGGTGAAAATTTTTGGCTTTTGAGGGTGGGAAATGCTGGCTAAGGTAGCAAAAATATTTTTGATGGTGGCTAGGCTTGGAAATTGGAGCTTTTTCACGAAGAAAATTTGAAATTTGGAGCTCCTCTACCTGGCAGCAATGGATTTCCTTTGAAGAAAACGTGGCTTGAATCCTTAGCTTGAGGCTTTGGTTTGGTAAATGCAAGGCTGGAATTGGTTGAGGGATGGATTTAGAGTATTGAGTGAAGAATTGGAAGGTTTTTTATGGTGGAAAGAGCTGAAAATTGAAAGAGTGGGCTGTGATGAATAGTGAATGCCGCGGCTATGGAGTGGAGTTATGGAGATGGGCTGCCATGGTGGTGCTGAGAGTGGGGAATGATGAAGAAAAAGGGCTCAAGGAAGGGATTGGGTGATCGAAAGAGAGGTGTTGAGAGAAATGAAGGAGAAATTGAGCATTTGAAGAGGAGAACACGACCTTTAAAGATGAAGTGCAAATTTCGCACAACACCTTGTGTTGTGGGAAAATTTCGCATTCTTGTGAAATTCACACAAGGGATTTTGGGAAGGGACCGAGAGCATGCATTTTTTGAAAATTGGCACAAAAGCATTTTCGCACAAGGGATGTGTCATGCGAAAATTTCGCACAACAGGAAGTGTTGTGCGAAAATGGCCGAGTCTTGGTTTTTTCTCCCCTGTTTTCCCTTGTTTTTAGCATGACTTCATTCTTCAAGCCTTCCTACCTGAATGTTAACACAAAAAACCAATTCAAAACACATTAGAACAACATTAAAGTCAAAAATAAAAATCAAAACATGGAAAAACACAAGAAAAACACTAGATTAAACTAAAATCAACTTAAAAGAAAACAAAAAGAGGATGAACTCTTTAGTCTTTGAAGAGACTAAATTCAACCATAAACCAAGTATTTTCATGTTGGAGGTGGATCAAGAAGGATGAATTCCTCCTTGTCTTGGGAAAATGATTCCATATAGGGCTTGAGACGATGCCCATTCACTTTGAAAGTTCGAGTGCTATTGAAGTTGAGTAGTTCCACTACTCCATTTGATTGCACATCATGAATTATGAAAGGACCCGTCCACCTTGATTTCAATTTTCCCGGAAAAAGATGAAGCTTAGAGTCATAAAGCAAGACTCTTTGTCCCTTGGCAAAATTCTTTTGATTTACCAATTGATCATGCCATTTCTTCAACCTCTCTTTTGCAATTTTTGAATTGAGGTAAGCATCATTCCTCATTTCCTCCAATTCATTCAAATCCAAACATCTCTTCAACCCATCTCTTGTTAAATCCATGTTGAGCTTCTTGATTGCCCACCATGCTTTATATTCAACCTCCACTGGAAGATGACACGCTTTGCCATAAACAAGGCGATAAGGAGACATTCCAAGAATGGTCTTGTAAGCGGTCCTATAAGCCCATAAGGAATCCATGAGCTTAATAGACCAATCCTTCTTATTCACATTCACCACCTTCATCAATATATTCTTGATCTCATGGTTGGCTAACTCAACTTGGCCATTTGTTTGAAGGTGATAAGGTGTAGCTACCTTGTGCTTAACCCCATATTTGGCTAGAAGAGTCTCAAAAGGTTTATTGCAAAAGTGGGTTCCTCCATCACTGATAATGGCCTTTGGCACTCCAAATCTTGCAAAGATGTTGTCCTTGAGGAATTTAAGAACTACCTTATGATCATTATTCCTACATGGGATTGCTTCTACCCACTTAGAGACATAATCTACTCCCACCAAAATGTAGGAATGTCCAAACGACATTGGAAATGGTTCCATGAAGTCTATCCCCCAAACATCAAAGACATCCACTATCAAGATGGGGTTCAAGGGCATCATATTTCGGCGTGTTAGCTTACCAAGCCTTTGACACCGATCACATCCCTTGCACATAGAGTGGGCATCCTTGAAAAGAGAGGGCCACCAAAAATCTGATTGGATCACTTTCATAGCTCTTTTCTGGGAGGCAAAATGACCTCCACATGCACTATCATGGCATTGGGAAAGAATTCCTGATTGCTCTTGTTCAAAAACACATTTCCTTATGATTTGATCTGCACAATATTTGAAGAAAAAAGGCTCCTCCCAATAATAGGCATGGATCTTAGCAAAGAAATGCCTCTTGTCTTGGGCACTCCACTCACTTGGAACTTCTCCAGTAACCAAGAAATTTGCAATGTGAGAATACCATGGAGCTACCTCTATTGACATGAGAGACTCCTCAGGGAAGTCATCATTGATAGGCAGACCATGTGAGTCATGTGCTATCACAAGTCTTGACAAGTGGTCAGCTACCACATTTTCTACTCCCTTTTTATCCCGGATTTGGAGATTGAATTCTTGGAGCAAAAGGATCCATCTTATCAATCTTGCCTTGGCATCTTGCTTGGTTAGCAAGTACTTCAAAGCGGAATGGTCAGTAAACACCACTATAGAGGACCCTACCAAAGAGGCACGAAACTTATCCAAGGCAAAAACTACTGCCAACAACTCCTTCTCAGTAGTTGTGTAGTTCTTTTGAGCCTCATTCAAAGTTTTGCTCGCATAATAAATCACATAGGGCTTTCCATCTTCTCTTTGCCCCAAAACAGCCCCCATAGCAAGATCACTTGCATCACACATTACCTCAAAAGGTAATTTCCAATTTGGGGCTCTCACTATTGGTGCAATTGTGAGGAATTGCTTCAGTTCCTCAAAACTCTTCTGACACTTGTCATCCCACACAAACTTGGCATCCTTTACCAAGAGTTCACAAAGAGGCTTTGAGATTTTTGAGAAATCCTTAATGAACGTCCTATAGAACCCGGCATGTCCTAGGAATTGCCTAATTCCTTTAACATTTGTGGGAGATGGCAACTTAACAATTAGCTCCACCTTTGCCTTATCTACCTCAATGCCACTCTTGGAGATGATATGTCCTAATACAATTCCTTGTTGTACCATAAAATGGCACTTCTCCCAATTTAGCACTAGGTCTTTCTCTATACATCTTTGGAGAACAGCTTCTAAATGCAACAAACACTCCTCATAAGAACTTCCATACACAGTGATGTCTGATTACTACTCAAAAAGTGTTATTTGATAGCCTATAATTAATCCTTTTAAACACTTTTGAGTAGTAGTTTTGGCCTTTTAACTCAATTGGAATGTTAAGGACCCTTGAAAGCAATTTTAATCACTTTGTGTAAGTTTTGGTGTTTTTGTTAGTATTTTGATCACCAAAGCAAGTCAAGACTGAGGAGAGTTATGAGGAATCTTGGGCAAAGCCTAGAAGTTATTTGCCAAGAGTGAATCCGGATTGCAAGGAGAAAAAGTAAAAAGAACCTGCCAAGAAGCATATTCTTGATGACAGTGGTAGCAGCTAATTTTGGAGCACTTTATGAAGTCCAATTGATGGATGCTATATACCATTTCAAAGCTCAGGAAGTCAGTAATCCAATACTTCAAACGGTGCACAATTCGGAGTTGAAACGAAGAAGTTGTAACCATTGCAAGCCAATCACTCCGAGCTTAAGGAAGCATTTTCCAAAGTGCTGCGAAATCACCCTTTTGTTGCGAAGTGATTCCGCAGCCTTTTTGTATAGTAGGGTGTATTTCCTCCTGAAGATGCCCGACATATACCGCGAGAGGGAAGTTTAGAACCTCAAGGTGGAAGCCAACTTCTCAGCCCTGCGAGTTTAGCTTGTTGATGCGAAAATATTCCGCAGCCCTCTTGAGTGTCTGCGAAATCTCGCAGACACCATTTTCTCTTGCGAAATGGTTCCTGAAGCACCCCGATATTTGCTACCGACATTAGGAGATATTTTCCATCAGATTTTTGTTGTCTAAATCCCAAAATACTCCTTGTAAGCCACCAATTACATGATTCCTTAGCTTTTAAGTTAGTAAAAAGAGTAAATATCTATGTAATAATTAGTTTTATATTATGTTCATATATATACCTCTCGAGAGCCTGTTCTCAGGGAGGAGTTCCTTCTGAAAAAGTTTGGGTAAGCAAGTAAAGTTTATTTCTTTCTACTGCCTTACCTTCTCACTTTGTATTTTCATTTTCCTACTAAGTTATGAACTCTCTGAGGAGTTTTCCCCAGAGAATGAGTAACTAAACCTCTAGTTCCTTGGAGCTAAGGTTGTCGGGGAAGGTTCCAAGTGAAAAAAATGCAAAGCTTTGTGGTTTTAGCTAATAATGAAAAGGAAGTGAAATCCTTTAGTGATTTCTATGTTTTTAGTTAACTTAAAACACCTTAGAGTCACCTGGGCCAACACTTGGTAAGGCAAGTGATTTCCAACCATGGAAATGCACTAGTTTACCCCTTGCGAGCCTCTGGGAGGTGACTTAAGGGTGGGATTTTCTAGAATAGCCAACACTTGGTAAGCTTTTGGACTCCAAGGAGACATCCATTAGTTATCTCTTGCGAGCTTTTGACGGGTAATCCAAGGTTAAAGATCACCTTGAATGGTTAAGGCTTAGTGAGAGGCTTAAACCATTGCAAGTTGCATCAGTGAGAGAATTAAAGTGAAATCTAATTGAAGGAGTCTCTGTACAACACAGGTTAGAGAATTGACTATATGTTGAATCTCTAATGCGAGAAAAGGAACCATCTGACCGGAGCTATGTCTCTTGCATGAGGAACCACCCCAGTGAACCTAACTCTCCAAGGAATGCTTTTCTTCCTAAGTTATTCCCATTACTTATTGTGTTAGTTAGTTTAAGTCTAAATCTTCACCAATCAAAGTTTGTGTTTTATTTCCAAAGCTAACCTTGAAATGAAACAAGACCAATTCACTTGGAATTGGTATCATTGATAGCTTGTTAATTCTTCCCAGTGAACGATCCTAGAGCCGCTATACTATAGTAGCTTTTTTCTTTGCTACCCTAGTGTATGGTGTTATAGGTTATAAATTTTGTTGATTACTCCCTCAATCAAGGAGCACCAGCTGGACACGAATCAGCTGATACACCAATTGGGCACGAATCAAATGGCGCCGTTGCCGGGGAAGATGTCAAGTTTATATTGATACCATTTTTGAGCACTTGTGATTTTCATCACAAGTTGGTAAAGTTTCTTTCACTTTACTAATTCTCATTCTTTCTTTATTTATTTATAATCTAAGTTTATCTTTTAAAATTTAGCCTAGTTTAATTTTGTTGTTGTAGCCCTGTTTCTCTTGTTGTCCTTTGTTTTTATTTAAGTTGCAGATAGATACTAGTTGTGTATGCCAAAGTGGATACGAGACAGTGGAGGAAGGCTTGTTAAGTGTGATACACCTCAGAGAAAAGAATTCGAAGTGATCTTGAATATCATGGAAGCTACACCTGAAGATCAGCATAGTCACTAAGGTCGTCAAGACAATCTCAATGAATTCAAATCAATGAGGGACCGCATGCATCCACCTCGTATGAGTGCACCATCATGTATAGTGCCCCCTACAGAGCAGCTAGTGATCAGACCGTATCTTGTTCCACTTCTACCAACTTTCCATGGGATGGAAAGTGAGAATCCGTATGCACACATCAAGGAATTTGAAGATGTTTGTAATACATTCCAAGAGGGAGGAGCTTCAATTGATTTGATGAGGCTTAAGTTATTTCCTTTTACTTTAAAGGATAAGGCCAAAATTTGGCTTAATTCTTTAAGGCCAAGGAGTATCCGTTCTTGGACTGACTTACAAGTTGAATTCCTCAATAAATTTTTTCCCACTCACAGAACAAATGGCTTGAAAAGGCAAATTTCGAACTTCTCAGCTAAAGAGAATGAGAAATTCTATGAGTGTTGGGAAAGATACATGGAAGCTATAAATGCTTGCCCTCACCATGGCTTTGATACTTGGCTATTGGTGAGCTATTTTTATGATGGTATGTCCTTCTCAATGAAGCAACTCCTCGAGACAATGTGTGGAGGAGATTTCATGAGCAAAAATCCGGAGGAAGCTATGGATTTCTTTAGCTATGTAGCTGATGTTTCAAGGGGATTGGATGAACCAACCAAAGGAGAAGTGGGTAAGATGAAGTCTCAGTTGAATGCTTACAATGCAAAGGCTGGGATGTATACCTTGAAAGAAGATGATGATATGAAAGCAAAGTTGGCAGCTATGACAAGAAGATTGGAGGAGCTGGAGCTGAAAAGAATTCATGAAGTGCAAGCTGTTGCTGAAGCACCAGTGCAAGTGAAGCTGTGTCCTAATTGTCAATCATATGAACATTTGGTGGAGGAATGCCCTGCAATTTCAGTTGAAAGGGAGATGTTTAGAGATCAAGCAAATGTTGTTGGACAATTCAGGCCCAATAACAATGCGCTATATGGAAATACCTACAACTCAAGTTGGAGGAATCATCCAAATTTCTCATGGAAGGCCAGAGCAACTCAATACCAACAGCCGGATCCACCATCTTAACAACCTTCAAGTCTTGAACAAGCAATGGCTAATCTCAGCAAGGTAGTGGGAGATTTTGTTGGAAAGCAAGAAGCCACCAATGCTTAAATCTATCAAAGAATTGACAGAGTAGAGAGTATGTTGAATAAAAGGATGGATGGAATGCAAAATGATATGAACCAAAAGTTTGATAACATCCAATATACAATTTCAAGGCTTACAAATTTGAATACACTACAAGAAAAGGGAAGATTTCCTTCTCAACCTCACCAAAATCCCAAAGGTGTCCATAAAGTGGAAAGCCAAGAGGGAGAATCATCACAGATGAAAGATGTTAAAGCCTTAATCACTCTAAGGAGTGGTAAAAAAATTGAGCAGCCAACACCCAAGCCACATGTTGAGAAAGAAGAAGAGATAAAGAAAGGGAGGGAAATGGAAGATAAAGAGAGTGAGACCAGTGAAGAAAAGAAGGACTTTGATTCAACAATGAATGCAATTCCAGAGAAGGAACTTGTGAAGGAAGAAATGCTGAAGAAATCAACCTCTCCACCTTTTCCTCAAGCATTACATGGGAAAAAGGGGATTAGAAATGCAGCTGAAATCCTTGAAGTATTGAGACAAGTGAAAGTAAATATTCCACTGCTGGATATGATTAAACAAGTTCCAACATATGCAAAATTCCTAAAGGACTTATGTACTATCAAAAGAGGGTTGACTGTAAACAAGAAAGCCTTCTTGACTGAGCAAGTAAGTGCAATCTTACAATGTAAGTCTCCTTTGAAGTACAAAGACCTGGGAAGTCCTACCATTTCAGTCATGATTGGAGGAAAGGTAGTGGAGAAAGCCTTGTTAGACTTAGGAGCAAGTGTGAATTTGCTTCCATATTCCGTCTACAAGCAATTGGGGCTTGGAGAGTTGAAGCCAATAGCAATCACTCTATCTCTGGCATATAGATCAGTGAAAATTCCAAGAGGGGTAATTGAGGATGTATTGGTTCAAGTGGATAATTTCTACTATCCAGTAGATTTTATTGTTCTTGATACATATCCTACTATAAAGGAAGCTAATTTGGTTCCTATCATCCTTGGAAGGCCATTTCTTGCAACTTCAAATGCAATCATCAACTGTAGGAATGGGCTTATGCAACTCACTTTTGGTAATATGACACTGGGTCTCAATATTTTCTATATGTCTAAAAAGCAAATCACTCCGGAAGAAGAAGAAGGTCCAGAAGAGCTGTGCATTATTGATACTTTGGTGGAGGAGCACTGTAATCAAAATATGCAAGACAAGTTGAATGAAAGTCTTGTGGATTTTGAGGATGGTATGTCTGAATCTCCTATTGGGCTTGCTACTCTACAAAGTTGGAGAAAGATAGAAGAGATTCTACCTTTGTTCAATGAAGAAGAGGAGGCAGCTGCTGAAAAAGAAATTCCAAAACTCAATCTGAAGCCTTTACCTGTGGAGCTGAAATATGCATATCTTGAAGAAAATAATCAATGTCCTGTTGTGATATCTTCATCTCTGACCAGTCATAAAGAGAATTATTTAATGGAAGTTCTCAAAAGGTGTAAGAAGACAATAGGATGGCAAATATCTGACTTGAAAGGCATTAGTCCTTTAGTTTGTACTCATCATATATATATGGAGGAGGAAGCAAAGCCAATTCGTCAATTTCAAAGAAAGTTGAATCCTCATCTACAAGAGGTGGTGCGAGCTGAGGTGCTGAAGCTACTTCAAGCAGGAATCATTTACCCTATATCTGATAGCCCTTGGGTGAGTCCTACTCAAGTGGTACCAAAGAAGTCAGGGATCACAGTGGTTCAAAATGAAAAAGGGGAAGAAATTACTACACGCCTCACTTCAGGTTGGAGGGTGTGTATTGATTATAGAAAGCTGAATGCTGTAACCAGGAAGGATCATTTTCCATTGCCATTTATTGATCAAGTGTTGGAGAGAGTTTCTGGACATCCATTTTATTGTTTCTTGGATGGGTATTCAGGGTATTTTCAGATTGAAATTGATTTGGCAGATCAGGAAAAGACCACTTTTACATGTCCATTTGGAACATATGCTTACAGAAGAATGTCTTTTGGTTTATGCAATGCACCTGCTACATTTCAAAGATGTATGTTGAGTATTTTCAGTGATATGGTGGAGCGAATTATGGAGGTTTTCATGGATGACATCACCGTATATGGAGGTACATTTGAGGAATGCTTGGTTAATTTGGAAGCAGTTCTTCACAGATGCATTGAAAAAGACCTGGTGCTCAACTGGGAGAAATGTCATTTTATGGTACATCAAGGAATTGTCCTTGGCCATATCATCTCTGAAAAAGGCATTGAAGTTGATAAAGCAAAGGTGGAGCTTATTGTCAAATTACCATCCCCAACAACTGTGAAAGGAGTAAGACAGTTCCTTGGCCATGCATGGTTCTATAGGCGGTTTATAAAAGGTTTTTCAAGTATTTCAAAACCTCTTTGTGAGCTGTTAGCTAAGGATGCTAAGTTTATATGGGATGAAAGGTGTCAAAATAGCTTTGATCAACTGAAGAAATTTTTAACAACAACTCTAATAGTGAGAGCCCCTAACTGGCAATTACCTTTTGAACTGATGTGTGATGCCAGTGACTTTGCTATAGGAGTTGTGCTTGGCCAAAGAGAAGATGGAAAGCCCTATGTGATTTACCATGCAAGTAAAACACTAAATGAAGCTCAAAGGAACTACACAACTATAGAGAAAGAATTGTTAGTTGTGGTATTTGCTTTGGACAAATTTCGTGCTTATTTAGTGGGGTCTTTCATCATTGTCTTCACTGACCATTCAGCCTTGAAGTATTTATTGACAAAGCAAGATGCAAAAGCAAGGTTGATTAGATGGATTCTTTTGTTACAAGAATTCGATCTTCAAATCAAAGATAAGAAAGGAGTGGATAATGTGGTAGCTGACCACCTTTCAAGGTTAGTTATAGCACATAATTCCCATCCCTTGCCTATTACTGATGATTTTCCTGAAGAATCACTCATGTTCCTAGTGAAAACTCCTTGGTATGCTCATATTGCTAGTTATTTAGTAACTGGTGAAATTCCGAGTGAGTGGAATGCATAGGACAGGAAGCACTTCTTTGCCAAAATTCATGCTTATTATTGGGAAGAGCCCTTTCTTTTTAAGTATTGTGCAGATCAGATAATTAGGAAGTGTGTCCCTGAAGATGAGCAGCAAGGGATTCTATCCCATTGTCATGAGAATGCATGTGGAGGCCACTTTGCCTCTCAGAAAACAGCCATGAAGGTATTGCAATCAAGGTTTACTTAGCCATCTCTTTTCAAAGATGCCCACATCATGTGTAGGAGTTGTGATAGATGCCAAAGGCTTGGAAAGCTAACAAAAAGAAATCAAATGCCTATGAACCCCATTCTAATAGTTGAGTTATTTGATGTATGGGGCATTGACTTCATGGAACCTTTCCCAATGTCTTTTGGTAATTCTTACATTTTGGTGGGAGTAGATTATGTTTCTAAATGGGTTGAGGCAATCCCCTGTAAACAAAATGATTACAGGGTGGTTCTCAAGTTTCTTAAAGAGAACATTTTCTCAAGATTTGGGGTGCCCAAAGCCATAATCAGTGATGGAGGTGCTCATTTTTGCAACAAACCTTTTGAAGCTCTGTTATCCAAGTATGGAGTGAAGCATAAGGTGGCTACACCTTATCATCCTCAAACTTCCGGGCAAGTTGAGCTAGCTAATAGGGAAATAAAGAACATATTGATGAAAGTGGTGAATTCTAGTAGAAAGGATTGGTCCATTAGGCTTCATGATTCATTGTGGGCATATAGAATAGCTTATAACACTATTCTTGGGATGTCTCCTTATCGTCTTGTCTATGGCAAAGCATGCCATCTCCCTGTGGAAGTTGAATACAGAGCTTGGTGGGCAATAAAGAAGCTGAACATGGACTTGATCAAGGCCGTAGAAAAGAGATATCTAGACCTTAATGAGATGGAGGAATTAAGAAATGATGCTTATATCAATTCCAAAGTTGCAAAACAGAGGATGAAGAAGTGGCATGACCAACTCATCTCCAATAAGGAATTTCAGGAAGGGCAAAGAGTTTTACTGTATGACACAAGACTCCATATCTTTCTTGGGAAGCTCAAGTCAAGGTGGATAGGCCCGTTCATTATTCACCGAGTATTTTCCAATGGAGTGGTGGAATTATTGAATTCCAATGGCAAGGACACCTTCAAAGTTAATGGATATCGTCTCAAGCCATTCATGGAGCCATTCAAACTAGAAAAGGAGGAGATCAACCTCCTTGAGCCTCAAAAAGCCTAAGCAAAGAAGGGTTTGCTGGACGTGGTTTACCACAGTCCAAAATTTTTGTAAATTTTGTAAATTTTCAAGTTTTTTCCACACATTTGATCTTAGTTTTTGATCTTAAATCATGTTTTTAGGTGTGTTTTAATTTTTTTGAATGATCTCAGGTGGAAGAAATTTCAAGGAAATTGAAAGGAAAAGAATCGGATCGAAATCGGAGCAAAAACAGAGCAAAAACAGAGCTCTGTGAAATTTCGCAGGCTAAAGAAAGCCTCTGCGAAATCAGCACTATGCTGCAAAACCATTCCGCAACACTGTAGAAGTCTCTGCGAGGGTATTTCGCAGCTGCGAAGGCGATTTTGGCACACAAGTGTCACTTCGCAGCACAGGAGCCCTCATTTGGCAGCTGCGAAACGACTTGCGAAGTGGTAAAGCCCAGATTTCGCATCAAAAGTCCCATTCCGCAGGGTATTTCGCAATTGCGAAAGTGGTTTTGGCACATGAGTGCCACTTCGCAGCACAGGAACTCTCATTTCGCAGCTGCGAAACGCATTGCGAAGTTGCTGCGAAAATGGCATTTTGCTGCGAAATTGACGTTTTGTTGCGAAACTTAAGTTGACCTTTAGGCTTCCATTTTTCCTATTTATACCGGTCATTTGAGCTGCGAAAAGGGTTTCAAAAATCAGAGCGCCATTCTCGCAAGCTGTTCGTCTTCTTTAGGGAGCCACGCCGTCCAAGCCTCCAATCATCTTCTCCGATCAGCAACGTCGGCCAGATTTCGGTATTCCAAAATGGCGCGAGCCAGAGGAGCTAAGTCCTTATCTCCTTCGAACCGCAAGAAGAGTCTGCGAAAGGAGCCAGTTCCAGATCCTGCTCCAAAGCCTTCGCCGTCAAGACCAATTCCTCCTCCGGTGAAGCCAGCGCCGCCAAAGCCGCCGGCAAGACGGTACCTTACAAGGTCAAGGGGTCGGCCACTGCAAAAGAGACCAAGGGTGCAGAGCTCAGAACCCATCGATTTGACTGAGCAATCTCCAGAGCCTTCACCAATTCCATCACCGGTTCCAACTTCAATTCCCTCGCCAATTCCCGTGCCAGTTTCGTCGCCAGTGCCATCTCCGGCGTCGCAAGAAAAATCTCAGGAGCCTCAAGCGCCACTTCCCGAGCCCCAAATTCCATCCGAAACAGCTCTGGAAGAAGTAATCAGGCGGCCAATGCTACCTCAGCCCCCAATTGAGGGAAACTTGGATTGTAAAGCTCGGCCATTCCATTCCGAGCTATGCTTCGACATAGCGACATTCAGAGTGATGCCGGAGCTTGCACAGTCATTCAACCTGCTGAGAAGGTACCATATGGAGCACCTGCTAACTCCAAGAGACTTTTTCTACCCTCGGGTAGCCACGAATTTCTATCAATCCATGACAACCAACCAGGTCAGGGATCCAACTTTGATTCATTTCACTATCGATGGGAGACATGGCATACTGGGAGCACGCCATATAGCTGAAGCCTTGCAAATTCCCTATGAGCCAACCCAATTCGATAATTTTAGAGCTTGGACCAATCCTACTGAGTTGGAGATGGTGCGCACCCTTTCCAGATGAGCTGCAAATCGATCACATCTATTGAGGGGGGAGCTTCCTCCAATTATGTTTTTGATTGATGCATTTTTGCGTCATAACCTCTACCCATTGCAGCATTGGACTCAAATAAGAGGAGTCCTCTTAGAAGCCCTGTACAAGATGTCTGAAGGATTTTTCTTTGGGCCTCATCATCTGATGATGGCAGCCCTTCTCTATTTCAAAGAGAAGGTACACAAAAAAAAGCTTCAGAAAGCTGATTGCATTCCCTTCCTCTTTCCAAGGCTGCTATGCCAAATTCTGGAGCACTTGGGATATCCTTCCGAGCCTCAGTTGGAGAGAAAGTGAATTTTTCGTGAGCCATTTACTCTTGATAAATGGAACAACATGACAACTTACAAAGTTGATCAGCCTGAGCAGCCTCAGCCTGCTGCAAGGAGAGCATCCCCACGACACATACCTGAGGGTATAACAGTTGCTGCTCCTGCCATTCCTAGAACTCCACCAGCTGCACCAGCTTCATCTCAGCCATCCACTTCAGCTGAGTCGAGGATGACCATTCCTATATCTGAATATCGAGAGTTGTGCCGTGCATTGGAAACTCTCACAGCTTCTCAGAGTAGTCTTGCTCAAGAGATGGCAGCCATTAGAGCATGCCAAGAGCAGATGTTGGCCACTCAGGCTCAACAAGCTGCCATCTTAAGGCAGCTCCAGCTTCATTTCGATCTGCCACCAGCTATAGAGCCCTCCACTTCTACTCCAGCAGAGCCACACTCTCATCCCTCAGAGTCTCATCCTCTAGAGCCCCAAGCCCTAGCTGAAGCACCAACTGAAGAGGCAGATCCATCTGCCTAGCCCCAACACCACCCACTCATCAGAATATATATATATATATATATATATATTGCTTTTCTTTTATGTATTTCGTTTTTAGTTTGAAAGAAGTCCTAGTATTTTGGTACTATATTTGGGATTCCTTGTGTTACTTTTCTTTTGCACTGTACTTAAATGGATTTAAAGTAATACAAGTTTAATAGTTCTTGTTAACAATTAGCATTAAGTTATTCTTATTTCCTTTTCTCACATATTCTATTCTTTTTGAAACATGTGGTTTCCCCAATCAATATTCGAATTTGATATCAGCCAGGAGGTACCACTTCCTCCCTTTAATTACAGTCACTCATATCACATTGAGGACAATGCTCAGTTCGGTTGGGGGGGAATGAGGAAGGAAGTATGCTAAATTTTTTTGGTAATGCAATTATATTGGTTAATTAGTTGTAGTTTTTACTTTTTACTCTTGTTACTCTTTTCTCCATGAATTTTAAGGAAAAATTTTCAAATTAAACCAAGAGAAATTGAACTGTTGTTTTTCACTTGACTTAGAGTATGGATTATGCTCACTAAAGTGGTTCAATTGTTTAAACTTCTATTGAAATTGAATTTAGTTCTTCCACTTTAAGCTATTCACACACTATGCACATTAGATTTCGATTATAAGATGAAAAGCTATTTCCCTCTTGACTTAGGATAATTTTGGGACTTGGTATACTTGACCTCATTTGATAAAGTTGAAACACCCTGCAAAAGGCCAATGAGCCTTTGAAATAAAGAAAATTGTTTGCTTGCTGATTCGACTCATGGTAGCTTAGCTTTAAAGGCGTATCAACAAAATTTATACCTTGAATACTATTACTAAAGTAGCCAAGCTACTATAGCATAGTGGTTCTAGGATCGTTCACTGGGAAGGGTTTTCACAAACACAAGTGATATTCAAATTAGGAAAATAGGTGATTTTCTTATGGATGTTAGCTTTAAAAGAAGATGTAAATATTTCAGAAAGATTTAAACTAATCTAAGCTAACATTAAAGACTAAAATGAAAGGGTGTAAAAACAAGTTCCTCAAATATAGGATAGCTATGCTCTGGCTCTTATGCAAATTGGAAATCTCAGGATAGGCTCCTCGTGTTGGGGTTGCAACTATGGTGATGCTTGCTTCCCGAACCGGTATGGATTTAGCAAATCAAGTTTTAATCCTTTAAAATGGCAAAATAGATGGTAGTGAATTTCATCAATGGTTATTCACCTTAGACTTCCTTTGAATGGCTCGTAAGAGATAACTAATGGTCTAAAGCCAAAAGCTTACCAAATATTGGCAACTCAAAGTCATTCCAAGTGATAAACTCACCTTTCAATGGCCATTGAAATTGGTTCTAACGGATTAATACAAAACTTGGAATTGAAAACCTCACCTTCCAATAGCTCGTAGGAGATAACTAATGGATAGAAATCCAAAAGCTTATCAAGTATTGGCCGTTGGAAGTTGTCCAAAGGAAATAAAAACCAAACTTTGCCTTAATGAACCTTTAATGAAAAACGACTACCTTACCTTCCGGGTGCGAGAAATTTCCATGGGATTGCATCCAAGCCATCACATAACATCCATACTTTGAGAAACTAAAAGTTTTAGCCAATCATCCTCTAAGGAAAAGCCCTCAGAGGCTGTTTGGCTACTAAGAGCATAGAAATGGGGAAGAGAAAAGAGAAACGAGAGAGCTCCATGAAATATTCTAAGTGTAAAATGTAATATGCATATTCTATTCTATATATTCCAAGAGGTGATTTCCACCCCTTATAAAGTCTTTACAAAAGCCAAAGCTTATGATTGGTTAGTTACAAGGATAATAAAGGAAATTACATCACAAAATACAAAGGAAAATATCTAAAGTGGAGTCGGCAATGGGCAGAGCAAAATTCGCAACACGCATGGGTTATGCGAACCATATGCGAATGTTATGCGAATTTCGCATAACCTCTTGTGGAATGCGAAATTTTCGCATAACCTGGAGCAGTTGGCTTCCGAAGGCCATATCTTCCTCATTTCAGCTCCAAATCGTACACGGTTTGAAGCGTTGGATTCTTGACTTCCAGAGATTTGAAATGGTATATAGAATGTAAAAAATGGATTTCGGGAAGTGCTCCAAAAGTGTGAAAGAAGACTGCAGCTGCTACATCTTGATTTTTTTCACTTTGCTTCTCTTTGCTTCTCTCCTTTGCTTGACTTGTCTTAATGATCCAAGAAGCTATCAAACATTAAAACTAGCCACAAATATGATTAGAAGACATTGCTAGGTCCTTAACATGCCAATTGGACTAAAGATGGAGAACTACTACACAAAAGTGCTTAAAACATAATGCATTAAAGGTGTAAAATAGCACTTTTTGGGTAGTAATCACTTGCCTTGAAACCCGAGCAAGGTTTGAGGGGTATATGGTGAAAATCTTTAAAGCCTGGTGCCCTAAGCCTTAATTGGTTGGGAGTCACCGACCTCAATGCTCGTTAAAAGGGTGAATAGGCAGAGTTAACATATGGTAGATGCTTGGGTATTAGAAATTCATTCTTAAAAGTCCGGGGAAAAAATCGAGGAGTTAGTGGTTGAAAGATCCTTAAAACTTGATGCCCTAAACCTTAATTGGTTGGGAGTCATCGATGGACCCCCATTACATGGACAATTCAGAAAGAGTACCCCATAAAGCCTTTGAAAAAAAAAAAAAAAAGAGAGGTGTGTTCTTTTCTTATTGATTTTGGTCAGATTGCTAAAGTTTTGAAAAGAGATAGGTTGGGGGGAGAGATTAGTTTAGCATATTATTCTCGGAAGCTAAGGAACCAATACACATAGATTTTTGTGGAAGATTAAAGTTTGGTTCTTAGAAAGTGGAAATGATTTTAAAACTTCAGTTTGCATAATGCACTCTCTTGATTGACAGTGTTTAGCATAGTTTGTTATAACTCTTGTTGAAATTTGGGTTTGTATTTCTTTAATGTTTCATGTGAGAATTAGATCATCATGTCACTTGAGAATTGATTTTGATCAACATGATGTTGTAAATTTTAGTATAGGTTGCTTTTTATTTTCATTTTTCTCTCTTATATTGCTAAGGGAAATATGTCGGTTGGGGGGAGTGATTACTACTCAAAAAGTGCTATTTGATAGCCTATAATTAATCCTTTTAAACACTTTTGAGTAGTAGTTTTGGTCTTTTAACTCAATTGGCATGTTAAGGACCCTTGAAAGCAATTTTAATCACTTTGTGTAAGTTTTGGTGTTTTTGTTAGTATTTTGATCACCAAAGCAAGTCAAACTGAGGATAGTTATGAGGAATCTTGGGCAAAGCCTAGAAGTCATTTGCCAAGAGTGAATCCGGATTGCAAGGAGAAAAAGTAAAGAGAATCTGCCAAGAAGCATATTCTTGATGACAGTGGTAGCAGCTACTTTTGGAGCACTTTCTAAAGTCCAATTGATGCATGCTATATACCATTTAAAAGCTCAGGAAGTCAAAAATCCAATGCTTCAAATGGTGCACAATTCGGAGTTGAAACGAAGAAGTTGCAGCCATTACAAGCCAATCACTCCGAGCTGAAGGAAGCATTTTCCAAAGTGCTGCGAAATCACCCTTTTGTTGCGAAGTGATTCCGCAGCCTTTTTGTACAGTAGGGTGTATTTCCTCCTGAAGATGCCCGACATATACCGCGAGAGGGAAGCTTGGAACCTCAAGGTGGAAGCCAACTTCGCAGCCTTACGAGTTTACCTTGTTGATGCGAAAATATTCCGCAGCCCTCTTGAGTGTCTGCGAAATCTCGCAGACACCATTTTCTCTTGCGAAATGGTTCCTAAAGCACCCCGATATTTGCTACCGACATTAGGAGATATTTTTCATCAGATTTTTGTTGTCTAAATCCCAAAATACTCCTTGTAAGCCACCAATTACATGATTCCTTAGCTTTTAAGTTAGTAAAAAGAGTAAATATCTATGTAATAATTAGTTTTATATTATGTTCATATATATACCTCTCGGGAGCCTATTCTCAGGGAGGAGTTCCTTCTGAAAAAGTTTGGGTAAGCAAGTAAAGTTTATTTCTTTCTACTACCTTACCTTCTCACTTTGTATTTTCATTTTCCTACTAAGTTATGAACTCTCTGAGGAGTTTTCCCTAGAGAATGAGTAACTAAACCTCTAGTTCCTTGGAGCTAAGGTTGCCGGGGAAGGTTCCAAGTGAAAAAAATGCAAAGCTTTGTGGTTTTAGCTAATAATGAAAAGGAAGTGAAATTTTTTAGTGATTTCTATGTTTTTAGTTAACTTAAAACACCTTAGAGTCACCTGGGCCAACACTTGGTAAGGCAAGTGATTTCCAACAATGGAAATGCACTAGTTTACCCCTTGCGAGCCTCTGGGAGGTGACTTTAGGGTAGGATTTTCTAGAATAGCCAACACTTGGTAAGCTTTTGGACTCCAAGGAGACATCCATTAGTTATCTCTTGCGAGCTTTTGACGGGTAATCCAAGGTTAAAGATCACCTTGAATGGTTAAGGCTTAGTGAGAGGCTTAAACCATTGCAAGTTGCATCAATGAGAGAATTAAAGTGAAATATAATTGAAGGAGTCTCTGTACAACACCGGTTAGAGAATTGACTATATGTTGAATCTCTAATGCGAGAAAAGGAACCATCTGATCGGAGCTATGTCTTTTGCATGAGGAACCACCCCAGTGAACCTAACTCTCCAAGGAATGCTTTTCTTCCTAAGTTATTCCCATTACTTATTGTGTTAGTTAGTTTAAGTCTAAATCTTCACCAATCAAAGTTTGTGTTTTATTTCCAAAGCTAACCTTGAAATGAAACAAGACCAATTCACTTGGAATTGGTATCATTGATAGCTTGTTAATTATTCCTAGTGAACGATCCTAGAGCCGCTATACTATAGTAGCTTTTTCTTTGCTACCCTAGTGTATGGTGTTATAGGTTATAAATTTTGTTGATTACTCCCTCAATCAAGGAGCACCAGCTGGACACGAATCAGCTGATACACTAATTGGGCACGAATCAATGTCATCCATGAAGACTTCCATGATGCGTTCCACCATATCACTGAAGATGCTTACCATACATCTTTGGAAAGTTGTAGGAACATTACACAGACCAAAGGGCATTCTCTTATACGCAAAAGTACCAAAGGGGCAAGTGAAGGTTGTCTTTTCTTGATCTTCCAAATCAATTTCTATTTGGAAGTACCCCAAGTAACCATCTAGAAAACAGTAGAAATGATGTCCTAAGACTCTCTCAAGGACTTGGTCCATGAAAGGCAATGGGAAATGGTCCTTCTTAGTCACTGAATTCAACCTCCTGTAGTCTATACACACCCTTCATCCTGAGGTAGGACGTGTAGAGACTTCCTCCCCTTTCTCATTCTGGACCACAGTAATTCCAGATTTCTTTGGAACTACTTGGGTGGGGCTCACCCGCAAGCTGTCTGAAATGGGATATATGATCCCAACTTGAAGTAGTTTCAGAACTTCACCCCTCACCACCTCTTGCATGTGAGGATTCAACCTCCTCTAGGGTTGCCTCACTGGCTTAGCATCTTCCTCCATATAGATATGGTGGGTGCACACCAAAGGGCTAATCCCTTTCAGATCAGAATTTTGCCATCCAATGGCTTTCTTGCATTTTCTGAGGGCCCCCAAAAGGCTATCCTCTTGATCACTAGTGAGAGTTGAAGAAATCACCACTAGACATTTCTCATCTTCCTCCAAATATGCATATTTCAAATCAATAGGAAGAGGCTTCAAAATAAGCTTTGGAGGGTCCTCCACAGCTGCTCCATGTGAGTCCTCCTTATTGAATAGTGGTAAGATCTCTTCCCGTCTCCTCCAGGGAGACATGATGGCTAGCACATCAGAGGGTTCAGGTAACCCTTCTTCAAGCATGGCAAGGCTTTCATTCAAGCTCTCTTCTAAATTCTTGTCACAATGCTCTTCAACCAAGGTGTTGATCAAGCACACCTCCTCCAATCCTTCCTTCTATTCTGGATGAAGATGCCTCTTGCATAGGTGGAATATATTCAATTCCAAGGTCATGTTCCCAAATGTGAGCTGCATCACCCCATTTCTACAATTGATGATGGCATTGGAGGTAACCAGGAAAGGTCTCCCAAGAATGATTGGTACATAGTTTGCTTCCTTAATAGTAGGATCTGTATCAAGCACAACAAAATCCACAGGATAGTAGAATTTGTCCACTTGAACTAGAACATCCTCAATCACCCCCCTTGGGATTTTGACTGACCTGTCAGCTAAGGAGAGAGTGATGGCTATGGGCTTCAATCCTCCAAGTCCCAGTTGCTTGTACACAGAATATGGGAGCAAATTCACACTTGCCCCCAAGTCTAGTAAAGCTTTCTCCACATGTGTCCCTCCAATGTTGACTGAAATGGTGGGGCATCCCAGATCTTTATACTTAACTGGAGACTTACTCTGAATGATAGCACTTACTTGCTCAGTGAGGAATGCATTCTTTGTCACATGTAACCCTCTCTTGACTGTGCACAAGTCCTTTAAAAACTTTGCATATGTGGGGGCTTGTTTGATCATATCAAGTAAGGGTATATTCACCTTCACTTGTCTCAAAACTTCAAGAATTTCTGATGAATTCTTGATTTCTTTCTTTCCATGTAAAGCTTGAGGAAAAGGGGGAGGCATATGTTTCTTCATCATATCCTCTTTAATCACTATCCTTGGCTCTTCTTCAATGCTTGATTTGGATGCACTTTTCTTCCCACTCTTCTCTTCTTTGTTATTGCTCTCTTTAACCAAGGTTTTCTTTGACATGAGGTCTTCATCTTGCCTCACCTTAGGCAAGGGTTGATCAACCTCCTTTCCACTCCTCAAAGTGATCACATCTTTAACCTCCCTCAACTTTGAAGACTCCCCCTCTTGAGTTTCAACTTCATGAACACCCTTGGGATTTTGGCTTGGTTGAAAGGGAAACTTTCCCTTCTCATTCACTGTGTTGAGGTTGGTAAGCTTAGAGATGGAGTATTGAATATTTTCTATCTTCTGAGATAGATCATTTTGCATCCCCTCCATTCTCTTAATTTGAGAACTCTCAACATTTTCAATCTTTTGATGCAATTGGGAGTTGATTGCCTTTTGTTCACCCACAAAGTCACCCATGACTTTACTTAGGTTCACAATGGCTTGCTCCACTGAAGAGGTTTGTTGAGGTGCTTGGGCTTGGGCTTGTGGTTGGTATGGAGGTGGTCTTGGTTTCCAAGAAAAATTTGGATGGTTTCTCCAGCTTGAATTGTAGGTGTTTCCATAAGGTGCATTGTTGTTAGGCCTAAATTGCACCACAACATTGGCTTGATCACCTAACATCTCCCTCACAGCTGGCATGGTTGGGCACTCATCTACCACATGATCACATGATTGGCAAATGGTGCATGGCATGACATGGGCTTGGGTCTCGGAAATAGCTTGGACTTCATGCATCTTTTTCAACTCAAGTTCTTCCAACCTCCTTGCTATTGTTGCCACCTTAGCCTTCATGTCCATGTCTTCACTTAACACGTACATTCCACCCTTTGGATTTTGGGTTGGTTGAGAGGGAAACTTTCCTTTGTCTCTTAAGTTAGGCTCATCCCATCCTCTTGACACCTCAGACACATAACTTAAAAAGTCCATGGCTTCCTCTTGACACCCCACACATGGTTTCAAGAATTTGCTTCATGGAGGAAGACATCCCATCATAAAAATAGCTCACTAAGAGCCATGTATCAAAGCCATGATGAGGACAAGCATTGATGTCCTCCATATACCTTTCCCAACATTCATGGAACTTCTCATTTTCTTTTGCAGAAAAGTTTGAGATTTGTCTCTTCAACCCATTGGTCCTATGGGTGGGGAAAAATTTCTTCAAAAATTCGGCTTGAAGATCTACCCAATTCCTTATGCTCCTTGGCCTTAAAGAATTAAGCCATATTTTTGCCTTGTCCTTCAAAGTAAAAGGGAATAGCTTGAGTCTCATCAAGTCTATTGAAGCTCCTCCTTCTCTAAAGGTATTGCACACCTCCTCAAACTCCTTGATGTGGGCATATGGATTCTCACTTTCCATTCCATGGAAATTTGGTAGGAGGGGCACAATATGGGGCCTTATAACCAGCTGTTCAAGAGGAGGTAGGATGCATGAGGGTGCACTCATCCTTGGTGGATGCATTCTATCGCTCATAGATAGATATGCATTTGGATTACCCCCTTGACCGTGTTGAGAATTCTGATCTTCTTGTGGAGGGTCCATGATGTTAACACAGATATCCAACTCTGTGTCTTGAGGATTCTCAATCCTTACTAATCTTCCCTCTTGGTCCCGAATCCAATAGGGCATGCACAAGTTACAATACCTGAAAATAAAAAAAAACAACAAAAACAAAAGAAAACTAGAAAAAAGGTTAAAGTTAGAAAGAAAACGAAAATAAACTTAACAAAAAGAAAGGAAATGAAGTTAATGAAAAAGGAATTCACCAAACTTGTGATGGAAATCACAAGTAGCCTCTAAAAGGTTGTATCACTGTATTGTGGCACCATCCCCGGCAACGACGCCATTTTGATTCGCGTATAACTCCAATCGGGTCATTTAATCAAAAACATTTATAAAACCTATGACCTCATACTAGCGTAGCAAAGCTACTATAGTATAGTGGCTCTAGGGTCGAACTCTGGGATGGGTTTTCATTCTACCAATGATATACTCAAGACTAGAAATTGAATTTAATGATAACCTTTATCAAAAACTTAAAGTTTAAAAGAAAATAAAATTTGTTTTGAAAGTTTTTGAAACTAAACTAACATAAACTAAGTGAAAATGGTAGAAAGAAAGTCTCCCGGAGCTAAGGGTTGCTAGGATCAAGTTCAGAATGCAAAGTGGAAAATTCCGAATTTTTCTCCTCGCATTGGGGATTTAACCTATAGTTATTTCCCGAACCGGTATAGGTTTGACAATGAAGATTTAATCCATAAAAAGTCAATAGATATGGTAGTCAAGGTCCATTGATGGCTTTAGACACTATGGGTCTTCACCTTGAACCACTTTCCAATGGCTCATACATGATAACTAATGGACTGATATGGATCTAGCAATAAGCATCCACAGAGACCTGAAGCTTACCATGTATTGGCCATTCAAAGTGATTCTAAGGGATTTAAAGCAACACTTTGGATTTAGAAGCCATTTATGAACTCCAACAACCTGAATTTAATGCACGGAAGCTTTCCACCTTTTCCTCTGAACTTTTCACCTAGCTTCCTTTACTCCAAGAAACCAAAAGTTTAGCCTCTCATCCTCCGGGAAAACATCCTCAGAGGTTGTTTGGCTTCCAAGAAAAAGAAAATAGTAGAGAGAAAAGAGAAACGAGAGAGCTCTGTATATTTTCTAAGTGTCAAACGTAATATGTATCATATTTTCCAAGAGGTGATTTCCACCCCTTATAGAGTCTTTACAAAAGCAAAAGCTTGTGATTGGTTAGTTACAAGGATAAGAAAGGAAATTACATCAAAAAATACATAAGAAAATATATAAAGTGGAGTCAGAAAAAATAGAGCAAAATTCGCACCACGCATGGGCTGTGCGAATTTTGAAGGTGTTGTGCGAATTTCGCACAACACAAGGTGTCGTGCGAATTTCGCACAAGCCTGGAGCAGTTGGCTTCCGAAGGCCATATCTTCCTCATTTCAGATCCAAATTGTACACGATTTGAAGCGTTGGATTCTTAACTTCCTGATCTTTGAAATGGTATATAGCATGTAGAAAATGGAATTCAGAAAGTGCTCCAAAAGTGTGAAAGAAGACTGCAGCTGCTGTCCTCTGATTTTTTTCACTTTGCTTCTCTTTGCTTCTCTCCTTTGCTTGGCTTGTCTTAATGATCCAAAAGGCTGTCAAAACACTAAAACTAGCAAAAAATATGATTAGAAGTCATTGCTAGGTCCTTAACATGCCAATTGGAATAAATATGGAGAATTACTACACAAAAGTGCTTAAAAGATATTGAATTAAAGGTATAAAATAGCACTCTTTGGGTAGTAATCAGTTGTGGATGATATCAATGATTTTATGTCATGAGCACAAGGATGTTGATGACATGAATGACTTCAGGTCATGGGCTTAAGGCTCTAGATATGTTGAGTAGCTCAGGGTTGTGGTTGACATGAACGACTCATACACATGAGTGTAGGGCTCTAGGTGTTATGAATAGCTTAGGGTTGTGAAAGACATGAGCTACTCTGGGTCGTGAACTTAGGGATTTGGATGCTATGATCAACTTAGCGTTATGGATGATATGAATGATTCAAGATCCCCTGAGCTCAGGGCCTTGGATGCTATGAACAACTTAGGGCTACGGTTGACATGAACGACTACGGGTTAAGAGCTTAGAGCTCTAGATGCTACGAAAAGCTATAGATTATGGATGACATGAACGACTCCGACTCATGAGATGAAAAGATCATGACTATGGTTGAGATGAACGACTCCATGTCATGAACTTAAGGCTCTAGATGCTATGAACAACTCAGGGTTATGGTTAACACGAACTACTCTAGGTCCTGAGCTCAAGGGTTTAGATGTTATGAACAAGTGAAGGGTAAGGATGACATGAACGACTTCGGGTCATGAGCTCTGGGATTTAAGTACTATGACTGGCTCAAGGCTGTGGTTCACATGAACAACTCCAAGTTGTGCACTTACAACCCTAGATGGTATCAATAACTCAGGGTTTTGGATGACATAGACAACTTCGTGTAGTGAGCTTAGGGCTTAGGATGCTATGAATAGCTTAGGGTTATGGATGATGTGAATGGCTCCAAGTCGATGAGCTCAGGGCTATAGATGCTACCAAAATCTTAAGGTTGTGGATGATATGAATGACTTTAGGTCATGATCGTCTTCGGGTTTTGAGCTTAGAGATTTAGATGGTACAAACAAGTCAAGGTAGTGGTCAATATGAATGACTCTAGGTCATGAGAGGAAGGCTCTAGATGCTATGAAAAACTCAAGGGTGTGGATGACATGAATGACTCAAGGTCGTGAGCTAAGGGACTTAGATGCTATGAACAACTCAGGGTTGTGGATAACATGAACGACTATGGGTCTTGGGATGAGGGTTCTTTATGTTATGAACAGTTCGGGGAGTTTAATGACATAGACGACTTCAAGTCGTGGGCTTAGGGCTCTAGATGCTATGAACAACTCAAGGCTTTGGATGACATGAATGACTCCGGGTCATGAGCTTAGGACTCTACATGGTATGAAAAACTCAAGGTTGGGGAGACATGAATGATTCCGGGTCATGAGCTCAGGGCTTTAGAAGTTGTGAATAACGAAGGGTAATGGTTGACATGCATGACACTGGGTCATGAGCTAAGCACTTTAGATGCTATGAACAACTCACACTTGTGGTTGACATGAATGACTCCAAGTTGTCAAATTAAGGTTTTAGATGCTATGAACATATCAGGGTTATGGATGACATAAATGACTTCGTGTCATGAGCTTAAGGTTTTAAATGTTATGAACAACTCAAGGTTGTAGATGTCATGAAGGACTCCAAGTTGTGATCTAAAGTCTTTAGATGTTAGAAAAAGCTCAGAGCTATGGATGATATGAATGACTCTAGGTCATGAGCTCAAGGCTTTTGACATAATGAACAACTTAAGGTAGTAGTCGACATGAATTAATTTAGGTCATCAACTTACAACTCTGGATACTATGAAAAGCTGAGGGCTATGGATGAAATGAACGACTCTGGGTCATAAGATAAGGGCTTTAAATGTTCTGAATAGCATAGGGTTGTGGATGACATGAATGGCTCTGGGTCTTAAGCTCAAGGCTCTGGATGCTATCAATAGCTAAGGGTTATGAATGTGATAAATGAATTTGAGTTGTGAGCCTAGGCCTCTAGATGCAATGAAAAGCTTGGGGCTATGGATGACATGAACGACTTTGATTTGTGAGCTTAGGGCTCTAGATGGCATGAAAAGCTCAGGGTTGTAGATGACATGAATAACTCCCGGTCATGAGCTTAAGGCCTTAGATGTTATGAACAAGGCATGATAGTGGTTGACATGCTGACTCTGGGTCCTGCACTAAGTGCTCTAGATACCATGAACAACTTATGATTGTGGTTGACATAAATGACTCTGGGTCATGAGATGAGGGTTCTAGATTCATGAACAACTTAGGGGTATGCATGACATGATCAACTTGTGGTGGTGTGCTCAAGGCTCTAAGTGTTATGAATAACTCACGACTATAGTTGACATGAACAACTTCTACATGTGAGCTCAAGGCTTTACACGCTATGAGTAACTTAAGGCTATGGATAACATGAGCTACTCCAAGTAGTGAGCTTAAGGCTCAAGATGCTATGAACAACTCAGCATTATGGATGATATGAATGACTTGGGATCCCATGAGCTCAAGGCTCTAGATGCGATTAACAGTTCAAGGCTCTACTTTACATCAACGACTCTAGGTCGTGAGCTCAAGGCTTTAGATGCTAGAATAACTTCGGGCTACGGATGACATGAACGACTCCAAGTTATGAGATAGAAGCTATGAATAACTCATGGCTATGGTTAACATGAATGATACCGGGTCATGAGATTAAGGTCGAGGTGCTATGAATAGCTCATGGAGGTGTATGATATGATCAACTTGGGTTCATGAGCTCAAGGCTCTAGATGCTATGAACCGGTTAACGTTGTGGTTGGCATGAAAGACTTGGGTCATGATCTCAATGTTCTAGATGCTATGAATAGCTCAAGGTTGTGGTTTAGAGGAATGTGTCTGGGTTGTGAGCTCAAGACTCTATATACTATGAATAGCCCATAACTCTAAATGACATGAGCTACTCTCGTCATTAGCATATGGCTCAAGATGCTATGAAAAGCTTAGGGTTTTGGATTATTAGAACGACTTGAGATCTCATTGACTTAGGTCATTAGATGTTATGAATAGCTAATGGGTGTGGATAAGAACGATTCGTGGTGGTGAGCTCGTGGCTCTAAATGCTATGAACTATTGAGGGCTGTGAATGATATGAACGACTCCAGGTCATGGATCACATGTACAACTCTAGGTTGTGAGCTAGGGCTTTAGATGCTATGAACAATTCAGGGTAATGGTTGACATGACTGACTCCGGTTTGTGAGATCAAGGGTCTAAGTACTATGAACAACACAGGGCTATGGATGACATGAATGAATTTTGCTCGTGAGCTTAAGACTTTAGATGTTATGAATAGTTGACGGTCATGGATGACATGAACGACTTCGAGTCATGTGCTAAGGGCTCTGGATCCTATGAACAAATCAAGGTTATAGTGGACATAAACAACTATATGTTATGAGCTCAGGACACTAGATGCTATGAAAAGCTCATGGACATGGATGACATGAAGGACTTTGGGTCATGAGCTCAGGGTTGTAGCTAACATGAACAACTTCGGGTCATGAGCTCAAGGCTCTAGATGCTTTGAACAACTCACAATTGTGGGTGCTATGAATAATCCAGGGTTGAGGATCACATAAATGATTCTTGGTCATGAGCCTATGAGTCTAAATGCTATGAACAACTTAGGGATGTGGATGAAATTAAAGATTGAGTTCTGAGGTCAGGGCTCTAGATTCTATTAAAAGCTTAGAGTTGTGGATGGCATGAATGACTCCGGATCGCGAGCTCAGGGCTTTAGATGCTATGAACTACTCAGAGTTGTGGTTGACATGAATGACTCTGAGTCATGAGCTCAAGGCTCTCGATGTTATGAATAGGATAAGGTTATGACAGATATGTGTTACTCTAGTTTGTGAGTTCGGGGCTATGGATTTTATCAACAACTTAACATTATGGATGATATGAACAACTTGAGATCCCTTGAGCTCAAGCCTTTAGATGTTATGCATAGCTCAAGGTCGTAGATTTGATGAATGATTATGAATCATAAGCTAAGGGCTATGGATGACAAGAACAACTCTTGGTCGTGGACTCAAGGCTCTAAATGCTGTGAACAACATAGGGTTGTGGTTAACATGAACGACTCTAGGTCATGAGCTCAAGGCTATAGATGGAATAAAAAGCTCCAGGCTATGAAGGACATAAATGACTCCGGGTCGTGACCTCAAGGCTCTAGATAGTATGAATAGGTTAAGGCTATGGTTAACATGAATGGCTCCAGGTCATAAGGTCAGGGCTCCAGATACTATGCATAGCTCAGGGTTATGGTTGACAAGAATAAATCTGGGTTGTGATCTTAAGGCTCTAAATGTTATGAACAACTCAGAGTTATGGATGATATGAACGACTAGGAATCCCATGAGCTTAGGCCTCTAAATTCTATGAACAACTCAATGTTGAGATGAAACGAACGATTCATGGTCATGAGCCTACAAGTCTAAATGCTATGAATAGCTCAGGGTTGTGGATGACATGAATAACTCCAACTTGTTAGATCGTGCTACTATATTCTATGCATAGTTTAGGGGTGTCATTGACATGAATGATTCTAAGTCATGAGCTTAGGACTCTAAATGTTATGAAAAACTCTCGAGTATGGAGGACATGAACGACTTTGGGTCGTGAGATCAAGGCTCTAGATGGTATGAACAACTCAGGGTTTTGGTTCACATGAAGAGCTCTGGGTCATGAGCTTAGGGCTTCGGATACTATGAAGAGCTCATGGTGGTGCTTGACATGAACAAATCTAGGTCGTAAGCTCAAGGCTCTAGATGCTATGAACAATTGAAAGTTGTGGATGATATTAATGACTCGAGATCTTATGAGCTTTGGTCTCTAGATGCTATAAACAACTAAGGGATAAGATTGATATGAAAGATTCTTGGTCGTGAGCCTATGAGTCTAAATGCTATGAACAACTCAAGGCTTTAGTTGACATGAATTACTCTGGATTGTTAGTTTAGGGCTCTAGATGCTATGAAAAGCTCAGAGTTATGGATGACATGAATGACTCTAAGTTGTGAGCTCAAGGATCTAAGTGCTATAAACAACTCATGGTTGTGGTTGACATCGATGACTTTGGGTCATGAGCACATGACTCTAGATACTATGAAAAACTCCAAGTTCTAGTGGACATGAAAGACTCTTGGTCATGAGCTCAAGGATCTAGTTACTATGAACAACTTCGACCAATGGTTGACATGAACGACTTTAGGTCCTGAGTTTAAGGCTCTAATGCTATGAACAACTCAAGGTTACGATTTACTTGAATGACTCCAAGTCATTAGCTCAAAGCTCTAAATGCTATGAACAACATAGGGTTAAGGATGATAAGAAACGATTCTTGGTCTTGAGCCTATGATTCTAAATGTTATGAATAGCTCAGTGTTGTGGATGACATGAACAACTCTAGGTCCTGAGCATAGGACTCTAGATGATATGAACATCTTAGGGTTGTGGTTGACATGAATGACTCCGAGTTGTGAGCTCAGGACTTTAGATGCAATGAATAGCTCAAGGCGGTGGATGACATGAATGATTCTAGGTCATGAGCTTAGTGCTCTAGATGTTATGAGCAGCTCAGGGTTGTGGTTTACATGAACAACTCCCGGTTGTTAGCTTAGGGCTCTAAATGCTATGAACAACTCAGGGCTACGGATTACATGAGCAACTTCGGGTCGTGAGCTTAGGGCTTTAGATATTATGAGTAGCTCAAAGCTATGGTTGACATGAAAAACTTTGAGTTGTGAGCTTAGGACTCTAGATGTAATGATTAGCTCAAGGCTGTGGATGACACGAATGATTTTAGGTCGTGACCTTAGGGCTCTAGATGTTATGAGCAACTTAGGGTTGTGGTTTACATGAATGAATCCCAGTCATGAGCTTAGGGCTCTAAATGCTATGAACAACTTAGGGCTATGGATGACATGAAAAACTATGGGTCATGAGCTCAGGGCTTTAGATACTATGAGTAGCTTAGAGCTATGGTTGACTTGAACAACCGTAGGTCATGAACTCAGAGCTCTAGATGTTATGCATAGCTTAACATTGTGGATGATATGAATGACTCGGGATCCCATGAGGTCATGCCTCTAATTACTATGAATAACTCAGGGTTATTGATGATATGAATGATTCTATGTCACGAGCTCAAGGTTGTGGATGACATAAATGACTCAAGGTTGTGAGCTTAGAGTTCTTGATATTATGATCAGATCGGGGTTATGGTCGACATGAACAACTTCAAGTTGTGAGCTAAGTGCTTTGGATGCTATAAAAAGTTCCAAGTCATATTGGACATAAACAACTTCAAGTCATGAGCTCAAAACTGTAGATGCTATGAACACCTAAGGGTAGTGGTTAACATGAACAACTCTAGGTCATGAGCTTAGGTCTCCAAATACTATGAAGAACTTAGGTTGTGGTTGACATGAATGACTCTGGGTCATGAGCTTAGGGCTCTAGATGTTACGAACAACTCAAAGTTGTGGATGATATGAACAATTGAGGATCCTATGAGCTAAGGCCTCTTGATTCTATGAACAACTCAAGGTTATGGATGGTATCAACGACTCTAGGTCGTGAGCTTAGGGCTCTAAATGCTATGAACAACTCAGGGTTGTAGTTGACATGAAGGAATTCGAGTTATATGCTGTAGGCTTTAGATGCTATTAACAACTCATAAATGTAGATGATATGAATGACTTGAGATCCTGTGATCTTAGACTTCTAGATGCAATGAACAACTCAAGTTTAAGGATGATATGAATGATTCTTGGTTGTGAGCCTATGGCTCTAAATGCTAAGAATAGCTTAGGATTGTGCATGACATGAATGAATCTTGATCATGAGCTTAGGACTCTGGTGCTATGAACAACCCAAGGTTATGGATTATATAAAGAAAACAACTATGGATCCCGTGAGCTTAGACCTTTCGATGCTTTTGAAAGCTTAGGGGTGTTGATTATATGAATGATTTTAGTCATGTGCCTATGGCTCCAAATGCCATTAACAACTCATGGTTGTGGATGACATGAATGACTTTGGGTCATGAGTATGAATGATTCCGGGTCATGAGCTTAGGGTTATATATACTATGAATGGCATAAGGCTATGGTTGACGTGAATGACTTCGGGTCATGAGCTCAGGGCTCTAGATGTTATGAACAACTCAGAGTTAGGGATGATATGAACAACTCGGGATCCTGTGAGTTGAGGCCTCTAGATGCTATGAACAACATAGGGCTAAGGATAATATGAATGATTCTTGGTTGTGAACCTATGATCCTAAATGCAATGAACAACTCAGGGTTGTGGATGACATGAATGACTCTGGGTCGTGAGCTAAACGCTCTAGATGCTATGAACAACTCAAGGTTGTGGTTGACATGAAAGACTTTGAGTTATGGGCTATGGGCTTTAGATGCTATGAACAACTCATAAATGTGGATGATATGAATGACTCGAGATCCCATGATCTTAGACTTCTAAATGCTATGAACAACTCAAGTTTGAGGATGATATAAACGATTCTTGGTTCTGAGCTTATGGATCTAAATGCTAAGAATAGCTTAGAGTTATGCATGACATGAATGAATCTCGATCATGAGCTTAGGACTCTAGTGTTATGAACAACCCAGGGTTATGGATTATATAAAGAACTATAGATCCCGTGAGCTTAGGCCTCTAAATGCTTTGGAAAGCTTAGGGATGTTGATTATATGAATGATTTTAGTCGTGTGCTCATGGCTCCAAATGCCATTAACAACTCATGGTTGTGGATGACATGATTGAATTTGGGTCATGAGTATGAATGATTTTGGGTCATGAGCTTAGGGTTCTATATACTATGAAAAACATAGGGCTATGGTTGACATGAATGACTTCGGGTCATGAACTCAGGGCTTTAGATGCTATGAACAACTCAAAGTTAGGGATGATAAGAATAACTCGGGTTCCTGTGAGTTGAGGCCTCTAAATGCTATGAACAACATAGGGTGAAGGATAATATGAATGATTCTTGGTTGTGAGCCTATGATCCTAAATGCAATGAACAACTCGGGGTTGTGGATGACATGAATGACTATGGGTTGTGAGCTAAATGCTCTAGATGCTATGAACAACTCAAGGTTGTGGTTGACATGAAAGACTTCGAGTCGTGTGCTTAGGGCTCTAGATGTTATGAACAACTTAGAGTTCTGGATGATATGAATGACTAAAGATCCTGTGATCTAAGGCCTTTAGATGCTATTAACAACTCAAGTTTGAGGATGATATGAACAATTCTTGGTTGTGAGCCAATGATTGTAAATGCTATGCATAACTCAGGGTTGTGCATGAAATCAAAGACTCCCAGTCATGAGCTTAGGACTATGGATGCTATGAATAACTCAGGGTTGTGGATGATATGAATGAATACGAATCTCATGAGTTCGAGCCTCTTGATGTTATGAAAAGCTCAGGGGTGTGGATGATATGAATGATTCTTTGTCATGTGCCCATGGTTTTAAATGCTATGAACAACTCAGGGTTGTGGATGACATGAATGACTCCGAGTCGTTAGCTCAGGGCTCTGAATGTTGTGAACAACTCAAAGTTGTTGTTGATGTGAACAACTCCAGGTTGTGAGCTTAGGGTTCTAGATGCCATGGATAACTTAGAGTTGTGGATGACATGAATGACTCTAGGTCATGAGCTTAGCTCTTTAGATACTATGAACAACTCAAGGTTGTGGTTGACATGAATGACTCCAGGTCATGAGCTCATGGCTCTGGATGCTATGACCAACTCAGGACTGTGGATGACATGAGCAACTCTAGGTTGTGAGCTTAGGGCTATTGATGGTACGAACAACTCAGTGTTCTTGATGACATAAATGACTTAGGATCCCATAAGCTCAAACATCTAGATGCTAAGAATAGTTTTGGACTATGGATGATATGACCAATTATATTTCACAAGCTTAGGGTTGTGGGTGACATGAACGACTCTACATTGTGAGCTTTGGGCTTTGGATGCTATGAAAAACTAAAGGTTGTGATTGACATAAATGAATTTGAGCCATGAGCTTAGGGCTCTAGATGGTACGAATAGCTCAAGGTTGTGGATGATATGAGCTACTCTAGGTCGTGAGATTAGGGTTATGGATGTTATGAACAACTCAGGGTTGAGGATGACATTAATGATTCTTAGTCTTAAGCCAATGACTCTAAATGCTATGAACAACTCATAGTTATGGATGATGTGAATGACTCTGGGCCATGAGCTCAAGCTGAAAGCTATGGTTGACATGAAGAATTTGGGTTGTCAGCCTAGGGCTATAGATGCTATGTAAAGCTTAGGACTATGGAGGACATGAGCTACTCCAAGTCGTTACCTAAGGGACTTGGATGCTTGAAATAGCATAGTGTTATGGATTATATGAAAGATTATGGATCATGTGAGCTTAGGCCTTTAGATGCTGTGAACATGTCAGTAGTGTGGATGGTATGAAAGATTCTTGGTCATGTATCCATGGCTCTAAATGCTATGAACAACTCAAGATTGTAGATGACATGAATGACTCTAGGTCATGAGTTCCAGGCTTTGGATTCTATGAGCAATTTAAGGCTTTGGTTGACATGAACAACTCTAGGTCGTGAGCTTAAGGTTCTAGATACTATGTACAACTTAGGGTTATGGATAACATGAACAACTTTGGGTCGTGAGTGTAAGGCTTTAAAAACAATAAACAACTTAAGGTTGTGGTTCACATAAAGAACTCCGGGTCATAAGCTCAAGTCTCTACCTGCTATGAAAAAAACAGGGTTGTAAATGATAAGAATGATTTTGCATCATGAGCTCAAAGTTATGGATAACATCAACGACTCCCATTCGTGAGCTCAATGTTTTATATACTACAAACAACTCAGAGTTGTGGTTGCAATGAACGACTCTGGGTTGTGATCTCAGGGCTCAACATGTTATGAATAAATTAAGGCACTGGACTACATGTGCTACTTCGAGTTACGAGCTCAAGGCACTGCATGTTATGAACAACTCAACTTTGTGTATGATATGAACGACTTGGGATCCTATGAGCTAAGGGCTCTAAATGCTATGAACAACTAAGGGTTATGGTTAACATGAGCGACTCCGCATCTTGAGTTCTAAACTCTAGGTTCTATGAACGGCTTAGGGCTATGGATGATATGAACGATTCTTGGTCGTGATGATACGAGTAACTCTAGGTTCTAGACTTTAGGTTCTATGCTATGAATAACTCATATTTATGGTTGATATGAACGACTTCGAATCTTAAGCTTGGGGCTCTAGATGCTATCAAAATCTCAGGTCAGGTGATGATATGAGTTGCTCCGCGTCTTGAGCTCATCGCTTTAAAATTTATGAATAGCTTAAGGTTGTGGAAAATATGAACAACTTAGAATACTGTGAGCTCAAGCCTCTAGGAGCTATGAATAGCTTAGGGTTTTTGATGATATGAACAATTCCTGGTTGTGAGCCCAAGGCTTTAAATGTTATGAACTGGTCAGGGTTATGAATGACATGAATGACTCAAGGTCATCAGCTTAAGGTTCTTCATGCTATGAACAACTTAGGGTTGTGATTGACATGAATGACTCTATGTTCTCAGATCAAGGCTCTAGATGCTATGAACAACTTAGAGTTATGGATGATATGAACGACTTGGGATCCCTTGAGCTACAGTCTCTAGATGTTTTGAACATCTCAAGGCTAAGGATGATATGAATGATTTTTTGTCGTGAGCCTATGATGCTAAATGTTATAAACAACTCGAGGATGTGGTTTAACATGAACAACTCAAGGTGTGAGCTTAGGGCTCTAGATGTTATGAACATCTCAAGGCTATGGTTAATATGCATGTCGTGAGCTCATGGTTATGGATGCTATGAACTGCTCAGGGTTATGGATGGTATCAATGAATTGAGATCTTGTAAGCTCAAGCCTCTAGGTGCTATGAATATCTCATGGTTATGGATGATATGAACGATTCTTGGTCATGAGCACAAAGCTCTAAATGTTATGAACAACTAAGGGTTATGGATGACATGAACATCTAAAGGTCGTAAGCTTGGGGCTCTAGATGCTATGAACAACTTAGGGCTCTAGATGCTATGAATAGATCAGAGTTGTGGATGATATGAATGACTCAAGATCATGTGAGAATAGGCCTCTAAATGCTATGAATAGCTTAAGGTTGTGGAAACGTGAACGACTCCAAGTCGTTAGCTCTATGAACAGCTTAAGGTTATGGATGACATGAATGGATCAAGATCATGAGTTCTAGGCTCTGGATGTTAAGAACAACTCAAGGCTCTGGATGACATGAACAAATCTAAGTCGTGAGCTCAACGCTCTAGATGTTATGAACAACTCAAGGCTATGGTTGACATGAATGACTCTGGGTTATGAGTTAAGAGACCTATATGCTATGAACAGTTTAAGGATGTGGATGACATGAATGACTCCGTGTGGTGAGCTCAAGGATCTAGATGTTATGATCAACTCAAAGTTGTGGATGATATGAACGACTCGGGATCCCATGAGGTCAGGCCTTTAGATGCTATGAATAACTTAGGGCTTCAGGTGATATGAACAATTCTTGGTCGTGAGGAGAACATTTCAAATGTTATGAACAACTCAAGGTTGTAGATGACATGAACAATTCAAGGTTGTGAGCATAGGGTTCTAAATGATATGAACAACTCTCGACTATGGATGACATGAATGTCATAAGGTCGTGAGCTTAGGGCTTTAGATGTTAGGAATAGCTCAAGGTTGTGGATGACCTGAATGACTCCAAGTCATGAGTTCAAGGCTCTAGATGTTATGAATAGTTTAGGGATGTGGATGACATAAACGATGTCGTGTTGTGAGCTTAAGGCTCTAGATGCTATGAACAAGTTAAAGTTGTGGATGATATGAATGACTCAGTATCACGTGAGCTCAGGCCACTAGATTTTATGAATAGCTCAGGGCTATGGAAACATGAACGTCTCCAAGTCATGAGCTCTATGAACAACTTAAGGTTGTGGAAGACATGAATGACTAAAGATCGTGAGCTCTGGGCTCTGGATGTTAAGAACAGTTCAGGGCTCTAGATGACATGAACAACTCTGGATCGTGAGCTCAACGCTTTAGATGTTATAAATTGCTCAGGGCTATGGTTGACATGAACGACTCTGGGTTGTGAGTTAAGGGCTCCTGATTCTATGAATAGTTTGGGGATATGGATGACATCAACGACTCCATGTGGTGAGCTCAGGGCTTTAGATGTTATAAAAAGCTCAAAGTTGTTGATGATATGAAAAACATGAGATCCTATGAGCTCAGGCCTTAAGATGCTATGAACAACTTAGGGCTTCCGGTGATATGAACCATACTTGGTCATGAGGAGAAGGCTCCAAATGTTATGAACAACTTAGGGTTGTGGATGACATGAATTACTTAAGGTCATTAGCTTAGGGCTCTAGATGCTATGAATAACTTTCGACTATGGATGACATGAACATCTCAAGGTCGTGAGCTCAGGGCTTTAAATGTTGGAATAGTTCAAGGTTGTGGATGACCTGAACGAATCCAAGTCATGAGTTCAAGGCTCTAAATGGTATGAATAATTCAAGGATGTGGATGACATAAATGATGTCGTGTTGTGAGCTTAGGGCTTCAGATGCTATGAACAAGTCAAAGTTGTGGATGATATGAACGACTCGGGATCTTGCGAGCTCAGGCCTCTAGATGCTATTAACAACTTATGGCTTTGGATGATATGAATGATTCTTGGTTTTGAGAACAAAACAGTAAATGTTATGAACAACTTAGGGTTGTAGAGAACATGAACTACTCAAAGTTGTGATCTCACAGCTCTATATGATATAAACAGATTAGTTATATGGTTGACATAAATGACTCTGATTTGTGAGCTTAGGGCTCTAGATGCTATGAATAGTGTAGGCCTATGGATGACATGAGTTGCTCCACATCATGAGCTCATGGCTTTGGATGTTATGAACTTCTTAAGGTTGTGAATGATATGAATGACTTGGGATCCTGTGAGTTCAAACCTCTAAGTGCTATCAATCGCTCAAGGTTGTGGATGATATGAACGAATCTTGGTCATGAGCAAGTTAGGGCTTTGCATGACATGACTAACTAAAAGTTGTGAGCTCAGGGATCTGGATCTAGCTTAGGGCTCTAGATTCTATGAACAAATCAAAGTTGTGGATGATATGAACGACGCATGATCCCATGAGCTTAGACCTCTAGATGCTATGAATAGCCAAAGGTTGTGGATGACATGAACAACTCTAGGTCATGAGGTCAGGGCCCTAGATGTTATGAACCACTCTAGGTTATGGATGACATGAACGACTCAAGGTTGTAAGCTTAGAGCTCTACATGTTAGGAATAGTTCACGGCTGTGGATGACATAAACAACTCTAGGTCTTGAGCTCAAGGCTTTAGATGTTATGAACAACTCAAGGCTTTGGTTGACATGAACTACTTTGGGTCATGAGCTATGGGCTCTAGATGCTATAAACAATTTAGGGATATGGAGGACATGAACGACTCCATGTCATGAGCTCAAGGCTCTAAATGTTATGAAAAACTCTAAGTTGTGGATGATATGAACAACTAATGATCGCATGAGCCTAGGCTTCTTGATGCTATGAACAACTCATGGCTCTGGAAGATATGAATGATTCATGGTCATGAGCACCAAGCTATAAAATTTATGAACACCTCAAGACTATGGATGAAAAGAACGACTCATGGTCGTGAGCTTAAGGCTCTAGATGATATGAACAACTCAAGTCTGTGGTTGATATGAACTACTCTCAATCATGAGCTAAGGGCTCCAGTGTTAGGGTAGAGCCTTTAAAAGCATGAGATGATGTAATAAATTTGGAATTCATTATTTATTTAATGATCTTCCAGTTTCACTATTATCCATCCTTATTCCGTGTATTATACTCTATAAGCATTCTTGCCTCAACCTTTTGCATTGTACATGACTTAGGTACATTTTCACAAAGCTGCTTCATTGTATTGTCTCTCAACCTTGAGAGAATATTGAGCTTGTGCTGAAGTTAGTAGTGCCTTTGACTTATTGGTGAGATCGTAAGTTGATCATATATTCCCTATGGATTGGGTCATTGTTAATGGAAGCCAGTAGCAATAGGTATTCTCAATAAAGGCACTATGATATCTCTTAGGATTAAGCTAGAGTGTCTCATTGAGTGGTCCTAAGGAGGTGTATTCATGGAAACTATGGCCATAGTAGTACATTAAGTGGAACTTGACATAGACTCTTTAAGAGATAAGATATGTCAATTGAACACATAATAGGAGGATTTGTAACTCAAGGAAGCTAGAAGTAGTTTTGAAAACTGATATCTTTCACCTTGTTAAACTATAGGCATTAGTTCAAGGGGAGACTAAACACAATAGATACCAAGTCACAGACCCGAGCACTTGGTGTCTCGTTGTTATTTACATATGATACTAGAGTTTAGTTGATTCTTTGTAGTAAGATGTTGAATCAACTTTAGAATTGGATTCTAAGGGAGATAGTATTTGATTACTACCCAAAAAGTGCTATTTTGCGCCTTTGATTCATTATGTTTTAAGCACTTTTGTGTAGTAGTTCTCCATTTTTATTCCAATTGGCATGTTAAGGACCCTTGCAATCAATCCTAATCAAATTGTGTTAAGTTTTGGTGTTTTGATAGCTTTTTTATCACCAAAGGAATCCAAGATTGAGGAGAGTTCTTTGGAATCCATGTAAGGAGTATACCCGGACAGGTTGTCCGGATACACCATCGGAGGGCATCTGGGCGACATATCCGAGTAGGAATTCCATCCGGCTGCAGCCAATTTACACCCGGCTACCGTGCACTTTCCACCCGGATGTTCACATCCGGAATTCTGACGCCGGATGGGAGAGGAGGCGTATCAACTTATCCGGACAGACGTATCCGGATCATCTGATAGCATCTACCCGGATGGGAGAGGAGCCATTTTGCACAAGTGCTGTGGTGTTCTCCTGAAGCTCCCTAATATTTGCCACCGACATTTTGGGATATTTTGAGATATTTTGCTTTAGATATTTGTTGTCTAAATCCCCAAAATCTCCTTGTAACCCACCAATCATAGGATTCCTTAGTTATTATGTTTGGAAAAAGGATAAATAACCTTTTTTATATTATTATTGTAATTTTCATATAAATATCTCTCGAGAGCCTGTTCTCGAAGGAGGACGATCGATCCTTTGTACAGTTTTAGAAGAAAGTAAAATATAGGGCTCTCTTTGCTTTCCTGTTCTCTCTTTGATTTTTCTTTTTCTTGGAATCCAAACAACCTCTGAGGATGTTTTCCCAGAGGATGAGAGGCTAAACCTTTGGTTTCTTGGAGTGAAGGAAGCTAGGTGAAAAGTCCAGATGCAAAAGTGGAAAACTCTCGTGCTTTAAATACAGGTAGTTGGAGTTCATAAATGGCTTTTAAATCTAAAGTTTTGCTTTAAATCCCTTAGAATCACTTTGAATGGCCAATACATGATAAGTTTTTAGGTCTCTGTGGATACTTATTGCTAGATCTACATCAGACCATTAGTTATCATGTACGAGCCATTGGAAAGTGGCTCAAGGTGAAGACCAATAGTGTCTAAATCCATTAATGGAACTTGAATACCATTTCTATTGACTTGTTATGGATTAAATATTCATTGTTAAACCTATACTGGTTCGGGAAACAACCATCCTTTATGTTGTTGTCCCCAATACGAGGAGAAAAATTCGGAATTTCCCACTTTGCATTTTGAACTTGATCCTAGTAACCTTTAGCTCCGGGAGACTTTCTTTCTTCCATTTTTACTTAGTTCTTTGTTAGTTTAGTTTTAAACACCACTTTCAAAACAAATTTTATTTTCTTTTAAACTTTAAGTTTTTGACAAAGGAAATCATCAAATTCAATTTCTAATCTTGAGTCTATCACTGGTAGAGTGAAAACCCATCCCAGAGTTCAACCCTAGAGCTGCTATACTATAGTAGCTTTGCTACGCTAGTATGAGGTCATAGGATTTATAAATATTTTTTGATTAAAAAACCCAATTGGGCAAGAATCAAAATGGCGCCGTTGCCGGGGATGGTGCCACGACACAATGATACAAATTTTTAGAGGCCATTTGTGATTTCCATCACAAGTTTGGTGAATTCCTTTTTCACTAACTTCATTTCCTTTCTTTTAATTGTAGAATTCCTTTTGTTAAGTTTACTTTCATTTTGTTTCTAACCTTAACTTTCTTCTAGTTTTCTTTTGTTTTTGTTGTCTTTGTTTTGTTTTCAGGGAAGTTGTAACTTGTGCATGCCCTATTGGATTCGGGACCAAGAGGGAAGACTAGTAAGGATAGAGAATCCTCAAGACACAGAGTTGGATATCTGTGTAAACATCATGGACCCTCCACAAGAGGATCAGAATTCTCAACACGTTCAAGGGGATAATCCAAATGCATATCTATCCATGAGGGATAGAATGCACCCACCAAGGATGAGTGCACCCTCATGCATCGTACCTCCTCTTGAGCAGCTGATTATAAGGCCCCATATTGTGCCCCTCCTACCAAATTTCCATGGAATGGAGAGTGAGAACCCATATGCCCACATCAATGAGTTTGAGGAGGTGTGCAATACTTTTAGAGAGGGAGGAGCTTCAATAGACTTGATGAGACTCAAACTATTCCCTTTTACTTTGAAGGACAAGGCAAAAATATGGCTTAACTCTTTAAGGCTAAGGAGCATAAGGAATTGGGTTGATCTTCAGGGCGAATTTTTTTAAAAAAATTTCCCCACCCATAGGACCAATGGGTTGAAGAGACAAATCTCAAACTTTTCTGCACAAGAAAATGAGAAGTTCTATGAATGTTGGGAAAGGTATATGGAGGCCATCAATGCTTGTCCTCATCATGGCTTTGATACATGGCTCTTGGTGAGCTATTTTTATGATGGGATGTCTTCCTCCATGAAACAAATTCTTGAAACCATGTGTGGGGGAGATTTTATGAGTAATAATCCAGAAGAAGCCATGGACTTTTTAAGTTATGTATCTGAGGTATCAAGAGGATGGGATGAGCCCAAACCAAGAGAAATGGGAAGGATGAAAGCTCTTGTAAATCCAAAGGGTGGAATGTACATGTTAAGTGAAGACATGGACATAAAAGCTAAGGTGGCAACTGATTCATGCCCAGTTGGGTATTTTAATAAAAAATATTTATAAATCCTATGACCTCATACTAGCGTAGCAAAGCTACTATAGTATAGCAGCTTTAGGGTCGAACTCTGGGATGGGTTTTCATTCTACCAGTGATAGACTCAAGATTAGAGATTGAATCTGATGATTTCCTTTGTCAAAAACTTAAAGTTTAAAAGAAAATAAAATTTGTTTTGAAAGTGGTGTTTAAAACTAAACTAACATAAAACTAGGTAAAAATGGAAGAAAGAAAGTCTCCCGGAGCTAAAGGTTGCTAGGATCAAGTTCAGAATGCAAAGTGGGAAATTCCAGATTTTTCTCCTCGCATTGGGGACAACAACATAAAGGATGGTTCTTTCCCGAACTGGTATAGGTTTAACAATGAAGATTTAATCCATAAAAAGTCAATAGAAATTGTAGTCAAGTTCCATTAATGGCTTTAGACACTATGGGTCTTCACCTTGAGCCACTTTCCAATGGCTCGTACATGATAACTAATGGTCTGATGTGGATCTAGCAATAAGTATCCACAGAGACCTAAAGCTTATCATGTATTGACCATTCAAAGTGATTCTAAGGTATTTAAAGCAAAACTTTAGATTTAAAAGCCATTTATGAACTCCAACTACCTGTATTTAATGCACGAGAGTTTTCCACTTTTGCATCTAGACTTTTCACCTAGCTTCCTTCACTCCAAGAAACTAAAGGTTTAGCCTCTCATCCTCTGGGAAAACATCCTCAGAGGTTGTTTGGCTTCCAAGAAAAAGAAAATAGAAGAGGGAAAAGGAAAGCAAAGAGAGCCCTGTATTTCTCTCCGAGAGGAAAATTTTACTAAGTGTAAAATATACAATATATGTTTCGAGAGATGATTTTCACGCCTCTTATAATCTTTACATAGCAAATCCTGTGATTGGCTAATTACAAGGATAAGAAAGGAATTTACATCAAAAAATACAAAAGAAAAGATCTCATGTGGATTTGGCAGAACAGAGGAGATTTCGCACCAAAGTCGCATGGGTTGGTGCGAAATTCGCACTTGCATGGGCTGGTGCGAAATTTGCACTTGCTTGATGCAGTTGTCTTCGAAGGCCATATCTTCCTCATTTTAGCTCCAAATTGTACGCAGTTTGAAGCATTGGATTCTTCACTTCCTCAGATTTGAAATGGTATATAGCATGTTGAAAATGGACTTCGAAAAGTGCTACAAAAGTGCAAATGAAGACTGCAGCTGCTGTCCTCTATTTTCTTCACTCTGTTTTCCTCTTTGCTTCTCTCCTTTACTTGGCTTGTCTTAATGAACCAAAAAGCTGTCAAAACACTAAAACTAGCCACAAATATGATTAGAAGTCATTGTTAGGTCCTTAACATGCCAATTGGAATAAAAATGGAGAACTACTACACAAAAGTGCTTAAAACATAATGAATTAAAGGCGTAAAATAACACTTTTTGGGTAGTAATCAGCAACAATGGCAAGGAGATTGGAAGAACTTGAGTTGAAAAAAATGCATGAAGTCCAAGCCATTTCCAAGACATAAGCCCATGTCATGCCATGCACCATTTGCCAACCATGTGATCATGTGGTAGATGAGTGCCCAACCATCCTAGTTGTGAGGGAGATGTTAGGTGATCAAGCCAATGTTGTGGGGCAATTTAGGCCCAACAACAATGCACCTTATGGAAACACCTATAATTCAAGCTGGAGAAACCATCCAAATTTTTCTTGGAAACCAAGGCCACCTCCATACCAACCACAAGCCCAGACCCAAGCACCTCAACAAACCTCTTCAGTGGAGCAAGTCATTGTGAACCTAAGTAAAGTCATGGGTGACTTTGTGGGTGAACAAAAGGCAATCAACTCCCAATTGCACCAAAAGATTCAAAATGTTGAGAGTTCTCAAATTAAGAGAATGGATGGGATGCAAAATGATCTATCTCAGAAGATAGATAATATTCAATACTCCATCTCTAGGCTTACCAACCTCAACACAGTGAATGAGAAAGGGTGTTCATGAAGTTGAAACCCAAGATGGGGAGTCTTCAAAGTTGAGGGAGGTCAAAGCTGTAATCACCTTGAGGAGTTGGAAGGAGGTTGATCAACCCTTGCCTAAGGTGAGGCAAGATGAAGAACTCATGTCAAGGAGAACCTTGGTTAAAGAGAGCAATAACCAAGAAGAGAAGAGTGGGAAGAAAATTGCATCTAATTCAAGCATTGAAGAAGAGCCAAGGATAGTGAATAAAGAGGATATGATGAAGAAACATTTGCTTCCCCCTTTTCCTCAAGCTTTACATGGAAAGAAGGGAATCAAGAATTCATCATAAATTCTTGAAGTTTTGAGACAAGTGAAAGTGAATATACCCTTACTTGATATGATCAAGCAAGTCCCCACATATGCAAAAATTTTAAAGGACTTGTGCACGGTCAAGAGAGGGTTAATTGTGACAAAGAAGGCATTCCTCACTGAGTAAGTAAGTGCCATCATTCAGTGTAGGTCTCCAATTAAGTACAAAGATCCGGGATGTCTCACCATTTCAGTCAACATTGGAGAGACACATGTGGAGAAGGCTTTACTAGACTTGGGGCCAAGTGTGAATTTGCTCCCATACTCTGTGTATAAGCAACTGGGACTTAGAGAATTGAAGCCCACAGCCATCTCTCTCTCCTTAGCTGACAGGTCAGTCAAAATCCCAAGGGGGGTGATAGAGGATGTTCTAGTTCAAGTGGACAAATTCTACTATCCCGTGGATTTTGTGGTGCTTGATACTGATCCCACTGTTAAGGAAGCAAATTATGTGCCAATCATCCTTGGGAGACCTTTTCTAGCTACCTCCAATGCCATCATCAATTATAGGAATGGGGTGATGCATCTCACATTTGGAAACATGACCTTGGAACTAAACATATTCCACCTATGCAAGAGGCATCTTCACCCCGAAGAGGAGGAAGGATTGGAGGAGGTGTGCTTGCTCAACACTTTGGTTGAAGAGCATAGTGACAAGAATTTAGAAGAGAGCTTGAATGAAAGCCTTGGAGTGCTTGAAGAAGGGTTACCTGAACCCTCTGATGTGTTAGTCATCATTTCTCCTTGGAGGAGAAGGGAAGAGATCTTACCCTTGTTCAATAAGGAGGACTCACAAGGAGCAGCTAGGGAGGACCCTCCAAAGCTAGTTTTGAAGCCACTTCCTGTTGATTTGAAGTATGCATATTTGGAGGAAGATGAGAAATGTCCAGTGGTGGTTTCTTCAACTCTCACAAGTGATCAAGAGGATAGTCTTTTGGGAGTCCTCAGAAAATGCAAAAAGGCCATTGGATGGCAAATTTCTGATATGAAAGGGATTGGCCCTTTGTTATGCACCTACCATATATACATGGAGAAAGATGCAAAACCAGTGGGGCAGCCCCAGATGAGGTTGAATCCTCACATGCAAGAGGTGGTAAGGGGTGAAGTTTTGAAGCTACTTCAAGCAAGGATCATATATCCCATTTCATATAGCTTGTGGGTGACCCCAACCCAAGTAGTCCCAAAGAAATCTGGAATTACTGTGATCCAGAATGAGAAATGGGAGGAAGTCTCTACACGTCTTACCTTAGGATGGAGGGTGTGTATAGACTATAGGAGGTTGAATTCAGTGACTAGGAAGGACCATTTCCCATTGCCTTTCATGGACCAAGTCCTTGAGAGAGTCTCAGGGCATCCTTTCTACTATTTTTTGGATGGTTACTTGGGGTACTTCCAAATAGAGATTGATTTGAAAGATCAAGAAAAGACAACCTTCACTTGCCCCTTTGGTACTTTTGCCTATAGGAGGATGCCCTTTGGTCTATGTAATGCACCTGCAACTTTCCAAAGATGCATGCTAAGCATCTTCAGTGATATGGTGGAGCGCATCATGGAAGTCTTCATGGATGACATCACTGTATATGGAGGTTCTTATAAGGAGTGTTTGTTGCATTTAGAACCTGTTCTCCAAAGATGTATTGAGAAAGACCTAGTGCTAAATTGGGAAAAGTGTCATTTTATGGTACAACAAGGAATTGTCTTAGGACATATAATCTCCAAGAATGGCATTGAGGTAGATAAGGCAAAGGTGGAGCTAATTGTTAGGTTGCCACCTCCCACAAATGTTAAAGGAATTAGACAATTCCTAGGACATGCCGGGTTCTATAGGAGGTTTATTAAGGATTTCTCAAAAATCTCAAAACCTATTTGTGAACTCTTGGTAAAGGATGCCAAGTTTGTGTGGGATGAGAAATGTCAGAAGAGTTTTGAGGAACTGAAGCAATTCCTCACAACTGCACCAATAGTGAGAGCCCCAAATTGGAAATTACCTTTTGAGGTAATGTGTGATGCAAGTGATCTTGTTATGGGGGCTGTTTTGGGGCAAAGAGAAGATGGAAAGCCCTATGTGATTTATTATGCAAGCAAAACTTTGAATGAGGCTCAAAGGAACTACACAACTACTGAGAAGGAGTTGTTGGCAGTAGTTTTTGCCTTGGATAAGTTTCTTGCCTATTTGGTAGGGTCCTTTATAGTGGTGTTCACTAACCATTCTGATTTGAAGTACTTGCTAACCAAGCAAGATGCCAAGGCAAGATTGATAAGATGGATCCTTTTGCTTCAAGAATTCAATCTCCAAATCCGGGATAAAAGGGGAATAGAAAATGTGGTAGCTGACCACTTGTCAAGACTTGTGATAGCACATGACTCACATGGTCTACCTATCAATGATGACTTCCCTGAGGAGTCTCTCATGTCAATAGAGGTAGCTCCATGGTATTCTCACATTGCAAATTACTTGGTTACTGGAGAAGTTCCAAGTGAGTAGAGTGCCTAAGACAAGAAGCATTTCTTTGCTAAGATCCATGCCTATTATTGGGAGGAGCCTTTTCTCTTCAAATATTGTGCGGATCAAATCATAAGGAAATGTGTTCCTGAACAAGAGCAATCAGGAATTCTATCACATTGTCATGATAGTGCATCTGGAGGTCATTTTGCTTCCCAGAAAACAGCCATGAAAGTGGTCCAATCAGGTTTTTGGTGGCCCTCTCTTTTCAAGGATGCCCACTCTATGTGCAAGGGATGTGATCGGTGTCAAAGGCTTGGGAAGCTAACACGCCGGAATATGATGCCCTTGAACCCCATCTTGATAGTGGATGTCTTTGATGTTTGGGGGATAGACTTCATGGGACCATTTCCAATGTCATTTGGACACTCCTACATTTTGGTGGGAGTGGATTATGTCTCTAAGTGGGTAGAAGCAATCCCATGTAGGAGCAATGATCATAAGGTGGTTCTCAAATTTCTCAAGGAGAACATCTTTTCAAGGTTTGGAGTGCCTAAGGCCATTATCAGTGATGGAGGAACCCACTTTTGCAACAAGCCTTTTGAGACTCTTCTAGCCAAATATGGGGTCAAGCACAAGGTGGCTACACCTTATCACCTTCAAACAAGTGGCCAAGTTGAGTTAGCCAACCGGGAAATCAAGAATATTTTGATGAAGGTGGTGAATGTGAATAGGAAGGATTGGTCTATTAAGCTCCTGGATTCATTATGGGCTTATAGGACCGCTTATAAGACCATTCTTGGAATGTCTCCTTATCGCCTTGTTTATGGCAAAGCGTGCCATCTCCCAGTGGAGGTTGAATATAAAGCATGGTGGGTAATCAAGAAGCTCAACATGGATTTGACAAGAGCCAGGTTAAAGAGATGTTTGGATTTGAACGAATTGGAGGAAATGAGGAATGATGCTTACTTCAATTAAAAAATTGCAAAAGAGAGGTTGAAGAAATGGCATGATCAGTTGGTAAATCAGAAGAATTTTACCAAGGGACAAAGAGTCTTGCTTTATGACTCTAAACTTCATCTTTTTTCGGGAAAATTGAAATCAAGGTGGACGGGTCCTTTCATAATTCATGACGTGCAATCAAATGGAGTAGTGGAACTACTCAACTTCAAGAGCACTCGAACTTTTAAAGTGAATGGGCATCATCTCAAGCCCTATATGGAATCATTTTCCCGAGACAAGGAGGAATTCATCCTCCTTGATCCACCTCTAACAGGAAAACACTCAGTTCATGGTTGAACTTAGTCTATTCAAAGACTAAAAAGTTCATCATCTTTTTGTTTCCTTTTGCATTGATTTTAGATTAATCTAGTGTTTTTTTTCTTGTGTATATGCATGTTTTGATTTTTATTTTTGACCTTAATTTCATTCTAATATGGTTTGAATTGGTTTTTGTGTTAACATGCAGGTAGGAAAGCTTGAAGAATGAAGTCAAGGGGAGAACAGGGGAGAAAAGCCAAGACACAGGGAATTTCGCACTACTCAATTCTCTGGTGCGAAATTCATACCACCCTACCCCCTTGTGCGAAATTGCCTTTGTGGTTTCTCCTGTCCATTCTGAGTCCCTTACTATCAGTAGTAATCACTTATCACTTCCTCCCTTTTTTTTATCAATTGCTTTTGGAACATTGGGGACAATGTTCATCCTAGTTGGGAGGAGAGTTGAGGAAGTAATTTGTTGGATTTTTGGTTAGGTTATTTTGCTAACAAATTTTTGCAAACTCTCTTTGTTTCTCAAAGATAAATTCTCAAAAGTAAATGAGAGAAATTAAATTCTTATCTTATTGACATAGCCTCAAAGTTTGTATTATGCTTATTAAAGTTGATAAATTGTAAAAGCTCCTTTTGATTTCAATCTTAAGTCTTCCACTCTAATCTTTTCACACACTGAACACATTAGATTCCAGTTATAAGATGGAAAACTTTCTCACCCCCCTAAACATAGGAAATTTTTGACTTGGTGCCTTTGACCTCATTCTATTAGTGTTGGGACACCTTATAAAAGGCTAATGTGTCTTATGAAAATTTTTTTGCTTCACTTGCTTTGAAACCCGAGCAAGGTCCGAGGGGTATATGGTGAAAATCTTTGAAGCCTGGTGCCCTAAGCCTTTATTGGTTGGGAGTCACCGACCTCACTGCTCGTTACATGGGTGGATGGGTGGAGTTTTTTTAAAAAAAGTGGGAAAAAAAAAGAAAAAAAAAAGAGGTGTGTTCTTAGCCTTTTATATGGGGGTTAGTGTTGCTAAAGTTAGAGAAAAACCTTAGTTGGGGGGAGAATATAGTTTGACATACTATAACTGGAAACTAAGCACCTTAACACTTAGATTTTTGTGGAAGATTAAGAGTTGGTCCTTTGGGAGTGGAAATTATTTTGATGCTCAAATTTGCATAATGCCCACTCTTTGTATGTTGTGATAGGTAAGTTATTTGATGACTCTTGTTGATGATTGAGTTTTATATCCTTGACTTGCCATCTGAGAGTTTGATCCAATCATGCCACTTGATTAATTTTTGGAGTGATCAGCATGATTTTGTAAATTATTATATTATCTATTTTTCTTTATTTTTCTCTCCTTCATTGCTAAGGGACTAGCAATGTGTCAATTGGGGGGAGTGATTACTACCCAAAAAGTGTTATTTTGCACCTTTGATTCATTATGTTTTAAGCACTTTTGTGTAGTAGTTCTCCATTTTTATTCCAATTGGCATGTTAAGGACCCTTGCAATCAATCCTAATCAAATTGTGTTAAGTTTTGGTGTTTTGATAGCTTTTTGATCACCAAAGCAATCCATGATTGAGGAGAGTTCTTTGGAATCCATGCAAGGAGTATACCCGGACAAGTTGTCCGGATACACCATCAGAGGGCATCCGGGCGACATATCCGGGTAGGAATTCCATCCGGCTGCCGCCAATTTACACCCCGGATGCTGCCATTTACACCCGGCTGCCGCGCACTTTCCACCCGGATGTTCACATCCGGAATTCTGACGCCGGATGGGAGAGGAGGCGTATCAACTTATTCTGACGGACGTATCCGGATCATCTGATAGTGTCTACCCGGATGAGAGAGCAGCCATTTTGCACAAGTGCTGCGGTGTTCTCCTGAAGCTCCCTGATATTTGCCACCGACATTTTGGGATATTTTGAGATATTTTGCTTTAGATATTTGTTGTCTAAATCCCCAAAATCTCCTTGTAACCCACCAATCATAGGATTCCTTAGTTATTAAGTTTGGAAAAATGATAAATAACCTTTTTATATTATTATTGTAATTTTCATATAAATATCTCTCGGGAGCCTGTTGTCGAAGGAGGATGATCGATCCTTTGTACAGTTTTAGAAGGAAGTAAAATATAGGGCTCTCTTTGCTTTCATTTTCTCTCTTCTATTTTTCTTTTTCTTGGAAGCCAAACAACCTCTGAGGATGTTTTCCCAGAGGATAAGAGCTAAACCTTTGGTTTCTTGGAGTGAAGGAAGCTAGGTGAAAAGTCCAGATGCAAAAGTGGAAAACTCTCGTGCTTTAAATACAGGTAGTTGGAGTTCATAAATGGCTTTTAAATCTAAAGTTTTGCTTTAAATCCCTTAGAATCACTTTGAATGGCCAATACATGATAAGCTTTTAGGTCTCTGTGGATACTTATTGCTAGATCCACATCAGACCATTAGTTATCATGTACGAGCCATTGGAAAATGGCTCAAGGTGAAGACCAATAATGTCTAAAGCCATTAATGGAACTTGACTACCATTTCTATTGACTTGTTATGGATTAAATCTTCATTGTTAAACCTATACCGGTTCGGGAAACAACCATCCTTTATGTTGTTGTCCCCAATACAAGGAGAAAAATCCAGAATTTCCCACTTTGCATTCTGAACTTGATCCTAGCAACCTTTAGCTCCGGGAGACTTTCTTTCTTCCATTTTTACTTAGTTCTTTGTTAGTTTAGTTTTAAACACCACTTTCAAAACAAATTTTATTTTCTTTTAAACTTTAAGTTTTTGACAAAGGAAATCATCAGATTCAATTTCTAATCTTGAGTCTATCACTGGTAGAGTGAAAACCCATCCCAGAGTTCGACCCTAGAGCTGCTATACTATAGTAGCTTTGCTACGCTAGTATGAGGTCATAGGATTTATAAATATTTTTTGATTAAAATACCCAACTGGGCATGAATCAGTATTCCTAATGGTCTTAGTGATCCCCGCTTTGAGCTCATATACCTTGTTAACATGGGTCATGAGGGTGAAATTGACTATAAGTTCACTTTTGTGCATAAGGGCATTTTGGTAATTACACAAGGTTACATAGGGGTAAGTGAACAAGGTCTCTGGATTGGATTAAGTGATTAATTAGTAGGCACTATTGGGTTAATTAATCAATTATAACCCATTTTGGGTTAGGTTAAGTGACCTAAGCCCATCTGGGCTCAAGACACTTAAGCCTACTTAGGAACCCTATAAATACCCCCTAAGGATTAGAGTTTCCATAGCTTTGTCTTCCACCATCCAGTGAGGTAGAGAACCATAGCCTCCACCCCTCTTTTCCTCTTCACCAAAACTATGCCATGATTAAGGTTTGAGTCATCGAGTGGAAGACTTTGGGTTTACGAGGCTTCTACTATTTCAATCTTCATTTTCACTATGTGGATTTGATTTGGGAACATCTAAATTTGAGGAATGGTTTATTAGCACTTTTTGAATCCTTTTAAAGTATAAAAATGTTGTTTTTTCACTGTGTATAGAATTTAGAAAAAGCCTAAGATAGTTATGCAAATTCCTAACCTGATCCAGACTTGGAAAATGGAGAGATCTGGGTTTTTCCCATCAATTAACTCAAGGCTCTGAATGTTATGAATAGCTTAGGGTTGTGGATTATATGAACAACTTAGGATCCTATAAGCTCAAGCCTCCAGATGACATGAACAACTTAAGGGTATGGATATATGAACAATTCTTGGTCAAGAGCCCAAGGCTTTAAATGTTATAAACAACTCAAGGTTATGGATTACATGAATGACTCAAGGTCATGAACTCAGGGCTCTAAATGCAAGGAACACCTCAGGGTTGTGGGTGACATGAACGACTCTAAGTTGTGATCTCAGGGCTCTAGATGTTATGAATAACTCAAGGTTATGGATAATATGCTCTACTTTGGGTCGTGAGCTCAAGACTGGGGATGCTTTGAATAGCTCAACATTGTGGGTGATATGAATGACTTAGGATCTATGAGCTCAAGCATCTAGATGATATGAGCAACTCAAGGATGTAGATGATATGAATGATTATGTGTCATGAGCTCAAGGCTGTGCATGACATGAATGACTCAAAGCCATGAGATCACAACTCTAGATACTATGAACAACTCAAAGTTATGCCTGACATGAACCACTTCAAGTCATGAGCTTAGGGTCTAGTTACTATGAAAAGCTCAGAGTTATGAATGACTCAAGATCCCATGAGTTCAGGTCTCAAGATGTTATGAACACCTTACTATTAAGGATGATATGAACAACTTAAGGCTATGGTAAACATGAATGAATTTGGGTCGTGAGCTCAAGGCTCTAAATGTTATGAACAGCTCATGACTCTAGATGTTATTAACAACTCAGGGCTGTGGATGACATGAACCGCTTTGGGTTGTGAGCTCAGGGCTATACATGCCATGCACAGCTCAGGGCTATGGTTAACATGAATGACTCCAATTCATGAGTTCCAGGCTTTAGATGTTATGAACAACTTGTGGTTATGGATCATATGAGCTACTCTACATTGTGAGCTTAGGCTATGGATGCTATGAACAACTCAGCTTTGTGGATGATATGAACAACTTGGAATCTTGTGAGCTCAGGCCTCTAGATGCTATAGATAGCTCAGGGTTGTGGATGATATGAATGATTCTTAGTCGTGAGCTTATGTCTCTAAATGCTATAAAGAGCTCAAGTATATGGACAGCATGAATGACGTCAAGTTGTGAGCTTAGGGATTTAGATGCATGAATAGCTCAAGGTTATCGTTGACATGAATGACTTTAGGTTGTGACCTCAACACTCTAAATGTTATGACCAACTTAAGGTTGTGGATGATATGAACGACTCGACATCCCATGAGCTCAAGCCTTTAGAAGGTATGAATAAGTCAGGGGTGTGGATCATATGAACGATTCTTGGTAGTGAAACCATGACTTTAAAATGCTATGAACAACACCGACCTATCGTTGACATGAATGACTCCGGGTTATGAGCTCAGGGCTCTAGATGTTATGAACAACTTAGGGTTGTGGAGGATAGGAATGACTTTAGGTCATGAGCTTAAGGCTTGAGATGCTATGAACAACTCATGGTTGTGGATGACATGAACAACTCTAAGTCGTGTGCTTATGAATCTACATACTATGAACAACTCAATTTTGTGATGGACATGAATGTCTCTGGGTTATGAGCTTAGGGCTCGAGATGCTATGAATAGCTCACAACTTTAGATGACATGAACAACTTTGTGTTGTGAGATCAAGGCTCTAGATGCTATGAATCTAAAAAGGTAGTGGATGACATGAATGGCTCTTCGTCTTGAGCTCAGGGCCCTAGATACTACAAATAACTAAGGTTCGTGGTTGACATGTATGAATCTAAGTCGTGAGCTTAGGGCTCTAAATGCTATGGACAAGTCAAGGCTTTAGATGATATGTGTTACTTTGAGTCGTGAGCTCAAGGTTGTGGATGCTTTTAACAACTCAACGTTATGGATGATATGAATGAATTGGGATCCCATGAGCTCAAGCCTCTAGATGCTATGAGCCGCTCAAGGTTATGGTTGATACGAATGATTCTGCATCATGAGCTGAAGGTTATGGATGACATGAACGACTCTAGATTGTGAGCTCATGGTTTTAGATACTATGAATAACTCAAGGTTATGGTTGAAATGAATGACTTCGAGTTATGAGCATAAGGGTCTTGATGCTATGAGTAGTTTAAAGTTATGGATGATCTGAACAACTCAAGATGTTTTGAGCTCAAGCCTCAAGATGCTATGAACAATTCATGGCTGAGGATGATATTAATGATTCTTGGTCATGAGCCTATGTTTCTAATTTCTATAAATAGCTTAGAGTTATGGATGACATGAATGAATCTAGGTCATGAGCTTAAGGCTCAAGATGTTATGAACAGCTCAGGGCTATATATGACATGAATAACTCTGGGTTGTGAGCTTAGGGCTCTAAATGTTATGAACAACTCAGGGTTATTGATAACATGAATGACTCAAGGTCATCTAATCAGGGCTCTAAATGCTATGAACAGGTCAAGGATATGGTGGACATCAACGACTTCGGGTCATGAGCTCAGGGCTCTAGATGTTTTGAACAACTCAAGGTTGTGGATTACATGAACGACTTTGAGTTGTGAGCTTTGGGCACTATATGCTATGAACAAATCAGGGTTGTGGATGACATGAACTACTTCAGGTTTGGAGTTCAGGGCTCTAGATGTTATGGATAGCTTATGGCTATGGATGACATGCACAACTCTGAGTGGTGTGCTCTAGGGTCTAGATGTTATAACAGGTCAGGGTTGTGGTGGACATGAATGACTTTGGGTCATGAGCCCAAGGCTTCAAATGTTATGAAAAGTTAGGGTTGGGGATGACATGACCGACTTTGGGTCATGATCTTAGGGCTCTAGATTTTATGAAAAGCTTAGGGCTATAGATGACATGAAAGATTACAGGCCATGGGCTTAGGGGTCTAAATGCTACGAACAACTTAGGGTTGTTGATGACATGAACGACTCTAGGTCATGTGCTTAAGGCTTAGATGTTATGAACAACTCAAGGTTATGGATGCTTTGAACAACTAAGCTTTGTGAATGATACAAATGACTTAATATCCCATGAGCTAAGGCCTCTAGATGCTATGAGCAGCTTATGGTTATGGATGATATGAATGATTTTGTATCATGAGCTAAGAGTGGGGGATCACATGAATGACTCTAAGTTGTGAGCTCATAACTCCAGATACTATAAACAGCTCAAGGTTGTGGTTGACATGAACGACTTCGGGTTGTGAGCTCAAGGCTCTGGATGTTATAAGCACCTTAGAGTTGTAGATGATATAAATGACTCAGGATCCCATGAGCTCAGGCCACATGATATTATGAACAACTTAGAGCTATGGATAATAGGAGTGATTATTAGTTGTGAGCTTATGGCTTTAATTTCTATGAATAGCTTAGGGCTATGGATAACATAACGATTCTGGGTTATGAGCTCACAACACTAGATGCTATGAATAACCCAAGGCTTATGATGACATGAACAACTTCGAGTTGTGGGCCTAGGGGTCTAAGTGCTATGAATAGCTCCGGGTTGTTGATGACATGAACAAATTCAAGTCGTGTGCTTAGGACTCCAGATGCTATGAACAACTCAAGCCCATGGATGATATGTGCCACTCCAGGTCGTGAACTCAAGGGTATGGATGCTTTGAACAACTAAACATTGTGGATGATATTAACAACTAGGGATCCTGTGAACTCAAGGCTCTAGATGCTATGAGCAACTCAAGGCTATGGATGATATGAATGATTCTATGTCATAAGTTCAGGGCTATGTGATTACTACCAAAAAGTGCTATTTTGTAGATCTAATTATAATGGTTTTAAGCACCTTTGAGTAGTAATCATATTCATTTAACCCAATTAATTCATTAAGGTCCTTAGTAATTGGTTTTAACCATTTTGTGGCAAGTTTACATGTTTTTATTAGCTCATGAACCAATTCAAGCATGCCAATTGATGGAGGAGCTACTTGGACAAGTTAAAGCAAGGATTTTGGAAGTTTACAGGCTTGAATTTCAAGTGGAAACACGATCACAAGCAATGGAGAAGAGGAAAACAAAGTGAAGAAAATAGAGGACAACAACTGCAATCTTCTTTCGCACTTTTGGAGCACTTCCCGAAGTCCATTTTCTACATTCTATATACCATTTCAAATCTCAGGAAGTCAAGAATCCAACGCTTCAAACGGTGTGCGATTCGGAGTTGAAATGAAGGAGTTAAAGCCATTGGAAGCTGATCACTCCAAGCTGAAGGAAGATTTTTGCATGGCTGCGAAATCAGCCTTTTGCTGCGAGAATTTCGCAGCCATTTTGAACAGTGCACGGGTGTTCTCCTGAAGCTTCCTGATAGTTGCAACCGACACTTTTGGATATTTTTCTTCAGATATTTTTGTATAAATTTCCATTCTTCTCCTTGTAATCCACCAACCATAAGATTTCTTAGCTAGGAAGGTTGGAAAAACGTCTCTATATATATTCCCTTGCATCCACTGTAATAGATATAGAATCATATATGTAATATCGATCAATATATAGAATATACAGAGCCTTGCTCTGTTTTTTCTCTCTTCTCCTGTTCTTCCCCATTTCTATTTTCTTAGTAGTCAAACAGCCTCTGAGGGCTTTTCCTCAGAGGATGATTGGCTAAAACTTTTAGTTTCTCAAAGTATGGATGTTATGTGATGACTTGGATGCAATCCCATGGAAATTTCTCGCACCTGGAAGGTAAGGTAGTCGATTTTCATTAATGGTTCATTAATGCAAAGTTTGGTTTTTATTTCCTTTGGACAACTTCCAACGGCCAATACTTGATAAGCTTTTGGATTTTTATCCATTAGTTATCTCCTACGAGCTATTAAAAGGTGAGGTTTTCAATTCCAAGTTTTGCATTAATCTGTTAGAACCAATTTTAATGACCATTGAAAGGTGAGTTTATCACCTGGAATGACTTTGAGTTGCCAATATTTGGTAAGCTTTTGGCTTTAGACCATTAGTTATCTCTTACGAGCCATTCAAAGGAAGTCTAAGGTGAATAACCATTGATGAAATTCACTACCATCTGTTTTGCCATTTTAAAGGATTAAAACTTGATTTGCTAAATCCATACCGATTTGGGAAGCAAGCATCACCATAGTTGCAATCCCAACGTGAGGAGCCTATCCTGAGATTTCCAATTTGCATAAGAGCCAGAGCATAGCTATCCTATCTTTGAGAAACTTGTTTTTACACCCTTCATTTTAATCTTTAATGTTAGCTTAGATTAGTTTAAATCTTTCTAAAACATTTACATCTTTATGTTTTCTTTTAAAGCTAACCTTGAAATGAAAAGGCACCAATTCATCTTTGAATTAATATCATTTGAGAAGTGAAAACCCATCCCAGTGAACGATCCTAGAACCACTATGCTATAGTAGCTTGGCTACTTTAGTAATAGTATTTAAGGTATAAATTTTGTTGATACGCCTTTAAAGCTAAGCTACCATGAGTCGAATCACTATGGATAATATGAATAACTCTAGGTCGTGAGCTCATGGCTCATGATACTATGAATACCTCAAGGTTGTGGATGACATAAATGACTTTGGGTCATGAGCTTAGCACTCTAAATGTTATAAGCAGCTTTGAGTTATGGGTGATATGAACAACTTAGGATCTTGTGAGCTCAATATTTAAGATACTATGAAAAGATCCAGGCTATGGATGACATGAGCAACTCTGGGTCGTGAGCTCAAAACTCCAAATGCTATGAACAACTATGGGTTATGGTTGACATGAATGACTCTGGGTCGTGAGCTCAAGGTTGATGATACTATGAACAACTTAGAGTTATGGTTGACATGAATGACTTCAGGTCGAGAGCTCAGGGTTCTAAATGGTTGGAGTAGCTCAAGGTTGTGGATGACTTGAGCTACTCTAGGTCGTGAGCTCTAACTCTAGATGCTATAAATAACTCTTTATTGTGGTTGACAAGAATGACTCAGGGTCGTAATCACAAGGCTAAAGATGCTATGAACAGCTCAGGGTTGTGGATGACATGAGCTACTCTAGGTCATGAGCTCAAGGCTCTAGATGCAATGAACAACCTAGGTCTGTGGTGGACATGAATGACTCTAGGTCATGAGCTTAGGGCTCTAGATACTTTGTACAACTTCGGGTTGTTGATGACAGCAAAGACTCTCGGTCCTGAGCTAAGGGTTCTAGATGCTATGAACAACTCAGGGTTATGGATGACATGAACGACTCAAAGGCATGAGAAAAAGGGCTCTAGATACTATGAACAACTTAGGGTTGTGGATGACATGAATGACTCAGAGTCATGAGAAAAGGGCTCTGGATACTATGAACAACTCAACGCTATGGTTGACATGAATGACTTTGGATCATGAGCTTAGGGCTTTAGATGTTATGAATAGCTCAAGGACATGGATGACATGAGCTCAGGGGTCTATGTGCTATGAACAACTCTGACATATGGTTGACATGAATGACTTTGGGTCATGAGGTCAGGGCTCTAGATACTATGCATAGGTTAGGGCGATGATTCACTTGAATGACTCTAGGTCGTGAGTTGAGGGCCTTAGATGCTATGAATAACTGAGGGTTGTCAATTTCATGAAAGACTTCAAGTCATGAGCTTAGAAGTCTAAATGTTATGAACAACTCAGGGTTGTGGATTACATGTACTATTCGAGGTCATGAGCTCAGGGTTATAAATATTATGAACATATCAATGATGTGGTTGACATGAATGACTCTGGGTCATTAGCTCAGGTCTTTAGATACTATGAATAGCTCAGGATAATCAAAGACATGAACTTCTATAGGTCATGAGCTTAGGGCTCTACATGCTATGAACAACTTAGGGTTGTTGATCACATGAACCACTCTAGCTTAGGAGGATAAGACTCTAGATGTTATGAACAACTCTAGGTTATGGTTGACATGAATGACCCCGGGTTATGAGATCAGGGCTTTAGATGCTAAGAACAACTCAGGGTTGTTGATAACATGGGTTACTCTAGGTCATTAGCTCATGGCTATGAATCCTGTGAACAATGTTAGGTTATGGTTGACATGAATGACTATGAATTGTGAGCTCAGGGCTCAAGATGCTATTAACAACTTAGGGTTGTGGTTGAAATGAACGACTCTAGGTCGTGAGCTCAGGGCTTTATATGCTATGAGTAACTCAAGGTTGTGGATGACATGAAAATCTCCAAGTCATGAGCTCAAGCCTTTAGATGCTATGAACAACTCAAGGTTGTGGATGACATGAATGACTCCAGGTCATGGGCTCAAGGCTCTAGATGATATGAACTGCTCTAGGTTGTCAATGACATGAAAGAATTTGGGTCTTGAGCTCAGGGCTTTGAACGATATGAACAACTAAGGGATATCAAAGACATGAGGCACTTTATGTCATGAGCTCAGGGCTCTGGATGCAATCAACAGATCTAGGCTATGGCTCACATGAACAACTCTAGTTCTTGAGCTTAGGGCTCTAGATGCTATGTAAAGCTTAAGGTTGTCAATGACATGAAAGACTTTAGGTCATGAGCTTAGGGCTTTAGATGTTATGAACAGCTTAGGGTTGTGGACAACATGAAAGACTCGGGGTCATGAGCTTAGGGCTCTATATACTATGAACAACTTAGGGTTGTGGTTGACAAGAACGACTTTGAGTCATCATCTCAAGGCTTTAGATCATATGAACAACTCAAGGTTATGGATGACATGTGCTACTCTAAGTCGTCAGCTAAAAGCTCTAGATACTATGGATAGCCTAAGGCTATGTATGACATGAATGACTCTGGGTTGTGAGCTTAAAACCTAAGATTCTATGAAAAGCTCAGGGTTATTGATGACTTTAACAACATTGGGTCATAAGCTCAGGGCTCTAAATTCTATGAACAACTCTTGGCTATAGTTGAGTTTAACGACTTTGGGTCATGAGCTTAGGACTTTAGATGCTATGAACAGCTCAAGGTTGTTGATGACACGAAATAATCTAAGTCATTAGCTTAGGGCTACAGAGAACACTTAAGGGTGTGGTTGACATGAACGACTTCGGGTTGTGATCTCAAGGCTTTAGAGGTTATGAGCAACTCAAGGTAGTTAAAGAAATAAGCTACTCTAGGTCGTGAGCTTAGGGCTTTAGATGTTATGAACAGGTTCAGGCAAAGGTTGACATGAACAACTTCAGGTTGTGTGCTCAGGGCTCTTGATGTTATGAACAACTCAAGGTTGTCGATGATATGAAAGAATTCGGGTCATGTGCTCAGGGCTCAATATGTTATGAATAGCTCATGGTTGTGGATGAAATCAACTACTCTAAGTCGTGAGCTCAAGGCTCTAAATGTTATGAACAACTCTGGGTTGTGGATGACATGAGCTACTTTGAGTCGGGATCTCAAGGCTCTAGATGTGATGCGACTCATGGTAGCTAAGCTTTAAAGGTGTATCAACAAAATTTATACCTTAAATACTATTACTAAAGTAGCCAAGCTACTATAGCATAGTGGTTCTAGGATCGTTCACTGGGAAGGGTTTTTGCAAACACTAGTGATATTCAAATTAAGAAAATAGGTGATTTTCTTATGGATGTTAGCTTTAAAAGAAGATGTAAATGTTTAAGAAAGATTTAAACTAATCTAAGCTAACATTAAAGACTAAAATGAAAGGGTGTAAAAACAAGTTTCTCAAAGATAGAATAGTTATGCTCTGGCTTTTATGCAAATTGGAAATCTCAGGATAGGCTCCTCGCGTTGGGGTTGCAACTATGGTGATGCTTGCTTCCCGAACCGGTATGGATTTAGCAAATCAAGTTTTAATCCTTTAAAATGGAAAAACAGATGGTAGTGAATTTCACCAATGGTTATTCACCTTAGACTTCCTTTGAATGGCTTGTAAGAGATAACTAATGGTCTAAAGCCAAAAGCTTACCAAATATTGGCAACTCAAAGTCATTCAATGGCCATTGAAATTGGTTCTAACGGATTAATGCAAAACTTGGAATTGAAAACCTCACCTTCCAATAGCTCGTAGGAAATAACTAACGGATAAAAATCCAAAAGCTTATCAAGTATTGGCCGTTGGAAGTTGTCCAAAGGAAATAAAAACCAAACTTTGCATTAATGAACCATTAATGAAAAATGACTACCTTACCTTCCAAGTGTGAGAAATTTCCATGGGATTGCATCCAAGCCATCACATAACATCCATACTTTGAGAAACTAAAAGTTTTAGCCAATCATCCTCTGAGGAAAAGCCCTCAGAGGCTGTTTGGCTACTAAGAAAATAGAAATGGGGAAGAACAGGAGAAGAGAGAAAAACAGAGCTTTATATATTTCTAAATTAATGTACAGAGGATCGATCCCCCAATATCCCATATCTTTTGGAGGTGTTGTGCACCTCTATATATAGCAAAATTACAAGATAAAGCCTTATGTCGGCTGAATACAAGGTTACAAAAGGAATTTACACAAGAAAATATCAAGCTACAAATATCTGGGAAGTCGGTGGTGCGTGCGTGGAGAAACAAAGGAAATTTGGCAAGGGGAAAGATGAAGGGTCCAAATTTCGCAAGGTGGTTCTTCATGGTGCAAAATGGCCAAATTTCGCACCATGAAGAAAATCTCCTTGCGAAATGGTGTTCCCATGGCTTGATGCAGCTGTCTTCCGAAGGCCATATCTTCCTTATTTCAGCTTCAAATCGTACACAGTTTAAAGCGTTGGATTCTTGACTTCCTGAGCTTTAAAATGGTATATAGCCTGTAGAAAATGGACTTTGGTAAGTGCTCCAAAAGTGCGAAGGAATACTGCATCTGCTGTCCTCTGTTTTCTTCACTTTGCTTGTTTTTCCTCTTTGCTTCTCTCCTTTACTTGGCTTGTCTTAATGATCCAAAAAGCTGTCAAAACACTAAAACTAGCCACAAATATGATTAGAAGTCATTGCTAGGTCCTTAACATGCCAATTGGAATAAAGATGGAGAACTACTACACAAAAGTGCTTAAAACATAATGAATTAAAGGTGTAAAATAGCCCTTTTTGGGTAGTAATCACTCCCCCCAACTGACACATTACTAGTCACTGAGCAATGAAGGAGAGAAAACTAAAGAAAAATATATAATATAATAATTTACAAAATCATGCTGATCACTCCAAAAAATAATCAAGTGGCATGATTGACATCCATGGATCAATAAAGATGTGAAACTCAACCTATAATAAGACTTGTCAAAGCATTCACTTGATCATAGAGTACAAAGAATGGATATTATGCAAGTTTAAGCATCAAAAGAATTTCCACTCTCAAAAGATCCAAATCAAATTCTTCCACTAAAAGCTAAGTGTTAATGTGATTAGCTTCTGAGTATAGTATGGATAACTATCATCTCCCCCCAACCTAAGTCTTTCTTTAAGCTTAGCAAAATTAACCATCTCTTGATAGGCTAGGAACACACCTCTTATTCACAATTCTTTTCACTTACTAAACTTAACCAATTCACCCATGTAACAAGCAGAGGATCGATGACTCCCAACCAATAAAGGCTTAGGGCACCAGGCTTTAAAGGCTTTCGTCACCCCTTCGAACCATGCTCAGGTTTCAAGGCAAGAAAAGAAGTTTATTCTATTTTTTTTCTTTTTCTTTTTCTTTTTCTATTTTTTGAAAGACTCATTGGTCTTTATGAGGTGTCCTAACACTATTAAAGAGAGGTTAAAGGTGTCAAATTATGATTTCTCAAGCTTAGAGGGTGAGATAGTTTCACATCTTATAACCGGAATCTAATGTATGTGTGTGCGAATAGCTTAAGGTGGAAGAGATAAGTTTGCATGCAATGGGAGTTTCAACAATTCATCAACTTTTAGAAGAGCATAATACAAACTCTAAGACTCATGTAATCAAGTTGAAACTCGACTTCTCTCATTTAATTTTGAGAGTTAATCCTTAATATCCATGGAGTTTAAAGCAAAAAAATTTAAAATTTAAACAAAAAGTAGCTAATTTAACTAAGTATGATAAAAATTTAAACTAATACTTACTTCCTCATCTCTCCTCCCAACCGAGATGAACATTGTCCTCAATGTTTGAATCGAAAATAAGGAGGAAGGAAGTGGTACCTCATGTGATGTGGACTTGGAGTTGAGAAGGTTGAACCACCTGTTTCAAAATTCAAAAATTGAATGAGAGAGGAATTTATACTAAATATTTACAAAAATGATGAGTGGGCCCCACTTTGAGCAGCTGAGGATAAGGCTCAAAGGGTCCATGCCATGATGGTATACTCATATAAGTTGCAATGACATTTTAATGTAGCTTGTAGGGGTGTTAAAATTGGAGATTTTTGGCTAAAACAGGGGAAAGCAAAGGAGGAGTGAACAGTGAGGGCCAAAATTGGCACAGTCACTGTTCACCTCCTTTGAAGCCCGACTGTGTGTTTTCCAAGTTTTGGGAAAAAAATTCAAAAATGGTTTTTTTAAAAGGTATGGTTAGGCTCTAAAGAAGATTCCTAAGGTGTTTGGGTAGTTTTTTAATGATGAAAAACAAAATTAAATGATGGAAAATGAAAATCAAAGTGGACAACCATGCATGGAATGGTTTTGAAATTCGATTTTTAAAAAGTTTTGGATGGATGGGATTTCTAAAATTGGGTTCCTAAGGCTTAGAATGGATGAAGGGAAGGTTTCTAATGGGATAAAACTAGAGAATTGGTGAAGGGTGGAGAATTAAGAATGGTGGTGTGCGGCTATGGAGGTTGTGGAAGAAGGTGAATAGTATTTTTTGCTTAGAATGGTGTTTGTTTTTGGAAGAAATTGGGTTTGGATTTGAAAACAAAAGGTTTGGAAATGCATTCATGAATTTTTAAACTTGGAAAAACATGGAATTCAAGAAAAAGGCCTTCCCGAGAGCTTTGTTCTTAGAAATTAGCTTGAAAATCATTTCGCACCAAGATAAACAAGGTGCGAAAGTTTTCGCACTGGTAATTGAGATGCGAAGATAGCATCCCCGGAGGCTTGGCTTTCCAAAATGTATAGAAATTCCTTTTCGCACCATGCACTATCATTGTGCAAAAAATTCGCATTGAGTGTATTCATGGTGCGAAATTCCATTGAGAGCTTTGCTTATGCATTTTGGCTCCCCTGTTTCCTCTGTTTCACCTCCATTTCAATTTCAATTTTTTATTTTTTATTTGCAAGCATCGTACCTGCATGAACACTTCAAAACTCATCTTAAAAACATATTAAAACAAAATTAAAGCTAAGAATTCAAACTAAAACGTGCATAAATTTAAAGAAAGCATAGAATGTAAATGAAGCTGATAGCATGTACCCCAAAAAGAAGATGAACTAGTTAGCTCATCCTCACTCACACACCCACTTCATGCTAAATTCCCCCTGGATCCCAAAAAAAATTGGCATCCTTCCCATTTGGTCCAAGGGAATTCGTTTCTCTTCTCTTCCCTGGAGAAGTGGATGCTTTAAAGGGTTCAGGTAACCCTTTGTCATCTTGAACCTTACGATTTTCAATGGAAGGTTGGTCCATAGAGTTGTCATAGCAATCCCCCACCAAAGTGTCAATCTTCAACACTTTCCTTGATCTTTTTGCATTGGTTCCTTGAAGGTTATGGTGGGGTTGAGGAGGAAGCTTCCTTTTCCCCCTTGCTATGTCGAGATTGGTGAGCTTCTCAATGGAGTCTTGAACTTTTTCTATCCTTAGTGATAGATCATTATAAACCCCCTCCATTCTTACATTCATTGAACTCTCCAAATTATCAATCTTTTCATTAAGATGAGAGTTGATCTTTTGTTGTTCACCTACAAAGTCCTCCATGACTTTGCTTATCTTCAAAATGGCTTGCTCCAATGAAGATGTCCTCATTGATGGTTGAGGTTGAGGTTGGGTTGTAAGGTTGGGATGGTTTATATACTCAAATGAAGTTGGCATAGCTTGTGGTTGTGCTTCAGTATGCACATTCCTCAATTCAAACTCTTCTATCCTTCTAGCCATAGATGCTAGCTTTGCCTTCATGCTCATGTCTTCATTCAAAGCATAATTACTACCCCATTGGCTTTGTTGAACTTGCCTTTTCCCTAATTCAATCCGATCCCTCATGGATAAGTATGCAAATTTGTCCTTCTCATGATCATAATGAGAGCTTTGATCTTCATGTGGAATTTCCATTTCTACAAAAAATGATATTCAACTAAGGCTCTTTTCTTCAACTTGTACCAGGGTTCCCTCTTGGTCTCGAATCCAACAAGGAATGCACAAATTGAAATTAAAACAAAAATAAAGAAAAGAGAATAAAAAAAAATTTAACTAAATAAAAACTAAACTAAAAAAAATTCTAAGAAAACTCACCAAACTTGTGATGAAGATCACAAGTTACCCATAATGGTTGCTTCACTGTGCTTGTGGCACCTTCCCCGGCAACGGCGCCGCCATTTGATGCGACTCTTGGTAGCTTAGCTTTAAAGGCGTATCAACAAAATTTATACCTTAAATACTATTACTAAAGTAGCCAAGCTATTATAGCATAGTGGTTCTAGGATCGTTCACTGGGAAGGGTTTTCGCAACCACTAGTGATATTCAAGTTAGGAAAATAGGTGATTTTCTTATGGATGTTAGCTTTAAAAGAAGATGTAAATGTTTAAGAAAGATTTAAACTAATCTAAGCTAACATTAAAGACTAAAATGAAAGGGTGTAAAAACAAGTTTCTCAAAGATAGAATAGCTATGCTCTGGCTTTTATGCAAATTGGAAATCTCAGGATAGGCTCCTCGCGTTGGGGTTGCAACTATGGTGATGCTTGCTTCCCGAACCGGTATAGATTTAGCAAATCAAGTTTTAATCCTTTAAAATGGCAAAACAGATGGTAGTGAATTTCATCAATGGTTATTCACCTTAGACTTCCTTTGAATGGCTTGTAAGAGATAACTAATGGTCTAAAGCCAAAAGCTTACCAAATATTGGCAACTCAAAGTCATTCCTGGTGATAAACTCACCTTTCAATGGCCATTGAAATTGGTTCTAACGGATTAATGCAAAACTTGGAATTGAAAACCTCACCTTCCAATAGCTCGTAGGAGATAACTAATGGATAGAAATCCAAAAGCTTATCAAGTATTGGCCGTTGGAAGTTGTCCAAAGGAAATAAAAACCAAACTTTGCATTAATGAACCATTAATGAAAAACGACTACCTTACCTTCCAGGTGCGAGAAATTTCCATGGGATTGCATCCAAGCCATCACATAACATCCATACTTTGAGAAACTAAAAGTTTTAGCCAATCATCCTCTGAGGAAAAGCCCTCAGAGGCTGTTTGGCTACTAAGAAAATAGAAATGGGGAAGAACAGAAGAAGAGAGAAAAACAGAGCTTTATATATTTCTAAATTAATGTACAGAGGATCGATCCCCCAATATCCCATATCTTTTGGAGGTGTTGTGCACCTCTATATATAGCAAAATTACAAGATAAAGCCTTATGTCGGCTGAATACAAGGTTACAAAAGGAATTTACACAAGAAAATATCAAGCTACAAATATCTGGGAAGTCGGTGGTGCGTGCGTGGAGAAACAAAGGAAATTTGGCAAGGGGAAAGATGAAGGGTCCAAATTTCGCTAGGTGGTTCTTCATGGTGCGAAATGGCCAAATTTCGCACCATGAAGAAAATCTCCTTGCGAAATGGTGTTCCCATGGCTTGATGCAGTTGTCTTCCGAAGGCCATATCTTCCTTATTTCAGCTTCAAATCGTACACGGTTTGAAGCGTTGGATTCTTGAATTCCTGAGCTTTGAAATGGTATATAGCCTGTAGAAAATGGACTTTGGTAAGTGCTCCAAAAGTGCGAAGGAATACTGCATCTGCTGTCCTCTGTTTTCTTCACTTTGCTTGTTTTTCCTCTTTGCTTCTCTCCTTTACTTGGCTTGTCTTAATGATCCAAAAAGCTGTCAAAACACTAAAACTAGCCAAAAATATGATTAAAAGTCATTGCTAGGTCCTTAACATGCCAATTGGAATAAAGATGGAGAACTAGTACACAAAAGTGCTTAAAACATAATGAATTAAAGGTGTAAAATAGCACTTTTTGGGTAGTAATCAAGATGCTATGAACAACTTTGAGCTGTGGTGGAAATGAAGGATTCTGAGTCATGAGCTTAGGTCTCTTGATGCTATGAACCTCTCCAGACTATGGATAACATGGGCTACTCTTGGTCGTGAGCTGAAGGCTCTAGCTGCTATGAATAGCTCTAAGTTGTGGCTTACATGAACAACTCTGGGTCGGGAGCTCAAGGCTCTGGATGCTATTAGCAACTCACAGTTATGGATGACATAAGCTACTATGGGTCATTAGTTCAAGGCTCTATATGCTATGAATGGCTCTAGACTTTGGTAGACATGAACAACTCTCGATCGTGAGCTTTGGCCTATTAATGCTATGAACAATTCAAGGTTGTCGATGACATGAATGACTACAAGTCATGAGCTCAGGCTCTTGATGTTATGAACAACTCAAGGTTGTGGATGAAATGATCTACTTTAGGTTATGAGCTAAGGGCTCTAGACGTTATGAATCGCTCAGGCCTATAGATCACATTAGCTACAATGGATCGTGAGCTCAGGGCTCTAGATGCTATGAATAACTCTAGGTTATGGTTGACTTGAACAAATCTAGGTTGTGAGCTTAGGTCTCTAGATGCTATGAACCCTTCCGGGCTGTGGATAACATGGGCTACTCTAGGTCGTGAGCTCAAGGCTCTAACTGCTATGAACAACTTTGGGCTGTGGCTGACATGAACAACTCTGGGTTGTGAGCTCAAGGTTCTGGATGCTATTAACAACTCATAATTGTCGATGACATGAGCTACTATGGGTCGTGAGCTCTGGGCTCTAGATGCTATAAAAAACTCTAAGATTTGGTAGATATGAGTGACTCTCGATTGTGAGCTTAGGCCTCTTGATGCTATGATTAGCTCAGGGTTGTTAATGACATGAAATACTACAATTTGTGAGATCAGAGCTCTTGATGTTATGAACAACTCAAGATCATGGATAACATGATCTACTCTGGGTCATGAGCTTAGGGCTCTAGAGGTTATGAATAGCTTAGGGTTGTGGATCACATTAGCTACTTTGGGTCATGAGCTCTAGGCTCTAGATGTTGTGAATAACTCTAGGCTATGGTTGACTTGAATGAATCCAGGTTGTGTGCTCCAAGCTTTAGATGTTATGAACATCTTAGGGTTGTCAATGACATGAAAGACTCAGGGTAGTGAGCTTGAGGTTCTAGATGTTATTGACAACTTAAGGTTCTGGATGACATGAATGACTCGGGGTTGTGAACAAAGGACTATAGATGCGATGAACATCTTAGGGTTGTGGTTGACTTGAACGACCCTGGGTCATGAGCTCAGGGCTTTAAATGCTATGAACAGTTTAGGGTTGTCAATGACATGAGCCAATCTAAGTCATGGCCTTAAGGCTCTAGATGCTATGAACAACTTAAGGCGGTTGAAGACATGAAATACTCTAGGTCATCAGTTCAAGCCACTAGATTATATGATTATATAAAGGTTGTGGAAAACATAAACAACCCTAGGTCTTGAGCTTAAGGCTTTAGATGTTATGAACAACTCTAGGTTGTGGTTGACCTAAACGACACTGGGTCGTGAGCTCAAGGGTTTAGATGCTATGAACAACTCAAGGCTTCTGATGACATGAGCCACTCTAAGTCTTTAGATCAGGGCTTTAAATGCCATGAACAACTCTATGCTATTGATGATATGAAAGACTCTGGGTCCTGAGCTTAGGGCACATGATTCTATGAAGAGCTTAGGACTATGGATGACATGAATGACTTTGGGTCATGAGCTCAGAGCTCTAGATGCTACGAATAATTTTGTGTTATGGTTGACATGAACAACTCCCAGTCAGGAAATCAGAGCTCTAGATATTATTAACAGCTCACAACTATCGATGACATAAAAGACTATGGGTCATCAGCTTAGGGCTCTTGATGCTATGAATGGCTCAAGACTATGGATGACATTAGCTACTCTGAGTCATGAGCTCAAGGCTCGAGATGCTATGAATAGATCTGGGTTGTGGATGACATCAACTACTTTAGATTTAAACAACAAATATCTGAAGAAAAAATCTAAAAGAGTCGGTCGCAAATATCTGGGAGCACTCAGGTGGATTTCATAGCATGCAACATGGGCTGTGAAAATTTTGCAAGCTGAAAGTCTCCATTACACACGAAAAGGCTGATTTCGCAGCTAGCACTTTGTGATTTCGCAGCTTGCGAAATTGTCTTTCAGCTTGGTGCAATTGGCTTCCAATGGCCATAACTTCTTCATTTCAGCTCTGATTTGTGTACCGTTGGACTTTTGACTTCCCAAGCTTCGAAACGACATATAGTATGCATGAAATGGACTCCAGGAAAGGCTTGAAATGTGTCCAATAGTTGTTGTCCTCTTGGATTTCTTCATGTTAGATTCCTCTCTTTGTTTTTCCTCCTTGCATTCTTGATTTGCTTTTGGCAAAGGACTATAAAGCTCCAAAGCTTGGATTCTTCATGCAAATGAGCTTCCATTTGCTTTTCCAAGGATTATATAAAGATGTCCCTCATTCTTGGATTGCTTTGGTGATAAAAAAGCTATCAAAAACACCAAAACTTAACACAATTTGATTAGAAACGATTGCAAGGGTCCTTAACATGCCAATTGAGTTAAAAGGTAACAACTACTACTCAAAAGTGTTTAAAAGAGTTAATTACAGGCTATAAAATAACACTTTTTGAGTAGTAATCAGTTGTTCATGTTTTCCATAGCCTTGAGATAATCATAGAATCTAGTGGCTTCAGCTCATGACCCGGAGTCTTCCATGTCTTCAGCCACCTTGAGCTGTTCATAGTATCTAGAGTTTTAAGGTCATGATTCAGATTGGCTCATGTCATTGACAACCCTAAACTATTCATAGCATCTAAAGCCCTGAGTTCACTTCCTAGGTTGGTTAATGTCAATCATAACCCTGAGATGTTGATAGTATCTATAGTCTTTTATTCATGACCTCGAGTCATTCATTTCATCCAAAATCTTAAGTTGTTGATTACATCTAGAACCCTAAGCTCACGACCGAGAGTCATTCATGTCATCGAAAACCTTAAGTTGCTCATAGCATCTAAAGGATAGAGCTCACCACTTGGAATCGTTCAAGTCAACCATAACTCAAAGTTGTTCATAGCATCTAGAGCCCTGAGCTCATGACCCAGAGTAGATCATGGTATCTACGAGCTTGAGTTATTCATAAAATCAAGAGCTCTGAGCTCATGAACTATAGTCCTTCATGTCACCAATAACCCTAAGCTACTCATAAGATCAAGAGGCCTAAGCTCATAACCTAGAGTAGCTCATGTGATCCACAACCTTGAGCTGTTCATAGCATCTAGAGCCTGAGCTCATGACTCGAAGTAGGTTCAATCATCCATAGCCTTGAGTTGGTCATTGCATCTAGAACCTTAAGCTCTCTACTTAGATTCATCAATGTCAACCATAGCTCTAAGCTGTTCATAGTATCATGAGCTTTGAGCTCACGACCTGGAATCATTCATGTCAACCATAACCCATAGTTGTTCGTAGAATTTAGAGCCCTAAGCTTACTAACCTAAAGTTGCTCATGTCATCCATAGCCTTGAGCTATTTATAGTATCGTAAACCTTGAGCTCATGGGATACTAACTTGTTCATATCATCCATAACTCAGAGCTACTCATAGCATTTAGAGCCCTAAGCTCATGACCCAATGTTGTTCATCTCAACCACAACCTTGAGGTGTTCACAGTATCTTGAGCCATGAGCTTGATTACTACTCAAAATGTGATATTTCATAGCTTGTAATTAACTCTTTTAAACACTTTTGAGTAGTAGTTATTGCCTTTTAACCCAATTAACATATTAAGGACCTTTGCAAGCACTTCTAATCAATATGTGTTAAGTTTTGGTGTTTTGATAGCTTTTTAATCACCAAAGCAATCCGAGATTGAGGAGAGTTATGTGGAATCTTTGGCAAAGCAAATTGAAGCTCAGAAACGTGAAGAACTAAAGCTTTGAAGTCCTTTTCTGCCATGAGTAAATCCGGAATGTAAGGAGAAGAAGCAAAGAGAAATCTGTCATGAAGCATATTCTTGATGACAGTCATGTCAGCCACTTTTGGAGCACTTCCTGAAACCCATTTTCTGCATGCTATATGTCGTTTCGAAGCTCAGGAAGTCAAAAATCCAATACTTCAAATGGTGTGCAATTTGGAGTTGAAATGAAGGAGTTACAGCCATTGCAAGCCGATCACTCCAAGCTAAAGGAAGAATTTTGCACAGCGCTGCGAAATCACCCTTTTGTTGCGAAATGATTTCGCAGCCTTTTTGCACAGTGCTGTGGAATTCCTCCTAAAGTTTCCCGATATACGTGGCATGTTGGAAGCCAAACACCACAATATGAAAGATCACTTCGCAACATTACGAAATGAGCCGGTTGCTACGAAGTGATTTCGCAGTCCTTCTTGTGCCTCTGCGAAATCTCGCAGACATCATTTTCACTTGCGAAATGATCCTTAGTGCGTCCCGATATTTGCTACCGACATTGGGAGATATTTTTCATCAGATTTTTGTTGTCTAAATCCCAAAATTCTCCTTGAAAGCCACCAATTATAAGATTCCTTAGTTTTTAAGTTAGTAAAAAGAGTAAATATCCATGTAATAATTAGTTTTTGTTTTTGTTGATATAATTAATAACTCTCGAGAGCCTGTTCTTAGAGAGGAACCTTTTTGTAAAAGTTTGAAAGCAAGTAAAATTCAGGACCTTTGTTTTGCCTTACCTTCTCACTTTGTATCATTTATTTTTTCTAAGTTATGCACTCTCTGAGGAAGTTTCCCCAGAGAATGAGTAACTAAACCTTTAGTTCCTTGGAGCTAAGGTTGCCGGGAAAGGTTCCAAGTGCAAGAATGCAGAGCTTTTTGGTTTCAGCCATGAATGAAGAGGAAAAGAAATCCTTTAGTGATTTCTATGTTTTTAGTTAACTTAAAACACCTTAGAGTCACCTAGGCCAACACTTGGTAAGGCCAGTGATCTCCAACCATAGAGATGCACTAGTTTACCCCTTGCGAGCCTCTGGGAGGTGACTTGAAGGTAGGATTTTCTGGAATTGCCAACACTTGGTAAGCTTTTAGACTCCAAGGAGACATCCATTAGTTATCTCTTGCGAGCTTGAGAAGGGAAGTCCAAGGTTAAAGATCACCTTGAATGGTTAAGGCTTAGTGAGAGGCTCGAACCGTTGCAAGTTGCATCAGTGAGAGAATTAAAGCTGAAATCTAATTAAAGGATATATCTGTACAACACCAGTTAGAGAATTGACTATATGTTGATTCTCTCACGCGAGGAAATGAACCAACTGACCTGAGCTATGTCTTTTGCATGAGGAACCTCCCCTGTGAACCTAAATCTCCAAGGAATGTTTTCTTCATAAGTAATTTCCATTACTTGTTTTGCCGTTAGCTTAAATCTAAATCTTTTTAAACCAAAGTTTGTGTTTTATTTATTGAGCTAACCTTGAAATGAAAAAGCACCAATTCACTTTGAATTGGTATCATTTGTAATTTGGAAACCCTTCCCAGTGAACGATCCTAGAGCCGCTATACTATAGTAGCTTTTTCTTTGCTACCCTAGTATATGGTGTAATAGGTTATAAATTTTGTTGATTACTCCCTCGATCAAGGAGCACCAACTGGACATGAATCAACTGAGACACCAATTGGGCACGAATCAAATGGCGTTGTTTCCGGGGAAGGTGTCAAGTTTATAGTGATACTATTGCAGAGCACTTGTGATTTTCATCACAAGTTTGGTAACGTTTCTTTCATTTTACTAATTCTCATTCTTTCTTTACTAATTCATAATCCAAATTTATCTTTTAAATTCAGCTTAGTTTAATTTTGTTGTTGTAGCCCTGTTTCCTTTTGTTGTCCTTTATTTTCATTTTAGTTACAGATAGATGCTAGTTGTGTATGCCAAATTGGATACAAGACAGTGGAGGAAGGCTTGTTAAACGTGATACACCTCATAACAAGGAATTGGAATTGAGCTTGAATATCATGGAAGCTACACCTGAAGATCAGCATAGTCACCAAGGTCGTCAAGACAATCTCAATGAATTCAGATCAATGAGGGACCGCATGCATCCACCTCGTATGAGTGCACCATCATGTATAGTGCCCCCTACAGAGCAGGTAGTGATCAGACCGTATCTTGTTCCACTTCTACCAACTTTCCATGGGATGGAAAGTGAGAATCCCTATGCACACATCAAGGAATTTGAAGATGTTTGTAATACATTCCAAGAGGGAGGAGCTTCAATTGATTTGATGAGGCTTAAGTTATTTCCTTTTACTTTAAAGGATAAGGCCAAAATTTGCCTTAATTCTTTAAGGCCAAGGAGTATCCGCACTTGGACTGACTTACAAGCTGAATTCCTCAAGAAATTTTTTCCCACTCATAGAACAAATGGCTTGAAAAGGCAAATTTCAAACTTCTCAACTAAAGAGAATGAGAAATTCTATGAGTGTTGGGAAAGATACATGGAAGCTATAAATGCTTGCCCTCACCATGGCTTTGATACGTGGCTATTGGTGAGCTATTTTTATGATGGGATGTCTTCCTCAATGAAGCAACTCCACGAGACAATGTGTGGAGGAGATTTCATGAGCAAAAATCCGGAGGAAGCTATTTATTTCTTGAGCTATGTAGCTGAAGTTTCAAGGGGATGGGATGAACCAACCAAAGGAGAAGTGGGGAAGATGAAGTCTCAACTGAGTGTTTTTAATGCTAAGGCTGGGATGTATACCTTGAAAGAAGATGATGATATGAAATCAAAATTGGCAGTTGTGACAAGAAGATTGGAGGAGCTGGAACTGAAGAAAGTGCATGAAGTGCAAGCTGTTGCTGAAGCACCAGTGCAAGTAAAGCTTTGTCCTAATTGTCAATCATATGAACATTTAGTGGAGGAATGCCCTGCAATTTCAGCTGAAAGGGAAATGTTTAGAGATCAAGCAAATGTTGTTGGACAATTCAAGCCCAATAACAATGCACCGTATGGAAATACTTACAACTCAAGTTGGAGGAATCATCCAAATTTCTCATGGAAGGCCAAAGCAACTCAGTACCAACAGCCGGATCAACCATCTCAACAATCTTCAAGTCTTGAACAAGCAATAGCAAATCTCAGTAAGGTAGTGGGAGATTTTGTTGGAAACCAAGAAGCCATTAATGCTCAAATCAATCAAAGAATTGACAGAGTGGAGAGTACTTTGAATAAAAGGATGGATGGAATGCAAACTGATATGTCCCAAAAGTTTGATAATCTCCAATACTCAATTTCAAGGCTCACAAATTTGAACACAGTGCAAGAAAAGGGAAGATTTCCTTCTCAACCCCACCAAAACCCCAAGGGTGTCCATGAAGTGGAAAGCCTTGAGGGGGAATCATCACAGATGAAAGATGTCAAAGCCTTGATCACTTTAAGGAGTGGTAAAAAAATTGAGAAGCCAACACCCAAGCCACATGTTAAGAAAGAAGAAGAGATAAAGAAATGGGAGGAAATATAAGACAAAGAGAGTGAGATCAGTGAAAAGAAGAAGGACTATGATTCAACAATGAATGCAATTCCAGATAAGGAGCTTCAAAAGAAGAAATGCTGAAGAAATCAACTTCTCCACCTTTTCCTCAAGCATTGCATGGGAAAAAGGGGATTAGAAATGCATCTGAAATTCTTGAAGTATTGAGACAAGTGAAAGTCAATATCCCATTGCTGGATATGATTAAACAAGTTCCAACATATGCAAAATTCCTAAAGGACTTATGTACTATTAAAAGAGGGTTGACTGTAAATAAGAAAGCCTTCTTGATTGAGCAAGTAAGTGCAATTTTACAATGTAAGTCTCCATTGAAGTACAAAGATCCGGGAAGTCCTACCATTTCAGTCATGATTGGAGAAAAGGTAGTGGAGAAAGCTTTGTTAGACTTGGGAGCAAGTGTGAATTTGCTTCCATACTCTGTCTACAAGCAATTGGGACTTGGTGAGTTGAAGCCAACGGCAATCACTCTATCTCTAGCAGATAGATCAGTAAAAATTCTAAGGGGGGTAATTGAGGATGTCTTGGTTCAAGTTGATAATTTCTACTATCCGGTAGATTTTATTGTTCTTGATACAGACCCTATTGTAAAGGAAACTAATTTGGTTCCTATCATCCTTGGAAGGCCATTCCTTGCTACCTCAAATGCAATCATCAACTGTAGGAATGGGCTTATGCAACTCACTTTTGGCAACATGACACTTGATCTCAATATCTTTTATATGTCTAAAAAGCAAACCACTCTAGAAGAAGAAGAGGGTCCAGAAGAGGTGTGCATTATTGACACTTTGGTAGAGGAGCACTGTAATCAGAATATGCAGGACAAGTTGAATGAAAGTCTTGTGGATTTTAAGGAAGGTTTGTCTGAACCCCCTAATGTGCTTGCTACTCTACAAAGTTGGAGAAGGATAGAAGAGATTCTACCTTTGTTCAATAAAGAAGAAGAGGTAGCTGTTGAAAAAGAGACTCCAAAACTCAATCTGAAGCCTCTGCCCGTGGAGCTGAAATATACACACCTTGAGGAAAATAATCAATGTCCTATTGTAATATCTTCATCTCTGACCAGTCATCAAGAGAAGTCCTTACTGGAAGTTCTCAAGAGGTGTAAGAAGGCAATAGGATGGCAAATATCCGACTTGAAAAGCATTAGTCCTTTAGTTTGCACACATCATATATATATGGAGGAGGAAGCAAAGCCAATTCGTCAACTTCAAAGAAGATTGAATCCTCATTTACAAGAGGTGGTGCGAGCTGAGGTGCTGAAGCTACTTCAAGCAGGCATTATTTACCTTATATCTGATAGCCCTTGGGTAAGTCCTACTCAAGTGGTACCAAAGAAGTTAGGGATTACCGTGGTCTAGAACGAAAAAGGGGAAGAAATTACTACACGCCTCACTTCAGGTTGGAGGGTGTGTATTGATTATAGAAAGTTGAATGCTGTAACCAGGAAATATCATTTTCCATTGCCATTTATTGACCAAGTGCTGGAAAGAGTCTCTGGTCATCCGTTCTATTGTTTCTTAGACAGGTATTCAGGGTATTTTCAGATTGAAATTGATGTGGAAGATCAGGAAAAAACCACCTTTACATGTCTATTTGGAACATATGCTTATAGAAGAATGCCATTTGGTTTATGCAATGCACCTGCAATATTTCAAAGATGAATGTTGAGTATCTTCAGTGATATGGTGGAGCGAATTATGGAGGTTTTCATGGATGACATCACCGTATATGGAGGTACATATGAGGAATGCTTAGTCAATTTGGAAGCGGTTCTTCACAGATGCATTGAAAAAGACTTGGTGCTCAACTGGGAGAAATGCCATTTTATGGTACGTCAAGGAATTGTCCTCGGCCATATTATCTCCGAAAAAGGCATTGAAGTTGATAAAGCAAAGGTGGAGCTTATTGTCAAATTACCATCCCCAACAACTGTGAAAGGAGTAAGACAGTTCCTTGGCCATGCAGGGTTCTATAGGAGGTTTATAAAAGGTTTTTCAAGTCTTTCAAAACCTCTTTATGAGCTGTTAGCTAAGAATGCTAAGTTTATATGGGATGAAAGATGTCAAAATAGCTTTGATCAACTGAAGAAATTTTTAACAACAACTCCAATAGTGAGGGCCCCTAACTGGCAATTACCCTTTGAACTGATGTGTGATGCCAGTGACTTTGCTATAGGAGCTGTGCTTGGCCAAAGAGAAGATGGAAAGCCCTATGTGATCTACTATGCAAGCAAAACACTGAATGAAGCTCAAAGGAACTACACAACTACAGATAAAGAATTGTTAACTGTGGTATTTGCCTTGGACAAATTTCGTGCTTATTTAGTGGGGTCTTTCATCATTGTTTTCACTGACCATTCAGCCTTGAAGTATTTATTGACAAAGCAAGATGCAAAAGTAAGGTTGATTAGATAGATTCTTTTGTTACAAGAATTCGATCTCCAAATCAAATATAAGAAAGGAGTGGAGAATGTGGTAGTTGACCACCTTTCAAGGTTAGTTATAACACATAATTCTCATTCCTTGCCTATTAATGATGACTTTCCTGAGGAATCACTCATGTTCCTAGTGAAAACTCCTTGGTATGCTCATATTGCTAATTATCTAGTTACTGGTGAAATTCCAAGTGAGTGGAATGCACAGGACAGGAAGCACTTCTTTTCAAAAATTCATGCTTATTATTGGGAAGAGCCCTTCCTTTTTAAGTATTGTGCAGATCAAATTATAAGAAAGTGTGTCCCTGAAGATGAGCAATAAGGGATTCTAAGCCATTGTCACGAGAATGCATGTGGAGGCCACTTTGCCTCTCAGAAAACATCCATGAAGGTGTTGCAATCAGGGTTTACTTGGCCATCTCTTTTCAAAGATGCCCACATCATGTGTAGAAGTTGTGATAGATGCCAAAGGCTTGGAAAGTTAACAAAAAGGAATCAAATGCCTATGAACCCCATTCTAATAGTTGAGCTATTTGATGTATGGGGCATTGACTTCATGGGGCCCTTCCCAATGTCTTTTGGTAATTCTTACATTTTGGTGGGGGTGGATTATGTTTCTAAATGGGTTGAGGCCATCCCCTGTAAATAAAATGATCACAGGGTGGTTCTCAAATTCCTTAAAGAGAACATTTTCTCAAGATTTGGGGTGCCCAAAGCCATAATCAGTGATGGAGGTGCTCATTTTTGCAACAAACCTTTTGAAGCTTTATTAGCCAAGTATGGAGTGAAGCATAAGGTAGCTACTCCTTATCATCCTCAGACTTCCGGGCAAGTTGAGCTAGCTAACAGGGAAATAAAGAACATATTGATGAAAGTGGTGAATGCAAGCAGAAAAGATTGGTCTATTAGGCTTCATGATTCATTATGGGCGTATAGAACAACTTATAAGACTATTCTCGGCATGTCTCCCTATCGTCTTGTCTATGGCAAAGCATGCCATCTCCCTGTGGAAGTTGAATACAGAGCTTGGTGGGCAATAAAGAAGCTGAATATGGACTTGATCAGAGCCGGAGCAAAGAGGTGCCTAGACCTTAATGAGATGGAGGAATTAAGAAATGATGCTTATATCAATTCCAAAGTTGCAAAACAGAGGATGAAGAAGTGGCATGATCAATTAATCTCCAACAGAGCTAACAACCCAAAGTTGTTCATGTTATCCACAACCCTGAGCTTATGACACAAAGTCATTCATATCATCCATAGCTCTGAGCTGCTCATAGCATTTAGAGGCTTGAATTCATGGGATCCCTAGTCGTTCATATCATCCACAATGTTGAGTTGTTCAAAGCATCCACACCCTTGAGCTCACTACTTGTTGTGGCACATATCATCCATAGACTTGAGTTGGTCATAGCATCTGGAGCCTTAAGCACATGACTCGGAGTTGTTCATGTCATCAACAGCCCTGAGCTATTCATAGCATTTAGACCCCTAAACCCACGACCCAAAGTCGTTCGCATCATCATAAGCCTTAGGCTATTCATAGCATCTAGAGTTGTGAGCTCATGACCCAGAATCATTATATTATCTATAACCTTGAGCTATTCATAGAAATTAAAACCATAAGTTCACGATCAAGAATCATTCATCTTATCCATAGGTCTAAGTTGTTCATAGTTTCTTGTGGTATGAGCCCATGGGATCCTGAGTCGTTGATATCATCTACAACCCTGAGCTGCTCATAGCATCTAGAGCCTTGAGCTCATGACCCAAAGTCGTTCATGTCAATCACAACCTTGAGCTGTTCATAGTTTCTTAAGTCGTAAGCTCACAACTCAGAGTTATTCATGTCATTCATGTCATCTACCGCCCTTAGCTCGTGATGCAAAATCATTCATATTATCCACTGATTCACTCATGGTAGCTTAGCTTTAAAGGCGTATCAACAAAATTTATACCTTAAATACTATTAATAAAGTAGCCAAGCTACTATAGCATAGTGGTTCTAGGATCGTTCACTGGGAAGGGTTTTCGCAAACACAAGTGATATTCAAATTAGGAAAATAGGTGATTTTCTTATGGATGTTAGCTTTAAAAGAAGATGTAAATTTTTTAGAAAGATTTAAACTAATCTAAGCTAACATTAAAGACTAAAATGAAAGGGTGTAAAAACAAGTTTCTCAAAGATAGGATAGCTATGCTCTAGCTCTTATGCAAATTGGAAATCTCAGGATAGGCTCCTCGCGTTGGGGTTGCAACTATGGTGATGCTTGCTTCCCGAACCGGTATGGATTTAGCAAATCAAGTTTTAATCCTTTAAAATGGCAAAACAGATGGTAGTGAATTTCATCAATGGTTATTCACCTTAGACTTCCTTTGAATGGCTCGTAAGAGATAACTAATGGTCTAAAGCCAAAAACTTACCAAATATTGGCAACTCAATGTCATTCCAAGTGATAAACTCACCTTTCAATGGCCATTGAAATTGGTTCTAACGGATTAATGAAAAACTTGGAATTGAAAACCTCACCTTCCAATAGCTCGTAGGAGATAACTAATGGATAGAAATCCAAAAGCTTATCAAGTATTGGCCGTTGGAAGTTGTCCAAAGGAAATAAAAACCAAACTTTGCATTAATGAACCTGATTCGCATGTGTAACTCCAAATGGGTCATTTAATCAAAAACATTTATAAAACCAATGACCTCATACTAATGTAGTAAAGCTACTATAGTATAGTGGCTCTAGGGTCGAACTCTGGGATGGGTTTTCATTCTACCAGTGATGTATTCAAAATTAGAAATTGTATTTAATGATTTCCTTAATCAAAAACTTAAAGTTTAAAAGAAAAGAAAATTTGTTTTGAAAGTGTTTGAAACTAAACTAACATAAACTAATTAAAAATGGAAGAAAGAAAGTCTCTCGGAGCTAAGGGTTGCTAGGATCAAGTTCAGAATAGAAAGTGGAAAGTTCCGGATTTTTCTCCTCGCATTGGGGATTTAACCTATAGTTATTTCCCGAACCGGTATGGGTTTAACAATGAAGATTTAATCCATAATAGGTCAATAGAAATGGTAGTCAAGGTCCATTAATGGCTTAAGACACTATGGGTCTCAACCTTGAATCACTTTCCAATGACTCGTACATGATAACTAATGGACTAATATGAATCTAGCAATAAGCATCCATAAAGACCTGAAGCTTACCATGTATTGGTCATTCAAAGTGATTCTAAGGGGTTTAAAGCAAAACTTTGGATTTAGAAGCCATTTATGAATTCCAACTACCTGAATTTAATGCACGGGAGCTTTCCACCTTTTCATCTGGACTTTTCACCTGGCTTCCTTTACTCCAAGAAACCAAAAGTTTAGCCTCTCATCCTCTGAGAAAACATCCTCAGAGGTTGTTTGGCTTCCAAGAAAAAGAAAATAGTAAAGAGAAAATGGAAAATGAGAGAGCTCTGTAAAAAATATTCTAAGTGTCAAACGTAATACGTATATTTCATCAGAGGTAATTTCCACCCCTTATATAGTCTTTACAAAAGCAAAAGCTTGTGATTGGTTAGTTACAAGGATAGGAAAGGAAATTACATCAAAAATTACATAGGAAAATATCTAAAGTGGAGTCGGCAAAAACAGAGCACACATGGGGTGTGCGAACTTCACACACCATTCGCACAGCTAAAGGGGGGTGTGCGAAATTCTCGCACACCTGGAGCAGTTGTCTTCCGAAGGCCATATCTTCCTCGTTTCAGCTCCAAATCATGCACGGTCTGAAGCGTTGGATTCTTGACTTCAAAAGATTTAAAATGGTATATAGCATGTAAAAATTGGACTTCGGGAAGTGCTCCAAAAGTGCGAAAGAAGACTGCAGCTGCTACATTTTTTATTTTTCTTCACTTTGCTTCTCTTTGGTTTTCTCCTTTGCTTGACTTGTTTTAACGATCCAAAAAGCTGTCAAAAAATTAAAACTAGCCACAAATATGATTAAAAGACATTGCTAGGTCCTTAACATGCCAATTGGACTAAAGATGGAGAACTACTACACAAAAGTGCTTAAAACATAATGCATTAAAGGTGTAAAATAGCACTTTTTGGGTAGTAATCAGAACCTTTAATGAAAAACGACTACCTTACCTTCCAGGTGCAAGAATTTTCCATGGGATTGCATCCAAGTCATCACATAACATCCATACTTTGAGAAACTAAAAGTTTTAGCCAATCATCCTCCGGGAAAACATCCTCAGAGATTGTTTGGCTTCCAAGAAAAATAAAATAGCAAAGAGAAAAGGAAAACGAGAGAGCTCTGTATATTTTCTAAGTGTAAAACGTAATATCTATTCTATCTTCCAAGAGGTGATTTCCACCCCTTATATAGTCTTTACAAAAGCAAAAGCTTGTGCTTGGTTAGTTACAAGGATAAGAAAGGAAATTACATCAAAAAAATACATAAGAAAATATCTAAAGTGGAGTTGGCAAAAAAAAAATCAAAATTCGCACCACGCATGGGTTGTGCGAATTTTGAAAGTGTTGTGCAAAAATTTCGCACAAGCCTGGAGCAGTTGTCTTCCGAAGGCCATATCTTCCTCATTTCAGCTCCAAATCGTACACGGTTTGAAGAGTTGGATTCGTGACTTCCTGAGCTTTGCAATGGTATATAGTATGTAGAAAATTGACTTCGGGAAGTGCTCCAAAAGTGCGAAAGAAGACTGAAGGAGGTGTGCGAACTTCGCACACCATTCGCACAGCTAAAGGGGGGTGTGCGAAATTCTCGCACACCTGGAGCAGTTGTCTTCCGAAGGCCATATCTTCCTCGTTTCAGCTCCAAATCATGCACGGTCTGAAGCGTTGGATTCTTGACTTCAAAAGCTTTAAAATGGTATATAGCATGTAAAAATTGGACTTCGGAAAGTGCTCCAAAAGTGCGAAAGAAGACTGCAGCTGCTACATTTTGATTTTTCTTCACTTTGCTTCTCTTTGGTTTTCTCCTTTGCTTGACTTGTTTTAACGATCCAAAAAGCTGTCAAAAAATTAAAACTAGCCACAAATATGATTAAAAGACATTGCTAGGTCCTTAACATGCCAATTGGACTAAAGATGGAGAACTACTACACAAAAGTGCTTAAAACATAATGCATTAAAGGTGTAAAATAGCACTTTTTGGGTAGTAATCAGAACCTTTAATGAAAAACGACTACCTTACCTTCCAGGTGCAAGAATTTTCCATGGGATTGCATCCAAGTCATCACATAACATCCATACTTTGAGAAACTAAAAGTTTTAGCCAATCATCCTCCGGGAAAACATCCTCAGAGGTTGTTTGGCTTCCAAGAAAAATAAAATAGCTAAGAGAAAAGGAAAACGAGAGAGCTCTGTATATTTTCTAAGTGTAAAACGTAATATCTATTCTATCTTCCAAGAGGTGATTTCCACCCCTTATATAGTCTTTACAAAAGCAAAAGCTTGTGCTTGGTTAGTTACAAGGATAAGAAAGGAAATTACATCAAAAAAATACATAAGAAAATATCTAAAGTGGAGTTGGCAAAAAAAAAATCAAAATTCGCACCACGCATGGGTTGTGCGAATTTTGAAAGTGTTGTGCAAAAATTTCGCACAAGCCTGGAGCAGTTGTCTTCCGAAGGCCATATCTTCCTCATTTCAGCTCCAAATTGTACACGGTTTGAAGAGTTGGATTTGTGACTTCCTGAGCTTTGCAATGGTATATAGTATGTAGAAAATTGACTTCGGGAAGTGCTCCAAAAGTGTGAAAGAAGACTGAAGGAGGTGTGCGAACTTCGCACACCATTCGCACAGCTAAAGGGGGGTGTGCGAAATTCTCGCACACCTGGAGCAGTTGTCTTCCGAAGGCCATATCTTCCTCGTTTCAGCTCCAAATCATGCACGGTTTGAAGCGTTGGATTCTTGACTTCAAAAGCTTTAAAATGGTATATAGCATGTAAAAATTGGACTTCGGGAAGTGCTCCAAAAGTGCGAAAGAAGACTGCAGCTGCTACATTTTGATTTTTCTTCACTTTGCTTCTCTTTGGTTTTCTCCTTTGCTTGACTTGTTTTAACGATCCAAAAAGCTGTCAAAACATTAAAACTAGCCACAAATATGATTAAAAGACATTGCTAGGTCCTTAACATGCCAATTGGACTAAAGATGGAGAACTACTACACAAAAGTGCTTAAAACATAATGCATTAAAGGTGTAAAATAGCACTTTTTGGGTAGTAATCACTCCCCCCAACTGACACATTGCTAGTCCCTGAGCAATGAAGGAGAGAAAAAAGAAAGAAAAATAGATAATATAGTAATTTACAAAATCATGCTGATCACTCCAAAAAATAACCAAGTGGCATGATTGAATCAAACACTCTCGTGGCAAGTCAAGGATATAAAACTCAATCATCAACACGAGTCATCAAATAACTTACTTATCACAACATTCAAAGAGCGGCCATTATGCAAATTTGAGTATCAAAATAATTTCCACTTCCAAAGGATCAATTCTTAATCTTCCACAAAAATCTAAGTGTTAAGGTGCTTAGTTTCCAGTTATAGTATGTCAAACTATATTCTCCCCCAAACTAAGGTTTTTCTCCAACTTTAGCAACACTAACTCATATATAAAAGGCTAAGAACGCACCCTTCCTTCTTTTTTTTTTTTTTTTTTTTTTTTTTTTTTTTTTGTTAAATGTCACTCCACCCATCCACCCATGTAACGAGCAGTGAGGTCGGTGAACTCCCAACCAGTAAAGGCTTAGGGCACCAGGCTTTAAAGATTTTCACCATATACCCCTCGGACCTTGCTCGGGTTTCAAAGCAAGTGAAGCAAAAATTATTTTCATAAGACACATTGGCCTTTAATAAGGTGTCCCAACACTAATAGAATGAGGTCAATGGCACCAAGTCGATAATTTCCAAAGTTTAGGGGGGTGAGAAAGTTTTCCATCTTATAACTGGAATCTAATGTGTTCAGTGTGTGAAAAGATTAGAGTGGAAGACTTAAGCTTGAAAACAAAACAAGCTTCAACAATTTATCAATTTTAATAAGCATAATACAAACTCTGAGACTATGGCAATAAGATAAGAATTTAATTTCTCCCATTTACTTTTGAGAATTTATCTTTGAGAAAACAAAGAGAGTTTGCAAAAAAATTGTTAGCAAAATAACTTAACAAATTCAACAAATTACTTCCTCAACTCTCCCCCCAACTAAGATGAACATTGTCCCCAATGTTTCAAAAGCAAGCGATAATATAAGGGAGGAAGTGATACCTCCTGATAGTAAGGGACTCTGAATGAACAGGAGAAACCACATGTTGCATAAGAAAAGGAAAATCATAAGAGTGATAAAAAGAGGAAATAAAATGGAATAGCTAAAATACACTAAAAGAGAAGATGTCTATATAAACTGAGAAAGTACAATATACAAAATAAACATGGAATACATCCAATCCCAGTATAAAAGTGGTCCAAAATATATAAGATATCCCAAAACGTAGCATATAGATACAAAAAAGGAGAGGAGTGATCGTATGATCAAGTAGTAGGCTCCTCTGGTGGATAGGAGGGGTCCTCCGCTGCAACTGTGGAAGGCACCGCTACAGGTGGAGCTGGTGGCACAAGACCGAGGTGCTGCTGAATCTCACGGAGAATGAGAGTCTGCTGGTCCTGCTGAGTCTGGAAGTGGTCCATGCGCTCCATAATGGCCGTCTGAGTAGTGGTCAAAGTCTGGAAAGAAGTGAGCAAGGCACGATACTCTGGACCAGGGATAGTAATGGGCGGCTCTGATGTAGGAGGAACAATAGGTGGGGCATCAGATGATGCTGCCTCCGGTACTGGCTGTGGAGGGTCTGTAGTGGACGGAGCAGAAGGGACTTCCCTTGGCTCGGGAAGTTCTGGGGACTGGCGATGGAGCCATATCTGAGTCCATTGGTCAAGAGAGAAGCTCTCTCGACAATGGCGACGGGGCTCTGAACGAGGGTCTGTAGGAAAACCCATATGCGCCAAAACATGGCATAGCAGCCGAGGGAAAAGTAAAGGAATGGAGTCTGCCCTCGCAAGATGCCGCGTATGCACCTTCTCCTCAAAATGGAGGAAAACGGCCATAATCAAATGATGGGGGCCAAAATAGTAGCCCTCAGAGATACGGATCTGTACTTTATGCTGAAGAGGAAAAAGATTGGCGCGAAGCACCACATCAACTAGGAGCATCTCTAGGGGAAGCTCTCTCCTCAAAATGGTCCTCTGGGAAGATGTCCCTCGAGATAGGATACGAACCATGTTCCACTCAGAAAATGGGACCCAACGTCTAAATGTAGCGGGATCTACTGGTGCAAAAGGGATATGGAAGGCATCGGCAATCTGTCTAGCCCCCAAAATACTCTGGCGTCCATCAATGGTAAAAAGGATCGAGGCAGGTACCGGGACGCCACGAGTAGTCATAGACTGGTAAAAGTCTAAAACTACTCGAGGATAAAAGAACTGGGGCAGAGTCATAAATGGTATAAGATGGTACCTCTCAAGTAGGTGGTATGAATCCCGCAACTCAGGCTGCTGTCGCATAAGAGAGTGATCGAAATATGCCTCGACATGAAAGTCTCTCGATCGGCAATCTGAATTGCCCTCAATGGGCAAGCTGGGTCTACGGCGCCTGGCGGAAGAAGGCTGAGACTGTGAATCCCGAGGTGCTCTGGAGGAGTCTCCTGGGTCTGAAGTCTTGGCTCTCATTGTAGGAGGACTCCGAGGCGGAACTTGTGAAGGGGCCACAGACGTGGCAGATGCTCTCCTCGTATGGTATCTGCTTTGAGGGGCAGAATCAGGTAAATGTGAGGGTGCAGCTAGTGGGGCCCGCACAGGGGCAGCTCTCTGACTGCTTTGGGAAGCTGTGGTAGATCCTCCTTGGGTCTTCGGCATGATAGATCGATGAAATGAGGCGCAGAGGCTTGGGATTAGGGAAGGTAGGGATGGAGAAGCTGAGATTTTTGCACGGGGGGGGGGGGTGGTGTGCGAAATTTTCGCACAGGGTAGGGGGGGTGTGCGAGTTTCGCACACCTCAAGGGGGTGTGCGAGTTTCGCACACCTCAAGGGGGTGTGCGAGTTTCGCACACCTCAAGGGGGTGTGCGAAATTTTCGCACAGGGTACTATTCACCCGTGCGTTTGAAGAATTTGGGCTTGATGGAGATGGTGAAAATTTGTGGCCTTTGAGGGCGGGAAAAGCTGGCTTAGGTATGAAAAAGATTTTTCATGATGATTAGGCTTGAAAATTGGGAGCTTTTCAAAAGGAAAATTGAGAATTGGGAGCTCCCATGGCCGGCGGCAATGGGTTTCTTATGAAGAAACCATGGCTTGAATGCTTATGGTTTAGGCTTTGGCTTGATAAGAACAAGGTTTGGATTGAATTATGGATGGATTTAGAGGGTTGGGTGAAGATTTGAAAAGATTTTGATGGTGGAAGGAGATGAAATTGCCGAAAATGGGAAGTGGTGAATAGTGGATGGCGCGGCTATGGAGTGGAGCTATGGATAATGGCTGCCATGGTGGTGTTGATGATGACGGATGATGAAGGAAAGGAGCTTTGTGGATGGCAATGGGTGATCGGAAGAGAGGTTTTGAGAGAATTGGAGAAGAAGCTAAGTCTTTGAAGTGGAGAACAAAGCTTTTTAAAGAGAAAAATGAATTTCGCACAGGGGAAAATGGTGTGCGAAATTTTCGCATACCTGTGATTCTCCAAGACAGAGAGCATGGTTTTTGAAAATTGGCGCAAAAAACGAATTCGCACAAGGTTCGCATACCTGTGAAATTCGCACAGGGGACCGAGAGCATGTAATTTTTGAAAAGTGGTGCAAAAATGGAATTCGCACAGGGTAAATGGTGTGCGAATTTTGCTGAGCCTTGTCTTATCTCCCCTGTTTTTCCTTGTTTTCACCAAGACTTCATTCTTCAAGCCTTCCTTCCTACATGTTAGCACAAAAAAACACAATTCAAACCACATTAGAATGAAATTAAAGTCAAAAATAGAAATCAAAACATGCATAAACACAAGAAAACACTAGATTAAACTAAAATCAACTTAAAAGAAAACAAAAAGATGAACTTTTTAGTCTTTGGAGAGACTAAGTTCAACCATGAACCAAGTGTTTTCATGTTGGAGGTGGATCAAGGAGGATGAATTCCTCCTTGTCTCGGGAAAAAGATTCAATATAGGGTTTGAGACGATGCCCATTAACTTTGAAAGTTCGAGTGCTATTGAAGTTGAGTAGTTCCACTACTCCATTTGGTTGAACTTCATGAATTATGAAAGGACCCGTCCATCTTGATTTCAATTTTCCCGGAAAAAGATGAAGCTTAGAGTCATAAAGCAAGACTCTTTGTCCCTTGGTAAAATTCTTTTGATTTACCAATTGATCATGCCATTTCTTCAACCTCTCCTTTGCAATTTTTGAATTGAGGTAAGCATCATTCCTCATTTCCTCCAATTCATTCAAATCCAAACATCTTTTCAACCCGGCTCTTGTCAAATCCATGTTGAGTTTTTTGATTGCCCACCATGCTTTGTATTCAATCTCCACTGGAAGATGGCACACTTTGCCATAAACAAGGCGATAAGGGGACATTCCAAGAATGGTCTTGTAAGCGGTCCTATACGCCCATAAGGAATCTATGAGCTTAATAGACCAATCCTTCCTATTCACATTCACCACCTTCATTAATATATTCTTGATCTCCCGGTTGGCTAACTCAACTTGGCCACTTGTTTGAGGGTGATAGGGTGTAGCTACCTTGTGCTTAACCCCATATTTGGCTAGAAGAGTCTCAAAAGGTTTATTGCAAAAGTGGGTTCCTCCATCACTGATAATGGCCTTAGGCACTCCAAATCTTGCAAAGATGTTGTCCTTGAGGAATTTAAGAACCACCTTATGATCATTGCTCCTACATGGGATTGCTTCTACCCACTTAGAGACATAATCCACTCCCACCAAAATGTAGGAATGTCCAAATGACATTGGAAATGGTCCCATGAAGTCTATCCCCCAAACATCAAAGACATCCACTATCAAGATGGGATTCAAGGGCATCATATTTCGGCGTGTTAGCTTACCAAGCCTTTGACACCGATCACATCCCTTGCACATAGAGTGGGCATCCTTGAAAAGAGAGGGCCACCAAAAACCTGATTGGATCACTTTCATTGCTGTTTTCTGGGAGGCAAAGTGACCTCCACATGCATTATCATGGCAATGGGAAAGAATTCCTAACTGCTCTTGTTCAGGAACACATTTCCTTATGATTTGATCCGCACAATATTTGAAGAGAAAGGGCTCCTCCCAATAATAGGCATGGATCTTAGCAAAGAAATGCCTCTTGTCTTGGGCACTCCACTCACTTGGTACTTCTCCAGTAACCAAGAAATTTGCAATGTGAGAATACCATGGAGCTACCTCTATTGACATGAGAGACTCCTCAGGGAAGTCATCATTGATAGGCAAACCATGTGAGTCATGTGATATCACAAGTCTTGACAAGTGGTCAGCTACCACATTTTCTACTCCCTTTTTATCCCTTATTTGGAGATTAAATTCTTGGAGCAAAAGGATCCATCTTATCAATCTTGCCTTGGCATCTTGCTTGGTTAGCAAGTACTTCAAGGCGGAATGGTCAGTGAACACCACTATAGAGGACCCTACCAAATAAGCACGAAACTTATCCAAGGCAAAAACTACTGCTAACAACTCCTTCTCAGTAGTTGTGTAGTTCCTTTGAGCCTCGTTCAAAGTTTTGCTCGCATAATAAATCACATAGGGCTTTCCATCTTCTCTTTGCCCTAAGACAGCCCCCATAGCAAGGTCACTTGCATCACACATTACCTCAAAAGGTAATTTCCAATTTGGGGCTCTCACTATTGGTGCTGTTGTGAGGAATTGCTTCAGTTCCTCAAAACTCTTCTGACACTTCTCATCCCACACAAACTTGGCATCTTTTACCAAGAGTTCACAAAGAGGCTTTGAGATTTTGGAGAAATCCTTAATGAACCTCCTATAGAACCCGGCATGTCCTAAGAATTGCCTAATTCCTTTAACATTTGTGGGAGGTGGCAACTTAACAATTAGCTCCACCTTTGCCTTATCTACCTCAATGCCCTTCTTGGAGATGATATGTCCTAAGACAATTCCCTGTTGTACCATAAAATGGCACTTCTCCCAATTTAGCACTAGGTCTTTCTCAATACATCTTTGGAGAACGGCTTCTAAATGCAACAAACACTCCTCATAAGAACTTCCATAAACAGTGATGTCATCCATGAAGACTTCCATGATGCGTTCCACCATATCACTGAAGATGCTTAGCATACATCTTTGGAAAGTTGCAGGAGCATTACATAACCCAAAGGGCATTCTCCTATACGCAAAAGTACCAAAGGGGCAAGTAAAGGTTGTCTTTTCTTGATCTTCCAAATCAATCTCTATTTGGAAGTACCCCGAGTACCCATCCAGAAAACAGTAGAAAGGATGTCCTGAGACTCTCTCAAGGACTTGGTCCATGAAAGGCAAAGGGAAATGGTCCTTCCTAGTCACTGAATTCAACCTCCTATAGTCTATACACACCCTCCATCTTGAGGTAGGACGTGTAGAGACTTCCTCCCCTTTCTCATTCTGGACCACAGTGATTCCAGATTTCTTTGGGACTACTTGGGTGGGGCTCACCCACAAACTGTCTGAAATGGGATATATGATCCCAGCTTGGAGTAGCTTCAGAACTTCACCCCTCACCACCTCTTGCATGTGAGGATTCAACCTCCTCTGGGCCTGCCTCACTGGTTTTGCATCATCCTCCATATAGATATGGTGGGTGCACACCAAAGGGCTAATCCCTTTCAGATCAGAAATTTGCCATCCAATGGCTTTCTTGCATTTCCTGAGGACTCCCAAAAGATTATCCTCTTGATCAATAGTAAGAGTTGAAGAAATCACCACTGGACATTTCTCATTTTCCTCCAAATATGCATATTTCAAATCAACAGGAAGTGGCTTCAAAACAAGTTTTGGAGGGTCCTCCACAGTTGCTTCTTGTGAGTCTTCCTGGTTGAACAGTGGTAAGATCTCTTCCCGTCTCCTCCAAGGAGACATGATGGCTAGAACATCAGAGGGTTGAGGTAACCCTTCTTCAAACATTTCAAGGTTTTCACTCAAGCTCTCTTGTAAATTCTTGTCACAATGCTCTTCAACCAAGGTGTTGATCAAGCACACCTCCTCCAATCCTTCCTCTTCTTCTGGTCTTCTGGGTGAAGATGCCTCTTGCATAGGTGGAATATGTTTAATTCCAAGGTCATATTCCCAAATGTGAGCTGCATCACCCCATTTCTACAATTGATAATGGCATTGGAGGTAGCTAGGAAAGGTCTCCCAAGGATGATTGGTACATAGTTTGCTTCCTTCACAATGGGATCAGTATCAAGCACAACAAAATCCACAAGATAGTAGAATTTGTCCACTTGAACTAGAACATCCTCTATCACCCCTCTTGGGATTTTGACTGACCTATCAGCTAGGGAGAGAGTGATGGTTGTGGGCTTCAATCCTCCAAGTCCCAGTTGCTTGTACACAGAGTATGGGAGCAAATTCACACTTGCCCCCAAGTCTAGTAAAGCTTTCTCCACATGTGTCCCTCCAATGTTGACTGAAATGGTGGGGCATCCCGGATCTTTGTACTTAACTGGAGACTTACTCTGAATGATAGCACTTACTTGCTCAGTGAGGAATGCATTCTTTGTCACATGTAACCCTCTCTTGACCGTGCACAAGTCCTTTAGAAACTTTGCATATGTGGGGACTTGCTTGATCATATCAAGTAAGGGTATATTCACCTTCACTTGTCTCAAGACTTCAAGAATTTCTGATGAATTCTTGATTTCCTTCTTTCCATGTAAAGCTTGAGGAAAAGGGGGAGGCATATGTTTCTTCATCATATCCTCTTTAATCACTATCCTTGGCTCTTCTTCAATGCTTGATTTGGATGCACTTTTCTTCCCACTCTTCTCTTCTTGGTTATTGCTCTCTTTAACCAAGGTTTTCTTTGACATGAGTTCTTCATCTTGCCTCAACTTAGGCAGGGGTTGATCAACCTCTTTTCCACTCCTTAAAGTGATCACAGCTTTAACCTCCCTCAACTTTGAAAACTCCCCCTCTTGGGTTTCAACTTCATGAACACCCTTGGGATTTTGGCTTGGTTGAGAGGGAAACTTTCCCTTCTCATTCACAGTGTTGAGGTTGGTAAGCCTAGAGATGGAGTATTGAATATTATCTATCTTCTGAGATAGATCATTTTGCATCCCCTCCATTCTCTTAATTTGAGAACTCTCAACATTTTCAATCTTTTGATGCAATTGGGAGTTGATTGCCTTTTGTTCACCCACAAAGTCACCCATGACTTTACTTAGGTTCACAATGGCTTGCTCTACTGAAGAGGTTTGTTGAGGTGCTTGGGTTTGGGCTTGTGGTTGGTATGGAGGTGGTCTTGGTTTCCAAGAAAAATTTGGGTGGTTTCTCCAGCTTGAATTATAGGTGTTTCCATAAGGTGCATTGTTGTTAGGCCTAAATTGCCCCACAACATTGGCTTGATCACCTAACATCTCTCTCACAGCTGGCATGGTTGGGCACTCATCTACCACATGATCACATGATTGGCAAATGGTGCATGGCATGACATGGGCTTGGGTCTCGGAAATGGCTTGGACTTCATGTATCTTTTTCAACTCAAGTTCTTCCAACCTCCTTGCTATTGTTGCCACTTTAGCTTTCATGTCCATATCTTCACTTAATACATACATTCCACCTTTTGGATTTTGGGTTGGTTGAGAGGGAAACTTCCCTTTCTCTCTTGAGTTGGGCTCATCCCATCCTCTTGACACTTCAGACACATAACTTAAAAAGTCCATGGCTTCTTCCGGATTCTTGCTCATAAAATCTCCTCCACACATGGTTTCAAGAATTTGCTTCATGGAGGAAGACATCCCATCATAGAAATAGCTCACCAAGAGCCATGTATCAAAGCCATGATGAGGACAAGCATTGATGGCCTCCATATACCTTTCCCAACATTCATGGAACTTCTCATTTTCTTTTGCAGAAAAGTTTGAGATTTGTCTCTTCAACCCATTGGTCCTATGGGTGGGGAAAATTTTCTTCAAAAATTCGCCCTGAAGATCAACCCAATTCCTTATGCTCCTTGGCCTTAAAGAATTAAGCCATATTTTTGCCTTATCCTTCAAACTGAAAGGGAATAGCTTGAGTCTCATCAAGTCTATTGAAGCTCCTCCCTCTCTAAAGGTATTGCACACCTCCTCAAACTCCTTGATGCGGGCATATGGATTCTCACTCTCCATTCCATGGAAAGTTGGTAGAAGGGGCACAATATGGGGCCTTATAACCAACTGCTCAAGAGGAGGCAGGATGCATGAGGGTGCACTCATCCTTGGTGGATGCATTCTATCCCTCATGGATAAATATGCATTGGGATTACCCCCTTGACCTTGTTGAGAATTCTGATCCTCTGGTGGAGGGTCCATGATGTTAACACTAATATCCAACTCTGTGTCTTGAGGATTCTCAATCCTTACTAATCTTCCCTCTTGGTCCCGAATCCAATAGGGCATGCAAAAGTTACAACTTACCTGAAATAAAACAAAAACAACCAAAAACAAAAGAAACCTAGAAAAAAGTTAAGGTTAGAAAGAAAATGAAAATAAACCTAACAAAAATAAAATGAAAGGAAATGCAATTAGTGAAAAAGGAATTCACCAAACTTGTGATGGAAATCACAAGTAGCCTCTAAAAGGTTGCATCACTGTATTGTGGCACCATCACCGGCAACGGCGCCATTTTGATTCGCATGTGTAACTCCAAATGGGTCATTTAATCAAAAACATTTATAAAACCTATGACCTCATACTAATTTAGTAAAGCTACTATAGTATAGTGGCTCTAGGGTCGAACTCTGGGATGGGTTTTCATTCTACCAGTGATGTATTCAAAATTAGAAATTGTATTTAATGATTTCCTTAATCAAAAACTTAAAGTTTAAAAGAAAAGAAAATTTGTTTTGAAAGTGTTTGAAACTAAACTAACATAAACTAATTAAAAATGGAAGAAAGAAAGTCTCTCGGAGCTAAGGGTTGCTAGGATCAAGTTCAGAATAGAAAGTGGAAAGTTCCGGATTTTTCTCCTCGCATTGGGGATTTAACCTATAGTTATTTCCCGAACCGGTATGGGTTTAACAATGAAGATTTAATCCATAATAGGTCAATAGAAATGGTAGTCAAGGTCCATTAATGGCTTAAGACACTATGGGTCTCAACCTTGAATCACTTTCCAATGACTCGTACATGATAACTAATGGACTAATATGAATCTAGCAATAAGCATCCATAAAGACCTGAAGCTTACCATGTATTGGTCATTCAAAGTGATTCTAAGGGGTTTAAAGCAAAACTTTGGATTTAGAAGCCATTTATGAATTCCAACTACCTGAATTTAATGCACGGGAGCTTTCCACCTTTTCATCTGGACTTTTCACCTGGCTTCCTTTACTCCAAGAAACCAAAAGTTTAGCCTCTCATCCTCTGAGAAAACATCCTCAGAGGTTGTTTGGCTTCCAAGAAAAAGAAAATAGTAAAGAGAAAATGGAAAATGAGAGAGCTCTGTAAAAAATATTCTAAGTGTCAAACGTAATACGTATATTTCATCAGAGGTAATTTCCACCCCTTATATAGTCTTTACAAAAGCAAAAGCTTGTGATTGGTTAGTTACAAGGATAGGAAAGGAAATTACATCAAAAATTACATAGGAAAATATCTAAAGTGGAGTCGGCAAAAACAGAGCACGCATGGGGTGTGCGAACTTCGCACACCATTCGCACAGCTAAAGGGGGGTGTGCGAAATTCTCGCACACCTGGAGCAGTTGTCTTCCGAAGGCCATATCTTCCTCGTTTCAGCTCCAAATCATGCACGGTCTGAAGCGTTGGATTCTTGACTTCAAAAGCTTTAAAATGGTATATAGCATGTAAAAATTGGACTTCGGAAAGTGCTCCAAAAGTGCGAAAGAAGACTGCAGCTGCTACATTTTGATTTTTCTTCACTTTGCTTCTCTTTGGTTTTCTCCTTTGCTTGACTTGTTTTAACGATCCAAAAAGCTGTCAAAAAATTAAAACTAGCCACAAATATGATTAAAAGACATTGCTAGGTCCTTAACATGCCAATTGGACTAAAGATGGAGAACTACTACACAAAAGTGCTTAAAACATAATGCATTAAAGGTGTAAAATAGCACTTTTTGGGTAGTAATCAGAACCTTTAATGAAAAACGACTACCTTACCTTCCAGGTGCAAGAATTTTCCATGGGATTGCATCCAAGTCATCACATAACATCCATACTTTGAGAAACTAAAAGTTTTAGCCAATCATCCTCCGGGAAAACATCCTCAGAGGTTGTTTGGCTTCCAAGAATAATAAAATAGCAAAGAGAAAAGGAAAACGAGAGAGCTCTGTATATTTTCTAAGTGTAAAACGTAATATCTATTCTATCTTCCAAGAGGTGATTTCCACCCCTTATATAGTCTTTACAAAAGCAAAAGCTTGTGCTTGGTTAGTTACAAGGATAAGAAAGGAAATTACATCAAAAAAATACATAATAAAATATCTAAAGTGGAGTTGGCAAAAAAAAAATCAAAATTCGCACCACGCATGGGTTGTGCGAATTTTGAAAGTGTTGTGCAAAAATTTCGCACAAGCCTGGAGCAGTTGTCTTCCGAAGGCCATATCTTCCTCATTTCAGCTCCAAATCGTACACGGTTTGAAGAGTTGGATTCGTGACTTCCTGAGCTTTGCAATGGTATATAGCATGTAGAAAATTGACTTCGGGAAGTGCTCCAAAAGTGCGAAAGAAGACTGAAGCTACTGTCCTCTTTGCTTCTCTTCACTTTGCTTCTCTTTGCTTCTCTCCTTTACTTGGCTTGTCTTAATGATCCAAAAGGCTGTAAAAACACTAAAACTAGCCACAAATATGATTAGAAGTCATTGCTAGGTCCTTAACATGCCAATTGGAATAAAGATGGAGAATTACTACACAAAAGTGCTTAAAAGATATTGAATTAAAGGTGTAAAATAGCACTTTTTGGGTAGTAATCACTCCCCCCAACCAACACATTGCTAGTCCCTGAGCAATGAAGGAGAGAAAAATAAAGAAAAATATATAATATAATAATTTACAAAATCATGTTGATCACTCCAAAAAATAATCAAGTGGCATGATTGACATCCATGGATCAATAAAGATGTGAAACTCAACCTATAATAAGACTTGTCAAAGCATTCACTTGATCATAGAGTACAAAGAATGGATATTATGCAAGTTTAAGCATCAAAAGAATTTCCACTCTCAAAAGATCCAAATCAAATTCTTCCACTAAAAGCTAAGTGTTAATGTGATTAGTTTTCGAGTATAGTATGGATAACTATCATCTCCTTCCAACCGAAGTCTTTCTTTAAGCTTAGAAAAATTAACCATCTCTTGATAGGCTAGGAACGCACCTCTTATTCATAATTCTTTTCACTTACTAAACTTAACCAATTCACCCATGTAACAAGCAGAGGATCGGTGACTCCCAACCAATAAAGGCTTAGGGCACCAGGCTTTAAAGGCTTTCGCCACCCCTTCGGACCATGCTCAGGTTTCAAGGCAAGCAAAGAAGTTTATTCTATTTCTTTTTCTTTTTCTTTTTCTTTTTCTTTTTTTGAAAGACTCATTGGTCTTTATGAGGTGTCCCAACATTATTAAAGAGAGGTTAAAGGTGTCAAATTATAATTTCTCAAGCTTAGAGGGTGAGATAGTTTCACATCTTATAACCCGAATCTAATGTATGTGTGTGCGAATAGCTTAAGGTGGAAGAGATATGTTTGCATGCAATGGGAGTTTCAACAATTCATCAACTTTTAGAAGAGCATAATACAAACTCTAAGACTCATGTAATCAAGTTGAAACTCGACTTCTCTCATTTAATTTTTGAGAGTTAATCCTTAATATCCATGGAGTTTAAAGCAAAAATTTTAAAATTTAAACAAAAAGTAGCTAATTTAACTAAGTATGATAAAAATTTAAACTAATACTTACTTCCTCATCTCTCCCCCCAACCGAGATGAACATTGTCCTCAATGTTTGAATCGAAAATAAGGAGGAAGGAAGTGGTACCTCATGTGATGTGGACTTGGAGTTGAGAAGGTTGAACCACCTGTTTCAAAATTCAAAAATTGAATGAGAGAGGAATTTATACTAAATATTTACAAAAATGATGAGTCGGCCCCACTTTGAGCAGCTGAGGACAAGGCTCAAAGGCTTGGGATTGGGGAGGGTAGGGATGAAGAAGCTAAAAAATTCGCACAAGGGGATGTGTTGTGTGAGTTTCGCACAACACAATATGTTGTGCGAGTTTCGCACAAGGCACTATTCACCCGCCCAAATGCAAAATTGGATTCTTTCAAATAGCCATAACTTCTTCGTTTCAAATCCAAATCGCACACCGTTTGAAGCATTGGACTCCTGAATTCCTAAGCTTAAAAAAGAGATATGCTATGCATAATTTGAGCTCCATAAAGTGCTCCAAAAACGTGTCCAATAGTAGAAAAATGGGGTGCGGCTGCAACATTTCCGTTCAGCTTTGCACAGTCATCTTCAAACGGCCATAACTTCTTCGTTTCAACTCCAAATCGAGCACCGTTTGAACCTATGGACTCCTAACTTCCCAAGCTTTGAAACGAGATATAGTACACATGAAATGAACTTCGGGAAGTGATCGAAATGGGGTGGTGCGAATTGCTCTATTTTGGTTTTTCTCCCCTGTTTTCCCTTGTTTTCACCATAACTTCGATTTTTGCAAGCATCATACCTGCATGAACACTTCAAAACTCATCTTAAAAACATATTAAAACTAAATGAAAGCTAAGAATTAAAACTAAAGCATGCATAAATTTAAAGAAATCATAGAATTTAAATGTAGCATGTACCCCAAAAAGAAGATGAACTATCTAGCTCATCCTCACTCACACACCCACTTCATGCTGAATTCCCCCTGGATCCCAAAAAAAAATTGGCATCCTTCCTTTTTGGTCCAAGGGAATTCGTTTCTTTTCTCTTCCCTGGAGAAGTGGATGCTTTAAAGGGTTCAGGTAACCCTTTATCATCTTGAACCTTATGATTTTCAATGGAAGGTTGGTCCATAGAGTTGTCATAGCAATCCCCCATCAAAGTGTCGATCTTCAACACTTTCCTTGATCTTTTTGCATTGATTCCTTGAAGGTTATGGTGGGGTTGAGGAGGAAGCTTCCTTTTCCCCCTTTCTATGTCGAGATTGGTGAGCTTCTCAATGGAGTCTTGAACTTTTTCTATCCTTAGTGATAGATCATTATAAACCCCCTCTATTCTTACATTTATTAAACTCTCCAAATTATCAATCTTTTCATTAAGATGAGAGTTGATCTTTTGTTGCTCACCTACAAAGTCCTCCATGACTTTGCTTATCTTCAAAATGGCTTGCTCCAATGAAAATGTACTCATTGATGGTTGAGGTTGAGGTTTGGGTTGTAAGGTTGGGATGGTTTATATACTCAAATGAAGTTGGCATGGCTTGTGGTTGTGCTTCAGTATGCACATTCCTCAATTCAAACTCTTCTATCCTTCTAGCCATAGATGCTAGCTTTGCCTTCATGCTCATGTCTTCATTCAAAGCATACTTACTACCCCATTGGCTTTGTTGAACTTGCCTTTTCCCTAATTCAATCCGATCCCTCATGGATAAGTATGCAAATTTGTCCTTCTCATGATCATAATGAGAGCTTTGATCTTCATGTGGAATTTCCATTTCTAAAAAAAAAATGATATTCAACTAAGGCTCTTTTCTTCAACTTGTACCAGGGTTCCCTCTTGGTCTCAAATCCAACAAGGAATGCACAAATTGAAATTAAAACAAAAATAAAAGAAAAGAGAATAAAAAAATTTAACTAAATAAAAACTAAACTAAAAAAAAATTATAAGAAAACTCACCAAACTTGTGATGAAGATCACAAGTTACCCTTAATGGTTGCTTCACTGTGCTTGTGGCACCTTCCCCGGTAACGGCGCCATTTGATTTGACTCATGGTTCGATCCCCGGCAATGGCGACATTTGATTCGACTCATGGTAGCTTAGCTTTAAAGGCGTATCAACAAAATTTATACCTTAAATACTATTACTAAAGTAGCCAAGCTACTATAGCATAGTGGTTCTAGGATCGTTCACTGGGAAGGGTTTTCGCAAACACTAGTGATATTCAAATTAGGAAAATAGGTGATTTTCTTATGGATGTTAGCTTTAAAAGAAGATGTAAATGTTTTAGAACGATTTAAACTAATCTAAGCTAACATTAAAGACTAAAATGAAAGGGTGTAAAAACAAGTTTCTCAAATATAGCATAGTTATGCTCTGGCTTTTATGCAAATTGGAAATCTCAGGATAGGCTCCTCGCGTTGGGGTTGCAACTATGGTGATGCTTGCTTCCCGAACCGGTATGGATTTAGCAAATCAAGTTTTAATCCTTTAAAATGGCAAAACAGATGGTAGTGAATTTCATCAATGGTTATTCACCTTAGACTTCCTTTGAATGGCTCATAAGAGATAACTAATGGTCTAAAGCCAAAAGCTTACCAAATATTGGCAACTCAATGTCATTCCAAGTGATAAACCCACCTTTCAATGGCCATTGAAATTGGTTCTAACGGATTAATGAAAAACTTGGAATTGAAAACCTCACCTTCCAATAGCTCGTAGGAGATAACTAATGGATAAAAATCCAAAAGCTTATCAAGTATTGGCCGTTGGAAGTTGTCCAAAGGAAATAAAAACCAAACTTTGCATTAATGAACCTTTAATGAAAAATGACTACCTTACCTTCCAGGTGCAAGAATTTTCCATGGGATTGCATCCAAGTCATCACATAACATCCATACTTTGAGAAACTAAAATTTTTAGCCAATCATCCTTCGGGAAAACATCCTCAGAGGTTGTTTGGCTTCCAAGAAAAATAAAATAGCAAAGAGAAAAGGAAAACGAGAGAGCTCTGTATATTTTCTAAGTGTAAAACGTAATATCTATTCTATCTTCCAAGAGGTGATTTCCACCCCTTATATAGTCTTTACAAAAGCAAAAGCTTGTGATTGGTTAGTTACAAGGATAAGAAAGGAAATTACATCAAAAAATACATAATAAAATATCTAAAGTGGAGTCGGCAAAAACAGAGCAAAATTCGCACCACGCATGGGCTGTGCGAATTTTGAAAGTGTTGTGCGAATTTCGCACAAGCCTGGAGCAGTTGTCTTCCGAAGGCCATATCTTCCTCATTTCAGCTCCAAATCGTACACGGTTTGAAGCGTTGGATTCTTGACTTCCTGAGCTTTGAAATGGTATATATAATGTAGAAAATGGACTTCGGGAAGTGCTCCAAAAGTGCGAAAGAAGACCGCAGCTGCTGTCCTCTTTGCTTCTCTTCACTTTGCTTGCTTTTCCTCTTTGCTTCTCTTTGCTTCTCTCCTTTACTTGGCTTGTCTTAATGATCCAAAAGGCTGTAAAAACACTAAAACTAGACACAAATATGATTATAAGTCATTTATTGGTCCTTAAAATGCCAATTGGAATAAAGATGGAGAATTACTACACAAAAGTGCTTAAAAGATATTGAATTAAAGGTGTAAAATAGCACTTTTTGGGTAGTAATCATCCACTACCCTAAGCTACTCATAGCATCTAGAGGCCTTAGCTCCCGAGATATCAAGTCATTCATATCATTCACAATGCTTAGTTGTTCAAAGCATCCATAGCCTTAAGCTTATGACCCGGAGTGGCACATATCATCTATAGCCTTGAGCTATTCATAATATTTAGAGCCCTATGCTTTTCATAAAATTTGAAGCCCTAAGATCATGACCCGGAATCATTCATGTCATCCCTAACCCTGAATTTTCATAGCATTTGAAGCCTTGAGTTGTTGACCTGGAGTCATTCATGTCCACCACAACCTTGAGTTGTTATCGCATCTAGAGCCTACAACACACCACTAAGAGTTGTTCATGTCATCCATAGCATCTAGAGCCCTAAGCTCCCAACCTGAAGTAGTTCATGTCATCCACAACCCTGAGTTGTTCATAGCATCTACTGCCCTATACTCACAACTCGAATTCATTCATATAATCCATCACCTCTAGAGCTATAAGTTGATGACCCGAAGTCATTCATGTCAACTCCTACCTTAAGTTGTTCATTGTGTCAAAAGCCCTAAGCTCATGACCTAAAGTCATTCATGTCATCCACAGCCTTGAACTTTTCCTAACATCTAAAAACTTCCGCTCACGAATCATAGTCCTTCATGACATCCACAACCCTGAGTTGTTCATAACATTTAGAACCTTAAGCTCATGACATGAAGTCGTTTATGTCATCCACAACCCTGATATGTTCATAGCATCTAAAGGCTAAATCTCATGACCTAGAGTCATTCATGTCAACTACAAGTGTGATTTGTTCATAGCATCTAGAGCGCTTAACTCACAACCCAAAGTCGTGCATGTCAACCACTACCTTGCTTTATTCATCACATCTAAAGCCCTAAGCTCATGACTCAAAGTCATTCATGTCATCCTCAACCCTGAGTATTTCCTACCATCTAGAGTTCTGAGCTCACAACCCAGAGTCATTCATGTCATCTAGAGCCTTAAGCTATTCATAGCATCTAGAGCCCTAAGGCCATGACTTGAAGTCATCTATGTCATCGACATCCCCGAACTATTCATAGCATGAAAAACCCTAATCTTAAGATCAAGATTCATTCATGTCATCCATAGCCTTAAGTTGTTTATAACATCTAGATGCCTTAGCTCACGACCTTGAGTCGTTTATGTCAGCCACACCCTTGAGCTTTTCATAGCATTTAGAGCCCTCCTCTCATGACCTAGAGTCATTCATGTCAACCACTGCCCTAAGTTGTTCGCAACATCTGAATCCCTAAGCTCATATCCCGAATTCGCTCATGACCTAAAGTCATTCATGTCATCCACAACCCTAATATTTTGGTACCTATCTATAGCCTTGAGCTCATGACCTGGAGCCATTCACGTCATCCATAGCCCTAAGTTGTTCATAGCATCCTACGCCCTAAGTTCACGACACAAAGTTGTTTATGTTATCCTTAGCCCTGAGCTATTGATAGAATCAAGGGCCCTAAGCTCACAACCTGGAGGTGTTCATGTGAACTATAGCCTTGAGGTGGTCATAGTACTTAGAGCCCTGAGCTCACGACCCGAAGTCATTCATGTCATCCCTAGCCTTCACTTGTTCATAGTATCTAGAGCCCTAAGCTCAGGACCTGGAGTCGTTCATGTCAACCATAACCCTGAGTTGTTCATAGCATTTAGAGCACTAAGCTCATGACCCAGAATCGTTCATCTCAACCATAGTCGTGGGTTGTTCATCTCATATAGAGCCCTTAGCTCACAAGTCAGAGTCGTTCATGTCATCCCGAACTCATAGCTTTTCATAGCATCTAGAGCCCTGAGCTCACTACCTGTAGTCGTTAATGTCACCCATAACCCTAACTTGTTCATAGAATCTAGAGATCTAAGCTCTCGAGATCTCGATTCATTCATATCATCTATAACGCTATGCTATTCATAGCATCCAAAGCCCTAAGCTCATGACCTAGAGTAGCTCATGTCGTTCATAACCCTAAGCTCATGTGTAGAATTCGTTCTTATCAACCACAACCTTGAGCTATTCAAAATATCTAGAGCCCTGAGCTCACTACCCGTAGTCATTCATGTCATCCACATCCCTATGCTCATGATGCAAAATCATCTATATCATCCATAACCCTTACATGTGCATAACATTTAGAGGCATGAGCTCACGGGATCTGGAGACGTTCATTTCATCCAAAATGGTAAGTTATTGATAGCATCCATCACCCTAAGCTCATGACCCAGAGTAGGTCATATCATCCACAACCCTAAGTTGGTCATAGCATCTAAGGCCTTGAGCCACGACCTAGAGTTGTTCATGTCAACCACAACCCTGAGTCATTCATAGATTCTAGAGCCTTAAGCTCATGACCTAGGGTCATTTGTGACATCCACAACCCTGAGCTTGTGATAGCATCTAGATCCCTAAGCTCATGACCTTAACTCAATCATGTTAACCACACCCCTAAGCTATTCATAACATTTAGAGCCCTGAGCTCATGACCCAGAGTCGTTCATGTCATCCACAACCTTATCACATTCATAGCATATAAAGCCCTAAGATTACGACTCAGAGACATTCATGTTAACCATAACATTGAGCTCAGGACTTAGACTCATTCATGTCAACCACAACCTTGAGCTGTTTATAGCATTAAGAGCCTTGAGCTCACGACCCAGAGTTGTTAATGTTATCCACAACCTTGAGCTATTCATTATATTTAGAGCCATGGGATCATGACCAAGAATCATTCAAACCAACTATACCCCTGACCTGTTCAAAGCATCTAGAGGACTAACCACATGGGATCCCAAGTCATTCAAATCATCTACAACCCTGAGTTATTCATAGCATCTACAGTGTTGAGCTAACGATCGAGAGCAACTCATATCATTTGCAGTCCTAAGTTGTTCATACCATCAAGAGCCTTGAGTTGATGACCTAGAATCATTCCTTTCAACAACACCCCTAGGTTACTTGTAGCATCTAGATCCCTGAGCTCGTGAACCATAGTCATTCAGGTCAACCACAACCTAGAGATGTTCATATCATCTAGAGCCCTAAGCTCAAGAATTGGATTTGTTCATCTCATCCACAACCATGAGTTATTTATAGCATTTAGAGCCCTCAACTCATAACCTAAAGTCATTCATGTCAACCATAATCCTAAGCTATTCATAGCACTTGGAGCCCTCAATTGACGGCCCAGAGTCATTCATGTCATACACAACCCTAAGTTGTTCTTATGTTTGAGAGTTATGAGCTCATGACTGGGAGTCATTTATGTTAACCACGACCCTAAGCTATACGTAAGATCTAGAGCCTTGAGCTCATGACCCGAAGTCATTCATGTCATCCACAACTTTGAGCTATTCAACGTATCTAGAGGCTTAAGCTCACAATTTGAAGTCGTTTATGTCATCCACGACCCTTATGTGTGGATAACATCTGGAGCCATGAGTTCAGGAGATTTGGAGTAGTTCATTCATCCACAACGCAGTGTTATTGATAATATCCATTACCCTGAGGTTATGACCTGGAGTAGCTCATATCATCCATAGCCCTAAGTTCTTCATAGCATCTAAGGCCTTGAGCCCACGACTTGGAATTGTTCATGTAAACCATAACCTTGAATTATTCATAAATTCTAGAACCTTGAGCTCACAACCTAGGGTCATTCATGTCATCCACAACCCTAAGCTTTTAATAGCATCTAGAGCCCCAAGGTCACGAACTTAAGTTGATTATGTAAACAACACCCTTGAGGTCATGACTTGGAGTCGTTCATGTCATCCATAACTCTAACACTTTCATAACATATAAATCCCTAAGCTCATGACCCTGAGACATTCATGTCAACCATAGCATTGAGTTGTTCATAGCATCTATAGTCATGAACTCATGACCTAAAGTCATTCATGTCAACCATAGCCTTGAGTTGTTCATATCATCTAGAGCCCTAAGCTCACAACCTAGATTTGTAAATTTAATCTACAACCCTAAGTTGTTCATTGCATTTAGAGTCATTGGATCATGACCAAGAATTCTTCATACCAGCTACATCCTGACCTGTTCATAGCATTTAGAGTCCTAAGAACATGGTATCCCGAGTCGTTCAGATCATCCACAACCCTGACTGATTTATAACATCTAGAGCACTAAGCTAATGATCGAGAGTAGCTCATGTCATTCGCAGCCCTGAGCTGTTCATAGCATTGAGAGCCCTAAGCTCATGACCTAGAATCATTCCTTTCAACCACACCTTAGGTTGTTCATAACATCTAGATCCCTCAGCTCATGAACCATAGTCATTCATGTCAACCACAACCTAGAGATGTGTATAGCATCTAAAGCCCTAAGCTCATGACTCAGAGTCGTTCATCTCATCCACAACCCTGAGTTGTTCATAGCATCTAGAGCCCTTAGCTCACGACACAGAGTCGTTCATGTCAACCATTACCCTGAGTTGTTCATAGCATATAGAGCCCTTAGTTGATGACCTAGAGACGTTCATGTCATCCATAACCCTGAGTTTTTCATAGTATTTAGAGCCCTGAGGTCATGACCTAGTGTCATTCATGTCATCAATAGCCCTGAGCTATTCTTAGGTTCCAGAGCCATGAGCTCACGACTGGGAGTCATTTATGTGAACAACAACCCTGAGTTGTTCATAAGATCTAGAGCATTGAGCTCATAACCTAGAGTCATTCATGTCATCCAAAACCTCAGGCATTTCATAGCATCTAAAGCTCTGACCTCATGACATGGAGTTTTTAATGTCAACCATAACCCCAAGCTCTTCATATCCTCTATAACCTTGAGTTCATAAACCAGAGTCAATCATGTCATCCAAAACCCTCTTCTTTTCATAGAATCTAGCCTCTTAAGCGCATGACCCAGAGTCGTTCATGTCATCTAAAGCCCTGAGTTGTTCATAACATCTAAAGACTTAAGCTCACTACCTAAAGTCGTTGATTTCACCCACAACCCTAAGTTGTTCATAACATCTAGAACCTTGAGCTCATGACTCGGAGTTGTTCATGTAAACAACAACCCTAAGTTATTCATAGCGACTAGAGCCACGAGTTGTACGTAGTATCCAGAGCCCTCAGCTATTCATAGTATTTAGAGTTATGGGCCTTAGACTAAGAATCATTCATATCATCCACACCCTTGAGTTGTTCATAGCATCTAAAGCCCTAAGCTCATAACCCAAAGTTGTTTCTCTCAACCATAGCTTTAAGTTGTTCATAGCATCTAAATCCCTGAGATCAAGACCTAGAGTCGTTCATTTGAACCATAGCCTTAAGTTTCTTATAGCATCGAAGACCCTAAGCTCACAACCTAGAGTTGTTCCTGTCACCAACAATCCTACTTTTTTCATAGCATTAAGAGCTCATAGATCATGACCTAGAGTCGTTCATGTCAACCATAGTCCTAAGCTGCTCACAACATCTAGAGCCTTGACTTCATGACCTAGAGTCGTTTATATCATCCATAATCCTATGTTTTTCATAGCATCTAGAACATTGAGCTCATGACTCGGAGTCGTTCATGTCCTTTAAAACTTGGAGCTATTCAAAGGAACTAGAGCCCTGAGCACATGACCCAAAGTTATTCATGCCATGTAGAGCCCTGAGCTATTCATAACATTTAGAACCCTAGACTCACCACCCAAAGTCATTCTTGTCATCCATAGCTCTGAGCTGTTCATAGCACCTAGATCCCTGAGTTCACATCCTTGAGTCGTTCATGTCAACCACAACCTTGACCTGTTCATAGTATTTAAAGCCTTGAGCTCATGACCATGAGTTGTTCATGTCATCCACAACCCTAAGTTGTTCACAACATTTAAAGCTTGGAGCTCACAAGCTAGAGTTGTTTATGTCAACCACAACCTTAAGCTATTGATAGAATCTAAAGCCTTGAGCACATGGGTTCTCGAGTCGTTCATATCATAAAAAACCCTTAGCTATTCATAGTTTTTAGAGCCTTAAGCTCACGACCTCAAGTTGTTCATGTCAACTAAAATCCTGACCTGTTCATAGTATCTACATCCCTAATCTCATGACCCAAATTTGTTTAGGTCATCCATATCCTCGAGCTCATGATGCTGAATCGTTCATACCATTCATAGCCTTAAGCTGTTCATACAATCTAGAGGTCTTAGCTCATAGGATGTTGAGTCATTCATATCATCTACAACATTGATCTATTCATAGCATCGAGAGCATAGGGCTTATGACCCAGAGTCATTCATGTCAACCACAACCTTGAGTTGTTCATAACATCTAGAGGCCCGAGCTCATGACCTAGAGTAGTTCATGTCAACCATGAGTTGTTTATAGCATTATGGGCTCATAACCAAGAATCGTTCATAACATCCATAACCTTGAGCTGCTCATAGCATCTATATTACTGAGCTCATGGGATCCCGAGTCGTTTGTATCAGTCATAATCCTGGTTCATTCATAGCATCCACATTGTTGAGCTCATGACTTGGTATAACTCATGTCATCCACAACCTTGAGCTATTTATAACATTTATAGCCTTGAGGTCATGACTTAGAGTTATTCATGTCATTTATAGCCTTAAGTTGTTCATAGAATTTAAAGCCTTGAGCTCACAACCCAGATTCATTCTTGTCAATCACAGTCTGGAGATGTTCATCGCATTTATAATCCTGAGCTCATGACCCGATTTTGTTCAAGTCATCTATAATACTTAGCTATTCATAGTATTTAGACCATAGGCTCACGTCTTAGAATTGTTCATATCATCCTCAGTCCAAAGTTGTTCATAACATCTAGAGGCATGAGCTCACGACCTAGAGTCATTCATTTCAACCATGTCCTAAGCTATCCTATGATCTAGGTCCTTTAGCTCATGACCCAATGTAATTCATGTCATCCACAGCCCCGAGCTCTTCATAAGATCTATAACCCTAAGCTCAGTACCCCGAGTCATTCATGTTATCCATAATCCTTAGTTATTCATACTATTTTGAGCCCTTAGCTCATGACCTGTGCTCGTTCATTTCATCCATAACCCTAAATTGTTCGTAACATTTGGAGCTTTGAGTTCACGACCCAAAATTGTTCATATCATATATATCCTTGAGCTCATGACCTAGAATCATGCATATCATCCACTGTCGTGAGCTATAGATAGTATCTAAAGACTTGAGCTCATGACTTAGGGAAGTTCATGTCATCGACAACCTAAAGTTGTTCATAACATCTACATCCCCGAGCTCATGATCTGAAGATGTTCATGTCAACCACAACCCTAAGCTATTCATAGTATTTAAAGCCATATGTTCATGACCCAAAGTCATTCATATCATCCACAACTTTCAGTTGTTCATAACATCTAGAGCCCTAAACCCATGACCCGTAGTCGTTAATGTCAACCATAACCCTAAGTTTTCCATTGCATCTAAAGCCTTGAGGTCACGACATTGAGTCATTCATGTTAGCTATGACCTTGATTTGTTCATAACATTTTGAGCTTTGGGCTCAGGACCAAGAATCATTCCTATGATTTATAGCCTTGAGCTATTCGTATGATATAAAGTCATGAACTCATGGGATCCTAATTCATTTATATCATCCATAGCCCTGAGTTGTTCATAACATCTAAAGCCATGAGCTAACGACCCGAAGTAGCTCATGTCATCCAATGACCTGAGCTATTCATAGCATCTAGAGCCTTGAGCTCACGACCTATAGTCATTCATGTCAACCAAAAACTCAAGCTCATTAAAGCATTTAGAGCCCTTTATTCATGACTGGAATTCATTCATGTTATCCACAACCCTAAGCTATTCATAAAATCTAAAGGCTTGAGCACATGACATAGAATTGTTCATATCATCCAATGCCCTGAGCTATTTATAACATCTAGAGGTTTGAGCTCACCACTTGAACCAATTTATGTCGTCCACAACCATGAGCTACTCATAGCATATAAAGCCTTGAGTTCACAACCTAGAATAGTTCATATCATCCATAACGCTAAGTTGTTCAAAACATTTAGAATCTTGAGCTCAAAACATAAAATTATGCATATCATCCACAATCCTTAGTTGTTCATAGCATCTTGAGACCAGTACTCATGACGTAAAGTAGTTCATCTCATCTGCATTGCTAAGTTGTTCACAACATTTAGAGTCATGGGCTCATGACCAGGAATTGTTCATATCACCCTCAGCCTGAGTTATTCATAGCTTTCTAGAGGCTTGAGCTCACAAGATCCTAAGTCATTCATATCATCCACAAATTTAAGTTATTCATAACATTTAGAGCTCTGAGCTCATGACTCAAAGTTGTTCATTTCATCCATAGCCTTGTGCTATTCATAGCATCTAGAGCCTTTTATTAACGACCCAGAATCGTTCATATCATCCACAACCCTAAGCTCTTCATATCATTTAAATAGTTTAGCTCACGACCTAGACTTGTGCATATCATCGACAACCCTGTGTTGTTCATATCATTTAGAGCCTTAAGCTCATGACCTGAAGTCATTCATGTCATCCACAACCTTGAGTAGTTGATAGCATCTAAAGCCTTGAGTTCACAACCTAGAGCAACTCATATCACACACAGCCTTGAACTGTTCATAACATCTAGAGTTGTGAGCTCATGACCCAAACTCATTCATGTCATCCACAACCCTGAGCAGTTCATAGCATCTAGAGCCTTGAGTTCACAACCCAAAGTAGCTCATACAATCCATAGCCTTGAGTTGTTCATAACATCTAAAGTCATGAGCTCACGACTCAGAGTCATTAATGTTAACAACAACCCTAAGTTGTTCATAGTATCTAGAGCCCTGAGCTCACGACCCAAAGTCATTCATGTCATCCACATCCTTGAGCTATTCATGGCATTTAGAATGCTGAGCTCATGACCTAGAGTTGTTTAGGTCAACCACAACCCTGAGTTATTCATAGCATCTAAAGCCCTAAGCTCACTACCCAGAGTCATTCATGTCATCCACAACCTTATATTGTTCATAGATTTTTGAACCTGGTTCACGACCAAGTATCGTTCATATCATCTACAGCTCTGAGTTGTTCATAGCATATAGAAGTTTGAGCTCAGAGGATCCTGATTTGTTCGTATCTTCCAATACCCTGAGTTCTTCATAACATCCGGAGCCATAAGCTCATGACCCGAGTAGCTCATGTCACCCATAATCTTGAGTAGTTTATAGCATCTAGAGCCTAGAGCTCACGACAGGGACTCATTCTTATCAACCATAACCCTGAGTTGTTCATGGCAGATAGAGCCTTGAGCTCATGATTAGGAGTCCTCCACGTCATCCACCGTTCTTAGCTTTTCATAGCATTTAAATCCATAAGCTCACAACGAAGAATCATTCATATCATCATCAACCCTAAGTTGTTCATAGCATCTAGAGGCCAAAGGCCATGGGATCCCGAGTTATTCATATAATCCACAATAATAAGGTGTTCACAACATCAAGGGTCCAAAGCTCATACCCCGAAGTTGTTTATTCATCCATAACCCTGAGTTGTTCATTGTGTCTAGAGCCTTGAGTTCATGACCCAAAATCGTTCATATCATCCATAGCCGTGAGTTGTTCATAGCATTTAGATCCTTGAGCTCATGACCCAGAATTGTGTGTATCATCCATAACATTGAGTTTTTTTATAGCATTTAGAGACCTGAGCTCATGACTAAGAGTAGTTCATGTCATTAACAGGCATAAGTTGTTCATATCACCTAGAGCCCTGAGCTCATAACTTGGAGTTGTTCATGTTAACCGTAGGCCCACGTTCTTCATAATATGTATAGCCCTAAACTCATGACCTATGGTCGTTCATTTCATCAACAACCTTTAGTTGTTCGTAACAACTAGAGTCCTCAACTCACAACTCGAAGTCGTTCATGTCAACTATAACCTTAAGTTTTTCATAGCATCTAAGGCACTGAGCTCACAACCCAGAGTTGTTCATAGCATCTAGAGCCTTGAGCTTACTACCCAGAGTCATTCATGTCATCCGTAGGCCTCAGTTGCTCATAGCATTTAGAGCCATGAGCTCACCACCAAGAACTATTCATATGATCCACAATCTTGAGTTGCTCATAGCCTCTAGAGGACTAAGATCATAGGATCACGAGCTATTGATATCATCCACAACCTCAATTTGTTCATAGCATCCAAAGTCGTGAGCTCATTACCTAGAGTAGCTCATGTCATTAACAATCATGATTTGTTTATAGAATCTAGAGCCCTGAGCTCATGATCCGAACTTATTCTTGTCAACCACAACCCTAAGCTTTTCATAACATATAAAGCCTTAATCTCACGACTCAGAGTCTTTCATGTAATACACAACCTTGAGTTGTTCATAGCATTTAAAGCCATTGGCTCATGACCAAGAATTGTTCATATTATCCTCAATCCTGAGTTATTTATAGCATCTAGAAGCTTAGGCTCATAGGATCCTAAGTCGTTCATATCATCCATAACTCTGAACTCACGACCTAAAGTTGTTCATGTCATTCACAACCCTAAGCTCTTTGATTTGTCCCCAATTGGTGTACCTATTTGATTCAATCCTCATACGGGAGTTATCAACAAAATTTATAAACCTAATTCACCATAAGCTCACAACGAAGAATCATTCATATCCTCAATCCTGGGTTTTCATTTCACACATGATATTAGTTACGAGACTGAAATGGTGGTTTTTCTAATATGAGTTAGCTTTAAAAGAAGACATAAAGTTTGGTTGAAAAAAGATTGGTTTTAAGCTAACCAAAAGTAAAAGTAACTAAGATTAATTACAAAGAAAAGGTTTCTTGGAGTTTCAGGTCACTAGGTTCAGGTTCCTTATATAAAAGGGGAGATTCTGGATTTTTTCCTCGCATTGAGGATTTAACCTATAGTTATTTCCCGAACCGGTGTGTTACAGTTGCTTCCCATTAATGGTTTCAAACACTAAAACCCTCTCACTGATTCATCTTGCAATGGTTCATACCTCTCACCTAGTATTGGCCATTCAAGGTGATCTTTAACCTTGGATTACCCTTCAAAAGCTCGCAAGAGATAACTAAGGGATGTCTACAGGGAGTTCGAAAGCTTACCAAGTGTTGGCTATTCTAGGTAATCCTACCTTTAAACCACCTCCCAGAGGCTCGCAAGAGATAACTGATTACTACTCAAAAAGTGCTATTTTGTAGCTTGTAATTAACTCTTTTAAACACTCTTGAGTAGTAGTTATTGCCTTTTAACCCAATTAACATGTTAAGGACCCTTGCAATCGTTTCTAATCAAATTGTGTTAAGTTTTGGTGTTTTGATAGCTTTTTGATCACCAAAGCAATCCAAGAATGAGGGAGAGCTGTATATAGTTTATGGCAAAGCTTTTGGAAGCTCAAATTAATGAAGAACCAAGCTTTGGAGCCTCATAGTCCTTTACCAAAGTCGTTCAAAGTATGCAAGGAAAGAACAACGGAGAGAGGAAAAATAGTGTGAAGAAAATAGAGGACAGCAGCTGCAGTCTTCTTTCGCACTTTTGGAGCACTTCCTGAAGTCCATTTTCTACATACTATATGCCATTTCAAAGCTCAGGAATTCAACAATCCAATGCTTCAAACGGTGCACAATTTGGAGTTGAAACGAAGAAGTTACAGCCACTGCAAGTAAATCACTCTAAGCTGAAGAAAGCATTTTGCAAAAGTGTTGTGAAATCACCCTTTTATTGCGAAGTGATTTCGCAGCCTTTTTGTACAGTGTGGTGGATTTCCTCATGAAGTTGCCCGATATATGCGACAAGTTGGAAGCTGAGAATCTCAAGATGAAAGCCAACTTCGCAGCCCTGCGAGAATAACCTTTTGCTGCGAAGTGATTTCGCAGCCCTTTTTGTGCGTTTGTGAAATCTCGCAGACCTCGTTTTCACCTGCGAAATGGTCCTTAGTGCTTCCCGATATTTGCGACCGACACTTTGAGATATTTTTTCTTCATATTTTTGTGTCTAAATTTCCATTTTCTCCTTGTATTCAACCACTCATGTAATTCCTTAGCTATGAAGTATCCAAGGAAGGGTAAATTACCTTCTTATATAAACTCTCTTGTAAACACTAAAAAAGGGGACTCTTGGGGGACTCTCGGAGGAGCTTGTTCCAGGAGATCCATCATATAGAAATATATAGATATGTCATATATAGAATCAACGAATAGAGCACTTGCTCTGTTTTTCATATATATTCTTGTTTTCTCATTAGTTTTCTTTCTAGCCAACCAAACTCTGAGGATTTTTCCTCAGAGGATGAGAGGCTAGGCTCTTTATCTCTTGGAGTGAGGAAATCCGGGTAAGTTTCCACATGCATAATTTGGAAGTTTTGTTGTTTTAGTTTTTAATGAAGAGAAAGTGTGACCCGTTAATGGTTTTTATCTTTTTAGTTAACTTAAAACGCCTTTAATTCACCTGAGCCAACACTAGGTAAGGCAAGTGATCTCCGTCCATGGAGATGCACTAGTTTATCTCTTGCGAGCTTTTGATAGGTGGTTTGAAGGTAGGATTTTCTGGAATAGCCAACACTTGGTAAGCTTTTAGACTCCAACGAGACATCCATTAGTTATCTCTTGCGAGCTTTTGACGGGTAATCCAAGGTTAAAAATCACCTTGAATGGCAAGTACTAGGTGAGAGGTACGAGCCATTGCAAGGTGCATCAGTGAGAGGGATTTAGTGTTTGAACCCATTAATGGAAAGCATCTGTACAACACCAGTTAGAGAATTAACTATATGTTAATTCTCCAATGCGAGGAAAAGAAACAAGTGACCGGAACTCCCTTTTTGTATGAAGAATCTGAGCCTAGTAATCTGAAACTCCAAGAAACACTTTTCTTTGTAAGTAAAATCAGTTACTATTTTTGGTTAGTTTAAATCTAAATCTTTTTTATTCAAACATCTTTATGTTTTCTTTTAAAGCTAACCTTGAAATGAAAAGGCACCAATTCAGCTTTGAATTGGTATCATTTGTAAAGTGAAAACCCATCCCAGTGAACGATCCTAGAGCCACTATGCTATAGTAGCTTTGTCTTTGCTACCCTAGTATATGGTGTAATAGGTTATAAATTTTGTTGATTACTCCCTCAATCAAGGAGCACGAGCAGGACACAAATCAACTGAGACACTAATTGGGCATGAATCAATAACTAATGGATCTCAATGGATGGAGTCTGAAAATCTTACCAAGTGTTGGCCCAGGTGATGTTAAGGGATTTTAAGTTAACTAAAAAGATAAAAACTATTAATGGGTCACAACTTCTCTTCATTTAAAACTGAAACAAGGAAAACTCCCACTTTTGTATCCGAATCCCTTACCTAGCTTTCTTCAGTCCAAGAAAGAAAAAAGCCTAGCCACTCATCCTCTGGAAAAACATCCTCAGAGGTTGTTTGCTAGAAAGAAAATAAAAACACAATGAGTAGGTAAGGCAGAGTAACGCTCTGTATATTTCTTACTAAAAATAATTTACAAGTCTTCTCTATAATTTCTTCCAAGATATTACAAGTGATCCCCCACAAGCAATTTTCTTTCGAGATTATGAGATATGGAGATATTACAAAAAGAGATATCTTAAAACATATATAGAGAGATATTTTTAACCCCTCAATTAGATATCCTAAATATCTAAAAAGATCTTTAGCTTATTACAAGGAGAGAATAGGTAATTACACAAAATATCTTGAGACAAAAATCTGACGGAGTCGGTGCAAAAATATCTGAAGGTTACAGGAAGATTTTGCAAGGGGTTGCAAAATTCATCAGTTTCGCAAGGCCTGCGAAATTTCATTCTTCATAGCCTTACTCTTTGTCCTGCAGCTTGTACTCCTCTTGGGTAATTTGCAAGCTTGCGAATATTTGGCAAAGGGTTGCGAAATTGTTGAATGTTAGATTCTTTCTCTGATTCTCTTCCTTCCATACTTGATTGATTTGGCAAAGGCTTCGAAGCTCTCCAAAACTTGGATTCTTCATGTAATTTAGCTGCAATCTTGCTTTGCCATGGACTATACCAAGTTCTCCCTCATTCTTGGCTTGTTTTAATGATAAAAAAAGTTATCAAAAACACCAAAACTTGCCAAAAACTGACCAGTAACACTTGCGAGGGTCCTTAATGTGCCAATTGAGTTAAAAGGTAATAAATACTACTCAAATGTGTTTAAAAGAGTTTATAACAAGTTATAAAAGAGCACTTTTTGAGTAGTAATCAGTCATGAAGCAGATAAATTCTTATCATCCAGAGATTTGAGTTGTATTTAGCACCTAGAGGCTTGACCTCACAGGATCCTGAGTCGTTCATATCATCCACAATGCTTAGTTGTTCTTAGCATTCATAGCCCTCAGCTCATGACCCGGAGTGGTTTATATTATTCACAGCCTTGAGCTATTCATAGCATTTTGAGTCGTGAGCTTAAGACCCAAAGTCATTCATGTCAACCACAACCCTAAGTTGTTTATAGCATCGAGAGCCCTAAGCTCATGACCTCGAGTCATTCATGTCATCCGTAGCCTTCAACTATTCATAGCATTTAGAGCATTCAGGTCATGACCTAGAGTTGTTCTTGTCAACCATAACCCTAAGTTGTTCATAGAATCTAGAGCCTTGAGCTCACTACCTAAGGTCGTTCATGTCATCTATAGCCTTAATCTATTCATATCATTTAGAGCCATGGGCTCACGACCAAGAATCGTTCATATCATCCTTAGCCCTGAGCTTTTCATAGCATCTAGAGGACTAAGCTCACAAAATCCCGAGTCATTCATATCATCCAATACCTTGAGTTCTTCATAACATCCAAAGTTGTAAGCTCATGACCTGAAGTAGCTTGCCATAATCCTTAGTTGTTCATAGAATCTAGAGCCTTGAGCCCATGACCCAGGGTTGTTCATAGCATTAACAACCTTGAGTTGTTCAAAGCATATAAAGGCTTGAGCGCATGATGTAGAATCGTTATTAACATCCACAACCCTGAGTGATTCATAACATTTAGAGGCTTCAGGTCACAGAAGACCAAGTCATTCATATCATCCACAACTATGAGTTATTCATAGCATCTAGACCTTTGAGCTCATAGCCTAAAGTTGTTCAGGTCAACCACAACCCTAAGTTGTTGATAGCATCTCGAACCCTAAGCTCACGACTCGGAGTTGTTCATGTCCTCCACAACATTGAGTAGTTCATAGCATCTAAAGGCTTGAGCTCATGACATAAAATCATTCATATTTTTCCTAGCCTTGATTGGTTCATAAAATCTAGAGGACTGAGCTCACAGGATACCAAGTCGTTCATATAATCCACAACTTTTAGTTGTTCATAACATCTAAAACCCTGAGATCAGGACCTAAAGCCTTTCATATCAACCACAACCCTAAACTATTCATAGAATATTGAGGCCATGACCTAATGTTGTTCATGTCATCCATAACCATGAGTTGTTAAAAGCATTTGGAGCCCTAAGCTCATCACTTAGAGTCGTTCATATCAACCATAAACCTGAGTTATTCATAGCATCTAAAGGCTTAAGATCATGACTTGAAGCAGTTTTTGTCCACCATAGCCTTGAGCTATTCATAGCATCTAAAGCCCTGAGCTCATGAACCGGAATAGTTCATGTCATCAACAACCTTAGGCAGTTCATCAAACCTAGACCCGTGAGCTCATGACCTGGAATTGTTCATGTAAACCCCAACTGTGATCTATTCATAGTATCTAAAGGATTGAACTCACAATCCAAAGTTATTCATATCAACCACAACCCTGAGGTGTATGTTGCATCTAGAGCCTTGAGCTCATGACCTAGAGTTGCTCATGTCAACTAGCACCATGAGCCGTTTATAAAATATAGAGCCCTTATGATCACAAGCCAGAGTTGTTCTTGTCATCAACAACCTTGAGGAGGTTATAGCTCTGAGATGTTCAAATCTTTTAGAGCCTTGAGGTCACAACCTAAAGTTGTTCATGTCAACCACAACCATAAGTTGTTCATGGAAACCATAACCCTGAGTTGTTTATAGTATATAGAGCTTGAAGCTCATAACCTAGATTGGTTCATGTCATCCATAACCCTAAGTTGTTCATAACATATAGAGCCCTCAGCTTACGACCTAAAGTCTTTCATAGGATCAATAACCCAGACCTGTGTATGACATCGACAACCCTTAGCTCATGACCTAGACTCTTTAAAGTCAACCATAACCCTGAGTTGTCCATAGAATCTGGAGACCTTAGCTCATGACTGGTGTTATTTATGTCATCAACAACATTAAGTTGTTAAGAGCATCTAGAGCCCTAAGCTCATGACCTAGATTCTTCACGTCAACCACAAACATATGTTGTTCTTAGCATCTAGAGACTTGAGCTAATGACCCGAAGTCGTTCATGTTAACCAAAATCTAAGTAGTTCATAGCATCTAAAGCCTTAAGCTTAGGACATAGATTCATTCATGTTAAACACAGTGCTTAATTGCTCATAGCATCAAGAGTCCTAAGCTCATGACCCAAAATCGTTCATGTCAACCATAGCCCTGATATGTTCATATCATTTAAATCCCTAAACTCATGACTTAGAGTCTTTCTTATCATTGACAGCCTTAAGCTTTGCATAACATCTACAGTCCTAAGCACACAACACAAAGTATTTTTTGTCAACCGTAACCCTAAGTTGTTCATCGAATCTAGAGGCCCGATCTCATGAACTAGAGTCATTCATGTTATTCACAAACCTGAGTTGTTGATAGCATTTACAACCTTGAGCTCGCGAACCAGAGTCGTTCATGTCATCCATAGCCTGAGTAGTTCATAGCATCTAGAGGCTTGAGCACATGATGGAGAATCATTCACATCATCTACAGATTTGTGTAATTCATAAGATCTAGAGGCTTAAGCTCATAGGATCTTAGGTCATTCATATCATCCCTAACTCTAAGCTCTTCATAGCACCTAAAGCCCTAAGGTCATGACTTGGAGTAGCTCATGTCACCCGTAGTCGAGAGTTGTTCATAGCATCTAGAGTCTTAAGATCATGACCTAGATTTGTTCATGTCAACCACATCCCTGAGCTGTTCATAGCATCTAGAGCTTTAACCTCTCGACCCAGAGTCTTTCCTATCATCGACAACCCTGACCTATGTATAGCATCTAGAGCCCTCAGCTTATGACTCAAAGTTTTTCACTTCATCAACAGCCTTAAGTTGTTCGTAGCACTTGGAGCCAATAGCTCATGCCTCGGAGTAGTTCATGTCAACTACAGCCTAAAGTTGTCATGGCATCTAAAGCCTTGAGATCACAACTTAGAGTGACACATGTTATCGACAAGCCTAAGTGGTTTGTAGCATCTAAAGTGATTACTACCAAAAAGTGCTATTTTGTAGACCTAATTATAATGGTTTTAAGCACCTTTGAGTAGTAATCATATTCATTTAACCCAATTAATTCATTAAGGTCCTTAGTAATTGGTTTTAACCATTTTGTGGCAAGTTTACATGTTTTTATCAGCTTATGAATCAATTAAAGCATGCCAAATGATGGAGGAGCTACTTGGACAAGTTATGGCAAAGCTTTTGGAAGCTCAAATTCATGAAGAACCAAGCTTTGGAGCTCCATAGCCCTTTGCCAAAGTCGTTCAAAGTATGCAAGTTCGAAGTCATTCATGTAAACCATAACCTTGAGATATTCATAGTATCTATAGCCTTGAGCTCAAAACCTTGAGCCATTCATGTCATCCACAACCCTAAGCTCATGACCCAAAGTCTTTCATGTCATCAACAACCCTAAGTTGTTCATAGTACATAAAGTCTAGAGCTCATGACTCAAAGTCGTTCATGTCAACCACAACCCAGAATTGTTCATAACATCTAGAGCCTTGACTTGAAGACTCAGAGTCATTCATATCAACCACAACCCAAAGTTATTCATAGAACCTAGGGCCTTGAGCTCACAACATAGGCACATTCATGTCAACCACAACCTAAAGCTATTTATAGCATCTAGAGCTTTTAGCTCATGAACCAGAGTAACCCATGTTATTAGTGATTCATTCCCAATTGGTGTCTCAACTGATTCGTGTCTAGTTGGTATCCCTTGATCGTGGTCCTCAGAAGGGAGTAATCAACAAAATTTATAACCTATTACACCATGTACTAGGATAGCCTTCGCTAGCATAGCATAGTGGCTCTAGGGTCGTTCACTGGGATGGGTTTTCACTTCACAATTGATATTAATTCAAAGATGAATTGGTGCTTTTTCATTTCAAGGTTAGCTTTAAATGAAAACATAATTTTTGGTTGAAAATGTTGGTTTTAAGCTAACCAAAAATAGTAACTGATTTTAATTACAAAGAAAAGTGTTTCTTGGAGTTTAGATCACTAGGCTTAGGTTCCTTATACAAAAAGGGAGTTCCGGTCACTTGTTTCTTTTCCTCGCATTAGAGAATTAACATATATTTAATTCTCTAACCGGTGTGGTACAGATGCTTCCTCTTAATGGGTTCAAACACTAAATCCCTCTCACTGATGCATCTTGCAATGGCTCATGCCTCTCACCTAGCATTTGTCATTCAAGGTGATCTTTAACCTTGGATTACCCGTCAAAAGCTCGCAAGAGATAACTAATGGATGTCTCCTTGGAGTCCAAAAGCTTACCAAGTGTTGGCTATTCTAGAAAATCCTACCTCTAAACCACCTCCCAAAGGCTCGTAAGAGATAAACAACTGCATCTCAATGGATGGAGATCACTTGCCTTACCAAGTGTTGGCCCAAGTGATTTAAAGGCGTTTTAAGTTAACTAAAAAGATAAAAACCATTAACGGGTCACACTTTCTCTTGATTAAAAACTAAAACAACAAAACTTCCAATTTATGCATGAGGAAACTTACCCGAATTTCTTCACTCCAAGAAACAAAGAGCCTAGCCTCTCATCATCTGAGGAAAAATCCTCAAAGTTTGATTGGCTAGAAAGAAAAAGTAAATAATATACAATACAATCAAAACGAGAAGGTAAGGTAGAGCAAAGGCTCTGTATTCTACTTCCTTGCAAAATTATACAAAGGATGCGTCCGAGAACAAACTCCCGACTCATTTTTTAAAGAAAATTACAAACTATATGTAAGAGGTTATTCACCCCTTTGTTCTTGCTTAAAGACTAAGGAATCCTATGATAGGTGGGTTACAAGGAGAGTTTGGGGATTTAAACATCAAATATCTAAAGCAAAAAATCTCAAAATGTCGGTCGCAAATATCGGGAAGCTTCAAGAGAAATTCTGTTGCACTGTGCAACATGGCTGCGAAATTTTCGCAGCAAAAGGACAACATTTTCGCAGCCCAAGGCTGATTTCGCAGTCGTGCAACATTCTGTCTTTCAGCTTGGAGTAATCTGCTTGCAATGGTTGTAACTCCTTCATTTCAACTCCGAATCATGCACCATTTGAAGCATTGGATTTTTGACTTCCTGAGCTTCGAAACGACATATAGCATGCATAATTGGACTTCAAGAAGTGCTCCAAAAGTGGTTGAAATATCTGTCATCAAGAATGCTTCATGTTGGTTTTCTCTTTGCCTCCCCTCCTTGCATTCCGGATTTGCTTATGGAAAAGGACTTCAAAGCTTCGGTTCTTCATGTTTCTGAGCTCTACATTGCTTTGCCATGGATTCCAAAGAACTCTCCTCAATCTTGGATTGCTTTGGTGATAAAAAAACTATCAAAATACCAAAACTTAACACAATTTTATTAGAATTGATTGCAAGGGTCCTTAACATGCCAATTGAGTTAAAAGGTAATAACTACTACTCAAAAGTGTTTAAAAGAGTTAATTACAAGCTATGAAATAGAACTTTTTGAGTAGTAGTCACTCTCCCCAACCGACATATTGCTAGTCCCTTAGCAATGAAGGAGAGAAAAATAAAAATAAACAATACTATAATTTACAACATCATGCTGATCAAAAACAATTTTCAAGTGGCATGATGATCTAACTCTCACATGAAACATTAAAGAAATAAAACTCAAACTTCAACAAGAGTTATCAAATAACTTGTCTAATCACAATTCTTAAAGAGAAGGCATTATGCAAATTTAAGCTTTAAAAGAGTTTCCACTCCCAAAGGGTCAAACCTTACTCTTCCACAAAAATCTAAGTGTTATTTATTAGCTTCCGAATATAGTATGTTGAACTAATCTCTCCCCTCAACCTAGTTCTTTTTCAAAGCTTAGCAAACTAATGAACCTCCAATAGGCTAAGAACGCACCTTTTTTTTCACAACAATTTTTTTTTTCATTGTAGGAGTACAAGGATTAAAGGTATTCTTTTCTAAATTGTCCATGTCACGGGGGTCCATCGATGACTCCCAACCAATTAAGGTTTAGGGCATCAAGCTTTAAGTATCTTTCAACCACTAACTCCTCGGATTTTACCTCGAACTTTTGAGAATGAATTTTAATACCCAAGCACCTACAATATGTTAAACTACACCTATTCACCCTTGTAACGAGCATTGAGGTCGGTGACTCCCAACCAATGAAGGCTTAGGGCACCAGGCTTTAAAGATTTTCACCATATACCCCTCAGACCTTGCTCGGGTTTCAAGGCAAGCAAACATTTTTCTTTCTTTCTTTCTTTCAAAGGCTCATTGGCCTTTATAAGGTGTCCCAACACTATTAAATGAGGTCAAAGGTACCAAGTCTAAAATTTTCCTAAGTCAAGAGGGAAATAGTTTTTCATCTTATACTCGGAACCTATTGTGCACAGTGTGTGAATAGCTTAAAGTGGAAGAACTGAGGTTGAATTCAATAGAAGTTTCAACAATTCATCAACTTTAGTAAGCATAATACAAACTCTAAGTCAAGTAAAAAGAAAAAAATGCAATTTCTCTTTTTTCATTTTTGAGAATTTTTCCTTAATAACCATGGAGAGTAGAATAAAAACTAAAAAAAAAATTAAAATTGAGCAAAAAGCAACTAAATTACCAAAATAACTTAGCATTAATAACAATACTTACTTCCTCAACTCTCCCCTCAACCAAGCTGAACATTGTCCTCAATGTGACAAAAGCGATTAAAAAATAGGGAGGAAGTGGTACCTCCTTAGTGACATGGAGTCTGAGTCGTATTGGAGAAACCACATGTTTAAAAAAAAAAACAAAAGAGTTAGTGAGTAGAGGAAATAGAAAAATGGCAAGTTTAAACAAAAAATGATGTCTATATATGATGTATCATCAGTAATACATCCAATCTCGGAATATAAGACATCAAAACATGGAATTATTTATACTAATATAATATGTAAAGACAAAAAGTAAAGAGATGATCAAGTAATGGTAGGGTCCTGTGGAGCTGATGCATCTGTGGTGGCCTCCTAAGTGGGTTGGATCAAGACTTTGGCCTCTGAAAAATTTGGTAGTCTCCTTAGGTTCATAGTCTCCTCAACTGGAGCTCTCAGTTGGTAGCTATGGGATTTGATGGTTTTAGGAGGTAAGAAATGGAATGAGAGACTTCATGTGTGTAATCTCAGTGAGAGGGCTCTCCACTTTAAAAGCATGGTGCGGGGCTTTGTTGGCATTTTTGCAATTTCCCTTGGCTTTGTAAGGTGTTTTCGCAAATCATTTCATAGCTCGGAGGCCATTTCTTAGCCATTTTGAAGCCAAAAGGAAAAAAGAAAAACATTTTTGCAGCCCACTTTGAATTTTGGAAATCATTTCACAACCATTTTGAAGTTTGGAAAATCATTTCGCAATCAAAAGGCCATTTTCACAGCAAATGGAGGATTTCACAAGGGGTAGCTATGGGGCTGCGAAATCATTTCGCAGCCCATTTTGATGCCTGGAGTATTTTCGTAGCCATTTTGAAGTTTGGAAATCATTTCGTAGCCATTTTAAAGCTTAGAGATCATTTCACAGCCATTTGGAAGTTTGGAAATCATTGGGCAACAAAATGGGAATTTCGCAGCCCATTTTTTAAGCTTAAAGCATTTTCGCAGCGGGGGTTGAATTTCGCAGAGGAGGGGATTTTTCCAGCCCATTTCGTAGCTTCGAAATGGGCATACGGGCGCTGAGAAGTGGCACTCGTGTGCCAAAGGGTGGTTTCGCAGCTGGGAAACACCCTTCGAAATGGGGGTGCGGCTGCGAAGTCAAAAAATTTCTGCTTTGGCTTTGCGCGGTTTGTCTTCAAACGACCATAACTTTTTTGTTTCAAATCCAAATTATGTACCGTTTGAAGCGCTGGACTCCTGACTTCCCAAGCTTCGAAAAAAATATATGGTATGCCTAATTTAAGCTCCATAAAGTGCTCCAAAAACGTGTCCAATAGTAGCAAAATGGGGTGCGGCTGCAACATTTCCGTTCAGCTTTGCATAGTCGTCTTCAAACGGCCATAACTTCTTCGTTTCAAATCCAAATCGAGCACCGTTTGAAGCTCTGGACTCCTGAATTCCCAAGATTTGAAACAAGATAGAGTATTCATAATTTGAGCTCTAGGAAGTGCTTCAAAAATGTGTCCAACAGTAGCAAAATGGGGTGCAGATGCGACATTTCAGCTCATTGTCTGCACAGTCTTCAAACGGCCATAACTTCTTTGTTTCAACTGAAAATTCAGCACCGTTAGAAGATATGGACTCCTGACTTCCCAATATTTGAATTGACATATGGTATGCATGAAATGGACTTCAGGAAGTGATCAAAATGTGTCCAACAGTTGCCAAAATGGGGGTACGGCTTCATGGTGTGTGCGCTGAAGGATTTTAAGGCATGGAGATTTTGTAACCATTTCGAAGCTGCGAAATGAGTGTATGGGGCTGCGAAATGGCACTCGTGTACCAAAGGGTGGTTTCACAACTGCGAAACACCCTTCCAAATGGCGCTTCGGTTGTGAAATGGAGGATCTTCAAGGCGTGGAGGTTTCGCAGCCATTTCGCAGCTGTGAAACGGGTGTACGGGCTTGCGAAATGGGACTCGTGTGCCAAGGGGACTCTTCGCAGCTGCAAAAATTTTCGCAGAGGAGGATGGGCGGCTGCGAAACCATTTCACAGCGGGAAGCCATTTTCACAGCGGCTCACTTTTGCTGCAAAATTTCGCAGCCTCTGCTCTCTCCTTGTTTTTTGAGCTCCTCTTGATTCCCAATTTCCTTCTTTCACCTTTTTTTGACATTCCTCTTGATTTTGATCATCCAAAAAGTTGAGACTTGGTTTGTATGATTTTCCCATACAAAACTTAGGGAAAAGATGGAGGCATGTGTTTCCTCATCATTTCTTCCTTAATGACTATCCTCTGTGGTTCTTCATTTATGTAGTCATCTTTCTCTATGCTTTTCCCCTTGTTCTTTCCTTTGATTTCCTCCCTCTTTTCTTTCTCTGTTTCATTTTCTACCATATGTTGTAGCTTGGATGTGGGCAGATCAACTGCTTTACCACTCCTCAAAGTGATAATCATTTCAACTTCCTTCACCATTGAAGATTCTCCCTTTTCAGCCTCTACTTCTTGGATACCATTGGAATTTTGATAAGGTGGAGAATGAAAGCTTTCTTTCTCTTGCACCATGTTGAGGTTGCCAAACCTTGAGATTGAATATTGGAGATTATCTATCTTTTGAGATAGATCACTTTGCACTTCATCCATCCTTTTATTCAATGAACTCTCTACACTATCAATTCTTTGACTGAAATGAGCATTGATGGATTTTTAAGCTCCAACAAAGTATCCCACGACCTTGCTAAGATTCACCATAGCTTGTTCAAGGTTTGAGGCTTGCTGTGGTGCTTGAGCATGTTGCTTGTACTGAGGCGGTTGTGGTTTCCAAGAGAAATTTGGATGGTCCCTCTAGTTGGAATTGTAGGTGTTGCAATCACCAAACATTTCCCTCACGGCTGGAATGGTAGGACACTTTTCCACCAAGTGCTCATAAGATAGACAAATGGCACAAGGCATAGCTTGTAATGGTGTCTGAGAAATGGCTTGCACTTCTTGCATCTTTGTCATTTCTAGCTCTTCCAATCTCCTTGCCATAGTTGCAAACTTTGCCTTCATGTATATACCGTCATTCAAAATATACATCTCACCCTTAGCATTAGGTTGAGACATCATTCTTCCCATATCTCTAGCATTTGGTTCATCCCATCCTCTTGAAACTTCAGCCACATAACTTATGAAGTTCATGGCTTCCTCTGCTATCTTGTATTCAACATGACATGCACAGCTAGCAATTTGTGAATTACAAACAGAGAAAACAAAAGAAAATAAAAGAAAAACAATTCTAAGAAAAAAAAATTAAGGTAAACTAAAAATTAAATAAAAGGTATACTAAAATTTGAACAAAGGAAAATAGACAAATAAAAAGAATTAGTAAAAAGAAAAGAAAAGTCACTAAACTTGTGATGAATATCACAAGTACTCTAGAAAGGTGATATCACTGTAAAGTGGCACCATCCCCGGCAACGGCGCCATTTGATTCATTCCCAATTGGTGTCTCAACTGATTCGTGTCCAGCTGGTATCCTTTTATCGTGGTCCTCAGAAGGGAGTAATCAACAAAATTTATAACCTATTACACCATGTACTAGGATAGCCTTAGCTAGCATAGCATAGTGGCTCTAGGGTCGTTCACTGGGATGGGTTTTCACTTCACAATTGATATTAATTCAAAGATGAATTGGTGCTTTTTCATTTCAAGGCTAGCTTTAAAAGAAAACATAATCTTTGGTTGAAAAGGTTGGTTTTAAGCTAACCAAAAATAGTAACTGATTTTAATTACAAAGAAAAGTGTTTCTTGGAGTTTAGATCACTAGGCTTAGGTTCCTTATACAAAAAGGGAGTTCCGGTCACTTGTTTCTTTTCCTCGCATTAGAGAATTAACATATAGTTAATTCTCTAACCGGTGTGGTACAGATGCTTCCCCTTAATGGGTTCAAACACTAAATCCCTCTCACTGATGCATCTTGCAATGGCTCATGCCTCTCACCTAGCATTTGCCATTCAAGGTGATCTTTAACCTTGGATTACCCGTCAAAAGCTCGCAAGAGATAACTAATGGATGTCTCCTTAGAGTCCAAAAGCTTACCAAGTGTTGGCTATTCTAGAAAATCCTACCTCTAAACCACCTCCCAAAGGCTCGCAAGAGATAAACAAATGCATCTCAATGGATGGAGATCACTTGCCTTACCAAGTGTTGGCCCAGGTGATTTAAAGGCGTTTTAAGTTAACTAAAAAGATAAAAACCATTAACGGGTGACACTTTCTCTTGATTAAAAACTAAAACAACAAAACTTCCAATTTATGCATGAGGAAACTTACTCGGATTTCTTCACTCCAAGAGATGAAGAGCCTAGCCTCTCATCCTCTGAGGAAAAATCCTCAAATTTTGATTGGCTAGAAAGAAAAAGTAAATAATATACAATACAATCAAAACGAGAAGGTAAGGCATAGCAAAGGCTCTGTATTTTACTTTCTTGCAAAATTGTACAAAGGATGCATCCGAGAACAAACTCCCGACTCCTTTTTTAAAGAAAATTACAAACTATATATAAGAGGTTATTCACCCCTTTGTTCTTGCTTAAAGACTAAGGAATCCTATGACAGGTGGGTTACAAGGAGAGTTTGGGGATTTAGACATCAAATATCTAAAGCAAAAAATCTCAAAATGTCGGTCGCAAATATCGGGAAGCTTCAAGAGAAATTCTGTTGCACTGTGCAAAATGGCTGCGAAATTTTCGCAGCAAAAGGACAACATTTTCGCAGCCCAAGGCTGATTTCGCGGTCGTGCAACATTCTGCCTTCAGCTTGGAGTGATCTGATTGCAATGGCTGTAACTCCTTCATTTCAACTCCGAATCACACACTGTTTGAAGCATTAGATTTTTGACTTCCTGAGCTTCAAAACGATATATAGTATGCATAAATTAGACTTCAAGAAGTGCTCCAAATTTGGCTAAAATGACTGTCATTAAGAATGCTTCATGTTGATTTTCTCTTTGCTTCCCCTCCTTGCATTCCGGATTTACTTATGGCAAAGGACTTCAAAGCTTCGGTTCTTCATGTTTCTGAGCTCTTCATTGCTTTGCCATGGATTCCAAAGAACTCTTCTCCATCTTGGATTGCTTTGGTGATAAAAAAGCTATCAAAATGCCAAAACTTAACACAATTTGATTAGAATTGATTGCAAGGGTCCTTAACATGCCAATTGAGTTAAAAAGTAATAACTACTACTCAAAAGTGTTTAAAAGATTTAATTACAAGCTATGAAATAGCACTTTTTGAGTAGTAATCAATTAGTAGTCTTGAGTTATTTATAGCATCTAGAGCTCTGAGATCACGACCAAGAGTTGTTCATGTCAACCATAGCCTTGAGTTGTTCATAGTATCTAGAGCCTTAAGCTCACAACTCATAGTCTTTCATGTTATCAATAACCTTGAGCTTTGAATAACATCTAGAGTCCTAATCTCATAACTCAGAATCGTTCGTGTCAACCACAATCTAGCATTGTTCATAACATTTAGAACCTCGAGCTCACGACCCAAAGTAGCCTATGTTATGCACATCCTTAAGCCATTATTTGCATCTAGAGTCCTCAACTCATGACTGATTCGTTCCCAATTGGTGTCTTAACTAATTCATGTCCTCTCAATGGTCCCTAACAGTGGTGCCATTTGATACATGTCCAGTTGGTGTCCCTTGATTTTGGTCCTCAGGGAGTAATCAACAAAATTTATAACCTATTACACCATGTACTAGGATAGCCTTAGCTAGCATAGCATAGTGGCTCTAGGGTCGTTCACTGGGATGGGTTTTCACTTCACAATTGATATTAATTCAAAGATGAATTGGTGCTTTTTCATTTCAAGGTTAGCTTTAAATGAAAACATAATCTTTGGTTGAAAAGGTTGGTTTTAAGCTAACCAAAAATAGTAACTGATTTTAATTACAAAGAAAAGTGTTTCTTGGAGTTTCAGATCACTAGGCTCAGATTCCTTGTACAAAAAGGGAGTTCCGGTCACTTGTTTCTTTTCCTCGCATTAGAGAATTAACATATAGTTAATTCTCTAACCGGTGTGGTACAGATGCTTCCCTTTAATGGGTTCAAACACTAAATCCCTCTCACTGATGCATCTTGTAATGGCTCATGCCTCTCACCTAGCATTTACCATTCAAGGTGATCTTTAACCTTGGATTACCCGTCAAAAGCTCGCAAGAGATAACTAATGGATGTCTCCTTACAGTCCAAAAGCTTACCAAGTGTTGGCTATTCTAGAAAATCCTACCTTCAAACCACCTCCTAAAGCCTCGCAAGAGATAAACTAGTGTATCTCAATGGACGGAGACCACTTGCTTTATCAATTGTTGGCCCAGGTGATTTAAAGGCGTTTTAAGTTAACTAAAAAGATAAAAACCATTAACGGGTCACACTTTATCTTCATTAAAAACTAAAACAACAAAACTTCCAATTTATGCATGAGGAAACTTACCCGACTTTCTTCACTCCAAGAGACAAAGAGCCTAGCCACTCATCCTCTGAGGAAACATCCTCAGAATTTGTTTTGTTAGAAATAAAGATAACGAGAAAACAAAAATATGAAGGAAAAACAGAGCAAGTGCTCTGTAAAAATATATTTCTTCCTTTCGCCAATTACATCATGATATGTGATGTAAATAAAAATACAAACTATATATAAGAGATTATTCCCCCTTTGTTCTTACTTAAAGACTAAGGAATCCTATGATAGGTGGGTTACAAGGAGAGTTTGTGGATTTATACATCAAATATCTAAAGCAAAAAATCTCAAAATGTCGGTCACAAATATCGGGAAGCTTCAGGAGAAATTCCACAGCAAGAGGGCTACGAAATTTCCCAGCAAAAGGACATCATTTTCGCAGCCCAAGGCTGATTTCGCAGCCGTGCAAAATCTTCCTTCAGCTTGGAGTGATCGCCTTGCAATGGCTGTAACTCCTTCATTTCAACTCCGAATCGCGTACTGTTTGAAGCATTGGATTTTTTACTTCCTAAGCTTCGAAGAGAAATATAACATGCATAAATTGATCTCCAGGAAGTACTCCAAAAGTGGCTGACATGACTGTCATCTAGAATGATTCATGTTAGATTTCTTTTTGCTTCCCCTCCTTGCATTCCGAATTTGTTTATGACAAAGGACTTCAAAGCTTCGGTTCTTCATGTTTCTGAGCTTTCCATTGCTTTGCCATGGATTCCAAAGAACTCTCCTCAATCTCAGATTGCTTTGGCGATCAAAAAGCTATCAAAACACCAAAACTTAACACAATTTGATTAGAAATATTGCAAAGGTCCTTAATATATTAATTGGGTTAAAAGGTAATAACTACTACTCAAAAGTGTTTAAAAGAGTTAATTACAAGCTATAAAATAGCACTTTTTGAGTAGTAATCAATGACCTAGAGCCGTTCATGTCAATAACAACCTAGATATGTTCATAACATCTAGAGCCTTTACCTCATGACCTAGAGTCTTTCATGTCATCCATATCCCTGAGCTATTCATAGCATCTAGAGCTCAGAGCTCATGACATAGAGTCATTCATGTATACCACAACCCAACATTGTTCATAGCATCTACAACCCTAAAATCATGACCTAGAGTATCCTATGTTATCTACATTCCTCAACTGGTCATAGCAACTAGTACCCCAATCTCACGACATAAGTTCGTTCATGTCAACCACAACTCTAAGCTATTTATAGTATCTAAAGCCTTGAGCTCATGTCCATAGTCTTTCATGTTATTGACAAGCTTGATTTGTTCTTAGCATTAGGAGCCCTAAGCTCACGACTTAGAGTCGTTCATGTCAACCACCACCCAGAGTAATTCATAGCATCTAGAGCCCTAAACTCACGACCTAGAGTAGCTCATGTTAGCAACAACCCTAAGTTGTTAATAGCAACTAGAGCACTAAGCACACGACCTGGAGTCGTTCATATTAACCACAACCTAGAGTTATTCATCGCATCTAAACACCTCAACTCAAGACCTAGAGTGGCTGATGTCATCTATAACCTTAAGTTGTTCATAGGATCTAGAGCTTTGAGCTCCCGACTCAGAGCCTTTCATGTCAACCACAACCTAGAGTTGTTCATTGCAACTAGGGCCTTGAGCTCACGACCTAGTGTAGTACATGTCTTTAACACCAATGAACTATTTATAGAATCTAGAGCCTAAGTTCACAACCCAAAGTCCTTCATGTCATCGATAACCCTAAGCTATTCATATCATCTAGAGCTATAAGCTCACAAGATAGAGTCGTTCATCTCAACCATAGCCTAATGTTGTTTCTAAAACTTAAAACCTTGAGCTCGCGATCCAGGGTAGCCTATGTTATCCATAGCCCTGAGCTATTCTTAGCATATAGAGCCCTAAGCTCACGACCTGAAGTCGTTCATCTCAACCACAACCTAGAGCTATTCATTAAATCTAGAGCCCTTACCTCATGACCCAAAGTTGTTCATGTCGTCCATATATCTGACTTGTTCATAGCATCTAGAGCCTTAAGCTCATGACATGAAGTCATTCATGTCAACCATAGCCCAATGTTGTTCATAGCATCTAGAGCCCTGAGCTCATGAACTAGAGTAGCTCATGTTATCCATAGCCTTGACTTGTTCATAGCATCTAAAGCCTTGAGCTCACGATATAAAGTCCTTCACATCAACCATAGCCCAATGTTGTTCATAGCATCTAAAGCCCTAAGCTCATGACCCAAATCAGTTCACAACCTAAAGTAGTTCATGTCAACCATGACCTTAAGTAGTTATAGTATCTGCAATCCTAAGCTCATGACCCGTAGTCTTTCATGTCATCGACAACTCTGAGTTGTTCATAGCATCAGGAGCCCTAAGCTCACAACTTGGAGTCGTTCTTGTCAACCATAGCGCAAAGTTGTTCATATCATCTAAAGCCTTGATCTCACAACCTAGAGTACCTCATGTCATCCATAACCCTGAGGTATTAATAGCATCTACAACCCTGAGCTCCTGACCAAAAGTCATTTATGTCAACCATAACCTAGAGTTGTTCATAGCATTTAGAGCCTGTATACACTCAATTTTGTCCTTCGACACTTGCATTTATCTTAGGGGTGTCACATGGACCTAATTTTTTCCATATGGCACCGCCATGGCCTTCTTTTGAGCTTGATCGATTTTCGAGCCTTGTGTAGGTTCACCTACAGTCCAATGTAGTGCGAGTCTGTAGTTCATTTTTGAGTACCGTCATGGCCAATTCCCTAGTTGTTCACATCATGCTAAAGAAAGGAAGTGAGCTCTCCCCAAAACTTCAGTTTAGTTGGAGTTCATAGGAATAGGTTGGAATACGGAGCACTTGTGCTTGTTTCGATCATATCTCCCTCATCCGAACTCGAAATCATGCACCGTTTTTTTTTTATTCCTTATTCTTTAAGAAATATTGTATCAAAATTTGAGATTTTTTTTTGAACCGATTCGTCAAGATTTTTTAGGCAGTCGACCGGTTGCCAACCGGTCGACTGGTTCATTGGGGCTGCTTGTGAACGACTCTATTTTTGGCATTTAAGGTGCCCTTACTCAGGGTGGTTGGAGCCCTGGTGCTCCAAATGGCTTAGGATGATGGTTTTATGTCTGATTTGGGCCATTTTTTGGGTTGATTGCAATCCACCTTGAATCCATGTGGATTCTTGGTGGGCAAGGAATTATGAAATAATGAGAGGGCAGCTGCCTACCTCGGGAAATGGGGAAACTAAATGTGTTGGGGGGTTCCAAAGCATCTTTTCAGAGTTGAATTGTAAGAAAATGGTGTGGTGCGGATGCTGAGAAGGAGAAGTTTGAGAGGTTTTTGGAAAAGAGGGGACGTTGGGAAGAGAAAATGGGTTTTTTTGGAGAGATCCTAAAAGGGACTCGGTAGGAAAAAAAACTACAGCTTGGGAAAGGAGTTTGAAGGTCTCTCAGAGTTTGGCACCTAGAGAGAAAGAAAAAAACAGAGCTGGGAAGAGAATTTTGAGGGGTTTTGAGGAAAATAGAGAGAATGGGAAAAACAAGGAAAAAAAAAAAAACAGAGGTCAGAGAACAGGTGAGGTTTTGAGAGAAGGGCTAAGAAAGCAAGAAGTGGAGAGCGAGAAAGTAGAGTTGGAATTCGAATGTGTTCTTGCTTGAGATGAGAACATGCAGGTATATTTGTTGTGTTTTCCTTACTTGCTTCCATTTATTGCTCTATTTTTCATCCGCTCTTGTGGTTCTTGGACATTGCTGGATAGTTTGGTTGTGAAATCGTGTTACTATTATGCTTTCTTCCCATTTGTTTTTTATTTTCATCAAAGGGTAAGCTTGGACGGGCTTTAGTTGTGCCACTGATCATAGATCTCATCGACTTCTACATGAAATGGGTTTCCATTTGATAGGTCTTTTATTCATTTTCCATGACCTTCTATGTTTTTTTTTTTTTTTTTTAAATTTGGGGCTACCCATCAATAATTCGAACTTAAACCCTAGGTCTTGTGGCTACATGTAGAGGTTCTATGTAGTTGAAATTTTAGTTTGCTTCTTGGTGATTCCGGTAGCTACATTGGGGGGGGGGGGGGGGGGGTTTAGGTGGCTGAATTTCAACTGGATTCATAGGCTATAGGAGGCTGATATTTCAGTTTGTTCCATGGGATTTAAGTAGCTATAGGTGGGAAGCTTCAGGTGCATGAAATTCCAGTTCGGTTTTAGGGGATTTAGGGGGCCGCATATGGATGTCCATGTGGCCGAACATTCAGCTGGGTTTCTTGAGTTCAGGGGGGCTGCATTGTTGGTTGATAAATGAGCCCCGTGCATTGTTGGGTGGCTTAGGCTTGGCCTTCTACAAGGAACATATTGTATTGTTTCAGCCAGTTCTCCCTCATCCAGGCTCGGAATTGAGCGTCGTTTTTTTTTTGGATTCCTTATTCTTTGAGAAATCTATCGTTTAAGTTTCAGATTTTTTCTCAATCTATTGAACCAGCTGGGAATCGGTTCAACAGGTTCCACTAGGCAGCCCGTTTAATAAACAAATTGCATTGTTTTGGTCGTTTCTCCCGCATTTGGGCTTGGAATTGAGCATTGTTCTTTTTGTTGAATTTCTTATTCTTTGAGGAATTTATCATTTAAGTTTCAGAATTTTTCTCAATCTATTTAACCAACAGGGAACCAGTTCAATAGATCTCGCTGGGCAGCCCTGATTAATAAACACGTTACATTATTTTGGTCGTTTCTCCCTCATCCGGGCTTGGAATTGAACGTTGTCTTTTTGTTGGATTCCTTATTCTTCAAGGAATATTTTGTTAATGTTTTAGAATTTTTCCCAATCAGTTGGACCATTTGGAAACCGGTTCAACAGGTTAGGCTAGGCAGCTCCAGTTTTCGCATGTTTTGACCCCCATTTTTGTTGTGGCTTGAGCCCTTAGGCTCCAAGGCACTTGTGGTCCACCTTTAGGGTTAGAGTTTGGTTTGGTTAGATATCATGTGAGCCCTCTTCAATGATGGGAAGAATGTGGATTAAGTAAGCATGGTTTGGTTTGATGGAATTTAAAGGAATGTGTGCAAAAGAAAGCAAACCATTTATTTCATTTGAGCTTATTGACTGACCTCTTATGTAACGCTTGGCTGGGGACCTCAAGTATGCACTTTGATTTTGAATTTTTGAGTGTATGTGCATGCTAAATACTAAGCGGGTATATGTTATTCATGTCATTTGTTTAGCCCAAGGTTTGTTTGATCTTTGACCTATAGGCTCTCATATACCCAATTCATTAGTAGAGACCGAGTTCCAGGCCTAGAGGGGTGCTACCTCGCGTGAGGTACCTTCCTGATGGGTAACCAAATCCGTAGACCCAGAATCTAGTTTCCGTAGACTGTTTTTTCTTGACTGGAGTCATGCTAGGGTTTTTGTTCTTACTTAAATTTTGCCCATTTAAAAATAAAAATAAAAAGTAAGTGGTGACTCTAAACAAAACCGTTCCTCACTGGGACAACTTTTTCAAAACTCGAAAACTAGCTTTCCCTTTCACCTTTAGATAATGAGTGGCACCGTCAGTGGGTCAGGTGAGGGACCACAGAGCCATGAGCTCACATCTTAGAGTTTTTCATGTCAACCACAGCCTTGAGCTGTTCATTACATCTAGAGCATTAAGCTCATGACTAAGAGTCATTCATGTCATTCACAACCTAGTCATATTCCTATAATCTAGAGCCCTGTGCTCAAAACCCTAAGTCTTTCATGTCATAAAAACCCTGAGTTGTTCATAGCATCTAGAGTCGTGAGCTCATGACTCGGAGTCATTCATGTCAACCACAACCTAGAGCTTTTCATATCATCTAAAGCCTTGAGTTTATAACCTAGAGTGGTTCATGTCACCGATAACCCTAAGTTGTTCATAGCATCTTGAGCACAAGACCTAGAATGACTGATGCCATCACCAACCCTAAGTGTTCATAGAATCTAAAGCCCTAAGCTCACGAGCTATAGTCTTTCATATCATCGACAACCTTGAGTTGTTCACAACATCTAGAGCTCTAAGCTCACAACCCAAAGTTGTTCATGTCAACCACAACCTAATGTTGTTCATAACATTTAAAGCCTTGAGCTCACGACCCAAATTAGTTGATGTCATCAACAACCCCGAGTTTTTTATAACATTTTAAGCCTTGAGCTCAGGACCAGGAGCCATTTATGTCAACCATAGCCCAAAGTTATTCATATCATCTAGTGTCTTGAGCTCATGAACTAGAGTAGCTCATGTCATCCACATCCTTGAGTTGTTAATAGCATGTAGAGCCCTAAGCTCAAAACCCTAGATTCGTTCATGTCAACCACAACCTTACGTTGTTCATAACATTTAGAGCCCTTAGCTCATGACCCGTAGTCGTTCATCTCAACCATAAATGTAGAGTTGGTCATAGAATCTAGAGCCCTGACCTCATGACTTAGAGTCATTCATGTCATCAATAATCCTAACTTGTTCATAGTATCTAAATCCATGAACGCACAACACGAAGTTATTCATGTCAACCACAGCCCCACATTGTTCATAACATTTAAAGCTTTGAGCTCACAACCAAGAGTATCCCATGTGATCCACAACCCTTAGCTGTTCATAGCAACTAAATCCTTGAGCTTACAATCGAGAGTCGTTCATGTCAACCATAACCCTGAGTTGTTCATAGTATCTATAACACTGAGCTCATGACGTATAGTATTTCATGTCATTGAGCTCACAACAATAGTATCTATTGTTGTTATGTCTAAACCATGGCTCTGTAGATCGAGTGATGAGAGAGATTCATGCAAGAGTTTGTGGCCCACACATGGGAGGACACATTTTGGCCCAAAAGATTATGAGGACATGTTATTTATGGTTTACCATGGAGGCAGATTGTTATCGGTTCATTCAGAGGTGCCCAGAGTGCCAGATGCACGATGATCTCCTTTACATGCCACATTCGGAGTTGCATGCACTCACATCCCCTTGGCCATTTTCAGTGTGGGGTATTGATATTATTGGAAAGATCTCGCCTAAATCTTCCAACGGGCACGAGTACATCTTAGTAGCCACTGATTACTTTACCAAGTGGGTGGAAGCCGCTTCTTACACTAGATTGACAGCGGCCAAGGTAGCAAAGTTCATCAGATCGCATATTATCTACCGATACGGGGTCCCTCATCAGCTGATCTCAAACAAAGGGATGCATTTCAGAGGCAAGGTGGATACATTGGTTCAGGAGTATGGCATTTAGCATCATAGATCATTTGCGTATAGGCCATAGACTAATGAGATAGTTGAGGCCACAAATAAGAATATTAAGCAAATTTTGAGGAAGATGGTTTAGACTTCTCAGGATTGGTCAAAGAAGCTCCCTTTCGCGCTATGGGCCTATCGCACTTCTTTCTGTACCTCTACCGGAGTTACGCCTTACTCCTTAGTGTATGCTATGGAAGCAGTGCTACCTGTTGAGATTGAGATGGGATCTTTGAGAGTAGCAGATATCCGAGACCGAGTGGGCTCAATCTCGTTATGATCAGCTTAGCCTTCTAGATGAGAGGAGATTGAGGGTAGCAGATCATGTTCAGGCTTATCAAAGAAAAATGACTCGTGCATTAAGGAAGAGGGTAAAGCGCAGGAAATTCCAGAAAGGTGACCTAGTTTTGAAGGTTCTCAGGGGATTGATCAGCCACCCTAGAGGCAAATTCAAACCGAGCGGGAGCGGGCCGTATGTTATCCGAGTTTGACCTAAGAAGGAGCTGCCTAGTTGACAGATCTGGACGAAAATCAATTTTCGAAGCCAGTCAATGTAGATCAACTGAAGAAGTTTTACCCATGAGATCATGGTCAGAGGATGGGTGGCCATCGTTTTGAGTAGCCATATTCCCTGTTTCACACCCACACATTGATATATCCCATCGCTAGCTCATTGAGCTGCACACGATTCATTATGACCTATTCATTCACTTAGCCTTGCATACCTTTTCTCACCTGGGTTGGGGGCCTCCTCTTGCGCGTATTGCATTTATTGTCTGGATCGATGAGTATTATGAGTCCATCGTGTCATTGTTCATTTGTTTCATTTTTGGGTCATTCATGATTTCTTCTTTCATACATTGTGCATCTTCACTTTGTATGTCTTTGAGTTTTGTTTCTATCTTTTCGATTCTTTTTGCTTCCATCTTCCCTTGTGTGATGATGACATGCTCTCGTCCCAAAGCTACAAGTGAGGCTTGTCACATCCTTTGCCACCCTTAGGTTTTGATCCAAAAGTTTTAGTTTGAGGGGACCATTTGGGTTTGGTATTTGAGGTACATTTGTTAGATCATGTTGGTATGGCCGTTGGCTTACTTTGTCGGTTGTTCCGCAAAAAAAAAAAAAAAAAAAAAAAAAAACTTGTGCTCGTTCGATGTTCATGTCATTAATATTTGGGTTTTGCATGGTTTGCCGACAGTATCACGGCTTGATCATCAGAGGTCATTTTGGGTTTAAGAGACTTATTCTTCTTCTGAGAGTTGGTGAGAGCATTATACGATCCTTTTCTCCATGGATATATGAGACATATTGGGAGTGAGGTTTGGGTTTCCTTTGCACTAGGTTCCTTGGATCATTATCTATATCACCACTTCCATCATACAGTGACTTGCTTCGACTTGGCGTTCATGGGATGAGTTGTTTGTCATTATCACACATTGCTACACTTTTATCATAGCTTGTTTCTTCATTTTCTTCTACACCCATTCATCATTCGTCTTATCACTTTTCATCTTCTTTTACCCTTGTCGATCGTCGTCTCGCTTCATGAACGATGTGTTCTTTGGTGCACATCACCTCTCATTGGACATTGTTCATTTAGATGTAGGGTTGAGTCACCTTACTCACATGGTCCTTCGATATTTGACATTGCTCACACAAAGGCTTCGCATTATCTATTGGGTATTTGGGCCTTTGTTTCCCGTCGTTTCATTCACCTTTTACCCCTAGCCTTCATTATGGTCTGAGTCATAAGACCACCCCAAGGCTATGAGAACTCGTGTTTTCTTCGATGCATTTCATTCGGACAGGCTCTGTCTACTGATTGAAGTATAGGATGCCGACAGGGCTCCATTTCTTGAGGGATATCGAGGATCGCATACTGCTTTTTCATTTCCTCTCTTCGCCTTTGGTCCGTGATTAGAGACAGATGATCCAGAGAGTCAAGACTGTCCAGAACCCTCTCCGCTTGTTGGTTTGTTATATTCATACTAGGGCATACTATCCTTGCATGATGGCATCAATTCTAACACTGGGACGCAGGCAACCCATTTCAACAGGTGACGCTTGGCATCAGTGTTTGAATAGGCCCCCACATTCAGCTTGGTTTCTTCATACAACAGCTTACTTATGAGAGATGGCCCGGGATCAAATTCATGTGTATTCGTCGACCCAGTGGATGTGCACACTGGGACATACCCCATACTTTGTCATGTTCTCTTATCTAGACGATTGGGTCTTCAGTGATATATTTTAGAGTTGTTTTTTTATCGAGGCACTTGCATATCAGATGTACACACTGGCATACCCCCTATCAGTTTTTTTTTTATAGATGTTGGATGTTGCGGAATAAAGTCGATGTTGTTATAGGAATGAATGTTTGTGATGTTTTTAGCTCTCTGACTTTGACCATATGTATGGTTATGGGATTTTGACATGGTATGGATATCTTAGACTGGGGCATAACCCTTTCTTTTCACCTTTAATCACATTTCTGAGTTGTCCTACAGGCACATACCCCCTTTCTTTCCATCTTGTTAGTGGTATTTTTGTTTTCTCGCTTGTCATTTATTGGCATTTTGTAGACATCACATTGAGGCACACCCCTTCGTCTTTCGTGATTGAGATGTTTGATTTCTTGCTCATTTGAATCATTTAATCGTTTTCTCATGTTCATACTGGGGCATACACCCTTTTTCTTTGTGTTGTTATGCTTGGCTAGTTTTTTTGGGGTTTCCGGTACTCGCCCGGATTCTACCTTTCCCGACACTCACCCGGACCCTTCTCCGGTACTTACCTAGATCCTTTTTTGGTACTCACCTAGATTCTACCCTTCTCTGGTACTCGCTTGGATTCTACCCCTTTCCCAGTACTCACTCGGACCCTTTCCTGGTACTCACCCGGACCCTTTTCCGGTACTCGCCCGGATTCTTTTCCAGTACTAACTAAAAATTCGACCCTTTTCTGGTACTCCCCCGAATTTGACCCTTTTTTGGTACTAACCCGGACCCTTCTCCAGTACTCACCCGCATTTTACCTTTTTCGGTACTCGCCCATACCCTTTTTCGATACTCACCCGGATTCTACCATTCTCTAGTACTCACCCAAATTCCACCCCTTCTCCGGTACTCGCCCGGATATGATCTCTTCTCCGGCATCGTGCCCGAATTTCCTTGGGCTCTCCAGTACTCGCCCGAACTTGATCCATTTTCCTTTAGTCTACTCTGGCCTCGTGTCCAGATGTCCTGATCTTTTCGAGCATTGCATCCAGTTTCTTTTAGTCTTCTCTGGCATCTTGTCTAGATTCCTTTAGCTTTCTCCAACATTGTGCTTGGATCCCCTAGTCCATTCGGTCAACATGACTCATTTCCCTTAGCCTTCTTTATTGTTGTGTGGGGACAAAATTGTTGGTCATTTGAGTTATTCACTAGAGTTCATTTCACTCATTCATTACTTGCACTTTGCACTTGCGTTTCACTCGTTCATCTACTCTACTGAAGAAGGGCATATTTGCAATCCTCAATTTTGTCCTTCGACACTTGCATTTTATCTTAGGGGTGTCACATGCACCCAATTTTTTTTGTATGGCACTGCCATGGCCATCTTGTGGGCTTGATCAGTTTTTGAGCCTTGTGTAAGTTCATCTGGGATCCAATGTAGTGCGAGTGTGTAGTTCATTTTAGAGTGCCGTCATGGCCAATTCCCTAGTTGTTCACATCATGCTAAAGAAAGGAAGTGAGGTCTCCCCAAAACTTCAATTTAGTTGGAGTTCATAGGAGCAGGTTGGAATACGAAGCACTTGGGCTTGTTTTGATCATATCTCCCTCATCCGAACTCAGAATCATGCACCGTTTTTTTTTATTCCTTATTCTTCAAGAAATATTGTGTCACAATTTGAGAATTTTTATCAATAGGTCGATCAACCGGTTCGTCAAGTTTCCTAATGGCGGTCGACCATTTGGTAACCGGTCGACCGGTTCGTCAAGGTTGCTTACGAAAGACTCTATTTTTGGCATTTTTTGTGCCCTTGTTTAGGCTATTTCGAGCCGTGGTGCTCCAAATGGGTTTGGAGGATGGTTTTATGTCCAATTTAGGCCATTTTTCAGGTTGATTGCAACCCACCTTGAATCCATGTGGATTCTTGGTGGGCAAGGAATTATGAAGTAATGAGAGGGCAACTGCCCACCTCGGGAAATGGGGGAACTGAATGTGTTGGGGGGTTCCAAAGCTGAAGCTGATCTTTCCAAAGTTGAATGGGAAGAAAAGGGTGTGTTGCGGATGTAGAAAAGGAGAAGTTTGAGAGGTTTTTGGAAAAGAGGGGATGTTGGGAAGAGAAAAAGGGTTTTTTTTTTATAAATCCTAGAGGGGACTCGGTAGAAAAAAAAATGCAGCATGCGGAAGGAGTTTGGAGGTCTCTGAGGATTTAGAACCTAGAGAGAAAGGAAAAACAAAGCTAAGAAGAGAAATTTGAGGGGTTTTGAGGAAAACAGAGAGAACGGGAAAAGCAAGAAAATGAAAAAAAAAAACAGAGGTCGGAGAATAGGGGAGGTTTTGAGAGAAAGGCTGAGAAAGCAAGAAGTGGAGAGCGAGAAAGTAGAGCTGGAATCCAAACGTGTTCTTGCTTGAGAGGAGAATATGTAGGTATATTTGCTGTGTTTCCCTTACTTGCTTCCATTTATCGCTTTATTTTTCTTCCGCTCTTATGGTTCTTGGACATTGCTGAATAGTTTGGTCGTGAAATCGTGTTACTATTATGCTTTCTTCCCATTTGTTTTTTTGCTTTCATCATAGGGTAAGCTTAGATGTGGCTTCAGTTGTGCCACTGATCATGGATCTCATCGACTTCTACATGAAATGGGTTTCCATTTGATAGGTCTTTTATTCATTTTCCATCACCTTCTCTATTTTTTTTTTTAATTTGGGGCTACCCATCAATAATTCGGACTTAAACCCTAGGTCTTGTGGCTACATGTAGAGGTTCCATGTAGCTGAAATTTGAGTTTGCTTCTTGGTGATTCCAGTAATTGCATTGGGAGGGGGGGGCTTTAGGTGGCTGAATTTCAACTGGATTCATAGGCTATAGGAGGCTGAAATTTCAGTTTGTTCCATGGGATTTAAGTAGCTATAGGTGGGAAGCTTCAGGTGCATGAAATTTTAGTTCGATTTCAAGGGATTTAGGTGGCCGCATGTGGATGTCCGTGTGGCCGAACTTTTAGTTGGATTTCTTGAGTTCAGGGGGCTACATTGTTGGTAGATAAATGAGCCCCATGGCCTTAGTTTTAATAAGGTTGGGTGGCTCAGGCTTGGCCTTCTACAAGGAACACATTGTATTGTTTCAGATGGTTCTCTCTCATCTAGGCTCAGAATTGAGTGCCATTTTTTTGTTGGATTCCTTATTCTTTGATGAATTTGTCGTTTAAGTTTCATAATTTTTCTCAATCTATTGAATCTTCTGGGAACCGATTCAACAGGTCCCACTAGGCAGCCCGTTTAATAAACACGTTGCATTGTTTTGGCCGTTGCTCCCTCATCTGGGCTTGAAATTGAGCATTGTTCTTTTTGTTGAATTTCTTATTCTTTGAGGAATCTGTCATTTAAATTTTAGAATTTTTCTCAATCTATTTAACCAACAGGGAACCGGTTCAATAGGTCCCGCTAGGCACCCCCGTTTAATAAACTTGTTGCATTATTTGGTCGTTTCTCCCTCATCCGGGCTCGGAATTGAGCGTTATTGTTTTTTGGATTCCTTATTCTTCGAGGAATATTTTGTTAATGTTTTAGAATTTTTCCCAATCGGTTGAACCATTTGGGAACCGATTCAACAGGTTATGCTAGGCAGCCCCAGTTTTAGCATGTTTTGACCCCCATTTTTGTTGTGGCTTGAGCCCTTAGGCTCTAAGGCACTTGTGGTCCACCTTTAGGGTTAGAGTTCGATTTGCTTAGATATCATGTGAGCCCCCTTCAATGATGGGAAGAATGTGGATTAAGCAAGCATGGTTTGGTTTGATGGAATTTAAAGGAATGTGTGCAAAAGAAAGCAAACCATTTATTTCATTTTGACCTACTTCCCTCCCTTGTGGGTATGGGATTTGATGTTTGATTGAGAGTGCATGTTGTATGTGTGTATCACTTGCCTCACATTTTCCTTGCAATGCATGGCTGGGGACCACAAGTATGCACTTCGGCTTTGGATAATGAAATTCACATGAATGCTTGGTGCATGATTGCTACATATAATTGTTGTGCATTTGAGCTTATTGACTGACCTCTTATGTAACGCTTGGCTGGGGACCTCAGGTATGCACTTTGATTTTGACTTGTTGAGTGTATGTGCATGCTAAATACTAGGCGGGTCTATGTGATTCATGTCATTTGTTTAGCCCAAGGTTTGTTTGATCTTTGACCTATAGGCTCCCATATACCCAGTTCATTAGTAGAGACTGAGTTTCGGGCCTAGAGGGGTGCTACCTCGCGTGAGGTACCTTCTTGATAAGTAACCTGATCCCTAGACCCAGAATCTAGTTTTCATAGACTGTTTTTTCTTAACTAGAGTCATGCTGGGGTTTTTGTTCTTACTTAAATTTTGCCCATTTAAAAATAAAAATAAAAAGCAAGTGGTGACTCCAAACAAAACCATTCCTCACTGGGACAAATTTTTCAAAACTCGAAAACCAGCTTTCCCTTTCACCTTTAGAATAACGAGTCGCACTGTCGGTGGATCGGGTGAGGGACCACAGAGCCATGAGCTCACATCTTAGAGTCTTTCATGCCAAACACAACCTTGAGCTGTTCATTGCATCTAGAGCCCTAAGCTCATGATTAAGAGTTGTTCATGTGATTCACAACCCTGTCGTATTCCTATAATCTAGAGCCCTGTGCTCAAAACCCCAAGTCTTTCATGTCATAAAAACCACGAGTTGTTCATAGCATCTAGAGTCGTGAGCTCATGACTCGGAGTCATTCATGTCAACCACAACCTAAAGCTTTTCATATCATCTAAAGCCTTAAGCTTATAACCTAGATTGGTTCATGTCACCGATAACCCTAAGTTGTTCATAGCATCTTGAGCACAAGACCTAGAATGACTGATGTCATCAACAACCTTAAGTGTTCATAGAATCTAAAGCCCTGAGCTCACGAGCTAGAGTCTTTCATGTCATCGACAACCCTGAGTTGTTCACAACATCTAGAGCTCTAAGCTCACAACCCAGAGTTGTTCATGTCACCTACAACCTAATGTTGTTCATAACATTTAAAGCCTTGAGCTCACGACCCAAATTAGTTGATGTCATCAATAACCCTGAGTTGTTTATAGCATTTTAAGCCTTGAGCTCAAGACCAAGAGCCATTTATGTCAACCATAGCCTAAAGTTATTCATATCATCTAGTGCCTTGAGCTCATGAACTAGAGTAGCTCATGACATCCACATCCTTGAGTTGCTAATAGCATGTAGAGCCCTAAGCTCAAAACCCCAGATTCGTTCATGCTTGCTACAACCTTACGTTGTTCATAACATTTAGAGCCCTTAGCTCATGACCCGTAGTCGTTCATCTCAACCATAATGTAGAGTTGTTCATAGAATCTAGAGCCCTGACCTCGTGACTTAAAGTCATTCATGTTATCAATAATCCTAACTTGTTCATAGCATCTAAATCCATGAGCTCACAACATGAAGTTATTCATGTCAACCATAGCCCCACATTGTTCATAACATTTAGAGCTTTGAGCTCACAACCAAGAGTATCCCATGTGATCCACAACCCCTAGCTGTTCATAGCAACTAAAGCCTTGAGCTCACAATCGAGAGTCGTTCATGTCAACCATAACCCTGAGTTGTTCATAGTATCTATAACACTGAGCTCATGACCTATAGTATTTCATGTCATTGAAAACTTTAAGTTGTTCATAGCATCAAGAGCCTTGAGCTCACGACCCAAATTCGTTCATCTAAACCATAGCCCAAATTTGTTCCACAACTTTGAGCTATTAATAGCATCTAGAGCTTAGAGCTCACGACTTAGGGTCATTCATGTCAACCATAACCTAGAGTTGTTCATAGCATTTAGAGCCATGATCTCAAGACCTAGGGTTGCTAATGTCACCCATATCCATGAGTTGTAGATAGCATCTAAAGCCATGATCTCACAAATCGGAATCTTTCATGTCAACCATAGCATAGAGTTATTCGTTGCATCTATGACCCTGAGCTCATGACCTAGAGTCATTCTTGCCATCCATAAATCTGAGCTGTTCATACCATTTAAAGCCCTGAACTCATGACACAAATTCATTCATGTCAACCATAGCCCAACATTGTTCATAGCATTTAGAGCCCTGAGCTCACAACCAATAGTATCCCATGTTATCCACAACCCTTAGCTAATCATAGCAACTAGAGCCTTGAGCTCACAATCGAGAGTCATTCATGTCAACCAGAATGTTGAGTTGTTCATAATACCTACAACGCTGAGCTCATGACTCGTAGTCTTGCATCTCATTGACAATTCTAAGTTTTTCATAACATCAAGAGCCCTGAGCTCACAATCCGGAGTCATTCATCTCAACCATAGCCCAAATATGTTCATATCATCTAGAGCCCTAAGCTCATGAGCTAGAGTACTTCATTTCTTCCACAACCCTAAGCTATTAATAGCATTTAGAGCCTAGAGCTCACGACTCGAAGTCATTCATGTCAACCACAACCCAGAGTTGTTAATAGCATTTAGAGCCCTAAGCTCAAGAGCTAGAGTGGTTAATGTCATCCATAGCCCTAAGTTGTTCATAGCATATAGAGCCATGAGTTCACAACATGGAGTCTTTCATGCCAACCACAATCTAGAGTTGTTCATTGCTTCTAGGGCCCTAAGCTCCCAACCTAGAGTCATTAAAGTTATCCATAACTTTGAGCTGCTCATAACATCTAGAGGCTTGAGCTCACGACATAGAGTCATTCATGTCAACCACAACCCAACATTGTTCATAGAATTAAGAGCCCTACGCTCACAACCAAGAGTATCCCATGTTATCCATATCCCTTAGTTGCTTATAGCAACTAAAGCCTTAAGCTCATGATCAAGAGTCATTCATGTCAACCAAAACCCTGAGTTGTTCATAGTATCTACAACATTGAACTCATGACCCGTAGCCTTTCATGTCATTGACAACTCTAAGTTGTTTATAGAATTAAGAGCCCTAAGCTCACAACTTAGATTACCTCATGTCTTTCACAACCCTAAGCTATTAATAACATTTAAAGCATGGAGGTCATGACTCGAAAGCGTTCATGTCAACCACGACCTATAGTTGTTCATAGCATTTAGAGCCCTAAGCTTAATACCTAGAGTGGTTAATGTCATCACTAGCCCTAAGTTGTTCATAGTATCTAGAGCCATGAGCTCACAACTTAGAGTTTTTCATGCCAACCATAACCTAGAGTTGTTCATTACATCTAGGGCCCTAAGCTCACGACCTAGAGTCGTTTAAGTCATCCACAACTCTGAGTTGTTCATAGAATCTTGAGCCTTGAGATCACGACCCAGAGTCATTCATGTAAACCATAACATAAAGTTGTTCATAACATCTAAATCCTTGAGCTCATGAGCCAAAGTTGTTCATGTCAACCACTGTCCAATGTTGTTCATAACATTTAGAGTCATGAGCTCATGACCCAGAGTAGCCCATGTTTTCTACAATCCTCAACTATTCATAGCAACTAGTACCCTAAGCTCACAACCAAGAGTCGTTCATGTCAACCACAACTCTGAGTTATTCATAGTATCAAGAGCCTTTACCTTATGACCCATTGTCGTTCATGTCATCGACAACCCTGAGTTGTTCATAGCATCAGGAGCCCTAAGCCCACGACTCGAAGTTGTTCATGTTAACCACAACCTAGAGTAGCTCATGTCATCCACAACCCTAAGTTGTTAATAGCATCTAAAGCCTTGAGCTCCCAAACCGGAGTCGTTCATGTGAACCATAGGCTAGAGTTGTTCATAGCATCTAAAGCCTTGAGCTCAAGACCCAGAGTGGCTGAAGTAATCTACAACCCTAAGTTGTTCATAGCATCTAGAGTCGTGAGCTCATGACCCGAATTCTTTTGTGTCAACCCCAACTTAGAGTTGTTCATTGCATTTAGGGCCCTAAGCTCACAACTCAAAGTCGTTCATGTTATCCACAACCCTGAGTAGTTCATAGAATCTAGACTCTTGAGTTCACGACTTGGATCATTTCTTATCATCGACAACCTTGATCACTTCATAGTATCTAGAGCCCTAAGCTCATGACCCAGAGTTGTTCATTTCGACGATAACCCGAAGTTGTTCATAACATTTAAAACCTTGAACTAACGATCGAGAGTGGCTCATGTCATGAACGACCTTGAGTGGCTCATGTCATCAATGGCCCTAAGTTGTTCATAGCATCTAAAGGTCTGAGGTAGTGACTTAGAGTGGTTCATGTTAACCAAAACCTAGAATTGTTAATAGCATCTAGATCCCTTAGTTCAAGACCTATAGTGGCTCATGTCATCCATAACCCTGATTTGTTCATAGCATCTAAAGCTCTAATCTCATAACCTATAGTCTTTCATGTCAAGCACAAACAAAAAATATTCATTGCATCTAGGGCCTTGAGATCACGATCAAGAGTCATTCGTATCATCCACAACCCTAAGTTGTTCATAGAATCTAAAGCCCTGAGCTCATGACCTAGAGTCTTTCATGTCATCGACAACCTTGAGTTGTTCATAGAATCTTGAGCCCTGAGCCCAGGACTCGGAGGTTTTCATGTTATTGACAACCTTGAGTTGTTCATAGCATCTTGAGCCCTGAGCTCGCGACCTAGAGTCATTCATTTCAACCATAGATCAAAGTTGTTCATAGCACCTAAAACCCTGAGCTCACGACCCAAAGTGGGTAATGTCATCGACAGCCCTGAGCAGTTCATAGCATTTAAAGCACAATGCTTATGACCCAGAGTTGTTCATGCCAACCACAACCCAAAGTTATTCATACCATCTAGAGCCCTAAGCTTAAGACCTAAAGTGGCGCATGTCATCCACAACCTAGAGTTGTTCATTGCATCTAGAGCCTTGAGCTCACGACCCAGAGTCTTTCATATCAAACATAACCTAGAGTTATTCGTTGCATTTAGGACCTTAAGTTGGCGACCTAGAGTTGTTCATGTCATCCATAGCCTTGAGATGTTCATAACATCTAAAGCCTTGAGCTCACGACCTAGAGTCATTCATGTCAACCACTACCTAAAGTTGTTCATCGCATCTAAAGGCCTGAGCTCATGACCCAAAGTAGCTCATGTCATCTATAACCCTGAGTTGTTCATAGCATCTATAGCCTTGAGCTGACAACCTAAAGTCGTTCTCACCAACCATAGCCCAGAGTTATTCGTAACATCTAAAACCCTAAGCCCACAACTAAGAGGGCCTTATGCATCCATAATCCTTAGTTTTTTTTATAGCATTTAGAGACATGAGCTCACAACTTAGAGTAGCTTTTGTCATTCATAACCTTGAGTTGTTCATAGGATCAAGAGCTGTGAGCTCACGACTCATAATGTTTCATATCATCGATAGCTCTGAACTATTTATAACATAAAGGGCATTGAGCACGGGACCCATAGTCATTCATGTCAACCACAACCTAGAGCTATTATAGATCCTGAGCTCACGACCTAGGGTAGCTCATGTTATCCACAACCCTGAGTTCTTAATAATATCTAGAGCCCTAAGCTCATGACTTGGAGTTGTATAGGTTAACCACAACCCAAAGTTATTCATGGCATCTAGAGCCCTAAGTTTTTCATACACGGAGTGGCTCATGTCACCCACAACACTGAGTTGTTCACAACATCAAGATCTTTAAGCTCATGACCCGTAGTCTTTAATGTCATCGATAGGCTTAAGCTATTCATAGCATCAAGATCCCTGAGCTCATGGCTTAGAGTCATTAAAGTCAACCACAACCCAAAGTTGTTTATAGCATCTAAAGCTCTCAGGTCACAACATAGTGTAGCTCATGTCATCAACAACCTGAGATGTTAATGGCATCTAGAGCCTTCATCTGATGACCCAAAGTTAATCATGTTAACCATAACCTAAAGTTGCTCATAGCATCTAAAGCTTTAAGCTCAAGACATAGAGTGGTTCATGTTGTCCATAACATTGAGTTATTCATAACATCTAAAGCCCAGAGCTCATGACCCAGAGTTTTTCATGACAACCACTGCCTAGAGTCATTCATTGTATCTAGGTACTTGAGCTCATGACTCAGAGTTGTTCACGTTATCCACAACTCTGAGTTGCTCATAGAATTTATACTCCTAAGCTCACGATGCAAATTCTTTCATGTCATTGACAACCTTGAGTTGTTTGTAGCATCTAAATCCCTAAGGTCATAATTCGGAGTTGTTCATGTCAACCACAACCCAGAGCTATTATAGCATCTAAAGTTGTGAGCTCAAGACCAAGAGTGGCTCAAGTCATCCATAGCCTTAAGCTATTCATAACATCTAGAGCTTTGAGCTCATGACCCAGTCTTTCATGTCAACCATAACCCAACATTGTTCCTTGCATCTAGGGCCATGAGCTCATAACCTAGTGTCATTCATTTCATCCACAACACTAAGTTGTTCATAGAATCTAGACCCCTGATCTCACGACCAGGAGTCTTTCATGTCATCGACATACTTCAATTGTTGATAGAATCTAGAGCCTTGAGCTCAAGACCTGAAGTCTTTCATGTTATCGATGGTGTTGAGTTGTTCGTAGCATCTAAAGCCTAAGCTCACGACCCAGAGTTGTTAATATAACCCACAACCCAGAGGTGTTAATAGCATTTAAAGCCCTCAACTCACAACCTAGAGAGGCTCATGTCATCGATAACTCTAAGTCATTCATAGCATCTAAAGCCCTTAGCTCATGACCCAAGGTCACTCATGTCAACCATAGCCTTGAGCTATTCATAGCATCTAGAGCCTTGAGCTCAAGACCCAAAGTGCTCATGTCATCCACAACCTTGAGCTATTCATAGCATATAGAGCTTTTAGCTCACGACCTAGTGTTTTTCATGTCAAGTGCAACCCAAATCTATTCATTGGATCTAAGGCCCTATGGTCACAACCCAATCATTGATATCATCCACAATAATAAGTTATTCATAGAATCTAGAGCCCTGAACTCACGAGCTAGAGTCTTTCATGTCATCATTAGCCTTGAGCTATTTATAGAATCTAGAGCCTTGAGCTCACGACCCAAAGTCGTTCATGTAAACCACAACCTAGAGTTGTTAAGAGCATCTAAAGCCCTGAGCTTGCGACCCAGACTCGCTCATGTCATTGACAACTCTAAGTTATTCTTAGCATCTCAAGGCCTACGCTCTCGACCTGGAGTCGTTCATGCTAACAATAACCAAGAGTTGTTCATATCATCTAAAGCCCTGAGCTCACGACCTAGAGTCTTATGTGTCAACCACAACCTAGAACTTTTCATTGCATCCAAGGCCTTGAGTTGATGACCCAGAGTCGTTCATGTCATCCATAGCCTTGAGATGTTCATAACATCTAAACCCTTGAGCTCACGACCTAGAGTCGTTCATGTCAACCACATCGCAAAGCTATTCATAGTATCTAGAGCCTTGAGCTCATAACCCATAGAAACTCATGTCATCAATAGCCTTGAGTTGTTCATAGCATTTAGTGTCCTGAGATCACCACCCATAGTAGCTCATGTCATCCACAACCTTCAGCTATTCATAGCATTAAGAGCCCTAAGCTAACGACCTGAAGTCTTTCATGTCATCAACAACCCTGAGTTGTTCATAGCATCAAGAGCCATGAGCTCATGACTTAGAGTTGTTCATGTCTACCATAAACCAAAGTTTTTCATAGTATCTAGTGCCCTGAGTTCACAAAACAAAGTAACTCATGTCATTTAGTGCCCTAAGTTGTTAACAACTTCTGAAGCCCTGAGCTGTTCATAGTATCTAAAGTGCTAAGTTGAAGACCTAGAGTGCCTCATCTCATCCACTGCCTTGAGTTTTTCATAGCATCTAGAGCCTTGAGTTCACGACCCAAGGTCCTTTATGTCAACAATAACCTATAGTTGTTCCTTAAATCTAAGGCCCTAAGTTCACGACCTAAAGGCATTCAAGTTATTCACTACCTTAAGTTGTTCATAGCATCTAGAGCCTCGAGTTCATGACCCATAGTGTTTCCTATCATCGATAGCCTTGAGCTATTCATAGCATCTAGAGCCTTAAGCTCACAATCCGAAATCATTCATCTCAACCATAGCCTAGAGTTGTTCGTAGCATCTAAACCCATGAGCTAAGAACCCGAAGTCATTCATGTCATTGACGACCTCGAGTTGTTCGTAGCATCTAAACCCACCAGTTGAGAACCCGAAGCCATTCATGTCAACCTTAGGCTTAAGCTGTTCATAGCATCTACATCCCTGAGATCAAGACCTAGAGTGGCTTATGTATTCCACATCATTGAGTCGTTCATAGCATCTAAAGCCTTGAAATCATGACCCAGAATCTTTCATGTGAACTACAACCAAAAGTTGTTCATTATATATAAGGTCCTGAGTTCCCAACCTAGAGTCGTTCATATCATGCACAACCTTGACCTATTCATAGAATCTAGTGTGCTCAGCTCACGACCCAGAGTCTTTCATGTCATCAACAACTCTGAGTTGTTCATATCATTTAGAGACCTAAGCTCAGGACTCAAAGTTGTTTATGTCAACCACAACCCTAAGTTGTTCGTAGCCTCTAAAGGCTTGAGCATAAGACCCAGAGTGGCTCATGTTATCGACAACCCTGAGTTGTTCATAGCATCTAAAGCCCTAAGCTCATGACCCTGAGTCTTTCATGTCAACCACAACCCATAGTTGTTCATTTTATCTAGAGCCCCGACCTCTTGACCTAGAGTCATTCATGTCATCCATAGCCTTGAGCTATTCATAGAATCATTAGCCTTGAACTCACAACCTAGAGTATTTCATATTATCAAAAACCCAAAGCTATTCAAACCATTTAAAGGCCTAAACTCACAACCCATGTTAGCTCATGACATCGAAAGCCCTGAGTTATTCATAACATGTAAAGCCTTAAGCTCATGACCTATTGTAGTTCATCTCAACCATAGCCTAGCATTGTTCATAGCATCTATAGCTTTAAGCTTAAGACCTAGAGTCTTCATGTCATCCACATCCTTGAGATGTTCATAAAATCTAAAGGCTTGAGCTCACAACTCATAGTCATTCATTTAAACCACAACCCAGAGTTGTTCATAACATGATTACTACCAAAAAGTGCTATTTTGTAGACCTAATAATAATGGTTTTAAGCACCTTTGAGTAGTAATCATATTCATTTAACCCAATTAATTCATTAAGGTCCTTAGTAATTGGTTTTAACCATTTTGTGGCAAGTTTACATGTTTTTATCAGCTTATGAACCAATTCAAGCATGCCAATTGATGGAGGAGCTATTTGGGCGAGTTAATCAAGGATTTTGGATGATTACAGGCTTGAATTTCAAGTGGAAACACGAGCACAAGCAATGGAGAAGAGGAAAACAGAGTGAAGAAAATAGCTACAGTCTTCTTTCGCACTTTTTAAGAACTTCCCGAAGTCCATTTTCTACATGCTATATACCATTTCAAAGCTCAGAAAGTCAAGAATCCAAATCTTCAAACCGTGTATGATTTGGAGCTAAAATGAGGAAGATATGGCCTTCGGAAGACAACTACATCATGCCAAATGACCAATTTCGCAAGGTGAATTTTACCTTGCGAAAATTTTGCAAGGAGATTTTCCTCATGGTGCGAAATTTGGCCATTTCGCACCATGAAGAAATACCTGGCGAAAATTTTGCAAGGAGGATTTAGGCACCTTGCGAAATTTCTTTGAATCCTCTGTTTCTCCACGCACGCACCACCGACTTCCCAAATATTTTTAGATTGATATTTTCTCGTGTAAATTCCTTTTGTAACCTTGTATTCAGCCGACATAAAGCTTTATCTTGTAATTTTGCTATATATAGAGGTGCACAACACCTCCAAAACAGAGGGGGGATGATTGGGGGATCGATCCTTTGTACATTAACTTAGAGATATATAAAGCTTAGTTTTTCTCTCTTCTCCTGTTCTTCTCCATTTCTATTTTCTTAGTAGCCAAACAGCCTCTGAGGGCTTTTCCTCAGAGGATGATTGGCTAAAACTTTTAGTTTCTCAAAGTATGGATGTTATGTGATGGCTTGGATGCAATCCCATGGAAATTTCTCGCACCTGGAAGGTAAGGTAGTCGTTTTTCATTAATGGTTCATTAATGCAAAGTTTGGTTTTTATTTCCTTTGGACAACTTCCAACGACCAATACTTGATAAGCTTTTGGATTTCTATCCATTAGTTATCTCCTACGAGCTATTGGAAGGTGAGGTTTTCAATTCCAAGTTTTGCATTAATACGTTAGAACCAATTTCAATGGCCATTGAAAGGCGAGTTTATCACCTGGAATGACTTTGAGTTGCCAATATTTGGTAAGCTTTTGGCTTTAGACCATTAGTTATCTCTTACGAGCCATTCAAAGGAAGTCTAAGGTGAATAACCATTGATGAAATTCACTACCATCTGTTTTGCCATTTTAAAGGATTAAAACTTGATTTGCTAAATCCATACCGGTTCGGGAAGCAAGCATCACCATAGTTGCAACCCCAACACGAGGAGCCTATCCTTAGATTTCCAATTTGCATAAGAGCCAGAGCATAGCTATCCTATCTTTGAGAAACTTGTTTTTACACCCTTTTATTTTAGTGTTTAATGTTAGCTTAGATTAGTTTAAATCTTTCTAAAACATTTTCATCTTCTTTTAAAGCTAACATCCATAAGAAAATCACCTATTTTCCTAATTTGAATATCACTTGTGTTTGCAAAAACCCTTCCCAGTGAACGATCCTAGAACCACTATGCTATAGTAGCTTGGTTACTTTAGTAATAGTATTTAAGGTATAAATTTTGTTGATACGCCTTTAAAGCTAAGCTACCATGAGTCGCATCATAACATCTAAATCCCTAAGCTCATGAACCAGAGTGGCTCATCCATTGACAACCCTGAGCTCTCCATAGCATATAAAGCCCTAAGCTCATGACTTACAGTCACTCATGTCAGTAACAACCCTAAGATGTTCATAGTATCTATAGACTTGAGCTCACGACCCTGAGTCATTCCTGTCAACCACAACCCTGAGATGTTCATAGTATCTATAGCCCTTAGCTCACAACCCCAAGTCATTCATGTCATGCACAACCCTGAGGTGTTCATAACATTTGGAGCCCTAAGCTCATGAACTGGAGTCTTTCGTGTCATCAACAACCCTAAGCTGTTCATAGCATTTAAAACCCAAAGCTCATGACCCGAAGTTGTTCAAGTCAACTACAACCTAGAGTTGTTAGTAGCATCTAAAGCCTTGAGCATAATTACCCATAGTAGATTATGTAATCCACAATCTTGAGTTGTTCATAGTATCAAAAGCCCTAAGCTCACGACCCATAGTCTTTCATGTCATCGACAGCCTTGAGTTGTTTATAGCTTCAAGAGGCTTGAGCTCATGATCAAGAGTCTTTCACGCCAATCAAAACTGATAGCTATTCATAGCATCTAGAGGCCTGAGCTCATGACCCAGAGTAGTTCATGTCATCCACAATTGTAAGTTGTTAATAGTATCTAGAGCCCTAAGCTCATGACCCAAAGTTGTTCATGTTAGCCACAACCCAATGTTGTTCATGACATCAAGAGCCCTTAGCTCATGACCCAGACTAGCCCATGTTATCCACATCCCATAGCAGTTTATAGCATTTAGTGCTCTCAGCTCATGACCTAGAGTTAGTGATGTGAACCATAACTCAGACCTATTCATAACATCTAAAGCCCTGATATCACAACCCAAAAAAGTTGATGTCATCCACAGCTCGGAGCTATTCATAGCATCTAGAGCCCTGAGCTCATGACTCAGAGTAGTCGATGTCATCCACAGTCTTGATTTATTCATAGCATCAAGAGCCTTGAGTTGACGACCCGTAGTCTTTTATGTCATCGACAACCCTAAGATGTTAATAACATCTAGCACTTTGATTTCCAAACCGAGAGTTGTTCATACCAACCATAGCATAGAGTTGTTCATAGCATGTAGAGCTCTATGCTCACAACCCAAAGTCATTCATGTCATTCAAAGTCCTAAACTCTTCATATAATCATGAGCCTTGAGGTCACGACCCAAAGTCTTTCATATCATCAACAACCCCGAGTTGTTCATAGAATTTAAAGCCCTGATCTCAAGACCTAGAGTGGCTCATGTCATCAAAAGCCTTGAGTTGTTCATAGCATCTAAACCCTTGAGCTCACTACCAAGTGTCGTTCATGTCAACCACAACCTGGAGCTATTCATAGCATCTAGAGCCTTGAGCTCAAGACCCAGGGTTGTTCATGTTTTCCAAAGCCCCGAGATAATCATAGAATCTAGTGGCTTGAGCTCATAACTCGCAGTATTTCATGTCTTTAGCCACCTTGAGCTGTTCATAGCATCTAGAGCCTTAAGGTCACAACTCGAATTAGCTCATGTCATTGACAGCTTTGAATTATTCACAACATCTAAAGCCTTGAGCTCACGACCTAGGGTCGTTCATGTCAACAATAACCTTGAGATGTTCATAGTATCCATAGTCCTTTGTTCACGACCCTGAGTTATTCATGTCATCCAAAACCTTAAGTTGTTTATAACATTTAGAACCCTAAGCTCATGACCTAGACTCTTTCATGTCGTCGACAACCCTAAGTTGTTCGTAGCATCTAAAACCCAAAGCTCATAACCTAGAGTCGTTCAAGTCAACCGTAACTTAGAGTTGTTCATAGCATCTAGAGCTTAGAGCTCACGACCCAAAGTAGCTAATGTGATTCACAACCCCCTAAGCTATTCATAGCATATAGATCCCTAAGCTCATGACCCAGAATAGACAATGTCATCCACGACCATGAGTTGTTCATAACATTAAGAGTTCTAAGCTCAAGAACTGTAGTCTTTCATTTCATCGACAACCCTAAGATGTTCATAGCATCAAGAAGCTTAACCTCACAATTGGGAGTCGATCGTATCTTCCAAATCCTAAAGTTGTTCATAGCATCTAGAGCCCCGAGCTCACGATCCATAGTAGCTTATGTCATCCACAATCGTGAGTTGTTAATAGCATCTAGAGCCTTGAGCTCACAACCCATAGTTGTTCATCTCAGCCACAACCTAGAGTTGTTCATAGCAGATAGAGCCCTGGGCTCACGACTTAGAGTAGCCTATGTTATCCATAGCCTGGAGCGGTTCATAACATCTAGAGACCTAAGCTCATGGCCTAGAGTCGGTTATGTCAACCACAGCCTAGACCTATTCATAGCATCTAGAGCCCTGAGCTCATGATCCATTGTAGTTAATGTGATCCACAAGCCTGAGTTGTTCATAGCATCTAAAGCCCTGAGCTCATAACCCAGAGTAGATCATGTCATCCACAACCTTGAGTTGTTCATAACATCAAGAGCCCTTAGCTAACGACATGTAATCTTTCATGTAATCGACAACCCTAAACTATTCATAGCATCAAGAGGCCAAAGCTCATAATTGAGAGTCGTTCATGTCAACCAAAGTCTAGAGTTGTTCATAGCATCTAGAGCCCTGAGCTCACGGCCTATAATAGCTCATGTCATCCACAACCATGAGCTGTTAATAGCATCCAAAACCTTGATCTCTCGACCCATAGTTGTTCATGTAAGCCACAACCTAGATCTATTCATAATAGCTAGATCCCTGAGCTTATGACCAAGAGTAGCCCATGTTATCCATAGCCCGGAGGGGTTCATGGCATCTAGAGACCTAAGTTCACAACCCAGAGTCGTTCATTTCCACCATTGCTCTGACTTGTTCGTAGCATCTAAAGCCCTATGATCCCGACCTAAAGTAGCTCATGTCATCCACAACCCAGGGTTGTTCATAGCATCTAGAGACTTGAGCTCACGACTCAGAGTAGCTGATGTCATCCATAGCCTTGAGCTCTTCATAGCATCTTGAGCCCTAAGCTTGTGACCCAAATTCTTTTATTTCATGGACAACCCTGAGTTGTTCATAGCATCAAGAGTCCTGAGCACACAACCTGAAGTTGTTTATGTCAACCTTTGCCCAAACCTGTTCACAACATCTAAAGCCCTAAGTTCCCAACCTAGAGTAGGTTATATATTCGACTACCCTAAGTTGTTCATAGTATCTAAAGCCTTGAGATCACAACCTGGAGTCGTTCATGTCAACCACAACCTTGAGACATTCTTGATATCCACAACCTTAAGTTGTTCAAATCATTTAAAGCCTTAAGCTCATGACCTGGATTCTTTCATGTTATCAACATCCCTGAGCTATTCATAGTATCTAGAGTCTTAAGCTCATGACCTAAAGTCATTCAAGTCAACCATAGCCAAGAGTTGGTTATAGCATCTAGAGCCCCCAGCTTACGACCCAATGTTGTTCAAGTCCTCAACAATCCTTAGCTTTTCACAACATCTTAGGTTTTAAGCTCATGACCTAGAGTCGTTCATGTCAGCCATAGCCTTAAGCTATGCATAGTATCTAGAGCCCTAAGCTGATGACCCAGAGTAGCACATGTCATCCATAGTCCTGAGTTGTTCATAGGATCTAAAGCCTTGAGATGCCAATCCAAAGTCATTTATGTCAACGATAGCCCTGAGTTGTTCATAGTATATAAAACCCTCAGCTCATAACCCCAAGTCGTTCATGGTGTCCACAACCCTAAGTTGTCTATAGCATCTAGAGCACTAAGTTCATGACCCAAAGTCTTTCATGTCATCGACAACCTTGAGTTGTACATGGTATCTAAAGCCTTAAGCTCACAAACCAGAGTCGTTCATGTGAACCATAGCTTAGGGTTGTTGATTGCATCCAGAGCCTTGACCTCATGACATAGAGTGGCTCATGTCTTTGATAACCCTTAGTTGTTCATAGCATCCGAAGTCTTGAGCTCAAGACCAAGAGTCTTTCAAGTCATTCATAGCCTAAAGTAGTTCATAACATCTAGAGCCTTAAGCTCATCACTCAGAGTCATTTATGTCATCCATAACCTTAAGCTATTCATAGCATCAAGAGGCTTGAACTCACGACCTAAAGATTTTCATGCCATCCATTGCCTTAAGTCACTCATAATATCTAAATTCGTATGCTCAAGACGTAGAGTCATTCTTGTCTACCACAACCCTAAACTGTTAATAGCATCTTGAGCCCTGAACTCATGACCCATAGTCATTCATGTCAACCACTTTACAATGTTGTTCACATGATTTAAAGCCATAAGTTCACGACCCAGAGTAGCCCATATTATCCACAACCTTGAGTTGTTCTTAGCATCTAAAGCCCTAAGCTCATGACCCGAGGTCGTTCATGTCAACCATAGCCTAAAGTTGTTCATAGCATATAGAGCCCTGTCCTCACGATCTAGAGTGGTTCATGTGATCAACAACCCTAAGTTATTCATAGCATATAAAGCCTTGAGCTCACGACCTATAGAAGCTCATATCTTTGATCGCCTTGAGTTGTTCATAATATCTAAAGCCTTTAGCTCACAACCTTGAGTAGTACATGTAATCCATAACCCTGAGTTGTTCATAGCATCTAAACCCTTAAGCTTATGACTCGAAGTTTTTCATGGCATCGACAACACTTAGCTGTTCATAGCATCTATGACTCTCAGCTCACGATTCAGAGTCATTCATGTGAACCACAACCCTGAGTTGTGCATAGTATCTAGAGCCCTAACCTCATGACCCAAAGCCATTCATCTCAATAATACCTCAAAGTTGTTCATAACACCTAGAGCCTTGAGCTCATGACCTAGAGTAGCTCATGTCATCTATGGCCCTAGGCTATTCATAACATCTAAAGCCTGATGGCGTTCATGTAAACCATAACCCTGAGCTATTCATAGTATCTAGAGCACTGAGCTCACGAATCTAATTTGTTCATGTCATCAACAACCCTGAGTTATTCATAACATCTAGAACAGTTAGCTCAGGACCCGGAGTCTTTGGTGTCATCAATAACCCTGAGTTGTACATAGTATCTAGGGCCCTAAGCTCATGAACCAGAGTCGTTCATATCCACCATAGCCCGGGGTTATTCATTGCATCTAGATCCCTAAGCTCACGACCTAGAGTAGCTCATGTAATCCAGAGCCCTAAGCTGTTCATAACATCTAGAGCCTTGTGATCATGACCCTGAGTCGTTCATGTCAACTAAGCCCGAACTCATGACCGAGAGTAACTCAAGTCATCCACAGCCTTGGGCTGCTTATAGCATCTAGAACCCTGAGCTCTCGACCCAGAGTCATTCGTGTCAACCATAGCTCTAAGTTGTTCATAGTATCATGAGCCCTAAGCTCATGACCCAAAGTTGCTCATGTCATCCGTAGACTTGAGCTATTTATAGTATCTTAAACCTTGAGCTGACAGGATCTTGAGTCATTCATATCATCCACAACTCAAAGTTTCTCATAGCATTTAAAGCCTTAAGCTCATGGCCCAAACTCATTCATGTCAATCACAATCATGAGGTGTTCATAGTATCTTGAGTCGTGAGCTCATGACTTAGAGTCGTTCATGTTATCCATAGCCCTAAGTTCATGACACAAAGTAAATCATATCATCCATAGCTCTGAGCTGCCCATAACATCTAGTGGCTTGAGCTCATGGGATCCCTATTCGTTCATATCATCCACAATGTTGAGTTGTTCAAAGCATTCATACCCTTAAGCTCATAAATTGGAGTGGTATATATCATCCATAGGCTTGAGCTGTTCATAGCATCTGGAGCCCTAATCACATGACTTGGAATTGTTCATGTCATTAACAACCCTGAGCTATTCATAGCATTTAGACCCCTAAGCCCACGACCCGAAATCGTTCATGTCATCATAAGCCTTGGGTTATTCATAGCATCTAGAGTTGTGAGCTCATGACCCAAAATCGTTATGTTATCCACAACCCTGAGCTATTCATAGAAACTACAGCCATAAGCTCACAACCAAGAATCATTCATAATACCCATAGCTTTAAGTTGTTCATAGTATCTTATGGCCTTAGCTCATGGGATCCTGAGTCATTCATATCATTTACAACTTTGAGTTGCTCATAGCATCTAGAGCCTTGAGCTCATGACCCAAAGTCGTTCATGTCAACCACAGCCTTGAGCTGTTCATAGTATCTTGAGTCATGAGCTCACAACTCAGAGTCATTCATGTCATCTACCACCTTTAGCTTATGACACAAAATCATTCATATCATCCACAACCCTAAGCTGCTTATAGCATCTAAAGGTCTTAACTCATGGGATATCAAGTCATTCATATAATTCACAATGCTTAGTTGTTCAAAGCATCAATAACCTTGAGCTCATGACCTGGAGTGGCACATATCATCCATAGCTTTGAGCTATTCATAACCTTTAGAGCCTTAACCACATGACCCAGAGTTGTTCAAGTCATCAACAACCCTAAGTTATCCATAGCATTTAGATCCCTAAGCCCACGACTCGAAATCTTTCATGTCATCTATAGCCCTAATATTTTCATAAAATCTAGAGCCTTGAGATTAGGACCTGGATTCATTCATGTCATCCCTAACCCTAACTTTTTGTAGCATCTGAAGCCTTAAGCTCATGACCCAAATTCATTCATGTCCACCACAACCCTGATCTGTTATAGCATCTAGAGCCTAGAGCAAACCACTCATAGTTATTCATCTCGTCGATGGCCCTAATATATTCATAGCATCTAGAGCCCTAAACTCCCAACCCGAAGTAGTTCATGTCATCCACAACCTTGATTTGTTCATAACATCTACTGCCCTAAGCTCATAACTCAAAGTCATTAATGTAATCCACAGCCTTGAGTTATTCATAGCATCTACAGCCCTGAGCTCATGACCCAAAGTCGTTGATGTCCACCATAACCTTGATCTGTTCATAACATTTAGAGCCCTGAGTAAATAACCTTGAGTCATTCATGTCATTAACAACCCTGAGTTGTTCATAACATCTAGAGCCATAAGCCCATGACCCATAGTTGTTCATGTCATATATAGCTCTAAGTTGTTCATGGCATCTTGAGCCTTGAGCTCATGACCTGGAGTAGTTCATGTCATCCACATCTCTGAGCTATTTATAGTAATTAGAGCCATAGGCTCACGACTAAGAATCACTAATATCATCTTAAGGCTTGAGCTCACAACATCCCAAGTTGTTCATATCATCCACAACTTTGAGCTGCTCATAGCATCTAGACCCTTGAGCCTACAACCCATAGTCGTTCATGTCATCCATAATCATTGGCTCATGATACAGAACCATTCATATCATCCACACCCCTGAGCTGCTCATAGCATATAGAGCCCTAACCTCACAAGATACCGAGTCGTTCATATCATTCACAATGTTGAGTTGTTCAAAGCATCCACAACCTTGAGCTCATGACTCAGAGTAGCACATATAATTCAAAGCCTTGACTTGTTCATAGCATCTAAAGCCCTAGGCTCATGACCTAGAGGCATTCATGTCAACCACAACCCTTAGTTATTCATAGTATTTAGAGCTTTGAGATCACGACCTTGAGTCGTTCATGTCATCTGCAACTCTTAGTTGTTCATAACATTTAGAGCCTTAGGCTCATGACCAAGAATCGTTCATATCATCCACAACCATGAGCTATTCATAATACCTAGAGGCTTGAGCTAACATGATCTCAAGTCATTCATATAATCCATAACTCCAAGTAGATCATAGCATCCAAAAACATGAGCTCATGGCATGCTTATTAACCACAACCTTAAACTGTTCATAGCATTTAGAGCCCTAAGCTCATGACCTAGAGTCGTTCCTGTCATCCATAGGCCTGAGTTGTTCATAATGTCTAGAGCCCTAAGCTCACATCCTTGAGTCATTCATGTCATCCATAGCCCTGAGTTGTTCATAACATTTAAGGCCTTCTCCTCAGGACCAAGAATCGTTCATATTACCTGAAACCCTAAGCTATTCATAGAATCTAAAGGCTTGATCTCATGGGATCCCGAGTAATTCATATCATCCATAACTTTGAAATGTTCATAGCATCTAGAGCATTGAGCTTACCACATAGAGTCGTTCATGTCATCCATATCTCTGAACTATTCATAGAATCGAAGCCCTTAACTGATGACATAGATTAGTTTATGTCAACCATAGCCTAGAGTAGTTCATAACATCTAGCGTATTGAGCTCATGACCTAGAGTTGTTCATGTCATCTAAAGCCCTGAGTTGTTCTTAACATCCAGAGCCCAGAGCTTACGATATTGAGTCGTTCATGTCATCCACAGCCTTAAGTTGTTCATAGAGCTCACGACTTGGAGTCAACCATGTTTTCATAACCCTTAGCTATTCATAGCATCTAGAGGTCTGAGGCCATGGGATCCCAAATCGTTCATATCATCCACAACTTTGACTTGTTCATACCATCCAGAACCCTGAGCTTACAATGCAACATCGTTTATGTTAGCCACGTCCCTAAATTTTTCATAGCATCTAAAACCTTGAACTCATGACTCGGAGTCAGTCAAGTAATCCACAGCCTTGAGCTATTCCTAACATTTAGATTCCTAAGCTCATGACCTTGAGACGTTCAGGCCACCCATGGTCGAGAGTTGTTCATAGCATCTAGAGCCCTAAGCTCGCGACCTTGAGTCGTTCATGTCATCCACAACCCTAAGTTATTCATAACATTTGGGGCCTTCTCCTCACAACCAAGAATCGTTCATATCACTTGAAGCCTTAAGATGTTTATAGCATATAAAGGCTTGAGTTGACAAAATCCTGAGTCGTTCATATCATCCACAACTTTGAGTTGTTCATAGCATCTAAAGCCCTAAGCTCACCACACAGAGTCGTTCATGTCATCTATATCCCTAAACTATTGATAGCATCTGGAGCCCTTAACTCACAACATACAGTCGTTCATGTCAACCATATTCTTGAGCAGTTTATAACATTTATAGCATTGAGTTCACGACCCAGAGTTGTTCATGTCATCTAAAGCCTTAAGTTGTTCTTAACATCCAGAGCCTAGAGCTCACGATCTTAAGTCGTTCATGTCATCCACAACCTTAAGATATTTATAAAGCTCATGACTTGGACTCTTTCATGTTTCAACAGCCCTAAGTTATTCATAGCATCTAGAGGCCTAAGCTCACGAGATCATGAATCATTCATATAATCCACAACTTTGACTTGTTCATAGCATTTAGAGCCTTGAGCTCACAACACAATGTCATTTATTTCATCCACATTCATGAACTGGTCGTAGCATCTAGAGCCTTGAACTCATGACTCGGAGTCATTCAGGTCATCCACAACCTTGAGTTGTTGCTAACATCTAGAGCCTAGAGCTCACGACCTTGAGATGTTCATGCCATCCATAGTCGAGAGTTATTCATAGCATCTAAATCCCTAAGCTCACGACCTTGAGTTGTTCATGTCATCCACAACCCTGATTTATTCACAACATTTGGAGTTTTCTCCTCATGACTAAGAATCGTTCATATCACTCGAAGCCCTAAGTTGTTCATAGCATCTAAAGGCCTAAGCTCACAGGATCCCGAGTTGTTCATATCAGCCACAACTTTGAGTTGTTTGTAGCATCTAGAGCCTTGAGTTCACAACACAGAGTCATTCGTGTCATTCACGTCCTTAAACTGTTCATAGCATCTAGAGCCTTGAGCTCACAACACAGAGTCGTTCGTGTCATTCACATCCCTAAACTGTTCATAGTATTTGAAGCTCTTAACTCACGGCCTAGAGTCATTCATGTCAACCATAGCTCTGAGATATTCATAACCTCTAGAGTATTGAGCTCACGACCTAGAGTTGTTCATGTCATCCAAAGTCCTGAGTTGTTCTTAACAACCAGAGCCCAGAGCTCATGATCTTGAGTTGTTAATAGAGCTCACGACTTAGAGTCATTTTCCACATCCCTAAGCTATTCATATAATCTAAAGGCCTGAGCTCACGGGATCCCAAGTCATTGATATCATTCACAACTCTGAGCTATTTATAGTATCTAGAGCCTTGAGTTATTCATAGCATCCAGAGCCCTAAGCTCACGACCTTCAGTCGTTCATGTCATCCACAACCCTTAGTTATTCATAACATTTAGAGCCTTGGGATCATGACTAAGAATCATTTATATCATCCATAACCATGAGTTATTCATAGTACTTAGAGGCTTGAGCTTACAGGATCTCAAGTCATCCATATCATCCACAACCCTGAGCAGTTCATAACATTCAAAACCATGAGCTCATGGCATGCATATTAACCACAACCTTGAGTTGTTCATAGCATCTAGAGCCTTAAGTTCATGACCTAGAGTTGTTCCTATCATCCATAGGACTGAGTTGTTCATAACATCTAGAGCCCTGAGCTCACATCCCTGAGTCATTCATGTCATCCACAACCCTGAGTCGTTCATAACATTTGGCGTCATAGGCTCACTACCAAAAATCGTTCATATCATCCTCATCCTTGAGCTGTTCAAATCACCAAAAGACCATACCTCACGGGATCCTAAGTCATTCATATCATCCAAAACTCTAAGTTGTTCATAGCATCTAGAGCCCTGAGTTGACAACATAAGAGTCATTTATGTCCATCATAGCCCTAAGTTGTTAATAGCATGAAGAGCCCTGAGCTGGCAACCTTGAGTCATTCATGTCATTCATAACCCTGACTAGTTCATAACATTTAGAGCCTTAGGCTCACGACCAAGAATCGTTCATATCATCCACAATCCTATGTTATTCATAGCTCCTAGAGGCTTGAGCTCAAAGGATTTTAAGTCATTCAAATTGTCCACAAACTTAAGCTATTCATAGATTTTAGAGCCATGAGCTCAAGACGTGGAACAACTCATATCATCCATAGGCTTGAGATGTTGATAGCATCTAGAGCCTTGAGCTCAAGATTCGGAGTCGTTCACATCGACCATAAACATGAGTTGTTTATAGCATTTAGTGCCTTGAGCAGACGACCTTAAGTCGTTCATGTCATCTACAATCCTGAGTTTTTCATAAGATTTAGGACCTTGGGCTCATGACCAAGAATCGTTCATGTCATTCAAAACCCTGACTTGTTCATAGCATCCAAAGCCCTTTACTCATGACTTGGAGTAGCTCATGTCATCTACAAGCCTAAGTTGTTCATAACATCTAGAGCTATGAGTACACGACTCAAAGTTGTTCATGTCATTCACAACCTTGAGTTGTTCATAGCATCTAAAGCACTGAGCTCATAACCTAGAGTCATTCATGTCAACTACTGCCCTGAGCTGTTGACAGCATTTAGAGTCTTAAGCTCACAACCCAAAGTTGTTCATGTCATCAACAACCCTGAGTTATTCATAACATCTAGAGCATTGGGCTCACGACCAAGAACCATTCATATCATCCACAACCATGAGCTATTCATAGAACTTGTAGCCTATAACTCAAGACCCGGAGTCATTCATGTTAACCACAAGCTGTTCATAGCATCTAAAGCGCTCAGCTCACAAGATCTTGAGTCATATATATACACAAAGTTGAGTTGTTCATAGCATGGAGTGACTTGAGCTCATGACTCGAAGTAGCTCATGTAGTCTAGTGCCTTGATTTATTCATAGCATGTTGAGCCCTGAGATCACAACCTAGAGTCATTCATGTTAACCACAACTCTTAGTTGTTCATAGTATCTAGAATGTTGAGCTCACAAACTGGAGTCGTTGATGTCATCCATAGCTCTGAGCTTAGGATGTAGAATTGTTCATATTATTTACAACCCCGAGCTTTTCATAGCATGTAGAGGCTTGAGCTCACGACCTGGAGTTGTTAATGTCAACCATAACCTTGAGTTGTTCATAGTTTGTAAAGCCTTGAGCTTCTGACCCAGAGTCATTCATGTTATTCACAACCCTGAGCTGTATATAGTATTTAGAACCCTGAGCTCATGACCAAGAGTAGTTCATGTCAACCAAAGCCCTAAGTTGCTTATAGCATCCAAAGCCTTGAGCTCATAACCTAGAGTCGTTCATGTCATCTACAGCCTTGAGTTGTTCATAGCATTTAGAGCCATGGATACACGACTAAGAACATTTCATACCATCCACACCACTGAGTTGTTCATAGCATCTAGAGGCCTAATCTCACATGATTTAGAATCTTTCGTATCATCCATAGTCCTGAGCTCATCATATTATCTAGAGCCCTAGGCTTATAACCCAAATTATTCATGTCAACCACAGCCCTAAGCTTGAGCTCATGACTCAAATTCGTTCACTTCAGCCATAGCTCTGAGCTATTCATAGCATTTAGAGTCACTGGCATATGACCAAGAATCATTAATGTCATCCTCAACCCTGAGTTGTTCATAGCATTTAGAGGTGTGAGGTCATGGGATCCCAAGTCATTGATACCATTCACAACGTTGAGTTCTTTATGGCATTCATAACCCTAAGCTCATGACCTAGAGTAGCTCATATCATCCACAGTCCTGAGCTCACGACTCAAAGTCATTGATGTCAATCATAACCTTGAACTTTTCATAGTATCCAAATCCTTAAGCTCACGATGTAGAGTCATTCATGTCATCCACAGCCTTAAGCTCATGACATAGAATTGGTCATATCATCCATAGTCCTGAAATTTTCTTAGCATCTAGAGGTTTGAGCTCATGGGATCCCAAGTCGTTCATATCATCGACAACAATGAGTTGTTCGCAACATCAATAACCCTAAGCTCACAACCTGGAGTAGCTCATGTCATCCATAATCCTGAGCTGTTAATAACATCTAGAGCCTTAAGCTCATAACCTGGAGTCATTCATGCCAACCACAACCTTGAGTTGTTCATAGTACCTAAAGACCTAAGCTCATGACCTAGAGTTGTTCATGTCATTCACAACCCTGAGCTATCCATAGCATCTAGAACCCTAAGCTCACGACTAGGAGTTCTTCACATCAATAATAGCCCTAAGTTGTTCACAGCATTTAAAGCCTTCAGCTCACAACCTAGATTCATTGATGTCATCCTCAACCCTGAGTTATTCATATCATTTAAAGCCATGGGCACATGACCAAGAATAGTTCATATCACCCACACCCTTGAGCTTTTCATAGCATTGAGAGGACTGAACTCACGAGATCTATAGTCATTCGTATCATCCACAACCCTGAGTTCTTCATAGCATCTAGAGTCTTAAGCTCATGATCGGGAGTCATCCTTTCATGCACAACCCTGAGCTATTCATAGCATTTACAGTCATTGGCTCACAACCAAGAATCATTCATGTCATCCTCAGCCTTGAGTTGTTCATAACATCTAGAGGCCTTAGATAATGGGATCTTGAGTCATTCATATCATCTAGAACTCTGAGTTGTTCATAAAATCTAGAGCTCTGAGCACATGACTCAAAGTCCTTCATGGCAACCACAACCTTTAGCTATTCATAGCATCTAGAGCCCTGAGCTCACAACCCGAAGTCATTCATGTCATTCAGAACCTTGAGTTGTTCATTGAATTTAGGATCATAGGCTCACGACCAAGAATCATTGATGTCATCCTTAGCCCTATGTTGTTCATAGCATCTAGAGGTCTCAACTCATATGATACTGAGTTATTCATATCATCCATAACTTCAAGTTGTTCATAACATCAACAACCCTGAGCTCATGACCTAAAGTCATTCAAGTCAACCATAGCCTTAAGATGTTCATAGTATCTAGAGCCCTGAGCTCATAACCCGGAGTCATTCATGTCAACCACTACCTTGAGTTGTTCATAGCATATAAAGCCTTGAGCTCACAACTCGAAATTGTTCATATCATGCACAACCATGAGTTGTTCATGGCATTTAGAGTCATGGCCATAAGACTAACAATCGTTCATATAATCAACACCCTTGAGCTTTTCATAGCATATAGAGGCCTGAGTTCATAGGATTTGTAGTTGTTCATATCATCCACAACCCTAGGTTGTTCATAGTGATTACTAACAAAAAGTGCTATTTTGTAGACCTAATAATAATGGTTTTAAGCACCTTTGAGTAGTAATCATATTCATTTAACCCAATTAATTCATTAAGGTCCTTAGTAATTGGTTTTAACCATTTTGTGGCAAGTTTACATGTTTTTATCAGCTTATGAACCAATTCAAGCATGCCAATTGATGGAGGAGCTATTTGGGCGAGTTAAGCAAGGATTTTTGATGATTACAGGCTTGAATTTCAAGTGGAAACACGAGCACAAGCAATGGAGAAGAGGAAAACAGAGTGAAGAAAACAGCTACAGTCTTCTTTCGCACTTTTGAAGCACTTCCTGAAGTCCATGTTTTGCATACTATATTCCATTTGAAAGCTTAGGAAGTCAAGAATCCAACGCTTCAAACCGTGTATGATTTGGAGCTGAAATGAGGAAGATATGGCCTTCGGAAGACAACTGCATCATGTCAAATGACCAATTTCGCAAGGTGAATTTCTCCTTGCGAAAATTTCGCAAGGAGATTTTCTTCATGGTGCGAAATTTGGCCACTTCGCACCATGAAGAACCCCCTTGCGAAAATTTTGCAAGGTGGATTTAGGCACATTGCGAAATTCCTTTGAATCCTCTGTTTCTCCACGCACGCACCACCGACTTCCCAAATATTTTTAGCTTGATATTTTCTCGTGTAAGTTCCTTTTGTAACCTTGTATTCAGTTGACATAAAGCTTTATCTTGTAATTTTTCTATATATAGAGGTGCACAACACCTCCAGAAATGGGATGATTGGGGAATCGATCCACTGTACATTAACTTAGGAATATATAAAGCTCTGTTTTTTTCTCTTCTCCTGTTCTTCCCCATTTCTATTTTCTTAGTAGCCAAACAGCCTCTGAGGGCTTTTCCTCAAAGGATGATTGGCTAAAAATTTTAGTTTCTCAAAGTATGGATGTTATGTGGTGGCTTGGATGCAATCCCATGGAAATTTCTCGCACCTGGAAGGTAAGGTAGTCGTTTTTCATTAATGTTTCATTAATGCAAAGTTCGGTTTTTATTTCCTTTGGATAACTTCCAATGGCCAATACTTGATAAGATTTTGGATTTCTATCCATTAGTTATCTCCTACGAGCTATTGGAAGGTGAGGTTTTCAATTCCAAGTTTTGCATTAATCCGTTAAGAACCAATTTCAATGGCCATTGAAAGGTGAGTTTATCACCTGGAATGACTTTGAGTTGCCGATATTTGGTAAGCTTTTGGCTTTAGACCATTAGTTATCTCTTACGAGCCATTCAAAGGAAGTCTAAGGTGAATAACCATTGATGAAATTCACTACCATCTGTTTTTCCATTTTAAAGGATTAAAACTTGATTTTCTAAATCCATACCGGTTCGGGAAGCAAGCATCACCATAGTTGCAACCCCAACGCGAGGAGCCTATCCTCAGATTTCCAATTTGCATAAGAGCCAGAGCATAGCTATCCTATCTTTGAGAAACTTGTTTTTACACCCTTTCATTTTAGTCTTTAATGTTAGCTTAGATTAGTTTAAATCTTTCTAAAACATTTACATCTTCTTTTAAAGCTAACATCCATAAGAAAATCACCTATTTTCCTAATTTGAATATCACTTGTGTTTGCGAAAACCCTTCCCAGTGAACGATCCTAGAACCACTATGCTATAGTAGCTTGGCTACTTTAGTAATAGTATTTAAGGTATAAATTTTGTTGATACGCCTTTAAAGCTAAGCTACCATGAGTCGCATCAAATGGCGTCGTTGCCGGGGAAGGTGCCACAAGCACAGTGAAGCAACCATTAAGGGTAACTTGTGATCTTCATCACAAGTTTGGTGAGTTTTCTTATAATTTTTTTTTAGTTTAGTTTTTATTTAGTTAAATTTTTTTATTCTCTTTTGTTTTATTTTTGTTTTAATTTCAATTTGTGCATTCCTTGTTGGATTCGAGACCAAGAGGGAACCCTGGTTAAAGTTGAAGAAAAGAGGCTTAGTTGAATATCATTGTTTTTAGAAATGGAAATTCCACATGAAGATCAAAGCTTTCATTATGATCATGATAAGGACAAATTTGCATACCTATCTATGAGGGATCAGATTGAGTTAGGGAAAAGGCAAGTTCAACAAAGCCAATGGGGTAGTAAGTATGTCTTGAATGAAGACATGAGCATGAAGGCAAAGCTAGCATCTATGGCTAGAAGGATAGAAGAGTTTGAATTGAGGAATGTGCATACTGAAGCACAACCACAAGCAATGCCAACTTCATTTGAGTATATAAACCATCCCAACCTTGCAACCCAACCTCAACCTCAACCATCAATGAGTACATCTTCATTGGAGCAAGCCATTTTGAAGATAAGCAAAGTCATGGAGGACTTTGTAGGTGAGCAACAAAAGATCAACTCTCATCTTAATGAAAAGATTGATAATTTGGAGAGTTCAATAAATGTAAGAATGGAGGGGGTTTACAATGATCTATCATTAAGGATAGAAAAAGTTCAAGACTCCATTGAGAAGCTCACCAATCTCGACATAGCAATGGGGAAAAGGAAGCTTCCTCCTCAACCCCACCATAACCTTCAAGGAACCAATGCAAAAAGATCAAGGAAAGTGTTGATGATCGACACTTTGGTGGGGGATTGCTATGACAACTTTATGGACCAACCTTCCATTGAAAATCATAAGGTTCAAGATGATAAAGGGTTACTTGAACCCTTTAAAGCATCCACTTCTCCAGGGAAGAGAAGAGAAACGAATTCCCTTGGACCAAATGGGAAGGATGCCAATTTTGTTTGGGATCCAGGGGGAATTCAGCATGAAGTGGGTGTGTGAGTGAGGATGAGCTAAATAGTTCATCTTCTTTTTGGGGTACATGCTATCAGCTTCATTTAAATTCTATGCTTTCTTTAAATTTATGCATGTTTTAGTTTGAATTTTTAGCTTTAATATGTTTTTAAGATGAGTTTTGAAGTGTTCATGCAGGTACGATGCTTGCAAAAATCGAAATGGAGGTGAAACAGAGGAAACAGGGGAGCCAAAATGCATAAGCAAAGTTCTCAGTGGAATTTCGCACCATGAACACACTCAATCCGAATTTTTCGCACAGTGACAGTGCATGGTGCGAAAAGGAATTTCTATACATTTTGGAAAGCCAAGCCTCCCGGGATGCTATTTTCGCACCTCAATTACCAGTACGAAAACTTTTGCACTTTGTTTATCTTGGTGCGAAATGATTTTCAAGCTAATTTCTAAAAACAAAGCTCTCGGAAAGGCCTTTTTCTTGAATTCCTTGTTTTTCCAAGTTTAAAAATTCATGAATGCATTTCCAAACCTTTTGTTTTCAAATCCAAACCCAATTTCTTCCAAAAACAAACACCATTCTAAGCCAAAAATACTATTCACCTTCTTCCACAACCTCCATAGCCGCACACCACCATTCTTAATTCTCCACCCTTCACCAATTTTCTAGTTTTCTCCCATTAGAAACCTTCCCTTCATCCATTCTAAGCCTTAGGAACCCAATTTTAGAAATCCCATCCATCCAAAACTTTTTAAAAATCGAATTTCAAAACCATTCCATGCATGGCCGTCCACTTTGATTTTCATTTTCCATCATTTAATTTTGTTTTTCATCATTAAAAAACTATCCAAACACCTTAGGAATCTTGTTTAGAGCCTAACCATACCTTTTAAAAAACCATTTTTGAATTTTTTCCCAAAACTTGGAAAACACACAATCGGGCTTCAAAGGAGGTGAACAGTGACTGTGCCAATTTTGGCACTCACTGTTCACTCCTCCTTTGTTTTCCCCTGTTTTAGCCAAAAATCTCCAATTTTAACACCCCTGCAAGCTACATTCAAATGTCATTGCAACTTATATGAGTATACCATCATGGCATGGACCCTTTGAGCCTTGTCCTCAGCTACTCAAAGTGGGGCCCACTCATCATTTTTGTAAATATTTAGTATAAATTCCTCTCTCATTCAATTTTTGAATTTTGAAACAGGTGGTTCAACCTTCCCAACTCCAAGTCCACATCACATGAGGTACCACTTCCTTCCTCCTTATTTTCGATTCAAACATTGAGGACAATGTTCATCTCGGTTGGGGGGAGAGATGAGGAAGTAAGTATTAGTTTAAATTTTTATCATACTTAGTTAAATTAGCTACTTTTTGTTTAAATTTTTAAAATTTTTGCTTTAAACTCCATGGATATTAAGGATTAACTCTCAAAATTAAATGAGAGAAGTCGAGTTTCAACTTGATTACATGAGTCTTAGAGTTTTTATTATGCTCTTCTAAAAGTTGATGAATGGTTGAAACTCCCATTGCATGCAAACTTATCTCTTCCACCTTAAGCTATTCGCACACACATACATTAGATTCCGGTTATAAGATGTGAAACTATCTCACCCTCTAAGCTTGAGAAATCATAATTTGACACCTTTAACCTCTCTTTAATAGTGTTGGGACACCTCATAAAGACCAATGAGTCTTTGAAAAAATAGAAAAAAGAAAACGAAAAAGAAAAAGAAAAAAAAAATAGAATAAACTTCTTTACTTGCCTTGAAACCTGAGCATGGTCCGAAGGGGTGGCGAAAGCCTTTAAAGCCTGGTGCCCTAAGCCTTTATTGGTTGGGAGTCACCGATCCTCTGCTTGTTACATGGGTGAATTGGTTAAGTTTAGTAAGTGAAAAGAATTGTGAATAAGAGGTGCGTTCCTAGCCTATCAAGAGATGGTTAATTTTGCTAAAGCCTAAAGAAAGACTTAGGTTGGGGGGAGATGATAGTTATCCATACTATACTCGGAAGCTAATCACATTAACACTTAGCTTTTAGTGGAAGAATTTGATTTGGATTTTTTGAGAGTGGAAATTCTTTTGATGCTTAAACTTGCATAATATCCATTCTTTGTACTCTATGATCAAGTGAATGCTTTGACAACTCTTATTATAGGTTGAGTTTCACATCTTTATTGATCCATGGATGTCCATCATGCCACTCATATCATTTTTTTATATTATTATAGTTTACTTAGTTTTTATCTCCTCCATTGCTAAGGGACTAGCAATGAGTCGGTTGGGGAGTGTGATTACTACCAAAAAGTGCTATTTTTTAGACCTAATAATAATGGTTTTAAGCACCTTTGAGTAGTAATCATATTCATTTAACCCAATTAATTCATTAAGGTCCTTAGTAATTGGTTTTAACCATTTTGTGACAAGTTTACATGTTTTTATCAGCTTATGAACCAATTCAAGCATGCCAATTGATGGAGGAGCTATTTGGGCGAGTTAAGCAAGGATTTTGGATGATTACAGGCTTGAATTTCAAGTGGAAACACGAGCACAAGCAATGGAGAAGAGGAAAACAGAGTGAAGAAAACAGCTGCAGTCTTCTTTCACACTTTTGAAGCACTTCTTGAAGTCTATTTTTTGCATACTATATACCATTTGAATGATTAGGAAGTCAAGAATCCAACGCTTCAAACCGTGTATGATTTGGAGCTGAAATGAGGAAGATATGGCCTTCGGAAGACAACTGCATCATGTCAAATGACCAATTTCGCAAGGTCATAGCATCTAAAGTCCTAAGCTCATGATTGAGATTTGTTCATGTCAAGCACAACCCTAAGTTATTCTTAGCATTTAGAGTCATAGGCTCACAACCAAAAATCATTCATATCATCCTCAACCGTGAGTTGTTCATAGCATCTAGAGGTCTAAGATCATGGGATCCCGAGTCGCTCATATCGTCCACAACTTTGAGTTATTCATAGCATGTAAAGCTCAAAGCACATAACTTGAAGTTGCTCATGTCAACTATAACCCTGAGTTGTTCATAGCATCTAGAGCCCTAACCTCGTGACCTAGAGTCATTCATATCATCCACAACCCTGAGTTGTTCATAACATTTAAACTCATAAGCTCATGACCAAGAATCGTTCATATCATCCTTATCCCTAAGTTGTTCATCACATCTAGAGGCCTTAGACCACAAGATCCTGAGTTGTTCATGTCATCCACAACTCTGAGTTGTTCATAACATCTAGAGCCCTAAGCTTATGACCTGAACTCATTCATGTCAACCACAACCTGAGTTGTTCATAGTATCTGGAGACTTGAGCTAATGACCTAGAGTTATGCATGTCAACCACTACCCTTAGGTGTTCATAGCATCTATAGCCCTGAGCTCATGACTTGAAGTCATTTATGTCCACTAAAACCTAGAGCTTTTCATAGAATCCAAAGTACTTAACTCATAACTTGAAGTTTTTCATGTCAACCACAACCCCGAGCTATTCATAATATCTAGAGCTCTAAGCTTACGACTCGAAGTCATTCATGCCATCCACAATCCTAAGCTCATGACATAGAATCATTCATATCATCCAGAACCCTAAGTTATTCATAGTATCTAGAGGCTTTTAGCTCATAGATCCCGAGTCATTCAAATCATCCACAATGTTAAGTTATGCATTGATTACTACTCAAAAAGTGCTATTTTATAGTTTGTTATAAACTCTTTTAAACACTTTTGAGTAGTAATTAATACCTTTTAACTCAATTGGCATATTAAGGACCTTTGCATATGTTGTTAATCAATTTTTGGCTAGTTTTGGTGTTTTTGATAGTTTTTTATCATTGAAGAAAGCCAAGAATGAGAGAGAACCTTGTGCAACCCTTGGGAATGAGTTTCCAAGCCAATCAAGAGATGCAAGGAAGAGGATCAGAGAGAGAAATCCATCAGGAAGCAATTTTGCATGCTGATGCGAAATCTTCACATGCTATGTGAAATTCAAAGGACAGAAGTTGCAAGGACAATTTTGAGCACTTACTGGAGTCCAATTCTTACATTCTTTATATCATTTCGAAGCTTGGGAAGTCAGGAGTCCAACGCTTTAAACGGTGTGCAATTTGGATCTAAAACAAGGAAGTTATGGCCATTTGAAGGCAACTGCGCAAAGCTGAGGAGGTATTTCGCATTGACATTTCCTGATGCGAAAATTTCCGCATTGACTTCGCACTGACATTTCTCAATGCAAAAATTTTCGCAGCACACTTTCCCAATGCGAAAATTTCCAAACTAACTTTCTCTTATGCAAAATTCTCCGCACCACCTGTCTCTAATGCGTAAATGTAATATCTAGATATTTTACACCGACTATTTTAGATTCTTTTTTACCTTAAGATATTTAGTGTAAATTATCAATTCTCTCCTTGTAATCAATTGAAGATCTTTTAAGATATTTAGGATATCTAATTAAGAGTTTGAAAATATCTCTCTTTATATATCCTAAGATATCTCTTTGTAATAACAATCCCTAGAGACAATCCCCGATATATTTTTTCATATCTCAAAAACCATCTTTGATATCTTTCGTCTCTGTGAACAGGGGAAGATATTGGAGAGGGGATCACTTGTACATGTTTTTAGTAAGAAATATACATAGCATTGCTCTGCCTTACCTTCTCGTTTTGATTGTATTTTTCATTCTAGCCAAACAACCTCTAAAGATGTTTTCTCAGAGGATGAGTTGCTAGACTTTTTGTCTCTTGAACGGAAGGGAGCTAACTAAGGGACCCGACTACAAAAGTGGGAGTTTCCTTGTTTCAGTTTTTAATGAAGAGGAAGTTGTGACCCGTTAATGGTTTTTATATTTTTAGTTAACTTAAAACGCCTTAAAATCACCTGGGCCAATGATTGCATGCCTAGTTGGTGTATCTTGAGTTTGGTCCTCAAACAGGAGTAATCAACAAAATTTATAACCTATATCACCATGCACTAGGATAGCCTTAGCTAATATAGCATAGTGGCTCTAGGATCGTTCACTGGGAAGGTTATTTAACTTACAACTGATACCAATTCAAAGTTGAATTGGTGCCTTTTCATTTCAAGGATAGCTTCAAAAGAAATCATAAACTTTGGTTGGAAAAGGATTTGTTTTAAGCTAACTAAAAAGAAAGTAATGAAAATTACTTATGCAGAAAAACGTTTCTCGGAATTTTAGAATCACTGGGGTCAGGCTCCTCATGCAAAAACATAGCTCCGGTCACTTGAATCTTTTTCTCGCATTAGAGAATCAAGATATAGTTAATTCTCTAACCGGTGTTATACAGATGCTTCCCTTTTATGGATTTCAGCAGTCATTCCCTCTCATTGATGCATCTTACAATGGCTCGTGCCTCTCACCTAGCATTTTCCATTCAAGGTGATCATTAACCTTGGACTTCCCTTCTTAAGCTCACAAAAGATAACTAATGGATGTCTCCTAAGAGTCCAAAAGCTTACCAAGTGTTGGCAATTCTAGAAAATCCTACCTTCAAGTCACCTCTCAAAGGCTCACAAGAGATAAACTAGTGCATCTCCATGCACGGAGATCACTTGTCTTACCAAGTGTTGGCCCAGGTGAATTGAAGGCATTTTAAGTTAACTAAAAACATAAAAACAATAAACAGGTCACACTTTCTCTTCATTAACAGTTGAAACAACAAAACTACCAATTCTTGCACTCGAGACCTTACCCGGCTACCTTAGCTTCAAGAAACAAAAATTCTAGCCAACCATTCTCTGAGGAAACATCCTCAGAGCTTGTTTGGCTAGTAAGAAAAATACAATCAAATTGAGTAGGTAAGGTAGAGCAAAGCTCTGTATTTTACTTCCTTCAAAACTATACAAAAGATGTCTCTGAGAACAAGCTCCCGATATGATGTGTGTAATGAAAATTACAAAACAATATATATAAGGTTATTCACCCTTTGTTCTTGCTTAATAATTAAGGAATCCTATTATTGGTGGGTTACAAGGAGAAAATGGGGATTTAGACATCAAATATCTGAAGAAAAAGATCTAAAAATGTCGATCGTAAATATCTAGAAGCACTCAGGAGGATTTCACAGGCGTGCAAGATGGCTGCAAAATTTCGCGCTGAAGGACACCATTTCGCAACCAAAGGCTGATTTCGCAACCTGTGAAATTGGCTTTCAGCTTGGTGTGATCGGCTTCCAATGGCTGTAACTTCTTCATTTAAACTCTGAATCATGCACTGTTTGAAGCATTGGATTGCTGACTTCCCGAGCTTTGAAACGAAATATAGTATGCATGAAATGAGCTCCAAGAAGTGCTTCAAAAGTGTTCAATAGTTTCTATCCTCTTGAATTCTTCATGTTAGATTTCTCTCTTTGCTTTCCCTCATTGCATTCATGATTTGCTTATGGAAAAGGATTTTAAAGCTTCAAAGCTTTGGTTCTTCATGTTAATGAGCTTCCAATTGCTTTGCCATGGATTCCATAGAACTTTCCTCAATCTTGGATTGCTTCGATGATCAAAATACTATCAAAAACACCAAAACTTACACAATTTGATTAGAAATTATTGCAAAGGTACTTAATATGCTAATTGAGTTAAAAGGTAATAACTACTACTCAAAAGTGTTTAAAAGAGTTAATTATAAGCTACAAAATAACACTTTTTGAGTAGTAATCACTCCCCTCAATCGACATATTGCTAGTCCCTTAGCAATAAAGGAGAGAAAAAGTGAAATAAATAGTAATATACTTTACAAAATCATGCTGATCACTTCAAAAAAAATTTAAGTGGCATGATGATCAAACTCTTACATGGAATATTAAAGAAATATAAAACTCAAATTTTAGCAAGAGTTATCAAATAACTTGTCTAATCACAATTCAAAAAGAGAAGGCATTATGCAAATTGAAGCTTTAAAATCATTTCCACTTCCAAAGGACCAAACCTTACTCTTCCACTAAAATCTAAATGTTACTTGATAGTTTCCGAATATAGTATGATGAACTAATCTCTCCCCCCAACCTAGTTCTTTTTCAACACTTAGCAAACTTGACAAAATTTAATAGGCTAAGAACGCACCCTTTTATTTCACAATTTTTTTTCTTATAGGAGTACAACGCTTAAAGGTATTCTTTTCTAAATTGTCCATGTAACGGGGGTCCATCGATGACTCCCAACCACTCAAGGTTTAGGGCATCAAGCTTTAAGGATCTTTCAACCACTAACTCCTCGGATTTTATCCCGGACTTTTGAGAATGAATTTTAATACCCAAGCACCTACAGTATGTTAAACTCCACCTATTCACCCTTCTAACGAGCATTGAGGTCGGTGACTCTCAACCAATGAAGGTTTAGGGCACTAGGCTTTAAAGATTTTCACCATATACCCCTCAGACCTTGCTCGGGTTTCAAGGCAAGTAAACATTTTTCTTTCTTTCTTTTTTTTTTTTTTCAAAGGCTCATTGGCATTTTATAAGGTGTCCCAACACTATTAAATGAGGTCAAAGGTACCAAGTCTAAATTTTCCTAAGTCAAGAGGGAAATAGTTTTTCATCTTATAATCGGAACCTATTGTGCACAGTGTGTGAATAGCTTAAAGTGGAAGAACTAAGCTTGAATTCAATAGAAGTTTCAACAATTCATCAACTTTAGTAAGCATAATACAAACTCTAAGTCAAGTGAAAAACAAAAATTCGATTTCTTTTTCTTCATTTTGAGAATTTTTCCTTAATAACCATGGAGAGTAAAATAAAAACTTTAAAAAATTTTAAAATTAAACAAAAATCAACTAAATTACAAAAATAACTTAGCATTAACAACAAAAACTTCCTTCCTCAACTCTCCCCCCAACCAAGCTGAACATTGTTCTCAATGTGGCATGAGCGATTGAAATTATAGGGAGGAAGTGGTGCCTCCTGAATTATATGAAGTTCGAGTAGAATAAGAGAAACCACATGTTTCAAAAACAATAAAATAAATGAGTAGAGAAATTGAAATAAAAATAATGCTAAGAGTGATAAAAAAAGTGATAGATTTGTATTACTTCATGAAAGTACAATATAAAGGAAAACAAGTAATACAACCAATCCCAATATATAAAATATCAAAAGCATGGGATTACAAGTTCTATTATAGCAAGGAAATGCATAAAGGAAATTATGCAAATGATCAGATAGTGGCGAGAGGATGATGTGAAGATGATGGCTCAGCTGTAGAGGTCGGAATGCTGGGGAGGGATGCCTCTGTCTCTCCTGTAGTCGGCTCTTCAGGGGGCATAGTCTGCTCTACTAGAGGAGGGACCTGTGATGGCTCTATGGGCTCTGACATGATAGGAATGGGGTACTCAGGAGTCGGTGGAATACCCAGATGGTGCTGAATCTGCCTCAGGATGGCAGTATGCTGGGTCTGAATGGCGATAATTTGGTCCTGACGAGCACGAAGAGCTGTCATCTGTTGAGTGAGGATGCTCTGAGAAGTGGCCAATGCCTGCAAAGTATGACATAGGCCTCTATAGTCGGAAATGGATATGGCAATCCTGGGCTTAGATGAAGAAGATGGCTCTGATATGGGTGGAATAACAGGGGGAGTCCATGGTGTGGCATGAGGACCAGAGGGTGCAACCTCAGGTATAGGCTCTATAGAGGGCACTGTAGGGGCAGGTGCTCTCATGTCAGTTGGTATCTCAATCGGTTGTGGCTCTTTTGGCTGCTCTAGATGTGGAATCTCTGGATGCTCTGGTCCAATTGGGGCTCCCGGCTCTGCCCCATATGCTGTCATACTTGTCCATTTGTTGAGAGTGAATATCTCTCAACAAATACGTCTACCCTCAAGCTGAGGGTCTGATGGGTATCCCAAGTGCTCCAAAATCTGGCATAGCAATCTCGGGAAGAGTAGTGGAATAGCATCCGCTCTCAGCAGCTTCTTCCTATGGACCTTCTCTTCAAAGTACAGAAGAGCGGTCATAATGAGATGATGAGGGCCAAAGAAGAATCCCTCAGATATCCTGAACAATGCCTCTAGCAAAACTCCTCTCCTCTGCACCCAATGCTGAAGTGGAAAAATGTTATGGCACAGGAGTGTATCAATAAAGAATATGCTAGGAGGGAGCTCCTTCCTCAACAGATACTGGCGCGAGGATGCCCCTCTGGACAGAATATGAACTATGTGGCTCTATGCAGGACGTGCTGACTCATAGGGAATGCGGAGTGCCTCTGCTATGTGCCTGGCTCCCAGAATACCATGGCGTCCATCTATGGTAAAATGGATGACAGTAGGATCCCAGATCTGGTGTGTGGTCATGGACTGATAAAAGTCCAATGCTATACGAGGATAGAAAAAATCCCTGGGAGTCAGGAGGTGCTCCATATGGTACCTTTGTAGCAGATGGAAGGAATCTCTGAGCTCGGGTTGAAGTCTGAACGTAGCTATGTCAAAGCAGAGCTCGAAGTGGAATGGCCTTACCCTGCAATCCAAATTACCCTCAATGGGTGGCTGAGTGACCATTGGACATCTGATAACCACCTCAGGAGTCATGCCTGAGGGAATCTGAGACTCTTTGGCTGGTGGCTGATATGGTTGAGGCTTTGATTCAGGCTCTAAAGACGGCTCTGTTAAATCAATTGGCTCTGATACCTTGGTTATCTTCTTTGGGGGACCGCTCCCTGACTTTTTGGCTCGAGAAGAGCTCACCCCGGCCATGGTGAGTGACCTCCTTGTCTAATAGCGCCTCGAAGGAGGACTCATGGGTGCGTCTTCAACCGGAGGTGGGATGACCAGTGGTCGTGGAGACTCGGGTATGGCAGCTTGGAGAGGGCTTTCTCTTGGGATTCTCAAGCGAGTTGATGGGGACGAGGACTTAGCTCCTCAGGTTTTGGCCATGGTTATCTCAGAGAAGGTGGCCGGAGGTGCGTGTGGCTTGGCTCAGGTGGAAGGGTAAAACGGAAGGTTGCTCTGGTTTGGATCCTCTTTGGCACCTATTTGAAGTTCAAATGACCGGTTAAAAAAAATTATGGAATTTATAACGTTTAAATAGGATGCTAAGGGACGGTTTTTATTTTCGCAGTAGATGGTCGATTTCGCAGCAAGGGGTTGATTTCGCAACGGAGGGGCATTTTCGCAGCCCATTTCGCAGCTGCGAAATGAGGGTGGAGGGCTGTGAAATGGCACTCGTGTGCCAAGAGGGTGTTTCATAGCTGCGAAAATTTTCGCAGAGGGGGGTATGGGGTTGCGAAATCATTTCGCAGCCATTGGGCAATTTCGCAGCGGCCCTTTTTGGGTTGCGAAATCTCGCATACCATGATTTTTTCCTTGCTTTTGAGCTCCTCTTGATTCCCAAAGACCTTTCTTCAATTTCTTTGCAATTCCTCCTAAATTAGATCATTCAAAAAGATTAAGTTACATATAAATAACACAATTTAAGACCAAAATTAAAATCAAAATAATCACAAAAGCTTTTAAATTAACAAAATTAAACAAAAATATGGACTTTGGTGAAACCAGGTCCATCTAAGCCTTTTCTAATTAGGCTCTTTGTGGCTCAAGGAGGTTGATTTCCTCCTTTTCTTGCTTGAATGGCTCAATGAATGGCTTGAAATGATGGCCATTGACTTTAAAAGTATCTGTGCTATTGGAGTTTAGTAATTCCACCACTCCATTGGGATGCACTTGGTGAATAATGAAAGGGCCTATCTACCTTGACTTGAGCTTCCTAGGAAAGATATGGAGCCTTGAGTCATAGAGTAAGACTCTTTGTCCTTTCCAGAATTCTTTGTTGGAGATTAATTGATCATGCCACCTCTTCATCCTCTGTTTTGCAACTTTGGAATTGATGTAAGCATCATTTCTTAATTCCTCTATCTCATTAAGGTCTAACCACCTCTTTGCCCCGACTCTGATCAAGTCCACGTTTAACTTATTGATTGCCCACCAAGCCTTATATTCAACTTCCACAGGGAGATGGCATGCTTTGCCATAGACTAGGCGATAGGGAGACATGCCAAGAATAGTCTTGTAAGCTGTTCTATATGCCCATAGTGAATCATGAAGCTTAATAGACCAATCTCTTCTGTTTGTGTTCACCACCTTCATCAATATGTTCTTGATTTCCCTGTTTGCTAGCTCAACTTGCCCGGAAGTTTGAGGGTGATAAGGTGTGGCTACCTTATGCTTCACTCCATACTTGGCTAATAGGGTTTCAAAAGGTCTGTTGCAAAAATGAGTGCCTCCATCACTGATTATGGCCTTGGGCACCCCAAATCTTGAGAAGATGTTCTCTTTGAGAAACTTGAGAACCACCCTGTGATCATTATGTTTACAGGGGATTGCCTCAACCCATTTAGAAACATAATCCACCCCCACCAAGATATAAGAGTTACCAAAAGACATTAGGAAAGGTCTCATGAAGTCAATGTCCCAAACATTAAAGAGAACAACTATTAGAATGGGGTTCATGGGCATTTGATTTCTTTTTGTTAGCTTCCCGAGCCTTTGGCATCTATCATAGCTCCTACACATGGTGTGAGCATCTTTAAAGAGTGATGGCCAAGTAAACCCTGATTGCAACACCTTCATGGTTGTTTTCTGAGAGGCAAAGTGGCCTTCACATGCATTCTCATGGCAATGGTTGAGGATTCCTTGTTGCTCTTCCTCAGGGACACACTTCCTAATTATTTGATCAGCACAATACTTGAAAAGGAAAGGCTCTTCCCAATAATAAGCATGAATCTTTGCAAAGAAGTGCTTCCTGTCTTGTGCTTTCCACTCACTTGGAACTTCACCAGTAACTAGATAGTTAGCAATATGAGCATACCAAGGAGATTTTTCTAGCAACATAAGTGATTCCTCAGGAAAGTCATCATTAATAGGTAAGACATGGGAATTGTGTGCTATAGCCAACCTTGAAAGGTGGTCGGCTACTACATTCTCCACTCCTTTCTTATCTCTGATTTAGAGATCGAACTCTTGTAATAAAATAATCCATCTAATCAACCTTGCTTTTGCATCTTGCTTTGTACATAAATACTTCAAGGCTGAATGGTCAGTGAAAACAATGATGAAAGACCCTACTAAATAAGCACGAAATTTGTCTAAGGCAAACACCACAACTAACAATTCTTTTTATGTAGTTGTGTAGTTCCTTTGAGCTTCGTTCAATGTCTTACTTGCATAGTAGATCACATAGGGCTTTCCATCTTCTCTTTGGCCAAGCACAGCTCCTATAGCAAAGTCAATGGCATCACATATCACTTCAAAGGGTAGTTGCAAGTTAGGAGCCCTCACTATTGGAGCAGTTGTCAAAAATTGCTTTAATTGATCAAAACTCTTTTGACATCTTTCATCCCATATAAACTTAGCATCCTTAGCCAAAAGTTCACAAAGAGGCTTTGAAAGCTTAGAGAAGTCTTTTATAAACCTCCTATAGAACCCTGCATGGCCAAGGAATTGCCTTACTCCTTTCACAGTTTTTGGGGATGGCAATTTTACAATAAGTTCCACCTTTGCTTTATCAACTTCAATGCCTTTCTCAGAGATGATATGGCCAAGGACAATTCCTTGATGTACCATAAAGTGGCATTTCTCCTAGTTCAGCACCAAGTCCTTTTCAATGCATTTGTTCAAGACCGATTCCAAGTTGACTAAGCATTCTTCAAATGTACCTCCATATATGGTGATGTCATCCATGAAAACCTCCATAATTCGCTCCACCATATCACTGAAGATACTTAGCATACATCTCTGGAATGTGGCAGGTGCATTGCATAAACCAAAAGGCATTCTTCTATAGGCGTATGTTCCAAATGGACATGTGAAAGTGGTCTTCTCCTGATCTTCAACATCAATTTCAATTTGAAAATACCCGGAGTACCCATCCAAGAAACAATAGAAAGGGTGGCTAGAGACTTTTTCCAACACTTGATCAATAAATGGCAGTGGAAAATGATATTTCCTTGTCACAACATTCAATTTTCTATAATCAATACACACCCTCTAACCTGAAGTGAGGCGTGTAGCAATTTCTTCTTCCTTTTCACTTTGAACCATAGTAATCCCTGACTTCTTTGGTACCACTTGAGTAGGACTCACCCAAGGGCTGTCAGATATGGGGTAGATAATACCTGCTTGAAGTAGCTTCAGCACCTCAGTTCGCACCACCTCTTGCAAATGAGGATTCAATCTTCTTTGAGGTTGATGAATTGGTTTAGTTCTTCCTCCATGTATATATGATGTGTACAAACCAAAGGACTGATGCCTTTCAAGTCAGATATTTGCCATCCTATTGCTTTCTTACATTTCTTGAGAACTTCAAGTAGAGAAACCTCCTGAGGAGTAGTAAGAGATGAAGATATAACAACAGGCCATTGTTTATTTTCTTCCAGGTATGTGTATTTCAACTCCATGGGCAAAGGCTTCAAATTGAGCTTTAGGGTCTTTTCTTTAGCAGCTTCATGCGCCTCCTCTTTATTGAACAAAGGTAGAATCTCTTCTCCCCTCCTCTAACCTTGTAGAGTAGCAAGCACATCAGAGGGTTCAAGCAACCCTTCTTCAAGACCCCCAAGACTTTCATTCAACTTGTCTTGCATATTATGATTATAGTGCTCCTCCACTAGAGTGTCAATAATGCATACCTCTTCTAGACCTTCTTCTTCTTCTAGAGTGATTAGCTTTTTAGACATATAAAAGATATTGAGCTCAAGTGTCATGTTGCCAAAAGTGAGTTGCATGAGTCCATTCCTACAATTGATGATTGCATTTGATGTAGCAAGAAATGGCCTTCCAAGGATGATAGGAACATAATTAGATTCCTTGACAAGGGGGTCCGTATCAAGAACAACAAAATCTACTGGATGTAGAAATTATCAACTTAAACTAAGACATCTTCAATTATCCCTCTTGGAATTTTCACTGATCTATCAGCTAAAGATAGAGTGATTGATGTTGGCTTCAATTCACCAAGTCCTAATTGCTTGTAGACAAAGTATGGTAGCAAATTCACACTTGCTCCCAAGTCTAACAAAGCTTCTTCCACTACCTTTTCTCTAATCATGACTGCAATGGTAGGACATCCCTGATCTTTGTACTTTAAAGGAGACTTGCATTGTATAATAGCACTTACTTGCTCAGTCAAGAAGGCTCTCTTGTTCACATTCAACCCTCTTTTGATAGTACACAAGTCCTTTAGGAATTTCGTATATGTTAGAACTTGTTTAATCATATCCAGCAATGGGATATTGACTTTCACTTGTCTCAATACTTCAAGAATTTCGGATGCATTTCTGATCCCCTTTTTCCCATGCAAAGCTTGAGAAAAAGGTGGAAAGGTGTGTTTCTTCAACATCTCTTCCTTAATAAGCTCTTTCTCCTGATTTGTATTCACTGTTGAATCATGGTCCTCTTTCCCTTCACTGTTATCTTTCTTCTTTCCTTTGATTTCCTCCCTCTTCTTTGTCTCTTCTTCTTCTTCCTCTTAAACATGTGGCTTGGGTGTTGGCAACTCAACCTTTTTACCACTCCTTAAAGTGATCAAGGCCTTAACATCTCTCACCTGTGAAGATTCTCCCTCATGAGTTTCCACTTCATGGATACCCTTGGGGTTTTGGTGAGGTTGAGAAGGAAATCTACCCTTCTCTTGCACAGTGTTCAAGTTAGTGAGCCTTGAGATTGAGTATTGGAGATTATCTATCTTCTGAGATAAGTCATTTTGCATTCCATCCATCCTTTTATTCAATGTATTCTCTACACTGTCAATTCTTTGACTGAGTTGAGCATTGATGGATTTTTGGTCTTCAACAAAATCTCCCACAACCTTGCTGAGATTCACTATTGCTTGTTCAAGACTTGAAGCTTGTTGAGATTTTTGAGCCGACTATTGGTACTGAGGTGCTCTTGGCTTTCAAGAAAAATTTGGATGATTCCTCCAACTTGAGTTGTAAGTATTTCCATACGAAACATTGTTGTTGGGCTTGAATTGTCCAATGACATTTGCTTGATCTCCAAACATTTCTCTAGCAGCTGGAATTATAGGGCACTCCTCCACCAAGTGTTCATAAGATTGACAAATAGGACATGACTTGACTTGCACTGGTGTTTTAGCAACAGCTTGCACTTCATGCATCTTTTTCAGTTCTAGCTCCTCCAATCTTCTTGTCATAGCTGCAAACTTTGCTTTCATATCAACATCTTCATTCAAGGTGTACATCCCAGCCTTAGCATTGAAAGCATTCGGTTGAGACTTCATTTTCCATACTTATCCTTTGTTTGGTTCATCCCATCCCCTTGATACTTCAGCCACATAACTCAAGAAATCCATAGCTTCCTCCAGATTCTTACTCATGAAATCTCCTCCACACATTGTCTCAAGGAGTTGCTTCATTGAGGAAGACATCCCATCATAGAAATAACTCACCAATAGCCATGTATCAAAACCATGGTGAGGACAAGCATTGATGGCTTCCGTGTATCTTTCCCAACACTCATAGAATTTTTCATTCTCTTTAGCTGAGAAGTTTGAAATTTGCCTTTTCAAGCCATTTGTTTTGTGAGTTGGAAAAAACTTCTTGAGGAATTCAGCTTGTAAATCAGTCCAAGTACAGATACTCCTTAGTCTTAAAGAATTAAGCCAAATCTTGGCCTTATCCTTTAAAATAAAAGGAAATAGCTTAAGCCTCTCCAAGTCGATTGAAGCTCCTCTTTCTTGGAATGTATTATAAACATCTTCAAATTCCTTGATATGTGCATAGGGATTCTCACTTTCCATCCCATGGAAAGTTGGTAGAAGTGGAACAATATGTGGTCTAATCACTAGCTGCTCTGTAGGGGGCACTATACATGATGGTGCACTCATACGAGGTGGATGCATGCGGTCTCTCATTGATTTGAATGCATTGGGATTATCCTGGTGACCATGGTGACTATGCTGATCTTCAAATGTAGCTTCCATGATATTCAAGCTCAATTCCAATTCCTTGTTATGAGGTGTTTCACGTTTAACAAGCCTTCCTCCACTATCTTGTATCCAATTTGGCATACACAACTAGTATCAACTGTAACAAAAACAAAAACAAAAGAAACAAAAGAAAACAGGACTACAAAAAGACTAAAATTAACTAAAACTAAATTAAAGGATATGTTAGAGTATGAACAAGTAAAAGAAACAATTAAAAAAGTTAGTAAAATGAAAGAAAAATCACCAAACTTGTGATGAAAATCACAAGTACTCTGAAATAATATCAATGTGAAATTGGCACCTTTCTCGGCAACGACGCCATTTGATTGTGTGCCTAGCTGGTGTACCTTGAGTTTGGTCCTCAAACAGGAGTAATTAACAAAATTTATAACCTATATCACCATGCACTAGGATAGCCTTAGCTAATATAGCATAGTGGCTCTAGGATCGTTCACTGGGAAGGGTTTTCAACTCACAACTGATACCACTTCAAAGTTGAATTGGTGCTTTTTCATTTAAAGGTTAGCTTCAAAAGAAAACATAAACTTTGGTTGAAAAAGGATTTGTTTTAAGCTAACTAAAAAGAAAGTAATGGAAATTACTTATGAAGAAAAACGTTTCTCGGAGTTTTAGGATCACTAGGGTCAGGCTGCTCATGCAAAAATAGAGCTCCGGTCATTTGAATCTTTTCCTCGCATTAGAGAATTAACATGTAGTTAATTCTCTAACCGGTGTTGTACAAATGCTTCCTTTTTATGGATTTCAGCACTAATTCCCTCTCATTGATGCATCTTGCAATGGCTCGTGCCTCTCACCTAGCATTTGCCATTCAAGGTGATCATTAACCTTGGACTTTCCTTCTTAAGCTCGTAAGAGATAACTAATGGATGTCTCCTAAGATTCCAAAAGCTTATCAAGTGTTGGCAATTCTAGAAAATCCTACCTTCAAGTCACCTCCCAAAGGCTCACAAGAGATAAACTAGTGCATCTCCATGGACGGAGATCACTTGCCTTACCAAGTGTTGGCCCAGGTGAATTGCAGGCATTTTAAGTTAACTAAAAACATAGAAAGCATAAGCGGGTCACACTTTCTCTTCGTTAATAGCTGAAACAACAAAACTACCAATTCTTGCACTCGGGACCTTACCCGGCTACCTTAGCTTCAAGAAACAAAAAGTCTAGCCAACCATTCTCTGAGGAAACATCCTCAGAGCTTGTTTGGCTAGTAAGAAAAATACAATCAAATTGAGTAGGTAAGGTAGAGCAAAGCTCTGTATTTTACTTCCTTCAAAACTATACAAAAGATGTCTCTGAGAACAAGCTACTGAGATGATGTGTGTAATTAAAATTACAAAACAATATATATAAGGTCATTCACCCTTTGTTCTTACTTAATAACTAAGGAATCCTATGATTGGTGGGTTACAAGGAGAAAATGGGGATTTAAACATTAAATATCTAAAGAAAAAGATCTGAGGATTTCGCAGGCGTGCAAGATGGCTGCGAAATTTCACAAGCTGAAGGACACCATTTCGCAGCCTGCAAAATTGGCCTTCATCTTGGCGTGATCAGCTTCCAATGGCTCTAAATTCTTTATTTCAACTTCGAATCATGAACCGTTTAAATAATTGGATTGCTGACTTCCCGAGCTTCGAAACGACATATAGTATGCATGAAATAAGCTCCAGAAAGTGCTCCAAAAGTGTTCAACAGTTGTTGTCCTCTTGAATTCTTCATGTTAGATTTCTCTCTTTATTTTCCCTCCTTGCATTCATGATTTGCTTATGGAAAATGATTATAAAGCTTCAAAGCTTTAGTTCTTCATGTTAATGAGCTTCCAATTGCTTTGCCATGGATTCCATAGAACTCTCCTCAATCTTGGATTGCTTCGGTGATCAAAATACTATCAAAAACACCGAACCTTACACAATTTGATTAGAAATGATTGCAAAGGTACTTAATATGCTAATTGAGTTAAAAGGTAATAACTAATACTCAAAATTTTTTAAAAGAGTTAATTACAAGCTATAAAATAATACTTTTTGAGTAGTAATCAGCCAACACTTGGTAAGGCAAGTGGACTCCATCCATTGAGTTACATTAGTTTATCTCTTGCGAGCCTCTGGTAGGTGGTTTAAAGGTAGGATGTTCTAGAATAGCCAACACTTGGTAAGCTTTTGAACTCGAAGGAGACATCCATTAGTTATCTCTTGCGAGCTTGTGAAGGGTAATCCAAGGTTAAGGATCACCTTGAATGGAAAATGCTAGGTGAGAGGTACGAGCCATTGCAAGATGCATTAGTGAGAGGGAATTAGTGTTGAAACCATTAATGGGAAGCAACTATAACACACCGGTTGGGAGGATAACTATAGGTTAAATTCCCAATGCGACGAAAGATCCGAAAATCTCCATTTTTTGTATAAGGGGCCTGAGCTTAGTGACCCGAAAATCCAAGAGACCATTCTCTTTGTAATTAAACTCAGTTGTTATTTTTGGTTAGTTTAAAACCAACCTTTCTCAAACCAAAGTTTATGTTTTCTTTTAAAGCTCACTTGGAAAAGAAAAAGCACCAATCCAATTCTTTAAACTAATATCTGGTATGAAATGAAAACTTATCCCAATGAACGATCCTAGAGCCATTATGCTATGCTAGCTATGCTATGCTAAGTACATGGTGAATAGGTTATAAATTTTGTTGATTACTCCCATCTGAGGACTGAATTAGAAGACACCAGTTGGACAAACGAATCAAATGAATCAGCTGGTACACCAATTGGGGACGAATCAAATGGCACCTCTGCCGGGGATGGTGCCACTTCACAATGATGTTATCTTTTTAGAATACTTGTGATCTTCATCACAAGTTTGGTGATTTTTCTTTTCCTTTGCTAACTTTTTATTTTATTTCTTTTTTATTTATCTCTGTTTTTTTTAGCTTATCTTTTAAAATAGTTTTTATTTAACCTTAATTTTTTCTCTCTAGAATTATTTTTCTTTTGTTTTCTTTGTTTTTTCAGTCATTACTAGTTGTGCATGCCCTGTTGGATACGAGAAGTGCATGTCATTTCTAAAACACCAATGCAAGCTATGTTGTGTGCCATTTGTCAATCTTTTGAGCACTTGGTGGAGGAGTGTCCTATCCTTCCAACGGTGAGGGAGATGTTTGGTATGTCGTGTGCCATTTGTCAATCTTTTGAGCACTTGGTGGAGGAGTGTCCTATCATTCCAGTGGTGAGAGAGATATTTGGTGATTATAACAACTACAATTCAAATTGTAGGAATCATCCAAATTTCTTTTGGGAACCACAACCATGTCAGTACATGCAACCCGCTCAAGCACCACAGCAAGCCTCAAAACTTGAACAAGTAATTGTGAACCTTACCAAGGTTGTGGGAGACTTTGTAGCACACCAGAAATCCATCATTGATCAATTTAGGCAAGAAAATGCTCAAGTCAGGCAAGAAATTGACAGCCAAGATAGAAAGATGGATGGGAGGTTGAATGATTTGTCTTAGAAGACAGACAATCTCGAATACTCAAGCTCAAGGCTTATCAACCTTAACACGGGGCGAGAAAAAGAAAACTTTCCTTCTCAACCATATCAAAATCTCAATGGTATCCATAAAAGGGAGGCCCAAAAGGAAGAAAATTCAATGGTGAGGAAAGTCAAAGTAGTTATGGTTGACCAGCCCACATTCAAGCTAAAGCATGATTAAGGGTTACCTAAACCCTCGGAGAAGCTTGCTAATCTGTCCCCTTGGACGAGAACAAAAGAAATGCAGCCCTTACTGAATGCGGTGGAGATACAGAGACATGCTAAGGAGGAGCCCCCAAAGCTTATTCTTAACCCGCTACCTCCAGAGATGAAATATGCATACCGGGTAGAAGACAAGCTGAAACAGGACCAGTTTTTCTATGGACTTAGTCTTTCTAAAGACTAGCTAGTCCATATCTTTTTGTTTTATTTTTAAACTTGTTTTGATTTTGATTTCTTGCTTTAATTTTATTTTAGTTTGATTTAACTTAGGATTTTTGATGATCAACATAGGGGAAGTCAAAAACAGAGGAAAATAGAGCATTTCGCAACAGCCATTCTTAGTGCGAAACCAATGCGAAAAATTTCGCACCGGCCAACTCAGTGCGAACCCAATGCAAAAAATTTCGCATCAGCTTCGCACCACCAATCCTCAATGTGAACTCAATGCGAAAAAAATTCGCATCAGTTTCGCATCACCAATTCTCCATGAGAACTGCTCAGGTAAATTGAAGGTGTTTTAAGTTAACTAAAAACATAGAAATCATTAATGGGTACACACTTTCCCTTCATTAATGGTTGAAACAACAAAACTACCAATTCTTGCATTTGGGGCCTTACCCGGCAACCTTAGCTCCAAGGAACTAAAAGTCTAGCCAACCATTCTCTAAGGAAACATCCTCAGAGCTTGTTTGACTAGTAAGAAAAAATATATAACACAATACAATCAAATTGAGTACGTAAAGCAGAGCAAAAGCTCAGTATTTTACTTTCTTTCAAAACTATAAAAAGGATGCGTCTCTGAGAATAAGCTCCCCAGATGATTTGTAATGGAAAATTACAAACATTATATATGAGGCTATTTACCCTTTGTTTTTGCTTAATAACTAAGGAATCCTATGATAGGTGGATTACAAGGAGAGTTTAGGGATTTAGACATCAAATATCTAAAGCAAAAAATCTAAAAAATATCGATCGCAAATATCAGGAAGCTTCAGGAGAATTTTGCAGCCATGCAAGATGGCTGTGAAATTTCACAGCATGAAGGACACCATTTCGTAGCCAAAGGCTGATTTCGCAGCCCGCGAAATTGGCCATCAACTTTGTGTGATCGGCTTCTAATGGCTCTAACTCCTTCATTTCAACTCCGAATCACACACTGTTTGAAGCATTGGACTTCTGACTTCTCGAGCTTCAAAACGTCATATAGTATGGATAAATTGAGCTCCAGGAAGTGCTCCAAAAGTGGCTGACAGTGGATGTCCTTTTGGATGCTTCATGATGGATTTCTCTCTTTGCTTTCCCTCCTTTCATTCATGATTTGCTTATGGAAAAGGGCTCTAAAGCTTCAAAGCTTTGGTTCTTCATGTTTCTGAGCTTCCCATTGCTTTGCCATGGATTCCATAGAACTCTCCTCAATCTCGGATTGCTTTGGTGATCAAATTACTAACAAAAACACCAAAACTTACACAATTTGATTAGAAATGATTGCAAAGGTCCTTAATATGTTAATTGGGTTAAAAGGTAATAACCACTACTCAAAAGTGTTTAAAAGGTTGACACCTTCCCCAGCAACTGCGCCATTTGATTCATTCCCAATTGGTGTCTCAACTGATTCATGTCCAGCTGGTGTTCCTTGATTGTGGTCCTCAAAAGGGAGTAAACAACAAAATTTATAACCTATGTCACCATGGATTAGGATAGCTTTAGCTAATATAGCATAGTGCCTCTAGGATCGTTCATGATTACTACCAAAAAGTGCTATTTTGTAGACCTAATTATAATGGTTTTAAGCACCTTTGAGTAGTAATCATATTCATTTAACCCAATTAATTCATTAAGGTCCTTAGTAATTGGTTTTAACCATTTTGTGGCAAGTTTACATGTTTTTATCAGCTTATGAATCAATTCAAGCATGCCAAATGATGGAGGAGCTACTTGGACAAGTTATGGCAAAGCTTTTGGAAGCTCAAATTCATGAAGAACCAAGCTTTGGAGCTCCATAGCCCTTTGCCAAATTCGTTCAAAGTATGCAAGGAAAGAACAATGGAGAAGAGGAAAGCAAAGTGAAAAAATCAGAGGACAGCAGCTGCAGTCTTCTTTCGCACTTTTGGAGCACTTCCCGAAGTCAATTTTCTACATGCTATATACCATTTCAAAGCTCAGGAAGTCAAAAATCCAACGCTTCAAACCGTGTACGATTTGGAGCTGAAATGAGGAAGATATGGCTTTTGGAAGCCAACTGCTCCAGGTTATGCGAAAATTTCGCATAACACCTTCAAAATTCGCATAACCCATGCGTGTTGCGAATTTTCCTCTGCTTTTGCTGACTCCACTTTAGATATTTTCCTTTGTATTTTGTGATGTAATTTCCTTTCTTATCCTTGTAACTAACCAATCACAAGCTTTTGCTTTTGTAAAGACTATATAAGGGGTGGAAATCACCTCTTGGAAGATATAGAATACATATTACGTTTTACACTTAGAATATATACGGAGCTCTCTCATTTCTCTTTTCTCTTCCCCATTTCTATTTTCTTGGAAGCCAAACAGCCTCTGAGGGCTTTTCCTCAAAGGATGATTTGCTAAAACTTTTAGTTTCTCAAAGTATGGATGTTATGTGATGGCTTGGATGCAATCCCATGAAAATTTCTCGCACCCAGAAGGTAAGGTAGACGTTTTTCATTAAAGGTTCATTAAGGCAAAGTTTGGTTTTTATTTCCTTTGGACAACTTCCAACGGCCAATACTTGATAAGCTTTTGGATTTCTATCCATTAGTTATCTCTTACGAGCTATTGGAAGGTAAGGTTTTCAATTCCAAGTTTTGCATTAATCCGTTAGAACCAATTTCAATGGCCATTGAAAGGTGAGTTTATCACTTGGAATGACTTTGAGTTGCCAATATTTGGTAAGCTTTTGGCTTTAGACCATTAGTTATCTCTTACGAGCCATTCAAAGGAAGTCTAAGGTGAATAACCATTGATGAAATTCACTACCATCTGTTTTGTCATTTTAAAGGATTAAAACTTGATTTGCTAAATCCATACCGGTTCGGGAAGCAAGCATCACCATAGTTGCAACCCCAACACGAGGAGCCTATCCTGAGATTTCCAATTTGCATAAGAGTCAGAGCATAGCTATCCTATCTTTGAGAAACTTGTTTTTACACCCTTTCATTTTAGTCTTTAATGTTAGCTTAGATTAGTTTAAATCTTTCTAAAACATTTACATCTTCTTTCAAAGCTAACATCCATAAGAAAATCACCTATTTTCCTAATTTGAATATCACTTGTGTTTGCAAAAACCCTTCCAAGTGAACGATCCTAGAACTACTATGCTATAGTAGCTTGGCTACTTTAGTAATAGTATTCAAGGTATAAATTTTGTTGATACGCCTTTAAGCTAAGCTATCATGAGTCGAATCAAATGGCGTCGTTGCCGGGGAAGGTGCCACAAGCATAGTGAAGCAACCATTAAGGGTAACTTGTGATCTTCATCACAAGTTTGGTGAGTTTTCTTATAATTTTTTTAGTTTAGTTTTTATTTAGTTAAATTTTTTTTTTCTCTTTTCTTTTGTTTTTGTTTTAATTTCAATTTGTGCATTCCTTGTTGGATTCGAGACCAAGAGGGAACCCTGGTACAAGTTGAAGAAAAGAGCCTTAGTTGAATATCATTTTTTTAGAAATGGAAATTCCACATGAAGATCAAAGCTCTCATTATGATTATGAGAAGGATAAATTTGCATACTTATCCATGAGGGATCGGATTGAATTAGGGAAAAGGCAAGTTCAACAAAGCCAATGGGGTAGTAAGTATGCTTTGAATGGAGAAGATTCATATGAGCATACGGTAGGGGAGTGCCCTACCATTCCAACTGTGAGAGACATGTACGGTTACCAAAGCTCCTACACCTCAAGTTGGAATAACCATCCCAACCTTACAACCCAACCTCAACCTCAACCATCAATGAGTACATCTTCATTGGAGCAAGCCATTTTGAAGATAAGCAAAGTCATGGAGGACTTTGTAGGTGAGCAACAAAAGATCAACTCTCATCTTAATGAAAAGATTGATAATTTGGAGAGTTCAATGAATGTAAGAATGGAGGGGGTTTATAATGATCTATCACTAAGGATAGAAAAATTTCAAGACTCCATTGAGAAGCTCACCAATCTCGACATAGCAAGGGGGAAAAGGAAGCTTCCTCCTCAACCCCACCATAACCTTCAAGGAACCAATGCAAAAAGATCAAGGAAAGTGTTGAAGATCGACACTTTGGTGGGGGATTGTTATGACAACTCTATGGACCAACCTTCCATTAAAAATCATAAGGTTCAAGATGACAAAGGGTTACCTGAACCCTTTAAAGCATCCACTTCTCCAGGGAAGAGAAGAGAAACGAAGTCCTTTGGACCAAATGGGAAGGATGCCAATTTTGTTTGGGATCCAGGGGAAATTCAGCATGAAGTGGGTGTGTGAGTGAGGATGAGCTAAATAGTTCATCTTCTTTTTAGGGTACATGCTATCAGCTTCATTTAAATTCTATGCTTTCTTTAAATTTATGCATGTTTTAGTTTGAATTATTAGCTTCAATTTAGTTTTAATATGTTTTTAAGATGAGTTTTGAAGTGTTCATGCAGGTATGATGCTTGCAAAAATCGAAGTTATGGTGAAAACAAGGGAAAACAGGGGAGAAAAGCCAAAACAGAGCAATTCGCACCACCCCATTTCGGTAACTGTTGGGCCCATTTCGTCTGAAGTTCATTTCATGCCTACTATATCTCGTTTCAAATCTTGGGAAGTCAGGAGTCCATAGCTTCAAACGGTGCTCGATTTGGAGTTGAAACGAAGAAGTTATGGCTGTTTGAAGACGACTGTGCAAAGTTGAACGGGAATGTTGCAGCCGCACCCCATTTTGCAACTGTTGGACACATTTTTGGAGCACTTTATGGAGCTCAAATTATACATACCATATCTATTTTTGAAGCTTAGGAAGTCAGGAGTTCAGTGCTTCAAACTGTGTGCGATTTGGATTTGAAACGAAAAAGTTATGACCATTTGAAGGAATCCAAAATTGCAAAAGGGCGGATGAATAGTGCTTGTGCGAAAAATTCGCACAACAGTTCACTAGGAAGGGTTTTCAACTTACAACTTATACCAATTCAAAGTTAAATTGGTGCTTTTTCATTTCAAGGTTAGCTTAAGAAGAAAACATAAACTTTGGTTGAAAACGTTTTGTTTTAAGCTAACTAAAAAGAAAGTAATGGAAATTACTTATGAAGAAAAACATTCCTTGGAATTTTAGGTTCATAGGGGAGGCTCCTCATGCAAAAAAAGAGCTCCGATCACTTGGTTCTTTTCCTCGCATTAGAGACTTAACATATAGTTAATTCTCTAACCGGTGTTGTACAGATGATTCCCTTTAATGGACTTCAGCACTAATTCCCTCTCATTGATGCAACTTGCAATGGCTCGTGCCTCTCACCTAGCATTTTCCATTCAAGGTGATCATTAACCTTGGACTTCCCTTCTCAAGCTCACAAGAGATAACTAGTGGATGTCTTCTTAAAGTCCAAAAGCTTACCAAGTGTTGGCAATTCTAGAAAATCCTACCTTCAAGTCACCTACCAAAAGCTTGCAAGAGATAAACTAGTGCATCTCCATGGACGGAGATCACTTGCCTTACCAAGTGTTGGCTCAGGTAAATTGAAGGTGTTTTAAGTTAACTAAAAACATAGAAATCATTAATGGGTCACACTTTCTCTTCATTAATGGCTGAAACAACAAAACTACCAATTCTTGCATTTGGGGCCTTACCCGGCAACCTTAGCTCCAAGGAACTAAAAGTCTAGCCAACCATTCTCTAAGGAAACATCCTCAGAGCTTGTTTGGCTAGTAAGAAAAAATATATAACACAATACAATCAAATTCAGTAAGTAAAGCAGAGCAAAAGCTCTATATTTTACTTCCTTTCAAAACTATACAAAGGATGTGTCTCTGAGAACAAGCTCCCTAGATGATTTGTAATGGAAAATTACAAACATTATATATGAGGCTATTTACCCTTTATTCTTGCTTAATAACTAAGGAATCCTATGATAGGTGGATTACAAGGAGAGTTTGGGGATTTAGACATCAAATATCTAAAGCAAAAAATCTAAAAAATGTCGGTCGCAAATATTGGGAAGCTTCAAGAGAATTTCGCAGCCGTGCAAGATGGTTACAAAATTTCGCAACAGGAAGGACACCATTTCGCAGCCAAAGGCTGATTTCGCAGCCCGCAAAATTGGCCTTCAGCTTTGTGTGATGAGCTTCCAATGGCTCTACCTCCTTTATTTCAACTCTAAATCATGCACCGTTTAAAGCGTTGGATTGCTGACTTCCCAATCTTCGAAATGACATATAGTATACATAAATTAAGCTCTAGGAAGTGCTCCAAAAGTGTCTAATAGTGGCTGTCCTTTTGGATGCTTCATGGTAGATTTCTCTCTTTGCTTTCCCTCCTTTCATTCATGATTTGCTTATGGAAAAGGGCTCTAAAGCTTCAAAGCTTTGGTTTTTCATGTTTCTGAGCTTCCCATTGCTTTGCCGTGGATTCAAAAGAACTCTCCTCAATCTCGAATTGCTTTGGTGATCAAATTATTAACAAAAACACCAAAACTTACACAATTTGAGTAGAAATGATTGCAAAGGTCCTTAATATGTTAATTGGGTTAAAAGGTAATAACCACTACTCAAGAGTGTTTAAAAGAGTTAATTACAAGCTATCAAATAACACTTTTTGAGTAGTAATCATAAGCTAAAAGTCATTTGAATTTTTTATTTAAAGGCCTCCAGCTCACCATTTGGCATAAGCGTCCTCTGTTGCCAAGAGCTTACTGCTGCCTTGAGAAGAAAGATCCTTACCAATCCACGCCTGCAGCAACCAAGGAGAACCAAAGCAATCCACATCTCGTTCATAGTAGCTATAGTGTGCAGAAGAGGGGGCCGGACAGACCCGTCTGCATCTCGCGAGGCTCGACCAAGCACCTCTGCTCCTCAGGATCCATCTTAGGCCTCTCAGGCCCTGACCGTACCATCTCCTAAAAGTGGGGTGCCTTCTATCCCTCCTCAGCGCCGGTATTCGACATGGAGACCGCCAATTTCTCCATCCCCAGAGCCATCAATACGTTGTGTTCCATCAAAGAGAGCCAGAACCTTGGGCCCTGGAGAGACATCTAATCATGCTCTAGCCAATTCTCAGGCCCTAGAGGATATTCAGAGACCAATGCTTATTGCGCCTCCTATTCCTGGTAATTTGGATTGTAGAGCCAAACCATTTCACTGTGAGCTCTACTTTGAGATAGAGGCTATGAGACAGGAGCCAGACCTTCGGGATTCGTTGTGATTGCTCCAAAGGTACCATCTCGAGTGTCTGATGACTCCCAAAGAGTTTTTCTACCCTAGAGTAGCGATGGATTTCTATCAGTCCATGAGTACTCAGGACGTTCAAGGATCCATAGCTATCTGTTTCAGTATAGACGGACGTCAGGGTATCTTAGAGGCTAGGCATATTGCTAAGGCTCTCCACATTCCATTTCAGTTAGAGGATCCAAAGCAGTTCAGACAGTGGATCTCCACATCTCAGAGGAACATGGTTCGCATTCTATCACGAAGGACTTTTGGAGATACATGCCTTCTACGTAAGGAGCTTCCATCTGAGATGCTCCTAGTAGATGTATTATTGAGGTCCAACATTTTCCCTCTCCAGCATTCAGTGCGGAGGCAAGGACCTATTTTGGATGCATTATACAAGATATATATGGGTTTCTATTTTGGTCCACACCATCTGATCATGGACGCTCTCCTATACTTCGAGGAGAAAGTGCATAGGAAGAAGCTACAGCGAGCTGATGCGATTCCACTACTATTTTCGAGGCTTCCCTGCCATATATTGGAGCATATGTGCTACCCTACTGAGCCCCATCTCGAGCGCCGCCACCATTGCCGAGAGCATTTCACTCTTGACCAATGGACACAGCTAGCAGAGAGGAATTCAGCTAAAGCAGCCCCACCAGTGCCAGTACCTCTAGTACCAGCACAGCATGACCAAGCACAGTAGGATGAGCATGCCACATAGTCTATTCCATCCACCCCTGCTGCACCATCTATGCCTCACGCTGCCTCTACTAATCCTCCAGCTACACCACCTATTCTACCAGTTGTACCTTCTCCATCACAGGACTTTATCACCATTTCTGGCTCAGAGTTTTGTAGCATGGTATTATTATTCAGAACACTCAACGCCACACACGGCGCTCTATTCCAAAAGATGAGAGATATCCGAGATCAGCAGGATCGACATTCTATTATCCTTGACCAGCATACTGCTATCCTTCGTCAGATACATCAGCATTTGGGTCTTGTTCCACTTTAGACTAATATTCCTAGGCCATCAGAGCCGAGAGTTCTAGTTGAGGAAACGATTCCACCTGCGGAGACCATCACAGCTGATGTCCCACCATAGGCCACTCACGAGACAGCCCCAGAGCCATCATGTCCACCAAAGGCCCCCGCTACTTGATCATAGGGCATCTCTTTATCCTATTATATTGACATATTATATTAGTAGAGATTGTTCCTTGTTTTGATGCTTTATATTAAGGGATTAGATGTATTACCTGATCATATTTCATGTTATACTTTCTCAGATTAATATATAGACATCATTTTTAGTTGTACTTGGAATTTTTCTAATTCCTCTTCTCATGACTGTTTTGTTTTTTTTACTCATGTGGTTTCTCCTAGACGACTCAGACTCCATGTCAATCAGGAGGTACCACTTCCTCCCTATTTTTTTCAATCGATCTTAAAACATTGAGGACAATGTTGATATTGGTTGGGGGAAGAGTTGATGAAGTAAGTATTTTTAATAAATGCTAAGTTATTTTGTTAATATAATACTTTTTGCTAACTTTTAAAAAATTTCTTAATTTTAAAAGTTTTTACTCTACTCTCCATGGTTATTAAGGAAAAATTCTCAAAATAAAATGGGAGAAATTGAGTTCTTGTCTTTTTACTTGAATATTAGAGTCATATTATGCTTATTGAGGTTGATGAATTATTGAAACTCCTATTGAATTCAACCTTATTTCTTCCACTTTAATCTTATCATGCACTGTGCACTTTAGGTTTCGATTATAAGATGAAAAACTATCTCACCACCTAAACTTAGGAAAATTTAGACTTGGTACCTTTGACCTCATTTTAATAGTGTTGGGACACCTGATGAAAGGCCAATAAGCCTTTGAAAAAAAGAAAAGAACAAAGTGTTTCACTTGCCTTGAAACCCGAGCAAGGTCCGAGGGGTATATGGTGAAAATCTTTAAAACCTGATGCCCTAAGCCTTAATTGGTTGGGAGTCACCAACCTCAATGCTCGTTACAAGGGTGAATAGGTGGAGTTTAACATATTGTAGGCGCTTGGGTATTAAATTTCAATTTCAAAAGTCTGGGGTAAAATCTGAGGAGTTAGTGGTCGAAAGATCCTTAAAGCTTGATGCCCTAAACCTTGATTAGTTGGGAGTCATCGATGGATCCCTATTACATGGACACTTTAGAAAACAATACCTTTAGCATTGCACTCCTACAATGAAAAAAAAAATTGTGATATAAAAGAGGTGCGTTCTTAGCCTATTTTTGGAGGTTGATTAGTTTGCTAAGATTTGAGAAATAACTAGGTTGGGGGGAGAGTATAGTTCAACATACTATAATCGGAAACTAATATATAACACTTAGATTTTTGTGGAAGAGTAAGGTTTGGACCTTTAGGGAGTGGAAATTCCTTTGATGCTTAAATTTGCATAATGCTTACTCTTTATAAATTGTAATTAGGCAAAGAGATTTGATGACTCTTGTTGAAGGTTGGGTTTTGCTTCTTTGATGTTCCATGAGAGAGTATGCTCTATATCATGCCACTTGAAAATTTTTTGGAGTGATCAACATGATTTTGTAAATTATTTTACTGTCTATTTTCTTTTTTCTCTCCTTCATTGCTAAGGGACTAGCAATATGTCGGTTGGGGGAGTGATTACTACTAAAAAAGTGCTCTTTTATAGCCTGTTATAAACTCTTTTAAACACTTTTGAGTAGTAATTAATACCTTTTAACTCAATTGGCACATTAAGGACCTTTGCATATGTTGTTAATCAATTTTTGGCTAGTTTTGGTGTTTTTGATAGCTTTTTGATCATTGAAGAAAGCCAAGAATGAGAGAGAACCTTGCGCAACCCTTGGGAATGAGTTTTCAAGCCAATCAAGATATGCAAGGAAGAGGATCAGAGAGAGAAATCCATTAGGAAGCAATTTCGCATGCTGATGCGAAATCTTCACATGTTATGCGAAATTCAAAGGACAGAAGTTTCAAGAAAAATTTGGAGCATTTTCTGGAGTTCAATTCTTACATGCTATATTTTGTTTCGAAGCTCGGGAAGTTAGGAGTCCAACGCTTCAAACAGTGTGCAATTTGGAGCTGAAACGAGGAAGTTATGGCCGTTTGAAGGTGACTACACAAAGGTGAGGAGGAATTTCGCATTGACATTTCCTGATGCGAAAATTTACGCATTGACTTCGCATTGACATTTCTCAATGCGAAAATTTCTGCATCACACTTTCCCAATGCGAAAATTTCCACACTGACTTTCTCCGATGCGAAATTCTCCGCACCACCTGTCTCCAATGCGAAAATGTAATATCTAGATATTTTACACCGACTCTTTTAGATTTTTTTTTTTACCTTAAGATATTTGGTGTAAATTATCAATTCTATCCTTGTAATCAGTTGAAGATCTTTTAAGATATTTAGGATATCTAATTAAGAGGTTGAAAATATCTCTCTTTATATATCCTAAGATATCTCCTTGTAATAACGATACCTAGAGACAATGCTCGATATATTTTTTCATATCTCAAAAATCATCTCTGATATCTTTCGTCTCTGTGAAGAGGGGAAGACATTGGAGAGGGGATCACTTGTACATGTTTTTAGTAATAAATATACAGAGCGTTGCTCTACCTTACCTTCTCATTTTGATTGTATTTTTCATTCCAGCCAAACAATCTCTGAAGATGTTTTCTCAGAGGATGAGTGGCTAGACTTTTTGTCTCTTGGACGGAAGGAAGCTAAGTAAGGGACCCGACTACAAAAGTGGGAGTTTTCCTTGTTTCAGTTTTTAATGAAGAGGAAGTTGTGACCCGTTAATGGTTTTTATATTTTTAGTTAACTTAAAACGCCTTAAAATCACCTAGGCTAACACTTGGTAAGGCAAGTGGACTCCATCCATTGAGTTACACTAGTTTATCTCTTGCGAGCCTTTGGGAGGTGATTTGAAGGTAAGATTTTCTAGAACTGCCAACACTTGGTAAGCTTTTGGACTCTAAGGAGACATCCATTAGTTATCTCTTGCGAGCTTGTGAAAGGTAATCCAAGGTTAAGGATCACCTTGAATGGAAAATGCTAGGTGAGAGGTACGAGCCATTTCAAGATGCATCAATGAGAGGGAATTAGCATTGAAACCATTAATGGGAAGCAACTATAACACACCAGTTAGGGGGATAACTATAGGTTAAATTCCCAATGCGAGGAAAGATTTGGAAATCTGCATTTTTTGTATAAGGGGCCTGAGCTTAGTGACCTAAAAATCCAAGAGACCATTTTCTTTGTAATTAAACTCAGTTATTATTTTTGCTTAGTTTAAAACCAACCTTTCTCAAACCAAAGTTTATGTTTTCTTTTAAAGCTAACTTGGAAAAGAAAAAACACCAATTCAATTCTTTAAACTAATATCAGGTGTGAAATGAAAACCCATCCCAGTGAACGATCCTAGAGCCACTATGCTATACTAGCTATGCTATCCTAAGTACATGGTGAATAGGTTATAAATTTTGTTGATTACTCCCGTCTGAGGACTGAATTAGAAGACACCAGCTGGACAAACGAATCAAATGAATCAGCCAGTACACCAATTGGGAACGAATCATGCATAGCATCTAAATCTCTTAGCTCATGACCCGTAGTCATCTAGGTCAACCATAGCTCTCAACTGTTCATAGTATCTAAAACCCATAGCTCATGATCCATAGTTGTTCATGTCATCCATAACCCAAAGTTGTTCATAGCATTTAGAGCCCTAAGCTCATGACCAGGAGTCATTCATGTAAACCATAACCCTAAATTGTTCATAGCATCTAGAGCCCTAAGCTCATGACCCAAAATCATTCATGTCATCCACAACCTTGAGATATATATTGCATCTAAAGTCCTGAACTCACAACTCCAAGTTGTTCATGTCAACCATAACTCTGAGCTACTCATAGTATCTAAAGCCCTGAGCTCATGACCCAGAGTTGTTCATGTCATTCATAACCACGAGTTGTTCATAGCATTTAGAGCCCTAAGTTCATAACCGGTAGTCCTTCATGTAATGCACAACCCTAAGCAGTTTATACCATTTAAAGCCCTAAGCTCACGACCTAGAATCATTCATGTCATCCACAACCTTGAGCTATTCATTTCATTTAGAGTTCTGAGCTCACAACTCAGAGTTGTTCATATTAGCCATTACCCTGAGCTATTCATAGCATCTAGAGTCTGATGCTCAGGACTTAGAGTTGTTCATCTCATCTACAACCCTAAGTTGTTCATAACATTTAGACTCAAAGGCTCACGAACAAGAATTTTTCGTATCATCCTTAACCCTAAGTTGTTCATAGCATCTAGAGGCCTTGGCTTGCAGGATCCCGAGTCATTCATATCATCCACTACTTTGAGTTGTTCATAGAATTTAGAGCTTTGAGCTCATGACCTGTAGTCGCTCAAGTAAACCTTAACCCTGAGTTGTTCATAACATCTAGAGCCCTAAACTTAGGAGCCAAAGTCATTCATGTCAACCATTGGCTTGAGCTATTCATAGCATCTAGATCCTTGAGCTCATGACTGGGAGTCACCCATGTCCACTACAACTTGGAGCTTTTCATAGTATGACATCCACAACTCTAAGCTTTTCATGGCATCTAGAGCCTTAAGCTGACGATCTGGAGTAATCCATGTCAAGTAAAGCCATGAGTTTTTGATAGCATTTAGACTCATAGGCTCACACCCAAGAATCATTCATATCAATCTTATCCCTTAGTTGTTCATAGCCTCTAGAGGCTCATAAGATCTCGAGTCATTAATATCATCCATAACTCTCAGTTTTTCATAGCATCTAGAGCCCTAAGCTTACGACCCAGAGTCATTCATGTCAACAACCACCATGAGCTTTTCATAGTATCTGGAGCCCTAAGCTCACGACCCAGAGTTCTTCATGTCAACCACAACCCTTTGAGTCATGAACTCAAGGCTCTAGATGTTATGAACAGGTTTGGGTAGTAGTTGAGATAAATGACTCCAGGTTGTGAGCTCAGGGTTTTATATGCTATGAGCAGCTCTAGGCTGTGGTTAACATGAATGACCACGGGTCATGAGCTTAGGGCTCTAGATGCTAGGACCAACTCAGAGCTATGGTTGACATGAACAACTCTAGGTCTTTAATTCAGGGCTCTAGGTGTTGTGAACAACTTAGGGTTATGGATGACATGAATGACACTGGCTCAAGAGCTCAGACTTCTCCATACTATGAAATGCCCAAGGCCTTTATTGACTTGAAAGACTTCGAGTCATGATCTAATGGAACTAGATGAAATGAACAACTCAGTGTTGTCATTAAAATGAATGACTCGAGGTTGTGAGCTCAAGGCTCTAGATCTTATGATTAATTCAAGGATGTGGATAACACGAACTACTCCAGGTCATGAGCTCAGGCCTATAGATAATATGAACACCTCAAGGTTGTGGTTGACATGAATGACACCAAGTCGTGAGCTCAAGGCTCTAGATTCTATGAACAACTCTGGGTTGTGGATGGCATGAATGACTCTGCTCATGACCTAGGGCCTCTAGATATTATGAACAGCTTAGTGCTATTGTTGACTTGAAAGACTATGGATCATGAGCTCAAGGCTCTAGATGATTTGAATAGCTCAAGGTTGTGGTTGACAGGAACAACTCCAGGTCATGATCTTAAGGATATTAATCTTATGAATAATTTAGGTTTATAGATGACATGAACTGTCACGCCCCAAGACCCACTCCAAGGGCGTGATGATCATTTCACAGCTCAAACTCGAAGGCTTAAAGTGTAACCTGACCCAAACAATTATCTTGTAATTGGAAGTTACCAATTACTAAATACATGTTCAGAGTAGCGAAAAAAAATTCTAAAATCTTCAAAACTTAATTTTAAAACTAAGCATCTATCAACAAAAATCCATTATCCAAATAGATTTCAAACTCAAACAATTCAAGTGCTCATAAAAATTTTCATAATCTCCAAATCTCAACTTCAAACTATCATAAAAAAATTTAAAAGTTTAATATCTAAATAACTTCCAAAAACCAAATAATCTAGATGAACATAAACTTATAAGCTAACAATGTCCAAAAATAACATCATAAGAAAAATCCTAATGATTACCATTCCCCGACCTAGCCATCACTCCTCGCCCAAACTGAGGGTACCTAAAAAATTATCAACAAATAGGAATGAGCTCAAAGCCCAATAAGGAACATTAGTGCCGTCCATGGATCAAATATTTCAAGTTCACTTGCAAAATAAGAGATATTATAACTAATTATTTTCATAAACCTTTGAGTCAGTTTTGCCAATACATTCAAAACTTTTAATTGTACATTTTCATTTCTGATTCAAACATTTTCATATTAAATTCAATCAAAACATTTAAATTATTTATTTTCTTTGGTCATCAAACATCAAATGGTGCTTATTTAGGTGGGACTTTTCAAATAGGTGGCTAGCCTCAAATTGTTCCTTTAAGGTGGACGAAACTAAACACTACTAGTACTAGTAACCTCTAACCAAACCCCTAGAGGCTAGGATCCAAATCAATTGCATTCCCCACCAAGAAATGTAAAAGTCAACTATTATATCCCGTTGACCAAGGCAAAAAAGTGAATAGTCAATTATTATATCCCGTTGACAAGGGCTAAACAAACCAAAGTCAAACACTTATTTCAATTATTCAAATTTCCAAAACATAATATCTCCACATTTCTCTATTGTAAACAAAATTTAAGGTTCTAACATACTTTTCATGCAAAACATATTTGATCCATGCATAAAACGAATAATAACTCAAAACGTTTCCAAATGATGTATATAAAATTTTGTTTCTAAAAAAAAACTGCATTAATTTCCCTTACCTCAAAAGTAGTCCTCAAAAACTTGGGAGAAAAATAAGTCTGGAAAATCTACTCTTCACTTAACAAAGTATAAAAGAAATAACCATTAATATTTATCTAAAATTATAGGTTTGACAATCCTAAAATTTTAGGTATTCAAATGAATGTTTTTAATTATGAAAGATAATATAATCTATTCCTATTTTAGAAAAATTAATAAATTTCTATTTCATATAAAACTTAAATTATTTTTTTCAATTTATTTCTTAGGACACAACATAATTTAATCAAACTACAATTTATTCTACTAATTAAATTTTATGCTACTTATTAACATACACTCATCATTAGTATAATAATATTGATAACTTCTATTCTCTCACTTTCAGTTTTTTTTTTTCCACTAAACATAAATCGTATCCCCAACAATTCTCCATTATTACTAACATAATATATATATATATATATATATTAACCACCAAACACCATCCATCCGTACACATCTTCTTTTCTTATTAATATTACTATATATATATATATTTTTTTCACCATTCTTCATCTTCTACAAGCACGCATTTTTTTTTCCCTAATATTTTCTAATCCCTTCAGCCACATATAACAATATATTTATTTATTCATTTATTTTTATTTTTTATTTTTAAAAAAAATTTCATTACTTAGATCTATATATCTAAGAAATTTTGACTTTCCCTATTTTCATCAATAGAACAATCTATATTCCTAATTTCAATATTTTGTCCTAAAAGTTTTAAATAGGTTAACCCTAGCCTAAATTGAAATCTTCCAATGAATCATTTTTTTGTTTCAAAAACTTAAGATTTTCCAATTCCTAACAATAAAACCACTAATAATCCTAAATTTCCAATATTTTGATATTAAAACGAATTTTAAAAATAAACTAACCCTAATCTAAATTAAAAATAAAATAAAATTCAAAGAATAATTAGCATGTTCAAAACTAACTAACAAATATAATATATTAATTTAGGGTTAGAATCTTACCTAGAAAAAAACTTAAACTTCAACTCTGAATTTCTAACCCTTGAGCCCTATGATCTCCAATTCTCTACTTCTGCTTGATAGGGTTTTTTGAATGAAGAAGTGATTCGTTCCCAATTGGTGTCTTAGCTGATTCATGTCCGGCTGGTGCTCTTTGATTGAGGGAGTAATCAACAAAATTTATAACCTATATCACCATGCATTAGGATAGCTTTAGCTAATATAGCATAGTGGCTCTAGGATTGTTATCTGGGAAGGGTTTTCAACTCACAACTGATACCAATTCATAGTTAAATTGGTGTTTTTTCATTTCAAGGTTAGTAAGAAAGAAAACACAAACTTTGGTTGAAAAAAGTTTTGTTTCAATCTAACTAAAAAGAAAGTAATGGAAATTACTTATGAAGAAAAACATTCCTTGGAGGTTTAGGTTCACAAGGGAGGTTCCTTATGCAAAAACAGAGCTCCGATCATTTGGTTCATTTCCTCGCATTAGAGAATTAACATATAGTCAATTCTCTAACCGGTGTTGTACATATGTATCCTTTAAATAGATTTCAGCTCTAATTCCTTCTCACTGATACAACTTGCAATGACTCGTGCCTCTCACCTAGCATTTTCCATTCAAGGTGATCTTTAACTTTGGACTTCCCTTCTCAAGCTCGCAATAGATAACTAATGGATGTCTCCTTGGAGTCCAAAAGCTTACCAAGTGTTGGCAATTCTAGAAAATTCTACCTTCAAGTCACTTCCCAAAAGCTCGCAAGAGGTAAACTAGTGCATCTCCATGGACGGAGATTACTTGCCTTACCAAGTGTCCACTCAAGTGAGTTAAAGGTGTTTTAAGTTAACTAAAAACATAGAAATCATTAAAGGATCACACTTTCTCTTCTTTAATGGCTGAAACCACAAAGCTATAAATTCTTGCACTTGGAACCTTTCCCGGCAACCCTAGCTCCAAGGAACTAAAAGTCTAGCCACTCATTCTCTGAGGAAACTTCCTCAGAGCTTGTTTGGCTAGTAAGAAAAAGAATGATAAAACAAAAATATATAGGAAAAACAAAGCAAGTGCTCTATAAAACATATTTCTTGCAAAATTGTACAAAGGATGTGTCTGAGAACAAGCTCCGACTCTCCTTACATGATGTCCCGTGTAAAGAAAATTACAAACTATATATAAGAGGTTATTCACCCTTTGTTCTTACTTAAAGACTAAGGAATCCTATGATAGGTGGATTAAAAGGAGAGTTTAGGGATTTAGACATCAAATATCTAAAGCAAAATATCTCAAAATGTCAGTCGCACATATCGAGAAGCTTCAGGAGAACACCACGACACTATGCAAAATGGCTGCGAAACTCTCCGGGTGAGCGCTATCAGAGGATTCGGACATGTCTGTCCGGGGAAGTTGACACGCCCTGCTCTCCCATCCGGCGTCAGGCGCCGGATGTGAGATATCCGGAGAAGGTGGAATATTGACTGGACAGAATTCTTCCCTGGGTGGAATGAGCTATGCCACGTGTCGCAAAAGGGGACCATCTGCGTGTGCAAGGTGTAGGGACCCCTCCCCCTGATCACACAGAGCGCGCATCGCTCTCCGGATCAACTCCATCTGGATTCCCTAAGGGAGAAGCACACAGCACTCGTGAACATCACACCCCGGACGATAGTATATCCTATCCGGATATGTTGTCCGGATCATTGACTAAAGTGAACGAGCCTTGCTACTTCATTCCGAAAGCCTGCCATAGCCCACGTTCCGCCGCCCTCCAATGGTGTGTCCGGACATCTTTTGCCATGGATTCGTAAGAACTCTCCTCAATCTCGAATTGCTTTGGTGATAAAAAATCTATCAAAACACCAAAGCTTAACACAATTTGATTAGAATTGATTGCAAGGGTCCTTAATATGTTAATTGGGTTAAAAGGTGATAACTACTACTAAAAAGTGTTTAAAAGAGTTAATTACAAGCTATCAAATAGCACTTTTTGAGTAGTAATCACTCCTCCCAACCGACATATTGCTAGTCCCTTAGCAATGAAGGAGAGAAAAATAAAAATAAACAGTACTATAATTTACAACATCATGCTGATCAAAAAACAATTTTCAAGTGGCATGATGATCTAACTCTCACATGGAACATTAAAGAAATAAAACTTAAACTTCAACAAGAGTTATCAAATAACTTGTCTAATCACAATTCTTAAAGAGAAGGCATTATGCAAATTTAAGCTTTAAAAGAGTTTCCACTCCCAAAGGGTCAAACCTTACTCTTCCACAAAAATCTAAGTGTTATTTATTAGTTTCTGAATATAGTATGTTGAACTAATATATCCCCCCAACCTAACTCTTTTTCAAAGCTTAGCAAACTAATCAACCTCCAATAGGCTAAGAACGCACCTCTTGGTTCACAAAATTATTATTATTATTATTATTATTATTATTATTATTATTTCATTGTAGGAGTACAAGGCTTAAGGGTATTCTTTTCTAAATTGTCCATGTAACGGGGGTCCATCGATGACTCCCAACCAATTAAGGTTTAGGGAATCAAGCTTTTAGGATCTTTCAACAACTAACTCCTCGGATTTTACCCTGAACTTTTGAGAATGAATTTTAATACCCAAGCACCTACAGTCTGTTAAACTCCACCTATCCACCCTTGTAACGAGCATTGAGGTCGGTGACTCCCAACCAATGAAGGCTTAGGGCACCAGGTTTTAAAGATTTTCACCATATACCCCTCAGACCTTGCTCGGGTTTCAAGGCAAGCAAACATTTTTTTCTTTCTTTCTTTATTCTTTTTTTCAAAGGCTCATTGGCCTTTTATAAGGTGTCCCAACACTATTAAATGAGGTCAAAGGTACCAAGTCTAAAATTTTCCTAAGTCAAGAGGGAAATAGTTTTTCATGTTATAATCGGAACCTATTGTGCACAGTGTGTGAATAGCTTAAAGTGGAAGAACTAAGGTTGAAATCAATAGAAGTTTCAATAATTCATCAACTTTAGTAAGCATAATACAAACTCTAAGTCAATTGAAAAGACAAAAATTCAATTTCTTCCTTTTCATTTTGAAAATTTTTCCTTAATAACCATGGAGAGAGTAGAAAAAATTTTAAAATTAAGCAAAAAGAAACTAAATTACCAAAATAACTTAGCATTAATAACAAAAAAACTTCCTTCCTCAACTCTCCCCCTAAGCAAGCTGAATATTGTCCTCAATGTGACAAAAGCGATTGAAAAATAGAGAGAAAATGGTACCTCCTGAGTGACGTGGAGTGATGCTGTGGAAATGATGGCTCAACTGCCTCTCTTGTAGGAGGCTCCTAATGAGGCATAGGCTGATCAACAAAAGGAGGGGCCTGTGATGGCTCTAATGAGCTGGGAATGGCATCAGCTCGGAGCAGCTTCTTTCAATTTTCTTGCAATTCCTCCTGATTTTAATCATTCAAAAAGATTAAGTTACTTACAATTAACATAATTTAAGACCAAAATTAAAATCAAATAATTTTAAAAACTTAAAAATTAACATATTTAACAAAATTATGGACTTTGGTGAAACCAAGTCCATCTACCCCTTTTCTGATCAGGCTTTTTGTGGCTCAAGGATGTGGATTTCCTCATTTTCTGGCTTGAATGGCTCAATGAACGACTTGAGGCGATGACCATTGACTCTAAAGGTGTCTATGCCATTGGAATTTAGTAATTCCACCACTCCATTGAGATGTACTTGGTGAATAATGAAAGGACCTATCCACCTTGATTTGAGCTTCCCTAGAAAGATATGGAGCCTTGATTCATAGAGTAGGACTCTTTGTCCTTTTCGTAATTCTTTGTTGGAGATTAGTTGATCATGCCACTTCTTCATCCTTTGTTTTGAAACTTTGGAATTGATGTAAGCATCATTTCTTAATTCTTCCATCTCATTAATGTCTAAGCACCTCTTTGCCCCAACTCTGATCAAGTCCATGTTCAACCTCTTGATTGCCCACCAAGTCTTATATTCAATTTGCACAGGGAGGTGGCATGCTTTGCCATAGACGAGATGATAGGGGGACATGCCAAGAATAGTCTTATAAGCTGTTCTATATGCCTATAATGAATCATGTAGCTTAATAGACGAATCTTTTCTACTTGTAATCACCACTTTCATCAGTATGTTTTTTATTTCCCTGTTTGCTAGCTCTACTTGCCCGGAAGTTTGAGGATGATAAGGTGTAGCTACCTTATGCTTCACTCCATACTTGGCTAATAGGGTTTCAAAAGGTTTGTTACAAAAATGAGTACCTCCATCACTGATTATGGCCTTGGGCACCCCAAATCTTGAGAAGATGTTCTCCTTAAGAAATTTGAGAACCACCTTGTGATTATTATGTTTACAGGGGATTGCCTCCACCCATTTGGAAACATAGTCTACCCTCACCAATATATAAGAGTTACCAAAAGACATTGGGAAAGGTCCCATGAAGTCTATACCCCAAACATCAAAAAGATCAACTATAAGGATGGGGTTCATGGGCATTTGGTTTCTTTTTGTAAGCTTCCCGAGTCTTTGGCATCTATCACAACTCCTACACATGATGTGGGAATCTTTGAAAAGCGATGGCCAAGTAAACCCTGATTGCAAGACCTTCATGGCTGTTTTCTGAGAGGCAAAGTGGCCTCCACAGGCATTCTCATGGCAATGGCTAAGGATCCCTTGTTTCTCTTCTTCAGGGACACACTTCCTTATGATCTGATCTGCATAATACTTGAAAAGGAAGGGATCTTCCCAATAATAAGCATGAATCTTTGCAAAGAAGTGCTTCCTGTCTTGTACTTTCCACTCTCTTGGAACTTCACCAGTAACCAAATAGTTAGCAATATGAGCATACCAAGGATCTTTCTCTAGCGAGATAAGTGATTCCTCAGGGAAGTCATCATTAATAGGTAATACATGGGAATTATGTGCTATAGCCAACCTTGAAAGGTGGTCAGCTACCACATTCTCCACCCCTTTCTTGTCTTTGATTTGGAGATCAAACTCTTGCAACAAAAGAATCCATCTAATCAACCTTGCTTTGGCATCTTGCTTTGTCAATAAATACTTCAAGGCTGAATGGTCAGTGAAAACAATGATGAAAGACCCTACCAAATAAGCACGAAACTTGTCTAAAGCAAACACCACAACTAACAATTCTTTCTCTATAGTTATGTAGTTTCTTTGAGCCTCGTTCAATGTTTTTCTTGCATAGTAGATCACATAGGGCTTCCCATCTTCTCTTTGGCCAAGTACAACTCCTATAGCAAAGTCACTAGCATCACACATTACTTCAAAGGGTAATTGCCAGTTAGGAGCCCTTACTATTGGAGCGGTTGTCAAAAATTGCTTCAATTGATCAAAAATCTTTTGACATCTTTCATCCTAGACAAACTTAGCATCCTTAGCTAAAAGTTCACAAAGAGGCCTTGAAAGCTTAGAGAAGTTTTGTATAAATCTCCTGTAGAACCCTGCATGGCCAAGAAATTGCCTTACTCCTTTCACAATGGTTGGGGATGGCAATTTGGCAATAAGTTCCACCTTTGCTTTATCAACTTCAATGCCTTTCTTGGAGATGATGTGGCCAAGGACAATTCCTTGATGTACCATAAAATGGCATTTCTCCTAGTTGAGCACCAAGTCTTTTTCAATGCATCTTTTAAGAACCGTTTCCAAATTTACTAAGCATTCTTCAAATATACCTTCATATATGGTGATATCATCCATGAAAACCTCCATAATTCGCTCCACCATATCACTGAAGATACTAAGCATACATCTTTGGAATGTTGCACGTGCATTGCATAAACCAAAAGGCATTCTTCTGTAGGCGTATGTTCCAAACGGACATGTGAAAGTGGTCTTCTCCTGATCTTCAACATCAATTTCAATTTGGAAATACCCTGAGTACCCGTGCAAGAAACAATAGAAAGGATGGCCAGAGACTCTCTCCAGCACCTGATCAATAAACGGGAGTGGAAAATGATCTTTCCTTGTAATAATATTCACTTTCCTATAGTCAATACACACCCTCCAACCTGAAGTGAGGCATGTAGCAATTTCCTCTCCTTTTTCATTCTGAACCACAGTAATCCCTAACTTCTTTGGTACCACTTGAGTAGGACTCACCCAAGGGCTGTCAGATATGGGATAAATAATACCTGCTTGGAGTCGCTTCAGTACCTTAGTTCGCACCACTTCTAGTAAATGAGGATTCAATCTTCTTTGAGGTTGACGAATTGGTTTAGCTTCTTCCTCCATATATATGTGATGTGTACAAACCAAATGACTAATTCCTTTCAAGTCAGATATTTGCCATCCTAGTGCTTTCTTGCACCTCTTAAGAACTTCAAGTAGAGAAATCTCCTGATGACCGGTAAGAGATGAAGATATAACAATAGGACATTGGTTATTTTCTTCCAGGTATGTATATTTTAACTCCATGGGCAGAGGTTTCAAATTGAGCTTCAGGAATTCATCTGTTACATCATCTTGTCCCTCCTCTTTATTGAATAAAGGTAGGATCTCTTCTTTCCTCCTCTAACCTTGTAGAGTAGCAAGCACATCAGCGGGTTTAGACAACCCTTCTTCAAGATCCTCAAGACTTTCATTCAACCCGTCTTCCATATTCTGATCATAATGTTCCTCCACTAGAGTGTCAATAATGCATACCACTTCTGGACCTTCTTCTTTTTCTGGAGTAATTAGCTTCTTAGACATATGAAAGATATTAAGCTCAAGTGTCATGTTGCCAAAAGTGAGTTGCATAAGTCCATTCCTACAATTTATGATTGCATTTGAAGTAGCAAGAAATGGCCTTCCAAGGATGATAGGAACATAATTAGCTTCCCTAACTAAAGGGTCAGTGTCAAGAACAACAAAATCTACTGGATAGTAGAAATTATCAACTTGAACTAAAACATCCTCAATTATCCCTCTTGGAATTTTCACTGACCTATCAACTAAAGATAGAGTGATTGATGTTGGCTTTAATTCACCAAGTCCCAATTGCTTATAAATAGAGTATGGTAGCAAATTCACACTTGCTCCCAAATCTAACAAAGCTTTTTCCACTACCTTTCCTCCAATCATAACTGAAATGGTAGGACATCCCGGATCTTTGTACTTCAAAGGAGATTTTCATTGTATGATGGCACTCACTTGCTCAGTCAAGAAGGCTTTCTTATTCACATTCAACCCTCTTTTGATAGTACACAGGTCTTTTAGGAACTTTGCATATGATGGAACTTGCTTAATCATGTCCAACAATGGAATGTTGACCTTCACTTGCCTCAATACTTCAAGGATTTCTGATGCATTTTTTATCCCCTTTTTCCCATGCAAAGCTTGAGGAAAAGGTGGAGATGTGCATTTCTTCATCAATTCTTTCTTAATAAGTTCTTTTTCCGGATTTTCATTCACTGTTGAATCACGGTCCTCCTTCCTTTCACTGATATCTTTCTTGTTTCCTTTCATTTCCTCCCTCTTCTTTGTCTCTTCTTCTTCTTTCTCTTCAACATATGGCTTGGGTGTTGGTGACTCAACCTTTTTACCACTCCTTAGAGTGATCAAGGCTTTAACATCTCTCACTTGTGAAGATTCTCCCTCACGAGTTTCCACTTCGTGGGTACCCTTGGGGTTTTGGTGATGTTGAGAAGGAAATCTACCCTTCTTTTGCACTGTGTTCAGATTAGTGAGCCTTGAGATTAAGTATTGGAGATTATCTATCTTTTGAGATAAGTCATTTTGCATCCCATCCATTCTTTTATTCAAAGTATTCTCTACACTGTCAATTTTTTGACTGAGTTGAGAGTTGATGGATTTTTGGTCTCTAACAAGATCTACCACAACCTTGCTGAGATTCACTATTGCTTGTTCAAGACTTGAAGTTTGTTGGGATGGTTGAGATGGTTGAGATGGCTGAGCCGGCTGTTGGTACTGAGGTGCTCTTGGCTTCCATGAAAAATTTGGATGATTCCTCCAACTTGAGTTGTAAGTATTGTCATACGAAGCATTGCTATTGGGCTTGAATTATCCAATGACATTTGCTTGTTCTTCAAACATTTCTCTAGCAACTGGAATTGTAGGGCACTCCTCCACCAAGTGCTCATAAGATTGACAAATAGAACATGGCTTTACTTGCACTGGTGTTTCAGCAACAGCTTGCACTTCATGTATCTTTTTCAGTTCTAGCTCCTCCACTATTCTTGTCATAGCTGCAAATTTTGCTTTCATATCATCATCTTCATTCAAGGTGTACATCCCAACCTTAGCATGAAGAGAATTTGGTTGAGACTTCATCTTTCCCACTTCTCCTCTGTGCGGTTCATCCCATCCCCTTGAGACTTCAGCTGCATAACTTAAGAAATCCATAGCTTCCTCAGGATTCTTACTCATGAAATCCCCTCCACACATTGTTTCGAGGAGTTGCTTCATTGAGGAAGACATCCCATCATAGAAATAACTCACCAACATCCATGTATCAAAGCCATGGTGAGGACAAGCATTAATGGCTTCCATGTATCTTTCCCAACACTCATAGAATTTCTCATTCTCTTTAGCTGAGAAGTTTGAAATTTGCCTTTTCAAGCCATTTGTTCTATGAGTAGGAAAGAACTTCTTGAGGAATTCAGCTTGTAAATCAGTCCAAGTACGAATACTCCTTGGCCTTAAAGAATTAAGCCAAATCTTGGCCTTATCCTTTAAAGTAAAAGGAAATAATTTAAGCCTCATCAGGTTAATAGAAGCTCCTCCCTCTCGGAATGTATTGCAAACATCTTCAAATTCCTCGATATGGGCATAAGGATTCTCACTTTCCATTCCATGGAAAGTTGGTAGAAGTGGCACAATATGGGGTCTGATCACTAGCTGCTCTATAGGGGGCACTATACATGATGGTGCACTCATACGAGGAGGATGCATGCGGTCCCTCATTTATCTGAATTCATTGGGATTGTCCTGATGATCATGGTGACTATGCTGATCCTCAGGTGTAGTTTCCATGATGTTTAAGCTCAATTCCAACTCCTTATTATGAGGTGTTTCAAGTTTAACAAGCCTTCCTCCACTATCTCGTATCCACTTTGGCATACACAACTAGTATCAACTGTAACAAAAAAGAATGAAAATAGAGGAAAACAAAGAAAAAACAAAACTACCAAAAAGAGTTCGCTTAACTAAATTAAAAGCTATGCTAGAATATAAAAAAGTAAAAGAGTTAGTAAAATGAGAGAAAACTCACCAAACTTGTGATGAAAACCACAAGTACAATGAATTAATATCACTATGAGGTTGGCACCTTCCCCGGCAACGGCTCCATTTGATTCATTCCCAATTGGTGTTTTAGCTGATTCATGTCCAGCTGGTGCTCTTTGATTGAGGGAGTAATCAACAAAATTTATAACCTATATGACCATGCATTAGGATAGCTTTAGCTAATATAGCATAGTGGCTTTAGGATCGTTCTCTGGGAAGGGTTTTCAACTCACAACTGATACCAATTCAAAGTTAAATTGGTGCTTTTTCATTTCAAGGTTAGCTTAAGAAAGAAAACACAAACTTTGGTTGAAAAATGTTTTGTTTCAAGCTAACTAAAAAGAAAGTAATGGAAATTACTTATGAAGAAAAACATTCCTTGGAGGTTTGGGTTCACAGGGAAGGTTCCTTATGCAAAAACAGAGCTCCGGTCATTTGGTTCATTTCCTCGCATTAGAGAATTAACATATAGTCAATTCTCTAACCGGTGTTGTACAGATGTATCCTTTAAATGGATTTCAGCTCTAATTCCTTCTCACTGATACAACTTGCAATGACTCGTGCCTCTCACCTAGCATTTACCATTCAAGGTGAACTTTAACTTTGGACTTCCCTTCTCAAGCTCACAAGAGATAACTAATGGATGTCTCCTTGGAGTCCAAAAGCTTACCAAGTGTTGGCAATTCTAGAAAATCCTACCTTCAAGTCACTTCCCAAAAGCTCACAAGAGGTAAACTAGTGCATCTCCATGGACGGAGATTACTTGCCTTACCAAGTGTTCACTCAAGTGAGTTGAAGGTGTTTTAAGTTAACGAAAAACATAGAAATCATTAAAGGATCACACTTTCTCTTCTTTAATGGCTGAAACCACAAAGCTATAAATCCTTGCACTTGGAACCTTTCCCGGCAACCCTAGCTCCAAGGAACTAAAAGTCTAGCCACTCATTCTCTGAGGAAACTTCCTCAGAGCTTGTTTGGCTAGTAAGAAAAAGAATGATAAAACAAAAATATATAGGAAAAATAGAGCAAGTGCTCTGTAAAATATATTTCTTGCAAAATTGTACAAAAGATGTGTCTGAGAACAAGCTCCGACTCTCCTTACATGATGTCCCGTGTAAAGGAAATTACAAACTATATATAAGAGGTTATTCACCCTTTGTTCTTACTTAAAGACTAAGGAATCCTATGATAGGTGGATTACAAGGAGAGTTTGGGGATTTAGACATCAAATATCTAAAGCAAAATATCTCAAAATGTCGGTCGCACATATCGGGAAGCTTCAGGAGAACACCGCGGCACTGTGCAAATGGCTACGAAACTCTCCGGGTGAGCGCTATCAAAGGATCCGGACATGTCTGTCCGGGGAAGTTGAAACGCCCTACTCTCCCATCCGGCGTCAGGCGCCGGATGTGAAATATCCGATCAAAGGATCCGGACATGTATAACCAGACAGAATTTCGGATGTGAGATATCCGGAGAAGGTGGAATGTCGACTGGATAGAATTCTTCCCCGGGTGGAATGAGCTATGCCGCGTGTCGCAAAGGGGGACCGTCTGTGTGTGCAAGGTGTAGGGACCCCTTAATTCATGCCCAATCGGTGTATCAGCTGATTCATGTCTAGCTAGTGCTCCTTGGTTGAGGTAGTAATCAACAAAATTTATAACCTATTACACCATGAACTAGGGTAGCAAAGACAAAGCTACTATAGCATAGTGGCTCTAGGATCGTTCACTGGGAAGGGTTTTCAACTTTCAACTGATACCAATTCAAAGCTGAGTTGGTGCTCTTTCCTTTCAAGGTTAGCTTTAAAAGAAAACATAAAGTTGTTTGAGTGAAAAGGGTTTGGTCTTAAACTAATCAAAAAGAAAGTAAAGGAAATTACTTATGAAGAAAAATATTCCTTGGAGGTTTAGGTTTACAGGGGAGGTTCCTCGTGCAAAAACAGAGCTCCGGTCATTTGGTTCATTTCCTTGCATTAGAGAATTAACATATAGCCAGTTCTCTAACCGGTGTTGTACAGATGCTTCCCTTTAATGGGGTCAAACACTAAATCCCTCTCACTGATGCACCTTGCAATGGCTCATACCTCTCACCTAGCACTTGCCATTCAAGATGATCTTTAACCTTGAACTTCCCGTCAAAAGCTCACAAGTGATAACTAATGGATGTCTCCTTGGAGTCCAAAAGCTTACCAAGTGTTGGCTATTCTAGACAATCCTACCTTTAAACCAACTCCCCAAGGCTCGCAAGAGATAAACTAGTGCATCTCAATGGATGGAGATCACTTGCCTTATCAAGTGTTGGCCCAGGTGATTTAAAGGCGTTTTTAAGTTAACTAAAAACATAGAAATCATTAATGGGTCACACTTTCTCTTCATTAATGGCTGAAACCACAAAGCTGCTAATTCTTGCACTTGGAACCTTTCCCGGCAACCTTAACTCCAAGGAACTAAAAATCTAGCCACTCATTCTCTGAGGAAACATCCTCAGAGCTTGGTTGGCTAGTGAGAAAATACAATTAAAATGAGAAGGTAAAGTAGAGCAAAGCTCTGTATTTTTCTTCCTTTTAAAACTGTACAAAGGATCGATCGTCGTCTCCTTGAGAACAGGCTCCCAAGAGATATTTATATGGAAAATTACAAAATATCTATATGAGGTTATTCACCATTTTTCCAAACTTAATAACGAAGGAATCCTATAATTGGTGGGTTACAAGGAGATTTTGGGGATTTAGACAACAAATATCTAAAGCAAAATATCTCAAAATATCCCAAAATATCGGTGGCAAATATCAGGAAGCTTCAGGAGAACATCGCAGCACTGTACAAAATTTCCTGCGAAACTCTCCTTTTCTATCCAGCTTTAGAATTCCGGACATGAACATTCGGGTGGAAGTGGCGGCAACCGAGTACAAATTGGCGGCAGCCGGGTGCAAATGCTATCCAGATATGTGGTCTGGACGCCCTCTGATGGTGTATCCGGACGCCCTGTTCGGGTATACTCCTTGCATGGATTCCAAATAACTCTCCTCGATTTCAGATTTGCTTTGGTGATCAAAAAGCTATCAAAACACCAAAACTTAACACATTTTTTATTAGAATTGATTGCAAGGGTCCTTAACATGTTAATTAGGTTAAAAAGTGATAACTACTACTCAAAAGTGTTTAAAAGAGTTTATTACAAGCTATCAAATAGCACGTTTTGAGTAGTAATCACTCCCCCCAATCGACATATTGCTAGTCCCTTAGCAATGAAGGAGAGAAAAATAAAAATAAACAACACTATAATTTACAAAATCATGCAAATCACTACCAAAAATATAATCAAGTGGCATGATGATCTAACTCTCACATGGAACATTAAGGAAATAGAACTCAAAATTTCAACTAGAGTTATCAAATAACTTATCTAATTACAATTCTTAAAGAAAAGGCATTATGCAAATTTAAGCTTTAAAAGAGTTTCCACTCCCAAATGGTCAAACCTTACTCTTCCACAAAAATCTAAGTGTTACTTGATAGCTTCCGAATATAGTATGTTGAACTAATCTCTCCCCCCAACCTAGCTCTTTTCCAACACTCAGTAAACTGACAAAATTCAATAGGCTAAGAATGCACCCTTTTATTTCACAAGCTTAAAGGTATTCTTTTCTAAATTGTCCATGTAACGAGGGTCCATCGATGACTCCCAACCAATTAAGGTTTAGGGCATCAAGTTTTAAGGATTTTTCAACCACTAACTCCTCAGATTTTACCCCGGACTTTTGAGAATGAATTTTTATACCCAAGCACCTACAGTATGTTAAACTCCACCTATCCACCCTTGTAATGAGCATTGAGGTCGGTGACTCCCAACCAATGAAGGCTTAGGGCACCAGGTTTTAAAGATTTTCACCATATACCCCTCGGACCTTGCTCGGGTTTCAAGGCAAGCAAACATTTTTTCTTTCTTTCTTTTTTTCCAAAGGCTCATTGGCCTTTTATAAGGTGTCCCAACACTATTAAATGAGGTCAAAGGTACCAAGTCTAAAATTGTCCTAAGTCAAGAGGGAAATAGTTTTTCAACTTATAATCGGAACCTATTGTGCACAGTGTGTGAATAGCTTAAAGTGGAAGACATAAGATTGAATTCAATAGAAATTTCAACAATTCATCAACTTTAATAAGCATAATACAAACTCTAAGTTAAGTAAAAAGACAAAAAATCAATTTCTCCCATTTCATTTTGAAAATTTTTCCTTAATAACCATGGAGAGTAAAATAAAAACTTAAAATTTTTAAAATTAAACAAAAAGCAACTAAATTACCAAAATAGCTTAGCATTAATAACAAAAACTCTCTTCCTCAACTCTCCCCCCAACCAAGCTGAACATTGTCCTCAATGTGACAAAGCAATTAAAAAATAGGGAGGAAATGGTACCTCCTGAATGGCGTGAAGTCTGAGATGTATAGGAGAAACCACATGCTTAAAAAAAAAAAACAATAAAAGATATGAGTAGAGGAATTAAAATAATATAATGCTAAGTGTGGTCCCATACAACCAATCCCACTATATAATACCAAAAAGATGGGATTTCATAAAGGAAATACATAAAGTAAAATATGTAAATGATCAGAAATGGGGAGGATGATGCTGGTAAGCTGATGACTCAGGCATGGGGCTCTGCAGTGGTAGGGGTGAGATGCTCAATAGCTGATGGAAGATCCAGATGGTACTGAAGCTGCCTCAGGATGGCAGTGTGCTGAGTCTGGGTGGTCAAAATCTGCTCCTATTGAGAACGAATAGCTAACATCTCCTGAGCAAGGCTGCTCTGAGTCGCGGTCAGTATCTACAATGTGTGGCATAAATCTTTATACTCTTAAATGGGTATAGTCATTCTAGGCTCGGCTGAAGTAGAAGGCTCTGATGTAGTTGGAATAACTAGAGGAGTGTTGTGGGTGACAGGAAAAGCAGAGGGTATACCCTCATGTATGGCCTTTGTAGATGCTCTCCTGGCAGCTGGCATCTCAGCTGGATGTGGGTCCTCTGACTGTTGTGGCTGTGGAAGCTTTGGATGCTTTGTTCTATATGCTGTCATATTGGTCCACTTGTCGAGAGTGAATACCTCTCGGCATATGCATTTGCGCTCCAGCTGAGGGTCTGATGGATACCCCCGATGCTCCAAAATTTGGCATAGCAATCGCGGGAAAAGAAGTGGAATAGCATCCGCTCGCAGCAACTTCTTCCTATGCACCTTTTCTTCAAAGTAGAGAAGGGTAGCCATAATCAGATGGTGAGGGCCAAAGAAATATCCCTCTGATATCCTGAACAGGGCCTCTAGCAGAACTCCTCTCCTCTGCACCCAATGCTGAAGTGGATAGATGTTGTGGCGCAAGAATGCATCAATGAAGAACATGTTCGGAGGAAGTTCCTTCCTCAACAGATATGGATTTGTGGATGTTCCTCTTGACAAACTATGAACCATTTCAAGTTGGGAAGGATTAGTCCATAGTCGGTAATCCTCTTGACGGGCTAGCTCATATGGAATATGCAGGGCCTCTGCTATGTGGCGAGCTCCTAAAATAGCATGACGTTCGTCAATGGTGAAGTGAATAAGAGTAGGATCTCTGATCTGATTAGTAGTCATGGACTGATAGAAGTCCATTGCTACTCGGGGATAGAAAAAATCCCTAGGGGTTAGCAAATGCTCCATGCGATATCTGTGTAGTAGATGGAATGAGTCTGCTAGCCATGGCGGACTGAAGAAAATGGCCAAAGGTGATGGCCGGTGGCTCTCGCGGCTTCGGGCTCAAGCGAGAGAGCGAACGAACGGTTGCTCTGGTGTTCTTCCTTTCTGAACCCTTTTGGCAGCTTAAATGACCGATTTTTATAAAAATAAAGGAATATCAAGGGTCATTTTGATTTTCACAGAGGAAGGCCGATTTCGTAACAAAAGGTCATTTTCGCAACAAAAGGCCATTTTCGCAGCCCATTTCGTAGCTGCGAAATGGGGGGAACTGTGCTGCGAAATGGCACTCATGTGCCAAGAGGGTGCTTCGTAGCTGCGAAAATTTTCGTAGAGAGGGTCCTGAGGCTGTGAAATGATTTCGCAGAGGCTTCTTTTAGGTTGCGAAATCTCGCAGACCTTTGTTTTTCCCCTGTTTTACACTCTTTCTTGCTCCAAACGACTTTCCTTTAATTTCATTGCAATTCCTCCTACATGGGATCATTAAAAAAGATTAGGTTACATATAAATACACAACTTAAAACCAAAAATTAAAATAAAAAGAATTGATAAAGCTTTGAAATTAACAAAATTAACAAAAAAAAAATTATGGACTTTGGTGAAACCAAGTCCATCTAACCCTTATTTGATTAGGCTTTCTGTGGCTCAAGGAGGTTGATGTCCTCCTTTTCTGGTTTGAATGGCTCAATGAATGGCTTGAGACGATGACCATTGACCTTGAAAATGTTAGTGCTTTTGGAATTCAGTAATTCCACCACTCCATTGGGATGCACTTGGTGAATAATGAAAGGGCCTATCCACCTTGACTTGAGCTTCCCTAGAAATACATGGAGTCTTGAACCATAAAGCAAGACTCTTTGTCCCTTATGGAATTCTTTGCTGGAGATTAATTGATCATGCCACCTCTTCATCCTCTGTTTTGCAACTTTGGAATTGATGTAAGCATCATTTCTTAATTCCTCCATCTCATTAAGGTCTAAGCACCTCTTTACCCCAGCTCTGATCAAGTCCATGTTTAACTTCTTGATTGCCCACCAAGCTTTGTATTCAACTTTCACAGGGAAATGGCATGCTTTGCCATAGACTAGGCGATAAGGAGACATACTAAGAATAGTCTTGTAAGCTGTTCTATATGCCCATAACGAATCATGAAGCTTAATAGACCAATCTTTTTTGCTCGTGATCACCACCTTCATCAATATATTCTTGATTTCCCTGTTAGCTAGCTCCACTTGCTCGGAAGTTTGAGGATGATAAGGTGTAGCTACCTTATGCTTCACTCCATACTTGGCTAATAGGGTTTCAAAAGGTTTGTTGCAAAAATGAGTACCTCCATCACTGATTATGGCCTTGGGCACCCCAAATCTTGAGAAGATGTTCTCCTTAAGGAATTGGAGAACCACCCTGTGATCATTTTGTTTATAGGGGATTGCCTTAACCCATTTAGAAACATAGTCTACCACCACCAAGATATAAGAGTTACCAAAAGACATTGGGAAAGGTCCTATGAAGTCAATACCCCAAACATCAAAAAGATTAACTATAAGGATGGGGTTCATGGGCATTTGGTTTCTTTTTGTAAGCTTCCCGAGTCTTTGGCATCTATCACAACTCCTACACATGATGTGGGAATCTTTGAATAGCGATGGTCAAGTAAACCCTGATTGCAAGACCTTCATGGCTGTTTTCTGAGAGGCAAAGTGGCCTCCATAGGCATTCTCATGGCAATGGCTGAGGATCCCTTGTTGCTCTTCTTCAGGGACACACGTTCTTATGATCCGATCTGCACAATACTTGAAAAGGAAAGGCTTCTCCCAATAATAAGCATGAATCTTTGCAAAGAAGTGTTTCTTGTCTTGTGCATTCCACTCACTTGGAGCTTCACTAGTAACTAAATAGTTAGCAATATGAGCATACCAAGGAGCTTTCTCTAGCAACATAAGTGATTCCTCAGGAAAGTCATCATTAATTGGTAAGATATGGGAATTGTGTGTTATAGCCAACCTTGACAGGTGGTCAGCTACCACATTCTCCACCCCTTTCTTGTCTCTGATTTGGAGATCAAACTCTTGCAACAAAAGAATCCATCTAATCAACCTTGCTTTTGCATCTTGCTTTGTCAATAAATACTTCAAGGCTGAATGGTCAGTGAAAACAATGATGAAAGACCTTACCAAATAAGCACGAAACTTGTCTAAGGCAAACACCATAGCTAATAATTCTTTCTCTATAGTTGTGTCATTCCTTTGAGCCTCGTTCAATGTTTTGCTTGCATAGTAGATCACATAGGGCTTCCCATCTTCTCTTTGGCCAAGTACAGCTCTTGTAGCAAAGTCACTGGCATCACACATTACTTCAAAGGGTAATTGCTAGTTAGGAGCCCTCACTATTTGAGCGGTTTTTAAAAATTTCTTCAATTGATCAAAGCTATTTTGACATCTTTCATCCCAGACAAACATAGCATCCTTATCCAAAAGCTCACAAAGAGGTTTTGAAAGATTAGAGAAATCTTTTATAAATCTCCTATAGAACCCTGCATGGCCAAGAAATTGCCTTACTCATTTTACAGTTGTTGGGGACGACAATTTGACAATAAGTTCCATCTTTGCTTTATCAACTTCAATGCCTTTCTCGGAGATGATATGGCCAAGGACAATTCCTTGACGTACCATAAAATGGCATTTCTCCCAGTTGTGCACCAAGTCTTTTTCAATGCATCTGTTTAGAATTGCTTCCAAATTGACTAAGCATTCCTCAAATGTACCTCCATATACGGTGATGTCATCCATGAAAACCTCCATAATTCGCTCCACCATATCACTGAAGATACTAAGCATACATCTTTGGAATGTTGCAGGTGCATTGCATAAACCAAAAGGCATTCTTCTGTAGGCGTATGTTCCAAACGGTCATGTGAAAGTGGTCTTCTCCTGATCTTCCACATCAATTTCAATTTGGAAATACCCTGAGTACCCGTCCAAGAAACAATAAAAAGGATGGCCAGAGACTCTCTCCAGCACCCGATCAATAAACGGGAGTGGAAAGTGATATTTCCTTGTCATATAATTCAACTTTCGATAATCAATACACACCCTCCAACCTAAAGTGAGGCGTGTAGCAATTTCTTCTCCTTTTTCATTCTGAACCACAGTAATCCCTGACTTCTTTGGTACCACTTGAGTAGGACTCACCCAAGGGCTGTCAGATATGGGATAAATAATACCTGCTTGAAGTAGCTTCAGCACTTCAGCTCGCACCACCTCTTGCAAATGAGGATTCAATCTTCTTTGAGGTTGATGAATTGGTTTAGCTTTTTCCTCCATGTATATGTGATGTGTACAAACCAAAGGACTGATTCCTTTCAAGTCAGATATTTTCCATCCTATTACTTTCTTACACCTCTTGAGAACTTCAAGTAAAAAAATCTCCTAATGACTAGTAAGAGATGAAGATATAACAACAGGACATTGATTATTTTCTTCAAGGTATGTATATTTCAGCTCCACGGGCAGAGGCTTCAAATTGAGCTTTGGGGTCTCTTCTTCAACAGCTTCTCCTTCCTCTTTATTGAACAAAGGTAGAATCTCTTCTCTCCTCCTCCAACCTTGTAGAGTAGCAAGCACATTAGGGAGTTCAGACAACCCTTCTTCAAGATCCCCAAGACTTTCATTAAGCTTGTCTTGCATATTCTGATTACAGTGCTCCTCCACTACAGTGTCGATAATGCATACCTCTTCTGGACCTTCTTCTTCTTTCGGAGTGATTTGCTTTTTAGACATATAAAAAATGTTGAGCTCAAGTGTCATGTTGCCAAAAGTGAGTTGCATGAGTCCCTTCCTACAATTGATGATTGCATTTGAGGTAGCAAGGAATGGCCTTCCAAGGATGATAGGAACTGAATTAGCTTCCTTTACAGTAGGATCCGTATCAAGAACAACAAAATCTTATCAACTTGAACTAAAACATCCTCAATTACCCCCCTTGGAATTTTTACCGATCTATCTACTAGAGATAGGGTGATTGATGTTGGTTTCAACTCACCAAGTCCCAATTGCTTGTAGATAGAGTATGGTAGCAAATTCACACTTGCTCCCAAGTCTAACAAAGCTTTCTCCACTACCTTTCCTCCAATCATGACTGAAATGGTAGGACATCCCGAATCTTTGTACTTCAAATGAGACTTGCATTGTATGATTGCACTTACTTGCTCAGTCAAGAAGGCTTTCTTGTTCACATTCAACCCTCTTTTGATAGTACACAGGTCCTTTAGGAATTTTGCATATGTTGGAACTTGCTTAATCGTATCCAGCAATGGGATATTGACTTTCACTTGTCTCTATACTTCAAGGATTTCTGATGCATTTTTTATCCCCTTTTTCCCATGCAAAGCTTGAGGAAAAGGTGGAGATGTGTGTTTCTTCATCAATTCTTCCTTTATAAGCTCTTTCTCCGGATTTAAATTCACTATTGAATCACAGTCCTCCTTCTCTTCACTGACATCTTTCTTCTTTCCTTTCATTTCCTCCCCCTTCTTTGTTTCTTCTTCTTCTTCAACATGTGGCTTGGGTGTTGGTGGCTCAACCTTTTGACCACTCCTTAGAGTGATCAAGGCTTTAACATCTTTCACCTGTGACGATTCTCCCTCATGGATTTCCACTTCATGGATACCCTTTGGGTTTTGGTGAGGTTGAGAAGGAAATCTACCTTTCTCTTGCACTGTGTTCAAGTTAGTGAGCCTTGAGATTGAGTATTGGAGATTATCTATCTTTTGAGATAAATCATTTTGCATTCTATCCATCCTTTTATTCAAAGTACTCTTTACACTGTCAATTCTTTGACTGAGTTCAGTATTGATGGTTTTTGTTATCCAACAAAATCTCCCACAACCTTGCTGAGATTCACTATTGCTTGTTCAAGACTTGAGGATTGCTGAGATGGTTGAGATGGTTGAGCCAGTTGTTGGTACTGAGGTGCTCTTGCCTTCCATGAGAAATTTGGATGATTCCTCCAACTTGAGTTGTAAGTATTTCCATACGGAGCATTGTTATTGGACTTGAATTGACCAACAACATTTGCTTGATCTCCAAACATTTCCCTTACAACTGGAATTATAGGGCACTCCTCCACCAAGTGTTCATAAGATTGATAAATAGGACACGACTTTACTTGCAGTGATGTTTCAGCAACAGCTTGCACTTCATGCATCTTTTGTAGTTCTAGCTCCTCCAATCTTCTTGTCATAGCCGTAAACTTTGCTTTCATATCATCATCTTCATTCAAGGTATACATCCCAGCCTTAGCCTTGAAAGCACTCAGTTGAGACTTCATCTTTCCCACTTCTCCTTTGTTTGGTTCATCCCATCCCCTTGAAACTTCAGCCACATAACTCAAGAAATCCATAGCTTCCTCAGGATTCTTACTCATGAAATCCCCTCCACACATTGTTTCGAGGAGTTGCTTCATTGAGGAAGACATCCCATCATAAAAATAGCTCACCAACAGCCATGTATCAAAGCCATGGTGAGGACAAATAGTTATGGCTTCTATATATCTTTCCCAACACTCATAGAATTTCTCATTCTCTTTAGCTAAGAAGTTTGAAATTTGCCTTTTCAAGCCATTTTTTCTGTGAGTAGTGATTACTACTCAAAAAGTGCTATTTGATAGCTTATAATTAATCCTTTTAAACACTTTTGAGTAGTAGTTTTGGCCTTTTAACTCAATTGGCATGTTAAGGACCCTTGAAAGCAACTTTAATCACTTTGTGTATGTTTTGGTGTTGTTGTTAGTAATTTGATCACCAAAGCAATCCAAGATTGAGGAGAGTTATGTGGAATCTAGGACAAAGCTTGGAAGTCATTTGCCAAGAGTAAATCCGGAATGCAAGGAGAAAAAGTAAAGAGAATCTACCATGAAGCATATTCTTGATGACAGTCGTGGCAGCCACTTTTGGAGCACTTTCTGAAGTTCAATTGATGCATGCTATATACCATTTCAAAGCTCAGGAATTCAAAAATCTAATGCTTTAAACGGTGCACAATTCGGAGTTGAAACGAAGAAGTTACATCCATTGCAAGTCAATCACTCCAAGCTGAAGGAAGCATTTTACAAAGTGTTGCGAAATCACCCTTTTGTTGCGAAGTTATTTCGCAGCCTTTTTATACAGTATGGTGTATTTCCTCCTGAAGTTGCCCGATATATGCCACAAGCTGGAAGCTGGGAACCTCAAGATGGAAGCCAACTTCGCAGCCCTACGAGAATAGCCTTTTGCTGCGAAGTGATTTCGCAGCCCTTCTTGAGTGTCTGCGAAATCTCGCAGACACCATTTTCTCTTACGAAATGGTCCCTGGAGCATCCTGATATTTGCTACCGACATTGGGAGATATTTTACATCATATTTTTGTTGTCTAAATCCCAAAATACTCCTTGTAAGCCACCAATTACAAGATTCCTTAGCTTTTAAGTTAGTAAAAAGAGAAAATATCTATGTAATAATTAGTTTTATATTATGTTCATATAAATACCTCTCGAGAGCCTGTTCTCAGGACAGGAGACCCTTTGTAAAGTTTTGAAAAGGAAGTAAAGTTCAGGCCCTTTGTTTTGCCTTACCTTCTCACTTTGTATTATTTATTTCTTACTAAGTTATGCACTCCCTGAGGAATTTTCCCTAGAGAATGAGTAACTAAACCTCTAGGTCCTTGGAGCTAAGGTTGCCGGGGAAGGTTCCAAGTGCAAGAATGCAAAGCTCTGTGGTTTCAGCCATTAATGAAGAGAAAGTGAAATCCTTTAGTGATTTCTCTGTTTTTAGTTAACTTAAAACACCTTAGAGTCATCAGGGCCAACACTTGGTAAGGCAAGTGATTTCCAACCATGGAGATGCACTAGTTTACCCCTTGCGAGCCTCTGGGAGGTGACTTTAAGGTAGGATTTTATGGAATTGCCAACACTTGGTAAGCTTTTGGACTCCAAGGAGACATCCATTAGTTATCTCTTACGAGCTTTTGAAGGGAAGTCCAAGGTTAAAGATCACCTTGAATGGTTAAGGCTTAGTGAGAGGCTTAAACCATTGCAAGTTGCATCAGTGAGAGAATTAAAGTTGAAATCTAAGTAAAAGATGTATCTGTACAACACCGGTTAGAGAATTGACTATATGTTGAATCTGTAACGCGAGGAAATCAACCATCTGACCGGAGCTATGTCTTTTGCGTGAGGAACCACCCCAGTGAACCTGACTCTGCAAGGAATGCTTTTTTTCCTAAGTTATTCCCATTACTTGTTTTGTTAGTTAGTTTAAATCTAAATTTTTACAAATCAAAGTTTTTGTTTTAGTTCTTAAGCTAACCTTGAAATGAAACACTACCAATTCACTTTGAATTGATATCATTGATAATTTGGAAACCCTTCCCAGTGAACGATCCTAGAGCCGCTATACTATAGTAGCTTTGTCTTTGCTACCCTAGTACATGGTGTAATAGGTTATAAATTTTGTTGATTACTCCCTCATCCAAGGAGCACCAGTTGGACACGAATCAGCTGAGACACCAATTGGGCATAAATCAAATGGCGCCGTTGCCGGGGATGGTGTCAAGTTTATAGTGATACCATTTTAGAGCACTTGTAATTTTCATCACAAGTTTGGTAACGTTTCTTTCACTTTACTAATTCTCATTCTTTCTTTATTTATTCATAATCCAAGTTTTTTTTATTTTGTTTTTGTAGCCCTGTTTTTCTTTTGTTGTCCTTTATTTTCAATTAAGTTGTAGATAGATACTAGTTGTGTATGCCAAAGTGGATATGAGACAGTAGAGGAAGACTTGTTAAGTGTGATCTACCTCATAACAAAGAATTCGAATTGAGCTTGAATATCATGGAATCTACACCTGAAGATCAGCATAGTCACCAAGGTCGTCAAGACAATCTCAATGAATTCAAATCAATGAGGGACCGTATGCATCCACCTCGTATGAGTGCACCATCATGTATAGTGCCCCCTACAGAGCAGCTAGTGATCAGACCGTATCTTGTTCCACTTCTACCAACTTTCCATGGGATGGAAAGTGAGAATCCTTATGCACATATCAAGGAATTTGAAGATGTTTGTAATACATTCTAAGAGGGAGGAGCTTCAATCGATATGATGAGGCTTAAGTTATTTCCTTTTACTTTAAAGGATAATGTCAAAATTTGGCTTAATTCTTTAAGGCCAAGGAGTATCCGTTCTTGGACTGACTTACAAGCTGAATTCCTCAAGAAATTTTTTTCCACTCATAGAACAAATGGCTTGAAAAGGCAAATTTCAAACTTCTCAGCTAAAGAGAATGAGAAATTCTATGAGTGTTGGGAAAGATATATGGAAGCTATAAATGCTTGCCCTCACCATGGCTTTGATACTTGGCTATTGGTGAGCTATTTTTATGATGGTATGTCCTCCTCAATGAAGCAACTCCTCGAGACAATGTGTGGAGGAGATTTCATGAGCAAAAATCCAGAGGAAGCTATGGATTTCTTGAGCTATGTAGCTGATGTTTCAAGGGGATGGGACGAACTAACCAAAGGAGAAGTGGGGAAGATGAAGTCTCAACTGAGTGCTTTCAATGCAAAGGTTGGGATGTATACCTTGAAAGAAGATGATGATATGAAAGCAAAGTTGGCAGCTATGACAAGAAGATTGGAGGAGCTGGAGCTGAAAAGAATACATGAAGTGCAAGCTGTTGCTGAAGCACCAGTGCAAGTGAAGCTGTGTCTTAATTGTAAATCATATGAACATTTGGTGGAGGAATGCCCTGCAATTTCAGTTGAAAGGGAAATGTTTAGAGATCAAGCAAATGTTGTTGGACAATTCAGGCCCAATAACAATGCGCCTTATGGAAATACCTACAACTCAAGTTTGAGGAATCATCCAAATTTCTCATGGAAGGCCAGAGCAACTCAATACCAACAGCCGGATCCACCATCTCAACAATCTTCAAGTCTTGAACAAGCAATGGCTAATCTCAGCAAGGTAGTGGGAGATTTTGTTGGAAACCAAGAAGCCACCAATGCTCAAATCAATCAAAGAATTGATAGAGTGGAGAGTATTTTGAATAAAAGGATGGATGGAATGCAAAATGATATGAACCAAAAGTTTGATAACATCCAATATTCAATTTCAAGGCTTACAAATTTGAATATACGGCAAGAAAAGGGAAGATTTCATTCTCAACCCCACCAAAACCCCAAAGGTGTCCATGCAGTGGAAAGCCAAGAGGGAGAATCATCATAGATGAAAGATGTAAAAGCCTTGATCACTCTAAGGAGTGGTAAAAAAATTGAGCAGCCAACACCCAAGCCACATGTTGAGAAAGAAGAAGAGATAAAGAAAGGAAATGAAATGGAAGATAAAGAGAAGAAGATCAGTGAAAAGAAGGACTCTGATTCAACAATGAATGCAATTCCAGAGAAGGAACTTCTGAAGGAAGAAATGCTGAAGAAATCAACTTCTCCACCTTTTCCTCAAGCATTACATGGGAAAAAGGGGATTAGAAATGTAGCTGAAATCCTTGAAGTATTGAGGCAAGTGAAAGTAAATATCCCATTGCTGGATATGATTAAACAAGTTCCAACGTATGCAAAATTCCTAAAGGACTTATGTACTATCAAAAGAGGGTTGACTGTAAACAAGAAAGCCTTCTTGACTGAGCAAGTAAGTGCAATCTTACAATGTAAATTTTCTTTGAAGTACAAAGACCCGGGAAGTCCTACCATTTCAGTCATGATTGGAAGAAAGGTAGTGGAGAAAGCTTTGTTAGACTTGGGGGCAAGTGTGAATTTGCTTCCATATTCCGTCTACAAGCAATTGGGACTTGGAGAGTTGAAGCAAACAGCAATCACTCTATCTCTAGCAGATAGATCGGTGAAAATTCCAAGGGGGGTAATTGAGGATGTCTTGGTTCAAGTGGATAATTTCTACTATCCAGTAGATTTTATTGTTCTTGATACAGATCCTACTGTAAAGGGAGCTAATTTAGTTCCTATCGTCCTTGGAAGGCCATTTCTTGCTACCTCAAATGCTATCATCAACTGCAGGAATGGGCTGATGCAACTCACTTTTGGCAATATGACACTTGATCTCAATATTTTCTATATGTCTAAAAAGCAAACCACTCCAGAATAAGAAGAGGGTCCAGAAGAGTTGTGCATTATTGATACTTTGGTGGAGGAGCACTGTAATCAAAAGATGCAAGACAAGTTGAACGAAAGTCTTGTGGATTTTGAGGAAGGTTTGTCTGAATCTCCTATTGTGCTTGCTACTCTACAAACTTGGAGAAAGATAGAAGAGATTCTACCTTTGTTCAATAAAGAAGAAGAGGCAGCTGCTGAAACAGAAACTCCAAAATTCAATCTGAAGCCTCTACCTGTGGAGCTGAAATATACATATCTTGAAGAAAATAATCAATGTCCTGTTGTGATATCTTCATCTCTGACCAGTCATCAAGAGAATTGTTTAATAGAAGTTCTCAAGAGGTGTAAGAAGGCAATAGGATGGCAAATATCCGACTTGAAAGGCATTAGTCCTTTACTTTGTACTCATCATATATATATGGAGGAGGAAGCAAAGCCAATTCGTCAACTTCAAAGAAGATTGAATCCTCATTTACAAGAGGTGGTGCGAGCTGAGGTGCTGAAGCTACTTCAAGCAGGTATTATCTACCCTATATCTGATAGCCCTTGGGTGAGTCCTACTCAAGTGGTACCAAAGAAGTCAGGGATCACAGTGGTTCAGAATGAAAAATGAGAAGAAATTACTACACGCCTCACTTCAGGTTGGAGGGTGTGTATTGATTATAGAAAGTTGAATGTTGTAACCAGGAAAGATCATTTTCCATTGCCATTTATTGACCAAGTGCTGGAGAGAGTCTCTGGACATCCGTTCTATTGCTTCTTGGATGGGTATTCAGGGTATTTTCAGATCGAAATTGATGTGGTAGATCAGGAAAAGACCACTTTTACATGTCCATTTGGAACATATGCTTACAAGAGAATGCCTTTTGGTTTATGCAATGCACCTGCTACATTTCAAAGATGTATGTTGAGTATTTTCAGTGATATGGTGGAGCGAATTATGGAGGTTTTCATGGATGACATCACCGTATATGGAGGTACATTTGAGGAATGCTTGGTTAATTTGGAAGCAGTTCTTCACAGATGCATTGAAAAAGACCTGGTGCTCAACTGGGAGAAATGCCATTTTATGGTACATCAAGGAATTGTCCTTGGCCATATCATCTCTGAAAAAGGCATTGAAGTTGATAAAGCAAAGGTGGAGCTTATTGTCAAATTACCATCCCCAGCAACTCTGAAAGGAGTAAGGCAGTTCCTTGGCCATGCAGGGTTCTATAGGAGGTTTATAAAAGGTTTTTCAAGTCTTTCAAAACCTCTTTGTGAGTTGTTAGCTAAGGATGCTAAGTTTATATGGGATGAAAGATGTCAAAACAGCTTTGATCAGCTGAAGAAATTTTTAACAACAACTCCAATAGTGAGAGCCCCTAACTGGCAACTACCCTTTGAACTGATGTGTGATGCCAGTGACTTTGCTATAGGAGTTGTGCTTGGCCAAAGAGAAGATGGGAAGCCCTATGTGATTTACTATGCAAGCAAAACACTGAATGAAGCTCAAAGGAACTACACAACTACAGAGAAAGAATTGTTAGCTGTGGTATTTGCTTTGGACAAATTTCGTGCTTATTTAGTAGGGTTTTTCATCATTGTTTTCACTGACCATTCAGCCTTGAAGTATTTATTGACAAAGCAAGACGCAAAAGCAAGGTTGATTAGATGGATTCTTTTGTTACAAGAATTCGATCTCCAAATCAAAGATAAGAAAGGAGTGGAGAATGTGGTAGCTGACCACCTTTCAAGGTTAGTTATAGCACATAATTCCCATCCCTTGCCTATTAATGATGATTTTCCTGAAGAATCACTCATGTTCCTAGTAAAAACTCCTTGGTATGCTCATATTGCTAATTATTTAGCAACTGGTGAAATTCCAAGTGAGTGGAATGCACAGGACGGGAAGCACTTCTTTGCCAAAATTTATGCTTATTATTGGGAAGAGCCCTTTCCTTTTAAGTATTGTGCAGATCAGATCATAAGGAAGTGTGTCCTTGAAGATGAGCAGAAAGGGATTCTATCTCATTGTCACGAGAATGCATGTGGAGGCCACTTTGCCTTTCAGAAAACATCCATGAAGGTGTTGCAATCAGGGTTTACTTGGCCATCTCTTTTCAAAGATGCCCACATCATGTGTAGGAGTTGTGATAGATGCCGAAGGCTTGGAAAGTTAACAAAAAGAAATCAAATGCCTATGAACCCCATTCTAATAATTGAGTTATTTGATGTATGGGGTATTGACTTCATGGGACCTTTCCCAATGTCTTTTGGTAATTCTTACATCTTGGTGGGGGTGGATTATGTTTCTAAATGGGTTGAGGCAATCCCCTGTAAACAAAATGACCATAGGGTGGTTCTCAAGTTTCTTAAGGAGAACATTTTTTCGAGATTTGGGGTGCCTAAAGCCATAATCAGTGATGGAGGTGCTCATCTTTGCAACAAACCTTTTGAAGCTCTATTATCCAAGTATGGAGTGAAGCATAAGGTGGCTACACCTTATCATCCTCAGACTTCCGGGCAAGTTGAGCTAGCTAATAGGGAAATAAAAAACATATTGATGAAAGTGGTGAATGCAAGCAGAAAAGATTGGTCTATTAGGCTTCATGATTCATTATGGGCGTATAGAACAGCTTATAAGACTATTCTTGGCATGTCTCCCTATCGTCTTGTCTATGGCAAAGCATGCCATCTCCCTGTGGAAGTTGAATACAAAGCTTGGTGGGCAATAAAGAAGCTGAATATGGACTTGATCAGAGCCGGAGAAAAGAGATATCTAGACCTTAATGAGATGGAGGAATTAAGAAATGATGCTTATATCAATTCCAAAGTTGCAAAACAGAGGATGAAGAAGTGGCATGATCAACTAATCTCCAACAAGGAATTTCAGAAAGGGCAAAGAGTTTTACTGTATGACACAAGACTCCATATCTTTCCTGGGAAGCTCAAGTCAAGGTGGATAGGCTCGTTCATTATTCACCAAGTATATCCCAATGGAGTGGTGGAATTATTGAATTCCAATGGCAAAGACACCTTTAAAGTCAATGGATATCGTCTTAAGCTATTCATGGAGTCATTCAAACCAGAAAAGGAGGAAATCAACGTCCTTGAGCCACAAAAAGCCTAATCAAATAAGGGTTTGGTGGACGTGGTTTTACCATAGTCCGACATTTTTTGTAAATTTCAAAGTTTTTTCCATACTTTTGATCTTAGTTTTTGATCTTAAATCATGTTTTTATGTGTGTTTTAATCTTTTTGAATGATCCCAGGTGGAAGAAAATGCTAAGAAATTCAAAGGAAGAATTGGAGCGAAATCGGACCAAAATCATAGCAAAAACAGAGTGTAAACAAAGCAAAAACAAGGGTATGCGAGATTTCGCAACCTCTACGAAATTAACACTTCGCTGCGAAGCCATTTCGCAACCTAAAAGAAGCGCTGCGGAATCGACGTTTCTCTACGAAAATGGCCATTCTTTGCGAAATCATTTCGCAGCTCTATTTTCTCCTCTGCGAAAATTTTCGAAGCTGCGAAGGCGAGTTTGGCACACGAGTGCCACTTCGCAGCATAGGGCGTGAAAATCCCTGATTTCGCAACAAAAGTTCCATTCCGTAGGGTATTTCGCAATTGCAAAAGCGATTTTGGCACATGTGTGCCACTTCGCAGCACAGTGACATTCATTTCGCAGCTGCGAAACAGATTGCGAAGTGGTTGCGAAAATGGCTTTTTGCTGCGAAATTGGCTTTTTTTTGCGAAACTCAAATTGACCCTTAGTCTTCCGTTATTTTTATATATACCGGTCATTTGAGCTGCGAAAAGGGTTTTAAAATAGAGCGCGCCATTCTTGCAGACTGTTCATCTCCTTCCTCGAGCCTGACACTGCGCAAGCCTTCGGTCATTTTCTCCGGTCATCCATTCCGGCCAAATTTCGGCAACCCGAAATGGCGCGAACCAGAGGGGCCAAGTCTTCCTCTCCTTCAAGCCGCAAGAGAGTCCCGCAAGAGGAACCCGTTCCAGAACCCATCTCTGAGCCTCCGCAGCCGAAAGCAGTTTCTCATTCGGTGAAGCCCGCGCCACCAAAGCCTTCGGCGAGGTGTTATCTCACCAGGTCAGGGGGTCGACCACTGCAAAAGAGAGCAAGGGTTGAAAGCTCAAAACCCATTGATTTAACGGAGCAGTCCCCAGAGCTCTTGCCGGTTCAATCTCCAGTTCCATCTCCAGTGCCATCTCCGGCGTTGCCAGCAGAGCCTAAAGAGCCTCAGCCACCACTTCCCGAGCCCCAAAATCCATCTGAGATAGCCCCTGAAGAAATAATCAGGCGGCCGATGCTGACTCAGCCTCCAATTGAGGGGAATTTGGACTGTAGAGCCAGGCCATTCCACTCCGAGCTGTGCTTTGACATAGCCACATTCCGATTGCAGCCGGAGCTTGCACAGTCATTCAACCTGTTCAGAAGATACCACATGGAGCACCTGCTGACTCCGAGAGACTTTTTCTACCCAAGAATAGCCATGGATTTTTATCAGTCCATGACTACCAAACAGGTCAGGAATCCAACTTTAATTCATTTTACCATTGATGGGAGGCATGGCATACTGGGAGCTCGCCATATAGCTGAGGCTTTGCAAATTCCCTACTAGTCGAGCCATTTCGATGATTTTAGAGCGTGGACCAGTCCTACTGAGCTGGAAATGGTGCATATCCTATCCAGAGGAGCTTCTACACGTCCGTATCTGTTGAGAGGAGAGCTTCCTCCAATCATGTTTCTGATTGATGCATTTTTGCATCATAACCTCTACCCACTGCAGCATTGGACTCAAAGGAGAGGAGTCCTGTTAGAAGCCCTGTTCAAGATGTCTGAGGGATTTTTCTTCGGCCCTCATCATCTAATTTTGGCAGCCCTTCTCTATTTTGAAGAGAAGGTACACAAAAAGAAGCTTCAAAGAGCTGATACCATTCCCCTTCTCTTTCCAAGGCTGCTATGCCAAATTCTGGAGCAGTTGGGGTATCCTTCTAAGCCTCAGTTGGAGCGTAAGCGCATTTTCCGAGAGGTATTTACTCTCGACAAATGGAACAACATGACAGCTTATAGAGTTGACCATCCTAAGTGCCCACAGCCAGCTGCTAGGAGATCATCCCCACGACACATACCTGAGGGTATACCTATTGTTGCTCCTGCCACTCCCAAAGCTCCACCAGTTGCTCCAGCTTCATCTTAGCCATCCACTTCAGTTGAACCAAGGATAGTCATTCCCATTTTTGAATACAGAGAGTTGTGTCGTTCATTGGAGACCCTCACAGCATCTCAAAGCAGCCTTGCTCAAGAGATGGCAGCCATTCGAGCATGCCAAGAGCAGATGTTGGCCACTCAGGCTCAACACACTGCCATCTTAAGGCAGCTCCAGCTTCATTTCGACCTGCCACCAGCTGTTGAGCCCTCCACTTCTACTACAGTAGTGCCACACTCTCATCCCACAGAGCCTCAGGCCCCATCTGGAGCACCAACTGAAGAGGCAGACCCATCTGCCTAGTCCCAGCACCACCCACTCATCAGACCATTATATCTATATCAACTGCTTTTGTTTTATGTATTTCATTTCTTTTAGTTTTAAAGAAATCCCATTATTTTGGTACCATATTTGGGATTTCTTGTATTGCTTTTCTTTTTCATTGTACTCAAATGGATTCAAAGTAATACAAGTCTAATATTTCTTGTTAACAGTTAGCATTAATTTATCCTTATTTCATTTTCTCACATATTTTATTCTTTTTGAAACATGTGGTTTCTCAAATCAGTATGCGAAATTGATATCACTTAGGAGGTACCACTTCCTCCCTTTAATTACAATCACTCATATCACATTGAGGACAATGCTCAGTTCAGTTGGGGGGGAATGAGGAAGTAAGTATGCTAAGTTAAAGGAAGTATGTTAAATCTTTTTTATAATGTAATTAGGTTGGTAATCAGTTGTAGTTTGTGCTTTTTACTCTTTTTATTCTATTCTCCATGGATTTTGAGGAAAAATTTTCAAATTAAAACAGGAGAAATTGAACTGTTGCTTTTCACTTGACTTAGAGTATGGATTATGCTCACTAATGTGGTTCAATTGTTGAAACTGCTATTGAAATTGAACTTAGTTCTTCCACTTTAAGCTATTCACACACTGTGCACATTAGATTCCGATTATAAGATGAAAAGCTATTTCCCTCTTGACTTAGGATAACTTTGGGACTTGGTATATTTGACCTCGTTTGATAAAATTGAAACACCCTGCAAAAGGCCAATGAGCCTTTGAAATAATGAAAGTTGTTTGCTTGCCTTAAAACCCGAGCAAGGTCTTAGGGGTATATGGTGAAAATCTTTAAAGCCTGGTGCCCTAAGCCTTAATTGGTTGGGAGTCACCGCCTCAATGCTCGTTACAAGGGTGAATAGGTAGAGTTAGCATATGGTAGGTGCTTGGGTATTAGAAATTCATTCTCAAAAGTCCGGGGAAAAATCCGAGGAGTTAGTGGTTGAAAGATCCTTAAAGCTTGATGCCCTAAACCTTAATTGGTTGGGAGTCATCGATGGACCCCCATTACATGGACAATTCAGAAAGAGTACCCCATAAAGCCTCCTTAAAAAAAAAAAAAAAAAGGAAGAGAGAGGTGTGTTCTTTTCTTATTGATTTTGGTCAGTTTGCTAAGTGTTGAAAAGAGATAGGTTGGGGGGAGAGATTAGTTTAGCATATTATTCTTGGAAGCTAAGGAACCAATACACATAGATTTTTTAGGAAGAACAAAGTTTGGTTCTTTGAAAGTGGAAATGGTTTTAAAACTTCAGTTTGCATAATGCATTCCCTTGATTGACAGTGTTTAGCATAGTTTGTTATAACTCTTGTTGAAATTTGGATTTGTATTTCTTTAATGTTTCATGAGAGAATTAGATCATCATGCCACTTGAGGATTATTTTTTGATCAGCATGATGTTGTAAATTTTAGTATAGGTTGTTTTTTAATTTTTTTTTCTCTCCTTCATTGCTAAGGGACTAGCAATATGTCGGTTGGGGGGAGTGATTAATAATAAAAAAGTTCTATTTGATAGCTTATAATTAATCCTTTTAAACACTTTTGAGTAGTAGTTTTGGCCTTTTAACTCAATTGGCATGTTAAGGACCCTTGAAAGCAACTTTAATCACTTTGTGTAAGTTTTGGAGTTGTTGTTAGTAATTTGATCACCAAAGCAATCCAAGATTGAGGAGAGTTATGTGGAATCTAGGACAAAGCTTGGAAGTCATTTGCCAAGAGTAAATCCGGAATGCAAGGAGAAAAAGTAAAGAAAATCTGCCATGAAGCATATTCTTGATGACAGTTGTGGCAGCCACTTTTTGAGCACTTTCTGAAGTTCAATTGATGCATGCTATATACCATTTCAAAGCTCAGGAAGTCAACAATCCAATGATTCAAACGATGTGCAATTTGAAGTTGAAACGAAGAAGTTACAGCCATTGCAAGTCAATTACTCCAAGCTGAAAGAAGCATTTTGCAAAGTGTTGCGAAATCACCCTTTTGTTGCGAAGTGATTTCGCAGCCTTTTTGTATAGTATGGTGTATTTCCTCCTGAAGTTGCCCGATATATGCTGCAAGCTGGAAGATGGGAACCTCAAGATGGAAGCCAACTTCGCAGCCTTGCGAGAATAGCCTTTTGCTGCGAAGTGATTTCGCAGCCCTTCTTGAGTGTCTGCGAAATCTCGCAGACACCATTTTCTCTTGCAAAATGGTCCCTGGAGCATCCCGATATTTGCTACCGACATTGGGAGATATTTTACATCAGATTTGTGTTGTCTAAATCCCAAAATACTCCTTGTAAGCCACCAATTACAAGATTCCTTAGCTTTTAAGTTAGTAAAAAGAGAAAATATCTATGTAATAATTAGTTTTATATTATGTTCATATAAATACCTCTCGAGAGCATGTTCTCAGGAGAGGAGACCCTTTGTAAAGTTTTGAAAAGGAAGTAAAGTTCAGGCCCTTTGTTTTGCCTTACCTTCTCACTTTGTATTATTTATTTCTTACTAAGTTATGCACTCCCTAAGGAATTTTCCCCAGAGAATGAGTAACTAAACCTCTAGTTCCTTGGAGCTAAGGTTGTCGGTGAAGGTTCCAAGTGCAAGAATGCAAAGCTCTGTGGTTTCAGCCATTAATGAAGAGAAAGTGAAATCCTTTAGTGATTTTTATGTTTTTAGTTAACTTAAAACACCTTAGAGTCACCTGGGCCAACACTTGGTAAGGCAAGTGATTTCCAACCATGGAAATGCACTAGTTTACCCCTTGCGAGCCTCTGGTAGGTGACTTTAAGGTAGGATTTTCTGGAATTGCCAACACTTGGTAAGCTTTTGGACTCCAAGGAGACTCCATTACTTATCTCTTGCGAGCTTTTAAAGGGAAGTCCAAGGTTAAAGATCACCTTGAATGGTTAAGGCTTAGTGAGAGGCTTGAACCATTGCAAGTTGCATCAGTGAGAGAATTAAAGTTGAAATCTAATTAAAGGATGTATCTGTATAACACCGGTTAGAGAATTGACTATATGTTGAATCTCTAACGCAAGGAAATGAACCATCTGACCGGAGCTATGTCTTTTGCGTGAGGAACCACCCCAGTGAACCTGACTCTCCAAGGAATGCTTTTCTTCCTAAGTTATTCCCATTACTTGTTTTGTTAGTTAGTTTAAATCTAAATTTTTATAAATCAAAGTTTGTGTTTTAGTTCTTAAGCTAACCTTGAAATGAAACACTACTAATTCACTTTGAATTGATATCATTGATAGTTTGGAAACACTTCCCAGTGAACGATCCTAGAGCCGCTATACTATAGTAGCTTTGTCTTTGCTACCCTAGTATATGGTGTAATAGGTTATAAATTTTGTTGATTACTCCCTCATCCAAGGAGCACCAGCTGGACTCGAATCAGTTGAGACACCAATTGGGCACAAATCAAGTAGGAAAAAATTTCTTGAGGAATTCAGCTTGTAAATCAGTCCAAGTACGGATACTCCTTGGCCTTAAAGAATTAAGCCAAATCTTGGCCTTATCCTTTAAACTAAAAGGAAATAGTTTAAGCCTCATCAGGTCGATAGAAGCTCCTCCCTCTCGGAATGTATTACAAACATCTTCAAATTCCTTGATATAGGCATAGGGATTCTCACTTTCCATTCCATGAAAAGTTGGTAGAAGTGGCACAATATGAGGTCTGATCACTAGCTGCTCTGTAGGGGGCACTATACATGATGGTGCACTCATACGAGGTGGATGCATTCGGTCCCTCATTGAGATGACAACATTGGGATTGTCCTGGTGACCATGGTGACTATGATGATCTTCAGGTGTAGCTTCCATGATATTCAAGCTTAATTCCAATTCCTTGTTATGAGGTGTATCACGTTTGACAAGCCTTCCTCCACTATCTCGTACCCAATTTGGCATACACAACTAGTATCAACTGTAACTAAAATGAAAATAAAAGAAAACAAAAGAAAACAGGGCTACCAAAAAAAACTAAAATGAACTAAACTGAATTTAAAAGATACATTAGATTATAAACAAGTAAAGATACAATAAAAAAATTTAGAATTAGTAAAATGAAAGAAAAGTTACCAAACTTGTGATGAAAATCACAAGTACTCTGAAATAGTATCACTGTGAAATTGGCACCTTCCCCGGCAACGGCGCCATTTGATTCATGCCCAGTCGGTGTATCAACTGATTCATGTCCAGCTGGTGCTCCTTGGTTGAGGTAGTAATCAACAAAATTTATAACCTATTACACCATGAACTAGGGTAGCAAAGACAAAGCTACTATAGCATAGTGGCTCTAGGATCGTTCACTGGGAAGGGTTTTCAACTCTCAACTGATACCAATTCAAAGCTGAGTTGGTGCTCTTTCCTTTCAAGGTTAGCTTTAAAAGAAAACATAAAGTTGTTTGAGTGAAAAGGGTTTGGTCTTAAACTAACCAAAAAGAATGTAAAGGAAATTACTTATGAAGAAAAACATTCCTTGGAGGTTTAGTTTACAGGGAAGGTTCCTCGTGCAAAAACAGAGCTTCGGTCATTTGGTTCATTTCCTCGCATTAGAGAATTAACCTATAGTCAGTTCTCTAACCGGTGTTGTACAGATGCTTCCCTTTAATGGGGTCAAACACTAAATCCCTCTCACTGATGCACCTTGCAATGGCTCATACCACTCACCTAGCACTTGCCATTCAAGGTGATCTTTAACCTTGAACTTCCCATCAAAAGCTCGCAAGAGATAACTAATGGATGTCTCCTTGGAGTCCAAAAGCTTACCAAGTGTTGGCTATTCTAGAAAATCCTACCTTTAAACCACCTCCCAAAGGCTCGCAAAAGATAAACTAGTGCATCTCAATGGATGGAGATCACTTGCCTTATCAAGTGTTGGCCCAGGTGATTTAAAGGCGTTTTAAGTTAACTAAAAACATAGAAATCATTAATGGGTCACACTTTCTCTTCATTAATGGTTGAAACCACAAAGCTGCTAATTCTTGCACTTGGAACCTTTCCCGGCAACCTTAACTCCAAGGAACTAAAAATCTAGCCACTCATTCTCTGAGGAAACATTCTCAGAGCTTGGTTGGCTAGTGAGAAAATACAATTAAAATGAGAAGGTAAAGCAGAGCAAAGCTCTGTATTTTTATTCCTTTTAAAACTGTACAAAGGATCGATCGTCGTCTCCTTGAGAATAGGCTCCCAAGAGATATTTATATGGAAAATTACAAAATATCTATATGAGGTTATTCACCCTTTTTCCAAACTTAATAACGAAGGAATCCTATAATTGGTGGGTTACAAGGATATTTTGGGGATTTAGACAACAAATATCTAAAGCAAAATATCTCAAAATATCAGTGGCAAATATCAGGAAGCTTCAGGAGAACACCGCAGCACTATACAAAATTTCCTGCAAAACTCTCCTTTTCTATCCAGCGTCAGAATTCCGGACGTGAACATCCGGGTGGAAGTGGCAGCAGCCGGGTGCAAATCCTTCCAGATATGTGGTCCGGACGCCCTCCTATGGTGTATCCGGACGCCCTGTTCGGGTATACTCCTTGCCTGGATTCCAAATAACTCTCCTCAATTTCAGATTTGCTTTGGTGATCAAAATACCAAAACTTGACACATTTTTTATTAGAATTGATTGCAAGGGTCCTTAACATGTTAATTGGGTTAAAATGTGATAACTACTACTCAAAAGTGTTTAAAAGAGTTAATTACAAGCTATCAAATAACATGTTTCGAGTAGTAATCACCCCTCCCCCTGATGACACGGAGCGCGCATCGCTATCCGGATCAACTCCATCCGGATTCCCTAAGGAAGAAGCACATGGCACTTGTGAACATCACACCCCGGACAATAGTATATCCTATCTGGATATGTTGTCCGGATCATTGACTAAAGTGAGCGAGCCTTGCTACTTCATTCCGAAAGCCTGCCACAGCCCATGTTCCGCCGCCCTCCAATGGTGTGTCTAGACGCCCTGTTCGGACATCTTTTGCCATGGATTCCTAAGAACTCTCCTCAATCTCGGATTGCTTTGGTGATCAAAAAGCTATCAAAACACCAAAGCTTAACACAATTTGATTAGAATTGATTGCAAGGGTCCTTAATATGTTAATTGGGTTAAAAGGTGATAACTACTACTCAAAAGTGTTTAAAAGAGTTAATTACAAGCTATCAAATAGCACTTTTTGAGTAGTAATCAAGAAGACAAGAGGAAAAGTCCAATTTATACCTAGGATTTTTAATTGTAAAATGACTCTTTTACCCTTAATGAATTTAATTAATTACTTAATTACTTTATAAATTACTATTTTGCCCCTAGATTAAATTTTTGGGTGTTACTTGAATGACTCTAGGTCATAAGCTTAGGCCTGTAGATACTATGAAGAGCTTAGGATTGTGGTTGACATGAATGAATCTAGGTTGTTAGCTCAGAGTTCTAGATGTTATGAACAACTCTTGTCTATGGTTCACATGAATGACTCTAGGTCCTTAGCTCAAGGCTCTAAAGGCTATAAACAGCTCAGACTTAGGGTTGGCATGAATGACTCCAGGTCATGAGCTCAGGTCTTTAGATGGTATGAATAGCTCTAGAGTTTGGTTGACATGAACATTTACGGGTCATGAGCTCAGAGCACTAGATGTTATGAGCAATTGAGGGTTTTGGTTGAAATGAACAAATCCAACTCGTGATGTCAAGGCTTTTGATGTTGTAAACAAATTAGGGTTATGGGTGACATGAACGACTTCGAATCATGAGCTCAAGCCTATCAACGACTTAAATGACTTTGGGTCATGAGCTCAAGGCTGTAGATTCTATGAACAGGTCAGGGTTGTGGTTAACATAAATGACTACAGGTCATGAGCTTAGAGATCTAAATGCTATGAACAACTTAGATCTATGCTTGACATGAACAACTATAGGTCATGAGCCGAGGACTCTAGAATAGTATGAACAACTCAGGGCTATGGGTGACATGAACGACTCCAACTCATGAGCTCAGGCCTCTACATACTATGAATAACTCAAGTTTGCTATTGACTTGAAAGACTTCGGGTTGTGAGCTAAAGGTTGTGTTTGACATAAATGACTATGGGTTGTGAGCTAAAGGCTCTAGATCATATGAATAATTCAGGGTTGTGGATGACATGAATAACTCTATGTCATGAGCTCAAGTCTCTAGATACTATGAACAACTCAGGTTTTTGGTTGACATGAAAGACTCCAAGTTGTGAGCTCAAGGCTTTAGATGCTATGAACAACTCTGGATTGTGGATGACATGAACGACTACGACTCATAAGCTTAGGCCTCTAGATACTATGAACAGCTTAAGGTTGTTATTGACTTGAGAGACTATGGGTCATGAGCTCAAGACTCTAGATGGTATGAACAACTCAGGGTTATGGTTGACATGAATGACTTCTAATCATGATCTCGTCGCTCTAGATCCTATGAATAATTCGAGCTTGTAGATGACTTGAACGACTCTAGGTCGTGAGCTCAGGGTGCTAGATACTATGAAGAGCTTAGGGTTGTGATTGACATGACAACTTCAGGTCGTGAGCTCAAAGTTTTAGAAGCTATGAAACACTTTAGGTTGTGGTTGACATGAACGACTATAGGTCATGAGATGAGGGCTTTTGATGCTACAAACCACTAAGGGTTGTGGTTAACATGAATGACTATAGGTCATGAGCTCAAGGCTCTACATGCTATAAACAACTATAGGTTGTGATTGACATGAATGACTACAAGTCATGAGCTTAGGGCATAAGATGCTATGAATAGCTATGGGTTGTGGTTCACATGAACAACTCTTGGTCATGAGCTTAGGGCTCTAAATACTACGAACAACTCTAGGATATGCTTGACGTGAACCGTTATGGGTCTTGAACTCTAGGCTTGAGATACTATGCACAACTCAAGGCTATAGTTCACATGAATGACTCCAGGTCGTGAGGACAGGTTTGTAGATGCTATGAATAACTCTGGGTTGGGGTTGAAATGAAAGACTATGGGTCCTAAGCTGAGGGCTCTAAATTCTATGAAAATCTTAGAACTATGGTTGACATGAACAACTCCAACTCGTGATCTCAAGGTCTAGATGTTATGAACAACTCATGGTTGTGGATAACATGAATAACTCCGGCTCATGAGCTCAAGCCTTTAGATACTATGACCAGCTCTGGGCTGTTGTTGACTTGAAAGACTCTAGGTCTTGAGGTCAAGTCTCTAGATGCTATGAATAGCTTAAGATTGGGGTTGAAATGCATGAATCGAGGTTATGAGCTAGCTTCAGATCCTATGAACAATTTAAGGCTATGGATGACTTGAACAACTCCGGCTCATGAGATGAGGCCACTAAATACTCTGAACAACTCAAGGTTATTATTGACTTGAAAGACTATGTATTGGGAGCTCTAGGCTCTGCATGTTATGAATAGCTCAGGGTTGTGGTTAATATGAACGACTCCGGGTTGTTAGCTTAAGGCTCTAGATGCTATGAACAAGTCAAGGCTATGAATGACATGAACAACTTCGGGTTATGAGCTCAAGGCTCTAGATGCTATGAACAGGGATGTGGTCGATATGAAAGACTTAGGGTCTTAAGATTAGTGCTTTAAAAGCAATGAACAACTCAAAGTTGTTGATGATATGAATTACTTGGGATCCTATATGCTCACACCTTAAGATGCTATTGATTACTACCCAAAAAGTGCTATTTTACACCTTTAATGCATTATGTTTTAAGCACTTTTGTGTAGTAGTTCTCCATCTTTAGTCAAATTGGCATGTTAAGGACCTAGCAATGTCTTTTAATCATATTTGTGGCTAGTTTTAATGTTTTGACAGCTTTTTGGATCGTTAAAACAAGTCAAGCAAAGGAGAAAACCAAAGAGAAGCAAAGTGAAGAAAAATCAAAATGTAGCAGCTGCAGTCTTCTTTCACACTTTTGGAGCACTTTACGAAGTCCAATTTTTACATGCTATATACCATTTTAAAGCTTTTGAAGTCAAGAATCCAACGCTTCAAACCGTGCATGATTTGGAGCTGAAACGAGGAAGATATGGCCTTCGGAAGACAACTGCTCCAGGTGTGCGAGAATTTCGCACACCCCCCTTTAGCTGTGCGAATGGTGTGCGAAGTTCGCACACCTCCTTCAGGTGTGCGAAAATTTCGCACACCCCATGCGTGCTCTGTTTTTTCCGACTCCACTTTAGATATTTTCCTATGTAATTTTTGATGTAATTTCCTTTCCTATCCTTGTAACTAACCAATCACAAGCTTTTGCTTTTGTAAAGACTATATAAGGGGTGGAAATTACCTCTGATGAAATATACGTATTACGTTTGACACTTAGAATATTTTTTACAGAGCTCTCTCGTTTTCCATTTTCTCTTTACTATTTTCTTTTTCTTGGAAGCCAAACAACCTCTGAGGATGTTTTCTCAGAGGATGAGAGGCTAAACTTTCGGTTTCTTGGAGTAAAGGAAGCCAGGTGAAAAGTCCAGATGAAAAGGTGGAAAGCTCCCGTGCATTAAATTCAGGTAGTTGGAATTCATAAATGGCTTCTAAATCCAAAGTTTTGCTTTAAACCCCTTAGAATCACTTTGAATAACCAATACATGGTAAGCTTCAGGTCTTTATGGATGCTTATTGCTAGATTCATATTAGTCCATTAGTTATCATGTACGAGTCATTGGAAAGTGATTCAAGGTTGAGACCCATAGTGTCTTAAGCCATTAATGGACCTTGACTACCATTTCTATTGACCTATTATGCATTAAATCTTCATTGTTAAACCCATACCGGTTCGGGAAATAACTATAGGTTAAATCCCCAATGCGAGGAGAAAAATCCGGAACTTTCCACTTTCTATTCTGAACTTGATCCTAGCAACCCTTAGCTCCGAGAGACTTTCTTTCTTCCATTTTTAATTAGTTTATGTTAGTTTAGTTTCAAACACTTTCAAAAAAAATTTTATTTTCTTTTAAACTTTAAGTTTTTGATTAAGGAAATCATTAAATACAATTTCTAATTTTGAATACATCACTGATAGAATGAAAACCCATCCCAGAGTTCGACCCTAGAGCCACTATACTATAGTAGCTTTACTACATTAGTATGGGGTCATAGGTTTTATAAATGTTTTTGATTAAATGACCCATTTGGAGTTACACATGCGAATCAGCTATGAACCGTTAAAGGTTGTGGATGATATGAATGATTCTTCATCATGAGCTCAAGTCTTCAGATGCTTTGAACATATTAAGGCTATGAATTATATGAATGACTCTTGGTCGTACTAGGCTCAAAAGACTATGTACAACTTAAGGTTGTGGTTGACATAAATGACTGTAAGTCATGAGCTCAAGGATTTTGATGCTATGAACTACTTAGGGTTCTAGATGAGATGGGCTACTCTAGGTCGTGAGCTTAGGGCTTTGGATGCTATGAACCACTCAGGATAGTGGATGACATGAGCTACTCTGGATCATGAGTTAAAGGTTATGGTTGCTATGAATAACCTAGAGTTGTTAATGATAGGAATGATCCGTAATCCCGTGAGCTCGAGCCTATAGATGTTATAAATTCCTCAGGGCTTTGGTTGACATGAACAAATTTGAGTTGTGAGCTAAAGGCTTTAGATGCTATGAATAGCTTAGTGTTGTGGATGATATGAATGACTTTGGATCCTGTCAGCTCAAGCCTCTACATACTATGAACTGATTAGGGCTATGGATGATAGGAATGATTCTACATCATTAGCTCAAACCTTTAAGTGCTATGAATAACATAGGGTTATGGATGACATGAAAAACTCTTAGTCATGAGCTTAGGGCTTGATTCGACTCATGGTAGCTTAGCTTTAAAAGCGTATCAACAAAATTTATACCTTAAATACTATTACTAAAGTAGCCAAGCTACTATAGCATAGTGGTTCTAGGATCGTTCACTGGGAAGGGTTTTCGCAAACACTAGTGATATTCAAATTAGGAAAATAGGTGATTTTCTTATGGATGTTAGCTTTAAAAGAAGATGTAAATGTTTTAGAAAGATTTAAACTAATCTAAGCTAACATTAAAGACTAAAATGAAAGGGTGTAAAAACAAGTTTCTCAAAGATAGGATAGCTATGCTCTGGCTCTTATGCAAATTGGAAATCTCAGGATAGGCTCCTCGCGTTGGGGTTGCAACTATGGTGATGCTTGCTTCCCGAACCGGTATGGATTTAGCAAATCACGTTTTAATCCTTTAAAATGGCAAAACAGATGGTAGTGAATTTCATCAATGGTTATTCACCTTAGACTTCGTTTGAATGGCTCGTAAGAGATAACTAATGGTCTAAAACCAAAAGCTTACCAAATATTGGCAACTCAAAGTCATTCCAAGTAATAAACTCACCTTTCAATGGCATTTGAAATTGGTTCTAACGGATTAATACAAAACTTGGAATTGAAAACCTCACCTTCCAATAGCTCGTAGGAGATAACTAATGGATAGAAATCCAAAAGCTTATCAAGTATTGGCCGTTGGAAGTTGTCTAAAGGAAATAAAAACCAAACTTTGCATTAATGAACCTTTAATGAAAAACATCTACCTTACCTTCCAGGTGTAAGAATTTTCCATGGGATTGCATCCAAGTCATCACATAACATCCATACTTTGAGAAACTAAAAGTTTTAGCCAATCATCCTTCGGGAAAACATCCTCAGAGGTTGTTTGGCTTCCAAGAAAAATAAAATAGCAAAGAGAAAAGGAAAACGAGAGAGCTCTGTATATTTTATAAGTGTAAAACGTAATATCTATTCTATCTTCCAAGAGGTGATTTCCACCCCTTATATAGTCTTTACAAAAGCAAAAGCTTGTGATTGGTTAGTTACAAGGATAAGAAAGGAAATTACATAAAAAAAAATACATAAGAAAATATCTAAAGTGGAGTCGGCAAAAACAGAGCAAAATTCACACCACGCATGGGCTGTGCGAATTTTGAAAGTGTTGTGCGAATTTCGCACAACACTCGCACAACACAAGGTGTTGTGCGAAAATTTCGCACAAGCCTGGAGCAGTTGTCTTCCGAAGGCCATATCTTCCTCATTTCAGCTCCAAATCATACACGGTTTGAAGCGTTGGATTCTTGACTTCCTGAGCTTTGAAATGGTATATAGCATGTAGAAAATGGATTTCTGGAAGTGCTCCAAAAGTGCGAAAGAAGACTGCAGCTGCTGTCCTCTTTGCTTCTCTTCACTTTGCTTGCTTTTCCTCTTTGCTTCTCTTTGCTTCTCTCCTTTACTTGGCTTGTCTTAATGATCCAAAAGGCTGTAAAAACACTAAAAATAGCCACAAATATGATTAGAAGTCATTGCTAGGTCCTTAACATGCCAATTGGAATAAATATGGAGAATTACTACACAAAAGTGCTTAAAAGATATTGAATTAAAGGTGTAAAATAGCACTTTTTGGGTAGTAATCACTCCCCCCAACTAACACATTGCTAGTCCTTGAGAAATGAAGGAGAGAAAAATAATGAAAAATAGATAATATAATATTTTACAAAATCATGCTAATCACTCCAAAAAATAATCAAGTGGCATGATTGGATCAAACTCTCACATGGAACATGAAAAAAATAAAACTCAAACTTCAATAGGAGCTATCAAATAATTTGCCTAGTCACAATTCATAAAGAGTAGGCATTATGCAAATTTAAGCTTCAAAATAATTTTCACTCCCAAAGGTCCAATCCTTACTCTTCCACAAAAATCTATGTGTTATTTATTAGTTTCCGGATATAGTATGTCAAACTAATCTCTCCCCTCAACCTAGTTCTTTTCAAAGCTTAGCAAACTAATCAACCTCCAATAGGCTAAGAACGCACCTTTTTTCTTTCACAATTTTTTTCTTGTAGGAGTGCAAAGCTTAAAGGCATTCTTTTCTAAATTGTCCATGTAACGGGGGTCCATCGATGACTCCCAACCAATCAAGGTTTAGGGCATCAAGCTTTAAGGATTTTTCAACCACTAACTCCTAGGATTTCACCCCGGACTTTTGAGAATGAATTTTTAATACCCAAGCACCTACAATATGTTAAACTCCACCTATTCACCCTTATAACGAGCATTGAGGTCGGTGACTCCCAACCATTGAAGGCTTAGGGCACCAGGTTTTAAAGATTTTCACCAACCCCTCAGACCTTGCTCGGGTTTCAAGGCAAGCAAACATTTTTCTTTCTTTCTTTATTTTCTTCAAAGACTCATTGGCCTTTTACAAGGTGTCCCAACACTATTAAATGAGGTCAAAGGTACCAAGTCTAAAATTTTCCTAAGTCAAGAGGGAAATAGTTTTTCATCTTATAATCGGAACCTATTGTATGTGTGTGCGAATAGCTTAAGGTGGAAGAGATAAGTTTGCATGCAATGGGAGTTTCAAGAATTCATCAACTTTTAGAAGAGCATAATACAAACTCTAAGACTCATGTAATCAAGTTGAAACTCGACTTCTCTCATTTAATTTTGAGAGTTAATCCTTAATATCCATGGAGTTTAAAGCAAAAATTTTAAAATTTAAACAAAAAGTAGATAATTTAACTAAGTATGATAAAAATTTAAACTAATACTTACTTCCTCATCCCTCCCCCTAACCGAGATGAACATTGTCCTCAATGTTTGAATCGAAAATAAGGAGGAAGGAAGTGGTACCTCATGTGATGTGGGCTTGGAGTTGAGAAGGTAAACCACCTGTTTCAAAATTCAAAAATTGAATGAGAGAAGAATTTATACTAAATATTTACAAAAATGATGAGTGGGCCCCACTTTGAGTAGTTGAGGACAAGGCTCAAAGGCTTTGGATTGGGGAGGGTAGGGATGAAGAAGCTACAAATTCGCACAAGGGGATGTGTTGTGTGAAAATTTCGCACAAGGGAGGGTGTTGTGCGAGTTTCGCACAACACAATATGTTGTGCGAGTGTTGTGCGAAAATTTCGCACAAGGCACTATTCACCCGCCCAAATGCAAAATTGGATTCTTTCAAATGGCCATAACTTCTTCGTTTCAAATCTAAATTGCGCACCGTTTAAAGCACTGGACTCCTGACTTCCTAAGATTCAAAAATAGATATGGTATGCATAATTTGAGCTCCAGAAAGTGCTCCAAAAACGTGTCCAATAGTAGCAAAATGGGGTGCGGCTGCAACATTCCCGTTCAGCTTTGCACAGTCGTCTTCAAACGGCCATAACTTCTTCGTTTCAACTCCAAATCTCACACCATTTGAACCTATGGACTCCTGACTTCCCAAGATTTGAAACGAGATATAATACGCATGAAATGAACTTGGGGAAGTGATCGAAATGTTCCCAACAGTTTCCGAAATGGGGTAGTGCGAATTGCTCTGTTTTGGCTTTTCTTCCCTGTTTTCCCTTGTTTTCACCATAACTTCGATTTTTGCAAGCATCATACCTGCATGAATACTTCAAAACTCATCTTAAAAACATATTAAAACTAAATTAAAGCTAAGAATTTAAACTAAAACATGCATAAATTTAAAGAAAGCATAGAATTTAAATGAAGCTGATAGCATGTACCCCAAAAAGAAGATGAACTATTTAGCTCATCCTCACTCACACACGCACTTCATGATGAATTCCCCCTAGATCCCAAACAAAATTGGCATCCTTCCCATTTGGCCCAAGGGAATTCGTTTCTCTTCTCTTCCCTAGAAAATGGATGCTTTAAAGGGTTCAGGTAACCCTTTATCATCTTGAACCTTATGATTTTCAATGGAAGGTTGGTCCATAGAGTTGTCATAGCAATCCCCCACCAAAGTGTCGATCTTCAACACTTTCCTTGATCTTTTTGCATTGGTTCCTTGAAGGTTATGGTGGGGTTGAGGAGGAAGCTTCCTTTTCCCCCTTGCTATGTCGAGATTGGTGAGTTTCTCAATGGAGTCTTGAACTTTTTCTATCCTTAGTGATAGATCATTATAAACCCCCTCCATTCTTACATTTATTGAACTCTCCAAATTATCAATCTTTTCATTAAGATGAGAGTTGATCTTTTGTTGTTCACCTACAAAGTCCTCCATGACTTTGCTTATCTTCAAAATGGCTTGCTCCAATGAAGATGTACTCATTGATGGTTGAGGTTGAGGTTGGGATGGTTATTCCAACTTGAGGTGTAGGAGCTTTGGGAACCGTACATGTCTCTCATAGTTGGAATGGTAGGGCACTCCCCTACTGTATGCTCATATGAATCATCTCCATTCAAAGCATACTTACTACCCCATTGGCTTTGTTGAACTTGCCTTTTCCCCAATTCAATCTGATCCCTCATGGATAGGTATGCAAATTTGTCCTTCTCATGATCATAATGAGAGCTTTGATCTTCATGTGGAATTTCCATTTCTAAAAAAAAATGATATTCAACTAAGGCTCTTTTCTTCAACTTGTACCAGGGTTCCCTCTTGGTCTTGAATCCAACAAGGAATGCACAAATTGAAATTAAAACAAAAATAAAAGAAAAGAGAATAAAAAATTTAACTAAATAAAAACTAAACTAAAAAAAAAAAAATATAAGAAAACTCACCAAACTTGTGATGAAGATCACAAGTTACCCTTAATTGTTGCTTCACTGTGCTTGTGGCACCTTCCCCGGCAACGGCGCCATTTGATTCGATCCCCGGCAACGGCGCCATTTGATTCGACTCATGGTAGCTTAGCTTTAAAGGCGTATCAACAAAATTTATACCTTAAATACTATTACTAAAGTAGCCAAGTTACTATAGCATAGTGGTTCTAGGATCGTTCACTGGGAAGGGTTTTCGCAAACACTAGTGATATTCAAATTAGGAAAATAGGTGATTTTCTTATGGATGTTAGTTTTAAAAGAAGATGTAAATGTTTTAGAAAGATTTAAACTAATCTAAGCTAAAATTAGAGACTAAAATGAAAGGGTGTAAAAACAAGTTTCTCAAAGATAGGATAGCTATGCTCTAGCTCTTATGCAAATTGGAAATCTCAGGATAGGCTCCTCGCGTTGGGGTTGCAACTATGGTGATGCTTGCTTCCCGAACCGGTATGGATTTAGCAAATCACATTTTAATCCTTTAAAATGGCAAAACAGATGGTAGTGAATGTCATCAATGGTTATTCACCTTAGCCTTCCTTTGAATGGCTCGTAAGAGATAACTAATGGTCTAAAGCCAAAAGCTTACCAAATATTGGCAACTCAAAGTCATTCCAAGTGATAAACTCACCTTTCAATGGCCATTGAAATTGGTTCTAACGGATTAATACAAAACTTGGAATTGAAAACCTCACCTTCCAATAGCTCGTAGGAGATAACTAATGGATAGAAATCCAAAAGCTTATCAAGTATTGGCCGTTGGAAGTTGTCCAAAGGAAATAAAAACCAAACTTTGCATTAATGAACCTTTAATGAAACACGTCTACCTTACCTTCCAAGTGCGAGAAATTTCCATGGGATTGCATCCAAGCCATCACATAACATCCATACTTTGAGAAACTAAAAGTTTTAGCCAATCATCCTCTGAGGAAAAGCCCTCAGAGGTTGTTTGGCTTCCAAGAAAATAAAATAGTAAAGAGAAAAGAGAAATGAGAGAGCTCTGTATATCACTCAGTGTAAAACATAACACGCATGTTCTATATTTTCCAAGAGGTGATTTCCACCCCTTATATAGTCTTTACAAAAGCAAAAGCTTGTGATTGGTTAGTTACAAGGATAAGAAAGGAAATTACATCAAAAATACATAAGAAAATATCTAAAGTGGAGTCGGCAAAAATAGAGCAAAATTCGCACCACGCATGGGCTGTGCGAATTTTGAAGGAGTTGTGCGAATTTCGCACAACACTCACACAACATAAGGTGTTGTGCGAAAATTTCGCACAAGCCTGGAGCAGTTGTCTTCCGAAGGCCATATCTTCCTCATTTCAGCTCCAAATCATACACGGTTTGAAGCGTTGGATTCTTAACTTCCTGAGCTTTGAAATGGTATATATCATGTAGAAAATGGACTTCGGAAAGTGCTCTAAAAGTGCGAAAGAAGACTGAAGCTGCTGTCCTCTTTGCTTCTCTTCACTTTGCTTGTTTTTCCTCTTTGCTTCTCTTTGCTTCTCTCCTTTACTTGGCTTGTCTTAATGATCCAAAAGGCTGTCAAAACACTAAAACTAGCCACAAATATGATTAGAAGTCATTGCTAGGTCCTTAACATGCCAATTGGAATAAAGATGGAGAATTACTACACAAAAGTGCTTAAAAGATATTGAATTAAAGGTGTAAAATAACACTTTTTGGGTAGTAATCAGGGCTCTAGATGTAATGAATAGGTCTTTGCTCTGGTTGAGATGAACAACTCTGAGTTATGAGCTTAAGGCTCTAGATGCTATGAATAGCTCAGGGCTGTCGTTGATAACTTAGGGTTGTGAGCTCAGGGCTTTAGATGTTATAAATAACTCAGGCCTTTGGTTGACATGAGCGACTCTGGGTTGTGACCTCTTGGATCTAAATGCTATGAACAACTCAAGGCTGTGGAAGATAAGAATGACTCTTAGTGATGAGCTTTGACCTCTAGATACTATGAACAACTTAGGGTTGTGGTTGACATGAAAGACTCTCAGACATAAGCTCAAGCCTCTAGAGGTTATTCACAGCTCAAGGCTGCCGATGACATGAAAGAGTCTGGGTCATGAGCTTAGAGCTCAAAATGTTATGCACAACTTGCATCTGTTAATGTCATGAAAGACTGTAAGTCAGGAGCTCAGGGATCTAAATGATATTAACAAATCAGGGTTGTGGATGACATGAACGACTCTGAATCGGAAGCTTAGGGCTCTAGATACTATGAACAATTGAGTGTTGTGATTGACTGGACAGACTCCTGGTCGTTAGCTCAGGGCTTTAGATGCTATGAACACCTCAAGACCGTGGATGATAAGAGCTACTTCGGGTGGTGAGCTCAAGGCTCTGGATGCTATAAATAACTCAGAATTATGGATGATATGAATGACTCGAGATCCCATGAGCTTAGGCCTCCAGATGCTATGAACCACTCAAGGTTGCGAATTCTATGAAAGATTCTACATCATGAGCTCAAGCCTCTAAATGCTATGAACGAGTCAAGACTTTGGGTTGAGAGCTCCAAGCTCTAGAAGCAATGAACAACTCAGAGTTATCGATGTTCTGAATGATTTAGGATCCCATCAATTCAGGCCTCTAGATGTTGTCAACCACTTAGGGTTATGGATGACATTAACAACTCTGGGTCATGAGCTTAGCGCTTTAGATACTATGAATACCTCAGGGTTATGATTGACATGAACGACTTTGGTTCATAAGCTCAAGGCTCTAGATGTTATGAAAAAATCAGGGGTGTGGATGAGATAAACTACTCCAGGTCATAAGCTTAAGGCTTTGATGCTATGAACAACTCAAGGTTGTGGATGACATGAGCTACTTCGAGTCGTGATCTCAGGGCTTTGGATGTTATGAACAACTTAGAGTTATGAATGATATGAACAACTCAACATCCTATGAGCACAGGTTTATATAAGATATGAACCACTCAAGGCTTTGGTTGAGATGAACAACTCCAGATCATGAGCCTACAGATTTAGATGCCATGAGCAGGTTAGAGTTATGGATAATATGAACAAATCGGGATCCCATGAGCTCAAGCCTCTAGATGCTTTGAACAACTCAGGGCAATAGATGATATGAACAATTTGTGTCATTAGCTCAAGCCTCTAAATGCTATGATTGGATAAGGGTTGTGGATAAAATGAACAACACCGGGTCATGAGCGTAAAACTCTAGATACTATGAACAATTCAAAACTATGGTTGACATAAACGACTATGAGTCATAAGCTCTAGGCTCTAGACGGTGCGAACAACTCAGGGCTGTGGATGACATTAATGATATTGGGTCATGAGCTTAGGGCTCTAGATACTGTGATAACACAGGGTTGTGGTTGACCTAAAAAACCTTGGGTCGTCAGTAGAGGGCTTTAAATGCTATGAACATGTAAGAGTTATGGATGATATGAACAGATTAGGATGTCATGAGCTTAGGGCCCTAGATACTATGAATCGTTAAAGACAATATGAATGATTGTACATCATGAACTCAAGCCTCTAGATTCTATGGACAACTCAAGGTTGTGGATGACATGGATGACTTTGGGTCATAAACTCAAAGCTCTAAATGTTTTGAACAACTCAGAGGCATGGATGAGATGAGCTACTCCTAGTCATGAGCTCAAGGCTCTAGATGCTATGAACAACTTAGGGCTATGGATGACATGAGCTACTCAAGGTCATGAGCTCAAGACTCTGGATGTTATAAACAATATAGAGTTATGAATCATATGAACGACTTGGGATCCAATAAGCAAAGTCCTCTAGAAGCTATGAACTATTCAGGCCTTTGGTTCACATGAACGACTCCAAGTCATGAGCTCATGGCTTTAGATGCTATGAACAACTCAGAGTTGTGGATGAAATGAATGAGTTGCGATCTCGTGTGCTTAACCTGCTAGATTCTATGAACAACTCAGGGTTGTGGATGACATGAACGACTCTGGGTTGTAACCTCAGGGCTTAAGATGCCCTGAAAAGCTCAAGGCTGTGGTTGAGATGAATGACTTAGGGTCGTGAGCTCAAGGCTCTAAATTCTATGAATAGATTTAAGTTGTGGATTACATAAGCTACTACGGGTCGTGAGCCCAAGGCTCTAGATGCTTTGAACAACTCAAAGTTGTAGATGATATGAATGATTCGAGATCCCATGAGATCAAGCCTCTAGATGCTATGAACCACTAATGGTTATGGATGATATGAATGATACTATGTCATGAGCTCAAGTCTTTAGATGCTATGAACTTCTTAGGGTTGTCGATGACATGAACAAATCTGAGTCGTGACCTGAAGGCTCTAGATATTATTAACAACTCAGGCTTGTGGATGACATGAATGACTTCAGGTCATGAGCTCAAGCCTTTAGATTCTATGAATAACTAAGGGTTGTCATTGACATGAACAACTTCGGGTCATGAGGTAAGGCCTCTTGATGCTATTAACAACTCAAGGCTATGAATACATGAACAACTCTGGGTTATGAGCTCAAGTCCTTAGATCCTATGAACAACTCAAGGTTGTTGTTGACATGAAAGACTTTAGGACGTGAGTGCAATGCTTTACATGCAACGAATAGCTTAGGGTTGTGATTGACATGAACGACTATGGGTCGTGAGCTTAAGGCTCAAGATCCTATGAAAAAATTAGGACTGGGGATGACATGAACAACTCCGGGTAGTGAGCTCAGGGTTCTTAATCTTATGAATAATTCAGGGTTACAGATGACAAGAACAACTCTGGGTCATGAGCTCAGGCCTCTAGATAGTATGAAGAGAAAAATCCAGGGTTGTGGATGACATGAACAACTTCGGGCAGGGAGCTTAGGGCTCTAGATGCTATTAACAACTCATGGTTTTGAATGACATTAATGACTTTAGTTCATGAGGAGCTTAGACCTTTAGATTCGATGAACAACTAAGGGATGTGGTTGACATGAGTGACTTCGGCTTATGAGCTTTAGGCTCTAAATGTTTTACATAAATTAAGGATGTCGATGACATGAAAGACTCCGGGTCGTGAGATTAGGGATCTAGATTCTATACACAAGTATGGGCTTTCGATAACATGAAATACTCTAGGTTGATAGCTCAAGGCTCTAGATGCTCTAAACATCACAAGGCTATGGTTGACATGAACGACTTCGGATTGTGAGCTCAAGGCTCCAAATGCTATTAACAACTGAGAGTTGTGGATGATATGATCGAGTCGTGATCCCGCGAGCTCAAGCCTTTAGATGCTATGAAGCACTAAGTGTTATGGATGATTTGAATGATTCTGTATCATGAGCTCAAGTTCTTAGATTCTATGAACTCCTCAGTGTTATGAATGACATGAATGACTACGGGTCACGTGCTTAGAGCTTTAGATGTTGTTAACAACTCAGGGTTGTGGATAACATGAATGACTTCAGGTCATGAGCTTAGGCCTCTAGATTTTATGAACAACTCAGGGTTGTGGTTGATGTGAATGACTTTGAGTCATGAGCATAGGGATCTAGATGCTATACATAGCTTAAGGTTGTTGATTTGTACCCAGCTGGTGTACCTTGATTCTGATCCTTAGACGGGAGTAATCAACAAAATTTATAACCTATTACACCATGTACTAGGATAACCTCAACTAGCATAGCATAGTGGCTCTAGGGTCGTTCACTGGGATGGGTTTTCACTTCACAATTGATATTAATTCAAAGATGAATTGGTTTTTTTTCATTTCAAGGTGAGCTTTAAAAGAAAACATAAAGATGTTTGAAAAGTTTGGTTTTAAGCTAACCAAAAATAGTAACTGATTTTAATTACAAAGAAAAGTTTTTCTTGGAGTTTCAGATCACTAGGCTTAGGTTCCTTATACAAAAAGGGAGTTCTGGTCACTTGAATCTTTTTCTCGCGTTGGGGATTTAACATATAGTTATTTCCTGAACCAGTGTGGTACAAATGCTTCCCCTTAATGGGTTCAAACACTAAATCCCTGTCACTAATGCATCTTGCAATGGCTCATACCTCTCACCTAGCATTTGCTATTCAAGGTGATCTTTAGCCTTGGATTACCCGTCAAAAGCTCGCAAGAGATAACTAATGGATGTCTCCTTGGAGTCCAAAAGCTTACCAAGTGTTGGCTATTCTAGAAAATCCTACCTTTAAACAACCTCCCAAAGGCTCGCAAGAGATAAACTGGTGCATCTCAATGGATGGAGATCACTTGCCTTACCAAGTGTTAGCGCATGTGATTTAAAGGTGTTTTAAGTTAACTAAAAGCATAGAAACCATTAACGGGTCACACTTTCTCCTAATTAAAAGTTGAAAAAACAAAACTTCCAATTTTTGCATTTGGAAACTTACCCGGCTTTCTTCACTCCAAGAGACAAAAAGCCTAGCCATTCATCCTCTGAGGAAACATCCTCTAAGTTTGATTTGCTAGAAATAAAAATAACAAGAAAACAAAAATATGAAGGAAAAGCAGAGCAAGTGCTCTGTAGATATATTTCATACTTACGATCCTCCTCTCGTCGGATTACATATATCGGATCTATTATCTATCATATTGGTTCAGAGATATATATAGAAGATATTTTCTAAGAAATATCCCAATAATATCCTTAGCTTATTACAAGGAGAAAATATAAATTTACACAAAATATCTTGACAAAAAATCTCACTTAGTCAGTGGCAAATATCTGAGATTGCACAGGTGGCTTTTGCAAGGGAAGGTTGATTTCGCAGCTACGGAATTTTCCCACAGCTTGATGCAGTTGTCTTCAAATGGCCATAACTTCTTCGTTTCAACTCCAATTCGTACACCATTTGAAGCGTTGGACTCCTAACTTCCCGAGCTTCAAAACAACATATAGTATGCATAAAATGAACTCCAGGAAGTACTCAAAATGCATCCAACAGTTGTTGTCATCTTGAATTCTTCATGTTAGATTCCTCTGTTTTTCCTCCTTGGAATTCTTGATTGGCTTTGGCAAAGAACTATGAAGCTCCAAAGCTTGGATTCTTCATGTAAATGAGCTTCCATTTGCTTTTCCATGGATTATATAAAGCTCTCCCTCATCTTAGATTGCTTTGGCGATCAAAAAGCTATCAAAAACACCAAAACTTAACACAATTTGATTAGAAACGATTGCAAGGGTCCTTAATATGCCAATCGAGTTAAAAGGTAATAACTACTACTCAAAAGTGTTTAAAAGAGTTAATTACACGCTACAAAATAAAACTTTTTTAGTAGTAATCACTCCCCCCAACCGACATATTGCTAGTCCCTTAGCAATGGAGAGAAAAAGAAAAATAAAAAGTACTATAATTTACAACATCATGCTGATCAAAAAACAATTTTCAAGTGGCATGATGATCTAACTCTCACATGGAACATTAAAGAAATAAAACTCAAACTTCAACAAGAGTTATCAAATAACTTGTCTAATCACAATTCATAAAAAGAAGACATTATACAAATGTAAGCTTTAAAAGAGTTTCCACTCCCAAAGGGTCAAACCTTACTCTTCCACAAAAATCTAAGTGTTATTTATTAGCTTCCGAATATAGTATGTTGAACTAATCTCTCCCACCAACCTAGTTTTTTTTCAAAGCTTAGCAAACTGATCAACCTCCAATAGGCTAAGAACGCACCTCTTTTATTTCACACTTTTTTTTTTCATTGAAGGAGTACAAGGCTTAAAGGTATTCTTTTCTAAATTGTCCATGTAACGGGGGTCCATTGATGACTCCCAACCAATTAAGGTTTAGGGCATCAAGCTTTAAGGATTTTTCAACCACTACCTCCTCGGATTTTACCCCAGATATGGACTCTCACCCGATCCACCGGACCGGCGCGACTTGCTTTTAAATTAAAAGAAAGAATGAAAAAGTTGAGTTTTGCAGTTTTGAAAAACCCGCCCTTGGTGAGGAACGGTGTTGTATGGAGTTTCCACTTACTTTTTTTTTTATTTTTAAAATGGGGAAAATTAAGTAAGAACAAAACCCCTAATGACCCTAGTATGGAAAAAGTGGTCTGCGAAAACTAGATTCTGGGTCCGAGGATCAGGTTACCCATTGGGAAGGTACCTCATGCGAGGTAACACCCCTCTAGGCCTGGAACTCGGTCTCTACTAATGAATTGGGTATGTGGGAGCATATGGGTCAAAGATGAAACCCTAGGCTAAATAGATGTCATGAATCACACAATCCTAATTGGTATTTGGCATGCATATGAATTCAACCAACCAAAACAATGGGTGCGTACCTGTGGTCCCCAGCCATGCACTGCATAAAAGGTCAGCCAAACACAGATAAACACATAACAAACATTTAGGATGAAGCACCCTACATGCATATGATTCAACAATCAAAACCAACGATGCATACCTGTGGTCCCTAGCCATGTGCTATAGCAGAGGGTGAGTCAGCCACGCAACATGTATTCAAAATCAAGCATCAAAGCTTGTGCCAAAAAGGAAGATAGCTGGTTGAAATGAGGTAAGGGACTCCCCAAATACAAATCGAACAAGACTCATCTAGACCACACCACCCATAACTTTAAAATTGCCCATACTAACTAAAATCAAACACTGACTTAAACCCTCAAGATGGCTTACAAGTGCCCCATAGCAAATGGGTTTGAGCCCCAATGGATAAGGGCTCGAAAAATACCAAAATCGAGGGCTACCTAAAGTCCTCCAGCAGAACAGGTTGAACTAGTTCTCAACTGGTACAACCTATTGAGAAGAATTCCCAAATTTTTCTAGAAAACTCCTAAATGAGTGAGGACTCAAACAAAAGAAACGGTTCTCAATTCCGAGCCCGGATGAGTGAGAACTAGACAAAGAAAGGTCAAGGGTTCTTCGTGGCTGACAGAGGCAGCCAGCTATGGTGCTGAACCGGTTGAACCGGTTCCCAACTGCTTCAGATGGTTGATAAAAAATCCCAAATTTGGCCAGGAAGTTTCTAACTGAATAAGGAAGCAAACAAAAGAAACAGTTCTCAATTCCAAACCCGGATGAGTTAGAACCAGACAAAGAAAGGTCAGGGATTCCTCATGGCTGACAGAGGCAGCCAGCTATGGTGTTGAACCGGTTGAATCGGTTCAGACGGTTGATAAAAAAATCCCAAATTTGGCCAAGAAGTTTCTAACTGAATAAGGAAATAAAAAAAAGAAATGGTTCTCAATTCCGAGCCCGGATGAGTGAGAACCGGACAAAGAAAGGTCAGGGGTTCCTCATGGCTGACAGAGGCAGCCAGCTATGGCGTTGAACCGGTTCCCAACCAGTTCAGACGGTTGATGAAAAATCCTAAATTTGGTCAGAAAGTTTCTAAACCATTCATAACCAATCAACAACAATCATGTGTGGCCTTTATTACCCACACCCAAGCAATACAATCTTCATATCAAAGGAAATAAAAGATGATGCGGAAGGAGAAAACGCATATGAAGAAAATGAAGATAAACCGTGGGTAAAAAAATTCAGCCTACTTACCTTAGAATCTCCCCCAGATATGATCCGTGTATGCCAAGGATGACCTCTAAAAAATGAGATGTTGTAGCTCTCCACTTCAAAATAACCACAGTGCTGAAGCTTTCCCCCATGCTTTTAACTCAGAAGGTGCCCTGACCTTTTGTTTTTCTCACCAGTAGAATATCCCCTCTCCCAAGTGCCTTTTTTTTTTTTTTTTCTTTTTTTCCCTTTTATACTCATACCCCTCTCAGCATTTGAGCCTCCTGGGTTCCTTCCCCTTTAACACCGAAATCCCCTCCATCAGCATGGAAAACACACCCCCCATTATTTCTCTTGCACTTACGAGGCCAGCTCACTCCCTTTAGTTTTCAGCTTGCTTCACCACCAAGAATCCATATGGATTCGTGGTAGGCTTCAAGGAACCCAAACCAAGGCCCAAAATGGGCCCACAACATTGCCCAAAACCGATCTGGAGCTTATGGGCCTGAGCCATGTAGGATTTAGGTCCCAAAATTACCAAAATCAGTGTTTTACATCGGCTGACTCGATGAACCGGCTGAACCAGAGACCAACCGGTCGAATTGGTTACAAAAAATTTTGAAAATTTGATAGAATGTTCCTGGAAGAGTGAGGAATCCATGAAAAAAATGGTGCACAATTCCAAGTTCGAAAAAGGGAGATATGATCAAAACAAGCCCGAGTGCTCCGAACCTCAACATGCACCACAATGGACCATAGACAAGCCCACACGAAGCTCGGACACCGACTAAGCCCAAAAGGGGCCCTAGTGGTGTCATATGAGAACGATGGGTGCAGGTGACACCCAAAGGATAAATGTCAGTGTCGAGGGACAAAATTGAGGGTCTACAAATATGCCCCTCTTCAGTAGAGTGAATGAACAAGTGAATTGTGAGTGCGATGTGCAAGTAATGCAAGAGTGAAATGAACTCTAGTGAAGAACCCAAATGACCAACAATTTTGTCCCCACCCAATAATAAAGGAGGCTGAGGGAAATAAGTCATGCTGACAGAATGAACTATGGGATACAGGCACGATGCCGGAGAAAGATACAAGGAGACCCGATCACAATGTCGAGAATGATTAGGGATCCGATTCTGGCAAGTACCGGAGAATGGTGGAATTCGTGCGAGTACCAGAGAAGGGTCCGGGCAAGTACCGAAAAATGGTGGAATTCGGGCAAGTACCGAAGAAAGGTCTAGGCGAGTACTGGAGAAGGGTTCGGGCAAGTACCGAAAAATGGTGGAATTCGGGCAAGTACCGAAAAAGGGTTCGGGCGAGTATCGGAAAAGGGTTCGGGCAAGTACCGAAAAATGGTGGAATTTGGGCAAGTACTGAAGAAGGGTCTGGGCGAGTACCGGAGAAGGGTTCGGGCGATTACCGAAAAATGGCGGAATTCGGGCAAGTACCGAAGAATGGTGGAATTCGAGCAAGTACCGAAGAAGGGTCCGGGCAAGTACCAGAGAAGGGTTCAAGCAAGTACCAAAGAAGCTCCGGGCAAGTACCGGAGAAGGGTCCAGGCGAGTACTAGAGAAGGTTCCGGGCGAGTACCGGAGAAGGGTCCGGGCAAGTTCCAAAAAATGGTGGAATTTGGGCAAGTACCGAAGAAGAGTCCTGGCGAGTACCGAAGAAGGGTCCGTGCAAGTACCAGAGAAGGTTCCGGGCAAGTACTGGAGAAGGGTTCAGGCGAGTACCGAAAAATGGCGGAATTCGGGCAAGTACCGAAGAAGGGTCCGGGCGAGTACCGGAAAATGGTAGAATCCGGGCGAGTACAGGAGAAGGGGATCGAACTCGGGCACGATGCCGAGGAACCATAAAACTAAAAGGAGTAAGGATGCAAAGACTAAGGCTCTAGACGCCTAAACAGACAGGAGATGCCTTAAAACAAAACTCAGAGCATAATGGAGAGACTCAAGATGCAACCGCCGATGTACTAACCTTGATGACAAAGGGGTATGCCCCAATATGACTCTCAGGATCGCCAACAAATGATTGGAAGAGGTCAAAAATCAAACACCTCCATCATGACAAAAGAAAGGGGTATGCCCCAGTGTAGCCCTAGAAAATGATGACAAATGACAAGAGAAAAAAACAATCACCATTAACAGATGGAAAGCAAGGGGTATGCCCCTGCAGAACAACATGCAAATGTGACCAAAGGTGACAAGAAGGAGTTATACCCCAGTCTAAGGTATCAATATCATGTCAGAATCCCATAACCACACATATGGTTAAACTCAGAGAGCTGAAAATATCACAAACATCCATCCTTGAAGAAAAAAACCCTCAACTCTAACCCATAACATTCAATATCCACAAAAACTGATAGGGGGTATGCCCTAGTGTGTACATCTGAAACTCAAATATCTCAATGAAAACTCTGAAACACATCACTGAAGACCCACTCGTTTGAACTTAATGAACAAGCCAATGAATGGGGTATGCACCCCTACTGGGTCGATGAATACCGTGAATTTGATCTCGAGTCAGATCCTAGAAGCACTCTGTTGTATGAAGAAACTAAGCTGAATGCGGGGCTTACTCAAACTCTGATGCCCATAACATCGCTAGGTGAAACGGAATGCCTGCGTACATGTACAAAAACCACAGCCAACATGCAAGGATGGGGGCATGCCCTAGTATAAACATGTCAAAACATCGAGTAAAGGTGCCCTCAATGGTCCCAACTGTCTGTATCATCTGTCTCTGATCACGGGCCTGAGGCAAGTAAACTGAATGGAAAGACAATATGTGACCCTCAATATCCCCCGAAGTAATGGAGACCTGTCAACATCCCATACTCAATCAGTAGACGAAGCCTGTCCGAATGAACCGCATCGAAGAAAACACGAGACCTCATGGCCTCAGGGTGGTCTTACGACTCGGACTGTAATGTAGGCCGAGGGTAAAATGTGAATGAAATAATGGGAAACAAAGGCCCAAATCTCTAAAGAGATAGTGCCAAACCCCTGTGTGCGCAATGTCAAATATCGCAGAACCATGTGAGTGAGGTGACTCAACCATGTATCTAAATAAATAAATAAAAAATCAAACAATAGGTGACATGCACCAAAGAACTCATCGTTCATGAAGGGAGACGACGATCGGTGAGGGTAGTTGAAGATGAAGAGGGATGAGACAAACAATGAATGGAGGTATAGGAAATGGAGAAACAAGCTGGGAAATAAGTGTAGCAATGTGTGACAATGACGAACAACTCATCTTAAGAACGGAAAATCAAAGCAAGTCACTATATGATGGGAATGGTGATGTAGATAATGATCCAAGAAACCTAGTGCAAAGGAAACCCAAACCTCACTCCCAATGTGTCACCCAAATCCATGGTGAGAAGGATCGTTCAATGCTCTCACCCGACTCTTAAAGGAAAAAGAAATCCTTCAAACCCAAAACCACCTCTGATGATCCCAAGTATATCAACGAATACCAAACAAGCACAATTTTTTCTTTTTTCATTTTTTATTTTATTTTTTCTTTTTCAATTTTTTTCTTTCTTTTTTTTCATTCATTTTTTTTTCAAAGTAGGCCGAATACCCCACTAGCATAGTCCAACCAAAAGAATCTCAAATCTCCTCAAACAAAAACTCTTGGATCAAAACCTAAATGTGGAATGAAAGATGTGACAAGCCTCACTTGTAGCCTTGAGACGAGAGCGCGTCACCATCACACAAAGGAAAACAGAAGCGAAATGAATACGGTGTGAAGATGCAAAATGGAGAAGAAAAGAAACAAGCAATGATGCAAAAAAGAACAAACGAAGAATAACACAATGCTCCCAATGCTCACAGATCTAATCAATAAATACAAAGCGCACAGGGGCAAGCCCCCAACCTAGGTCAAAAAATGTATGCAAGGCTGAATGAAAGAAAGGGTCATAACAAACCACATGAGGCTCAAAGAGCTAGCAATAGGGTATATCGATGTATGGGTATGCAATAGGGAATATGGCTACTCGAAGTGACGGCCACCCATCCTCTGACCATGATCTCACACATAAAACTTCTTCAGCTGATCCACATTGACTGGCTCTGTGAACTAATTTCCGTCTAGGTCTGTCAACCAGGCAGCTCCCTCTCGAGTCAAATCTCGGATGACATAAGGCCCGCTCCAACTCGGTCTAAACTTGCCTCTAGGGTCGCTGATCAATCCCCGAAGGACTTTCAAGACTAGGTCACCTCTTTGGAATTTCCTAAGCCTAACCCTCTTTCTGAATGCATGGGTCATCTTTCTCTGATAGGCCTGAGCATGATCTGCTGCCCTCAATCTCTTCTCATCCAACAGGCTAAGCTGATCGTAACGAGACTGGACCCACTCGGCCTCAGATACATGTTGCTCTAGTGCTACTCTTAAAGATCTCATCTCAATCTCAACAGGTAACACTGCCTCCATACAATACACCAAAGAATATGGGGTAGCTCCAATAGAGGTACGAAAAGATGTACGATAAGCCCACAATGCGAAAGGGAGCTTTTCTGACCAATCCCGAGAAGTCTTGACCATATTTCTCAAAATCCTCTTGATATTCTTATTTGCAGCCTCAACTGCCCCGTTAGTTTGCGGCTTGTACGCAAACGATCTGTGATGCTGAATGCCATACTCCTGAATCAACGTGTCCACCTCACCCCTGAAATGCACCCCTTTATAAAAAATCAGCTCATGAGGGACCTCGTATCGACAGATAATGTGCGATCTGATGAATTTGGCCACCCTAGCCACTGTCAATCTAGCATAGGAAGCAGTTTCCACCCACTTGGTGAAATAGTCAATGGCTACTAAGATGTACTCATGACCACTGGAGGACTTGGGCGAGATCTTCCCAATAATATCAACACCCCATATTGAAAATGGCCAAGGGGATGTCAGTGCATGCAACTCAGAAGGTGGCACGTGTATCAAGTCTCCATGCATCTGACACTCCTGACATCTCTGTACAAACTAGCAACAATTTGTCTCCATGGTCAACCAAAAGTAGCCAGCCCTCATGACTTTACACGCTAGCATATGACCTCCCATGTGTGGGCCACAGACCCCTGCATGAACCTCTCTCATCACTCGATCTGCAGATGTACAGTCTAGACATAATAATAACAGGCCATCATGTGATCTCCTATACAGTGCATCCCCGCAAATAACAAATCTGGTGGCCAACTGTCTCAATGCTCTCCTATCCTTGGCCGAGGTTGACTCTAGGTAAGTGTCGCATGACAGAAACTGATAAATATCGTGATACCATGGCAACTCAACCTGATCCTCTATCTCTCCAATCAGATAATAGTAAGCTGGTGCAGACCTTGTTTCAACCAGCAATGGCCTAACAGTCACCCCCGCGGGGATCACAATCATAGAAGCCAAGGTGGCTAATGCATTGATAAACTGATTCTCCGCCCTAGGCAGATATATATACCTTAACACATAAAATCCATCAATCAACAGGTCCAAGTAAGCATGGTAGGGTTTTAGCTTCTCATCCCGAGTCCTCCAGATACCCTGAGTTTGCTGTATAACCAAATTGGAATCCTCGTGGATCTCCAACTGTCTAATGCCAAGATCAAGTGCAGTCTCCAAACCTGTAATGCAAGCCTCATACTCCACAATATTATTTGTCAACCGGTGATGATCGGAAAATGCTAACCAGACTGATCTGGGGATATGATCACCATGTGCTGATATTAACAAGATACCAATGCCAAACCCCGACTAATTGGCGGCACCATCAAAGTACAACCACCATCCCGTAATACTAGTCATTGAAACGATCTGCTGATCAGGGAAATCATCATCAACCGATCTGTCATCGGATATCAGCAAAGAAGCTAGATGATCTGCAACAATGCTTCCTTTTACTGACTTCTGTGTGACATAATGAATATCAAACTCTGTCAACAATACCAACCATCTCATGAGCCTACCGGTCAAAACAGGCCTGCCAAATAGATACCTCAACGGGTCCAATCGTGAGACGAAGAGCACGGAATACTCTGTCATGTAATGTCTAAGTCTCCTAGTGGCCCAAACCAATGCCAAGCAAAGGCGCTCAATCATAATGTACTTGCACTCATACTCAAGCATCCTCTTACTCAAATAATAGATGGCATGCTCCTTCCCCAAATCATCAAGCTGAGCTAACATGCATCTTAAGGCCATGTCTGAAACTAATAAGTACAGAAGCAAATGACGCCCCGGTGTGGGAGGCACTAAAACCGGAGGAGAAAGGAGACACTCCTTAATCCTCTCAAAAGTGCGCTGACAATCATCACTCCAAACTGTAGGCTGATTCTTCCTCAGAAGGCGGAAGATAGGCTCACAAATGTCTGTCAGTCTAGCAATGAAACGACTGATGTACTGTAATCTGCCTAGGAATCCCCTGATCTCTTTCTCAGTCCTCGGGGTAGGCATGTCAAGTATGGCTCTGATTTTCTCTGGATCAATCTCTATACCTTGCTCATTAGCAATGTGTCTGAGCAATTTTCCAGAAGCCACCCCAAAAGTGCACTTCTTGGGATTCAATCTCAGCCTGAACTGTCTGATCCTCTCAAAGAACCTTTGTAAGGCTGCTAAGTGATCTGTCCTGTCTCGGGACTTCACTATCATGTCATCCACATATACCTCAACATCTGTGTGCATCATATCATGGAACAGAGTAGTAGCAGCTCAGTGGCTCCTCCATTCTTCAACCCAAATGGCATAACCCGGTAGCAGTAAGTACCCCACTTAGTAATGAAAGAAGTCTTTTCCATATCCTTTGGAGACATCATAATCTGATTATACCCAGAAAAGCCATCCATGAAGGACAAAATCGGATGTCCTGTAGTGCTATCAACCAGCATATCAATGTGTGGGAGGGGAAAATCATCCTTAGGGCTGGTCTTATTCAGATCTCGAAAGTCAACACAAACCCTAACCTTGCCGTCCTTTTTAGGAACATGGATGACATTAGCCAGCCACTCAGGATACTCAACCACTGACAAGAAGCCAACACTGAGTTGCTTCCAAATTTCTTCCTTAACCTGCAAACTCCATCGAGGGTGTAGTCTCCTCAATTTCTGCTTAATGGGCCTAGCATGTGGTAAAATGGGTAGGTGATGTTGTACTATAGAGGGGTCAAGGCTCGGCATGTCCTCATATAACCATGCAAATACATCCAAGTATGACCTGAGCAGGTCAATCAACTTACTCCTCTCATCAAGAGATAGAGAAGAGCCAATCCTAATCTCCATGGGCTTATTTGGTGCCCCAAAATCTATCAACTCTGTGCTACCAGAAATAGGTGTGACTTTCTCGTCCTCTGTGTCAGAATCACACTCTGACTGACCACCTAGTGGGTAATCCGTATCTCCCACATCATCAGCATCATATATATGTGTCGTGGGTGCTGGTGGTGCAATCAAAGGAAAATGTTGTGACATAGTCAAGTACTCGAAAATACTCATATCATTATTATCATCAGAAATATCATCAAAGCGGGTGACAAACCTGGACATTGTGTCAGAAGAAAGAGGCGGGTCCATAGAGTCGGACGCTCCCTCAACAGAAGTAAAATCAGAAGTAATGACATCAAGGACTAACTCATCATCAAGTACGAAAACTCCAAATATGTCAAAAGTAGAATGGGGCCCGCGTGGGGCTACATCAAGGATATGACCAATGCCTACAAAATCCATATCATCAGTGTAGGCATCAGGAATAGAGTCATCCTCATCAATCTCAAGTACAGAAACTCTGAACATATTGAAAGTAGTATGGGGCCCGCGTGGGGCTGCATCGAAGATACGGCCGATGCCGATCATGTCCATCTCGTCAATGTCATCTCCCAAATCCATAAGTAGGTCATAGTTATGGACCTCCTCGGGGAAACACATAGAGAACACACTAGCTCGGTCTGGTGATGGGGGCACAACTATCATGGCACCAGGTGTCTCAGTAGTCCCGGTGTCCAAATGCATCTGACCCAAGGCTTGCTGGATGTCCTGAATCTCAACTGTCTCTGGAGTGCGAACAGTCCCCTATGTGCGGGGTGTATGCTCTGAACCCCTGATGAAGTAGTCAGCCAACTAGAAGGTGTATGGGAGGAGGGGATAATAAAATGGAATGCCAGTCATTCGAACCCCCACTCTATCCCTGCGCAGCCGTGCCATATAACGTGCATCAGCCTCTGTGGGGATGTAACCTAATCCATAGGGTGTGTTGTGATCAACTGCGAAAGTAAACTCGTGGGGCCCCTATTGGCGGCGACCCAATCCCATGCCAGGCAAATAAGACATGCCTCTCATCATGCTGAGCACCAAAGTGCTGTTGTGCTGGTCGAACGACATAGGTACCATATCTCTACTACCATCCTCTAAGCTGACAACCTGAACATCATTGAACGTAAACCCGGTCAAATGTAAGTTATTCTCACTATGACTGATATGTAACACTGGCTCAGACGAAGTGATAATATCTCTATCAGACTGTATCGTGATAATGCACCCCTCGTGTATGAACTTCACCTTCTGATGAAGGGAAGATGGTATAGCACCAGCTTCATGAATCCATGGGCGACCAAGAAGCAGGTTAAAGGATGACTGAATCCTTAAAACCTGAAATACTATGGAGTAACTAACTGGCCCAATCATGACATGTGTACTAAGTGTACCCATAACTGTCCTCTGAGTCCCATCATAAGCTCTAACAGTCTATGTAGAAGCCCTAAAATCGACTGGCGAAAACCCAAGTGCAATAGCAGTAACCAATGGACAGACGTTCAGGGCAGAACCATTGTCCAGCAGAACAGACGGCACCCGATGGCCTGAACAAACAACATCAATGAATAAGGGTCGAACATGATTTGATCCCTCTGGTGGCAAGTCATCATCAGAAAACACTATACATGTAACTCTATCAGCTGTCAACATGTGAATAAGCCCCTCTGGGGTAGTAGCAGTGTCAACCCTAATCTGGCCAAGAGCTCTGACCAATGCATCTCTGTGTGTACTAGATGAGGCCAAAAGGCTCCAAATAGATATGCGAGCTTGAGTAGTGCGCAGCTGGCATAATATCTCATCATCTTCCCTTTGAACCTCCTCTTTGGCAGCTATACCAGCAAATGGCCTGTCAACGGGTGGAGGTTGTGCTACCCTTCCACTCCGTGTAACTATCTGAACATCTCTGTGAGGGGGCCTATATTCCTCTAGGAACATAATGAAGGGTGTCATAGGTGGCACATGTTGTAAGTATACTGGTGAAATGGTTCTCAATTCCAAACCCGGATGAGTGAGAACCAGACAAAGAAAGGTCAGGGGTTCCTCATGGCTGACAGAGGCAACAAGCTATGGTGCTGAACCGGTTGAACCAGTTCCCAACCAGTTCAGATGGCTGATAAAAAAATCCCAAATTTGGCCAGGAAGTTTCTAACTGAATAAGGAAATAAACAAAAGAAACGGTTCTCAATTCCGAGCCCGGATGAGTGAGAACCGGACAAAGAAAGGTCAGGGGTTCCTTATGGTTGACAGAGGCAGCCAGCTATGGTGCTGAACCGGTTCCCAACCGGTTCAGACGGTTGATGAAAAATCCCAAATTTGGCCAGGGAGTTTCTAACTGAATAAGGAAATAAAAAAAAGAAACGGTTCTCAATTCTGAACCCGGATGAGTGAGAACCAGACAAAGAAAGGTCAGGGGTTCCTCATGGCTGACAGAGGCAGCTGATTCGTGCCCAATTGGTGTCTCAACTGATTCATGTCCAGCCGGTGCTCCTTGATTGAGGGAGTAATCAAAAAAATTTATAACCTATTACACCATGTACTAGGGTAGCAAAGACAAAGCTACTATAGCATAGTGGCTCTAGGATCGTTCACTGGGATGGGTTTTCACTTCACAAATGATATTAATTCAAAGTTGAATTGGTGCCTTTTCATTTCAAGGTTAGCTTTAAAAGAAAACATAAAGATGTTTGAATGAAAAAGGTTTGGTTTTAAACTAATAAAAAATAGTAACTGATTTTACTTACAAAGAAAAGTGTTTCTTGGAGTTCAGATCACTAGGCTCAGGTTCCTCATACAAAAAGGAGAGTTCCGGTCACTTGTTTCTTTTCCTCGCATTAGAGAATTAACATATAGTTAATTCTCTAACCGGTGCTGTACAGATGCTTCCCATTAATGGGTTCAAACACTAAATCCCTCTCACTGATGCACCTTGCAATGGCTCATACCTCTCACCTAGCACTTGCCATTCAAGATGATCTTTAACCTTGGATTACCCATCAAAAGCTCACAAGAGATAACTAATGGATGTCTCCTTGGAGTTGAAAAGCTTACCAAGTGTTGGCTATTCTAAAAAATCCTACCTTCAAACCACCTCCCAAAGGCTCGCAAGGGGTAAACTAGTGCATCTCCATGGACAGAGATCACTTTCCTTACCAAGTGTTGACCCAGGTGATTTAAAGGTGTTTTAAGTTAACTAAAAAGATAAAAACCATTAACGGGTCACACTTTCTCTTCATTAAAAACTAAAACAACAAAACTTCCAATTTATGCATGTGGAAACTTACCCAGCTTTCTTCACTCCAAGAGACAAAGAGCCTAGCCTCTCATCCTTTGAGGAAAAATCCTCAGAGTTTGGTTGGCTAGAAATAAAAAGTAAATAATATACAATACAATCAAAACGAGAAGGTAAGGCAGAGCAAAGGCTCTATATTTTACTTCCTTGCAAAACTGTACAAAGGATGCGTCGTCCTCCTCTTGAGAATAGGCTCCCGAGAGCTATATATAAAGAAAATTACAAAACAAAATATCTGAGGTTATTCACCCCTTTTCCAAACTTAATAACTAAGGAATCCTATAATTGGTGGGTTATAAGAAGAAAATGGGGATTTAAACATCAAAAATCTGAAGCAAAATATCCAAAAGTGTCGGTCGCAAATATCGGGAAACTTCAGGAGAAATTTCGTTGCACTGTGCAAAATGGCTGAGAAATCATTTCGCAGCAAAAGGGTGATTTCGCAGCCGTGCAAAATTCTTCCTTCAGCTTGGAGTGATCGGCTTCCAATGGCTGTAACTCCTTCATTTCAACTCCGAATTGCTCACCGTTTGAAGCATTGGATTGTTGACTTCCTGAGCTTCGAAACGACATATAGCATGCATAAATTGGACTTCACGAGGTGCTCCAAAAGTGGCTGACATGACTGTCATAAAAAATGCTTCATGGCAGATTTCTCTTTGCTTCCCCTCCTTCCATTCCGGATTTGCTAATGGCAAAGGACTTCAAAGCTTTGGTTCTTCATGTTTCTGAGCTTTTCATTGCTTTGCCATAGATTCCAAATAACTCTCCTCAATCTCGGATTGCTTTGGTGATAAAAAAGCTATCAAAACACCAAAACTTAACACAATTTGATTAGAATTGATTGCAAGGGTCCTTAACATGTTAATTGGATTAAAAGGCAATAACTACTACTCAAAAGTGTTTAAAAGAGTTAATTACAAGCTATCAAATAGCACTTTTTGAGTAGTAATCAGCAGCCAACTATGCTGCTGAACCGGTTGAACCGATTCCCAGCCGGTTCAGACGGTTGATAAAAAATCCTAAATTTGGCCAAGAAGTTTCTAACTGAATAAGGAAATAAACAAAAGAAACGGTTCTCAATTTTGAGCTCGGATGAGTGAGAATCGGACAAAGAAAGGTCAGGGGTTCCTCATGGCTGACAGAGGCTGCCAGTTATGGCGCTGAACCGGTTCCCAACCGGTTCAGACAGTTGATGAAAAATCCTAAATTTGGTCAGAAAGTTTCTAAACCATTCATAACCAATCAACAACAATCATGTGTGGCCTTTATTACCCACACCCAAGCAATACAATCTTCATATCAAAGGAAATAAAAGATGATGCGGAAGGAGAAAACGCATATGAAGAAAATGAAGATAAACCGCGAGTAAAAAAATTCAGCCTACTTACCTCAGAATCTCCACCAGATATGATCCGTGTATGCCGAGGATGACCTCCAAAAAATGAGATTCTGTAGCTCTCCACTTCAAAATAACCACAGTGCTAAAGCTTTCCCCCACGCGCTTAACTCAGAAGGTGCCCTGACCTTCTGTTTTTCTTTCCCGCAGAATATCCCCTCTCCCAAGTGCCTCTTTTTTTTTTTTTTTTTTTTTTTTTTCCTTTTATACTCATACACCTCTCAGCATTTGAGCCTCCTGGGTTCCTTCCCCTTTAGCACCAAAATCCCCTCCATCAGCATGGAAAACACACCCCCATTATTTCTCTTGCACTTACGAGGCCAGCTCACTCCCTTCATTTTTCAGCTTGCTTCACCACCAAGAATCCATATGGATTCGTGGTGGGCTACAAGGAACCCAAACCAAGGCCCAAAACATTGCCCAAAACCGATCTGGAGCTTATGGGTCTGAGCCATGTAGGATTTGGGTCCCAAAATTACCAAAATCAATGTTTTACATCGGCTGACTCGATGAACCGGATGCCAACTGGTCGAACCGGTTGTAAAAAAATTTGAAAATTTGAAACAATATTCCTGGAAGAGTGAGGAATCCATTAAAAAAAATGGTGCACAATTCCAAGTTCGGAAAAGGGAGATATGATCAAAACAAGCCCGAGTGCTCCGAACTTCAACATGCCCCTATAAACACCAACTAAGCTAAAACATCGGGATGACCCCACTTCCTTCCTATAGGGTGATGTGAACGACTAGGAAAATGGCCATGATGACCCTCCAAAATGAACCACATACGCACCACAATGGACCATAGACAAGCCCACACGAGGCTCAGACACCGACTAAGCCCAAAAAGGGCCCTAGTGGTGCCATATGAGAACAATGGGTGTAGGTGACACCCAAAGGATAAATGTCAGTGTCGAGGGACAAAATTGAGGGTCTACACCAGACTTTTGAGAATGAATTTTAATACCCAAGCACCTACAATATGTTAAACTCTACCTTTTCACCCTTGTAACGAGCATTGAGGTCGGTGACTCCCAACCAATGAAGGCTTAGGGCACCAGGTTTTAAAGATTTTCACCATATACCCCTAAGACCTTGCTCGGGTTTCAAGGCAAGCAAACATTTTTCTTTTTTTCTTTTTTTCAAAAGCTCATTGGCCTTTTATAAGGTGTCCCAACACTATTAAATGAGGTCAAAGGTACCAAGTCTAAATTTTCCTAAGTCAAGAGGGAAATAGTTTTTCATCTTATAATCGGAACCTATTGTGCACAGTGTGTGAATAGCTTAAAGTGGAAGAACTAAGGTTGAATTCAATAGAAGTTTCATTAATTCATTAACTTTAGTAAGCATAATACAAACTCTAAGTCAAGTTAAAAGACAAAAATTCAATTTCTCCATTTTCATTTCGAGAATTTTTCCTTAATAACCATGAAGAGTAGAATAAAACTTCAAATTTTTTTTTTTTTTAAAAAAACAACTAAATTACCAAAATAACTCAGCATTAATAACAAGACTTCCTTCCTCAACTCTTCTCCCAACCAAGCTGAACATTGTTTTCAATGTGACAAAAGCGATTGAAAAATAGGGAGGAAGTAGTACTTCCTGAGTGACATGGAGTCTGAGTCGTATAGGAGTAACCACATGTTTCCAAAAAAAAACAAAAGAGTTAGTGAGTAGAGGAAATAGAAAAATGTCAAGTTTAAACAAAAAATGATGTCTATATATTAATATGAGAAAGTTGAATATAAGATATGATCAATGGATATCTCCAATCCCAGAATATAAGACATCAAACATGGAACTATGTATACTAATATAATATGTAAAGAGAAAAAGTAAAGAGAAGATCAAGTAATGGTAGGGTCCTTTGGAGCTGATGCATCTGTGGTGGCCTCTTGAGTGGGTTGGATCAGGACTTTGACCTCTGCTTTGGTAGTCTCCTTAGGTGTCATAGTCTTCTCAGCTGGAGCTATGGGCTTTGATGGTTTTAGGGAGGTTAGAAATGGAGTGAGAGGCTTTGTGTGTGTGATCTCAGGGTGCGCAGGTTTCTCCTCTTCAGATGCATGGTCGCGGGGCTCTGTTGGCATTTTCACAACTTCCCTTGGCTTCGCAAAGTGTTTTCGCAAACCTCCCTCCATTTCGCAAGTCAATTTCACAGCCTGAAGGTTATTTCACAGCTTGGAGGTGATTTCGCAGCCATTTCGAAGCCCAAAGGTGATTTCGCAGCCAAAGGCCATTTTCGCAGCTGCGAAATGGGGGCATGGGCTGCGAAATGGCACTCTGTGCCAAAAGGGTGTTTTGCAAGGGGTTTCGCAGTTGCAAAATGAGTCTTGGGCTGCGAAATTGAGTTTTTGAAGGCCTTGGTGATTTCGCAGCCGTGAAATGGCACTCGTGTGCCAAAGGGGTGTTTCGCAGTTGCGAAAATTTTCGTAGGGGGTGGTTATGAGGCTGTGAAATGGTTTTGCAGCGGATGGCCCATTTCGCAGCCAACCCTTGATTTCGCAACGGACACCTTGTGGCTGTGAAATTATTTCGCAGAGGATGGCCATTTTCGTAGGGGGCTATTTTAGGCTGCGAAATTTCGTAGACCACTGAAATTTCTTGCTTATGAGTTCCTTTTGGTTCCCTGAGACCTTCCTTCACTTCTTTTGCAATTCCTTCTAAATTAGATCATTCAAAAACCTATGTTACATAAAAAAAAATTAAAATTAAAGCATTGAAATCAAAATTAAAACAAGTAATAAAATAAAACAAAAAGATATGGACTAGTTAGTCTTTAAAAAGACTAAGTCCATAAAAAATTTTGATCCTGATTCAGCTTGCCCGGATCCCATATGAAGTTTGCATCTCTCACTTGAGACTTGCTCTGTATGATTTTGCCATACAAAGTTTGGGGGAAGGGAGGAGACATGTGTTTCTTCATCATTTCTTCTTTGATGACTATCCTCTGTGGTTCTTCATCTATGTAGTCATCTTTCTCTATGCTTTTCCCCTTGTTCTTTCCTTTGATTTCCTCCCTCTTTTCTTTCTCTGCTTCACTCTCTACCTTATGCTCTAGCTTGGATGTGAGCAGATCAACCTCTTTACCACTCCTCAAAGTGATAACCGTTTTAACTTCCTTCACCATTGAAGATTCTCCCTTTTGAGCCTCCACTTCATGGATACCCTTGGAGTTTTGATAAGGTTGAGAAGAAAAGTTTCCTTTCTCTTGCACTTTGTTGAGGTTGGCAAACCTTGAGATTGAATATTGGAGATTATCTATCTTCTGAGATAGATCATTTTGCACTCCATCCATCATTTTATTTAATGAACTCTCTACACTGTCAATTCTTTGACTGAGCTAAGCATTGATGGATTTCTGAGCTCTAACAAAGTCTCCCATGACCTTGCTAATATTCACCATAGCTTGTTCAAGGTTCGAGGCTTGTGGAAGTGCTTAAGCAGGTTGCTGGTATTGAGGTGGCTGTGGTTTTCCAAGAGAAATTTGGATGGTTCCTCCAATTCGAATTGTAGGTGTTACAATCACCAAACTTTTCTATTGAACTAATCTCTCCCCCCAACCTAGTTCTTTTTCAAAGCTTAGCAAACTAATCAACCTCCAATAGGTTAAGAATGCACCTCTTTTCTCACAATTTTTTTTCATTGTAGGAGTACAAGGCTTAAAGGTATTCTTTTCTAAATTGTTCATGTAACGGGGGTCCATCGATGACTCCCAACCAATTAAAGTTTAGGGCATCAAGTTTTAAGGATCTTTCAACCACTAACTCCTCAGATTTTACCCCGGACTTTTGAGAATGAATTTTAATACCCAAGCACCTACAGTATGTTAAACTCCACCTATCCACCCTTGTAACGAGCATTGAGATCGGTGACTCCCAACCAATTAAGGCTTAGGGCACCAGGTTTTAAAGATTTTCACCATATACCCCTCAGACCTTGCTCGGGTTTCAAGGCAAGCAAACATTTTTTTTTTCAAAGACTCATTGGCCTTTTATAAGGTGTCCCAACACTATTAAATAAGGTCAAAGGTACCAAGTCTAAAATTTTCCTAAGTCAAGAGGGAAATAGTTTTTCATCTTATACTCGGAACCTATTGTACACAGTGTGTGAATAGCTTAAAGTGGAAGAACTAAGGTTGAATTCAAAAGAAGTTTCAACAATTCATCTACTTTAATAAGCATAATACAAAATCTAAGTCAAGTAAAAAGACAAAAATTCAATTTCTCCCATTTCATTTTGAAAATTTTTCCTTAATAACATGGAAAGTAAAATAAAAACTTTTAAAATTTTTAAATTAAGCAAAAAGCAACTAAATTACCAAAATAACTTAGCATTATTAACAATACTTACTTCCTCAACTCTCCCCCCAACCAAGCTGAACATTGTCCTCAATGTGACAAAAGAGATTGAAAAATAGGGAGGAAGTGGTACCTCCTGAGTGACATGGAGTATGAGTCGTATAGGAGAAACCACATGTTTCAAAGAAACACAAAAAAGTTAGTGAGTACAGGAAATAGAAAAATGACAAGTTTAAACAAAAAATGATGTCTATATATGATGCATCATCAGTAATACATCCAATCCCAGAATATAAGACATCAAAACATGGAGTTATCTATACTAATATAATATGTGTAGACAAAAAGTAAAGAGATGATCAAGTAATGGTAAGGTCTTGTGGAGTTGATGCGTCTGTGGTGGCCTCTTGAATGGGTTGAATTAGGACTTTGGCCTCTGTTCTGGTAGTCTCCTTAGATGGCATAGTCTCCTCAACTGGAGCTATGGGCTCTGATGGTTTAAGGAAGTTAGAAATGGAGTGAGAGGCTTAGTGTGTGTGATTCCAGGGTGCGCGGGGCTCTCTTCTTCAGATGCATGGTCGCGGGGCTCTGATGGCATTTTAGCAACTTCCTTTGGCTTTGCAAGGTGTTTTTGCAAACCTTCCTCCATTTCGCAAGTCAATTTCACAATTTAAAGGCCATTTCTAAGCTTGGAGGTGATTTCGCAGCCATTTCGAAGCTTGGAGATCATTTCGCAGCCATTTCGAAGCTTAGAGATCATTTCGCAGAAAAGTGGCATTTTCGCAGACCATTTCGCAGCCTAAAGGTGATTTCGCAGCTAAAGGCCATTTCTGCAGCCCATTTCGTAGCTGCAAAATGAGTGTAGGGGGCTTCGAAATGGCACTTGTGTGCCAAAAAGTGGTTTCGCAGTTGAGAAACTCCCTGCGGAATGGGGCTTTGGTTGCGAAAATTGGGAGTTTTTACGCTTCGCAGCTACAAAACATCCTGCGAAATGGGGCTTTGGCTGCGAAATTGGGAGTTTTTATGCTTTGCAGCCGTTTCGCAGCTGCAAAACACCCTACGAAATGGGGCTTTGGCTGCGAAATTGGGAGTTTTTTATGCTTCGCAGTCGTTTCGCAGCTGTGAAATGGCACTCGTGTGCCAAAAGTTGGTTTCACATCTGCAAAACACCCTACGAAATGGGGCTTTGGCTGCGAAATTTTATTATTTTTTATTTTTCCTCATAGCAAAGGCTCTGTTTTTTTTTTTTTTTTTGGATTTCGCAGCCATTTCGCAGCTGCGAAATGAGATTCACTGTGCTGCGAAATGGCACTCATGTGCCAAAAGTTGGTTTCGCAACTGCGAAATACCCTGCCAAATGGAGCTTTGGCTGCGAAATTGGAAATTTTCAAGCTTTATAGCTTCGCAGCCGTTTCGCAGCTGCGAAATGGGGGCTTCTATGCTGCGAAATGGGGGCTCCTGTGCTACGAAGTGGCACTCGTGTGCCAAAAGTGGTTTCGCAGCTGCGAAAATTTTCGTAGAGAGTTTTCCCTTGTTTTTGCCCTATTTTTGACCCGTTTTTGCTCCGAAAGACTTCCTTTCAATTTCTTTGCAATTCCTCCTGATTTTGATCATCCAAAAACCTATATAAAAACAAATTAGAATTAAAGCATTGAAATCAAAATTAAAGCATTGAAATCAAAATTAAAACAAGTAAAAAAGACAAAACAAAAAGATATGGACTAGCTAGTCTTTAAAAAGACTAAGTCCATCAAAAAATTTGATCCTGATTTAGCTTGCCCGGATCCCATATGAAGTTTGCATCCTTCACTTGAGACTTGGTTTGTATGATTTTCCATACAAAGCTTAGGGGAAAGATGGAGGCATGTGTTTCTTCATCAATTCCTTGATGACTATCATCTGTGGTTCTTCATCTATATCAAAATCATAGTCATCTTCGTCTATGCTTTTCCCCTTTTTCTTTCCTTTGATTTCCTCCCTCTTTTCTTTATTTGTTTCACTCTCTTCCTTATGCTCTAGCTTTCATGTGGGCAGATCAAAGTTCATGGCTTCCTCTACTATCTCATACTCAATATAACATGCACAACTAGCAATTTGTGAATTAAAAACAGAGAAAACAAAAGAAAACAAAAGAAAAACAATTCAAAGGAAAAAAATAAAATTAAGGTAAACTAAAAACTAAATAAAAAGTATTCTCAAATATGAACAAAGAAAAAGAAACAAATAAAAAGAGTTAGTAAAAAGAAAAGAAAAGTCACCAAACTTGTGATGAAGATCACAAGTACTCTGAAAAGGTGATATCACTGTAAAGTGGCACCATGCCCGGCAACGGCTCCATTTGATTCATGCCCAATTGGTGTCTCAACTGATTCGTGTCCAGCTGGTGCTCCTTGATTGAGGGAGTAATCAACAAAATTTATAACCTATTACACCATATACTAGGGTAGCAAAGACAAAGCTACTATAGCATAGTGGCTCTAGGATCGTTCACTGGGATGGGTTTTCACTTTGGAAATGATATTAATTCAAAGCTGAATTGATGCCTTTTCATTTCAAGGTTAGATTTAAAAGAAAACATAAAGATGTTTGAATGAAAAAAGTTTGGTTTTAAACTAACCAAAAATAGTAACTGATTTTACTTAGAAAGAAAAGTTTTTCTTGGAGTTTCAGATCACTAGGCTTAGATTCCTCATACAAAAAGGGAGTTCCGGTACTTGTTTCTTTTCCTCGCATTGGAGAATTAACATATAGTTAATTCTCTAACCGGTGCTGTACAGATGCTTCCCATTAATGGGTTCAAACACTAAATCCCTCTCACTGATGCACCTTGCAATGGCTCGTACCTCTCACCTAGCACTTGCCAGTCAAGGTGATCTTTAACCTTGGATTACCCGTCAAAAGCTCGCAAGAGATAACTAATGAATGTCTCCTTAGAGTCCAAAAGCTTACCAAGTGTTGGCTATTCTAGAAAATCCTACCTTCAAGTCACCTCCCAAAGGCTCGCAAGAGATAAACTAGTGAATCTCCATGGACGGAGATCACTTGCCTTACCAAGTGTTGGCCCAGGTGATTTAAAGGCGTTTTAAGTTAACTAAAAAGATAAAAACCATTAACGGGTCACACTTTCTCTTCATTAAAAACTAAAACAACAAAACTTCCAATTTATGCATGTGGAAACTTACCCGGCTTTCCTCACTCCAAGAGACAAAAAGCCTAGCCTCTCATCCTCTAAGGAAAAATCCTCAGAGTTTGGTTGGCTAGAAATAAAAAGAATGAGAAAACAAAAATATGTATATATATGAAGGAAGAATAGAGCAAGTGCTCTGTAAAATATATATCTTCCACCCGTCGGATTACATGATGCTATATTACATGATTCTCTGAGAACAAGCTCCCGAGAGCTATATATACAGAAAATTACAAAACAAAATATCTGAGGTTATTAACACCTTTTCCCAACTTAATAACTAAGGAATCCTATAATTGGTGGCGTACAAGGAGAAGATGGGGATTTAGACATCAAAAATCTGAAGCAAAATATCCAAAAGTGTCGGTCACAAATATCGGGAAGCACTAAGGACCAATTCGCAGGTGAAAACGAGGTCTGCGAGATTTCGTAGACGCACAAAAAGGGCTGCGAAATCACTTCGCAACAAAAGGCTGATTTCGCAGCGCGATGAAGTTGGCTTTCAACTTGCGGTTCTCGGCTTCCAACGTGTCGGGAAATATCGGGAAACTTCAGGAGGAATTCCAGAGCACTGTGCAAAATGGCTGCGAAATCATTTCGCAACAAAAGGGTGATTTCGTAACGCTGTGCAAAATTCTTCCTTCAGCTTAGAGTGATCGGCTTGCAATGGCTGTAACTCCTTCATTTCAACTCTGAATCGCACACCGTTTGAAGAATTGGATTCTTGACTTCCTGAGATTTGAAATGGTATATAGAAGGTAGAAAATAGACTTTGGGAAGTGCTCCAAAAGTGGCTGAAATGACTGTCATCAAGAAATTGCTTCATGGTGGATTTCTCTCTGCTTCCCCTCCTTGCATTCCAGATTTGCTTATGGAAAAGGACTTCAAAGCTTTGGTTCTTCATGTTTCTGAGCTTTCCATTGCTTTGCCAAGAATTCCAAATAACTCTCCTCAATCTCATATTGCTTTGGTGATCAAAAAGGCTATCAAAACACCAAAACTTTACACAAATTGATTAGAAGTGATTGCAAGGGTCCTTAACATGTTAATTGGGTTAAAAGGCAATAACTACTACTCAAAAGTGTTTAAAAGAGTTAATTACAAGCTATGAAATAGCACTTTTTGAGTAGTAATCATTTTCCCTCACTGCTGGAATGGTAGGACACTCTTCCACCAAGTGCTGATAAGATAGACAAATGGCACAAGGCATAGCTTGCAATGGTGTCTGAGAGATGGCTTGCACTTCTTGCATCTTCTTCATTTCTAGCTCTTCCAATCTCCTTGCCATAGTTGCAATCTTTGCCTTCATGTCTCTACCGTCGTTCAAAATATACATCTCACCCTTAGCATTAGGTTGAGACGTCATTCTTCCCATATCTCTAGCATTTGGTTCATCCCATCCTCTTGAAACTTCAACCACATAACTCATGAAGTTCATGGCTTCCTCTGCTATCTCATATTCAATATGGTGTGCACAACTAGCAATTTGAGAATTAAAAACAGAGAAAGCAAAAGAAAACAAAAGAAAAAGAATTCTAATAAAAAAAATTAAGGTAAACTAAAAACCAAATAAAAGGTATACTAAAATATGAACAAAGAAAGAAAAAAAAACAAATAAAAAGAGTTAGTAAAAAGAAAAGAAAAGTCACCAAACTTGTGATGAAGATCATAAGTACTCTGGAAAGGTGATAACAGTATAAAGTGGCACCATCCCTAACAATGGCGCCCTTTGATTTGTACCCAGCTGGTGTACCTTGATTCCGGTCCTCAGACGGGAGTAATCAACAAAATTTATAACCTATTACACCATGTACTAGGATAGCCTCAGCTAGCATAACATAGTGGCTCTAGGATCGTTCACTGGGATGGGTTTTCACTTCATAATTGATATTAATTCAAAGATGAATTTGTGCTTTTTCATTTCAAGGTTAGCTTTAAAAGAAAACATAAAGATGTTTGAAAAGGTTGGTTTTAAGCTAACAAAAAATAGTAACTGATTTTAATTACAAAGAAAAGTGTTTCTTGGAGTTTCAGATCACTAGGCTCAGGTTCTTTATGCAAAAAGGGAGTTCCAATCACTTGAATCTTTTCCTCGTGTTGGGGATTTAACATATAGTTATTTCCCAAATTGGTGTGGTACAGATGCTTCCCCTTAATGGGTTCAAACACTAAATCCCTGTCACTGAAGCATCTTGCAATGGCTCATACCTCTCACCTAGCATTTGCCATTCAAGGTGATCTTTAACCTTGGATTACCCGTCAAAAGCTTGCAAGAGATAACTAATGAATGTCTCCTTGGAGTCTAAAAGCTTACCAAGTGTTGGCTATTCTAGAAAATCATACCTTTAAACCACCTCCCAAAGGCTCGCAAGAGATAAACTAGTGCATCTCAATGGATGGAGATCACTTGCCTTACCAAGTGTTGGCCCAAGTGATTTAAAGGCGTTTTAATTGAACTAAAAACATAGAAACCATTAAAGGGTCATGCTTTCTCCTCATTAAAAGTTGAAATAACAAAACTTCCAATTTTTGCATTCGGAAACTTACCCGGTTTTCTTCACTCCAAGAGACAAAAAGCCTAGCCACTCATCCTCTGAGGAAACATCCTCAGAGTTTGATTAGCTAGAAATAAAAATAACAAGAAAACAAAAATATGAAGGAAAAGTAGAGCAAGTGCTATGTAGATATATTTCTTACTTATGATTCTCCTCTCATCAGATTACATATATCGGATCTATGATCTATCATATTGGTTTAGAGATATATATAGAAGATATTTTCTAAGAAATGTCCCAATAATATCTTTAGCTTATTACAAGGAGAAAATAGAAATTTACACAAAATATCTTGAGAAAAAATCTCACTTAGTCGGTGGCAAATATCTTAGATTGCACAAGTGGCTTTCGTAAGGGAAGGTTGATTTCGCAGCTGCGAAATTTTCCCACAGCTTAATGCGGTTGTCTTCAAATGGTCATAACTTCTTCGTTTCAACTCCAATTCATGCACCGTTTGAAGCGTTGGACTCCTGACTTCCCAAGCTTTGAAAAAGCATATAGTATGCATAAAAGGGACTCCATGAAGTACTCTAAATGTGTCCAACATTTGCTGTCCTCTTGAATTCTTCATGTTAGATTCCTCTGTTTTTCGTCCTTGCATTCTTGATTGGCTTTGGCAAAGAACTACGAAGCTCCAAAGCTTGGATTCTTCATGTAAATGAGCTTTCATTTGCTTTGCCATGGATTATATAAAGCTCTCCCTCATCTTAGATTGCTTTGGTGATAAAAAAGTTATCAAAAACACCAAAACTTAACACAATTTGATTAGAAACGATTGTAAGGGTCCTTAATATGCCAATTGAGTTAAAAGGTAATAACTACTACTCAAAATTGTTTAAAAGAGTTAATTACAAGCTATAAAATAACATTTTTTGAGTAGTAATCAGTTGTCAATGACATGAAAGACTATGCGTCAGGAGCTTAGAGCTCTAGATGCTATGAATAACTCAGGGTTGTGCATGATATGAACAACTCTAGGCCACGAGCTCAAAGCTCTAGATACTATGAACAACTCAGGATTATGGTTGACTTAAACGATTCCAAGTCATGAGCTCAGGGCTCTAGATTCCATAAACAACTCAAGGCTTTGGATGACATGAGCTACTCCGAGTCATGAGCTTAGGGATTTAGATGCTATGAACAACTCAGAATTGTGGATGTTATGAACGAATTTGGATCCCATGAGCTCAATCCTCTAGATGCTATGAATCGCTTAAGGTTATGGATAATTGAATGATTCTACTTCCTGAGCTCAAGCCTTTAAATGCTATGAATTGCTCAAGGCTATGGAAGACATGAATGACTCAGAGTCGTAATCTCAGGGCTCTAGATGCTATGAAAAGCTCAAGGTTGTGGCTGACATGAACATCTTCAGGTTATGAGCTTAAGGCACTAGATGCTCTCAACAACTCAAGGCTATGGATGACATTACCAACTCCAGGTTATAAGCTTAGAGCTTTAGATATTATGAATAACTCAAGGTAGTGGTTCACATGAAAGACTCTAGGTCTTGATCTTAGGGCTTTAGAAGGTATGAATAACTCAGGGTTGTGAATGATATCAATGACTTGGGATCCTGTGAGATTAGGCTTATAGATGCTATGAGCCGCTCTTGGCTGTAGATGATTTGAACGATTTTGTGTCATGAGCTCAACCACTAAATGCCATGAACTACTCAGGGCTATGGAAGATATGAATAACTCTGGGTCGTGATCTCAGGGCTCTAGATGCTATGAACAACTCAGGGTGGTAATTAACATGAATGACTTTGGGTAGTGAACTAAAGGCTTTAGATGCTACTAATAAGTTAGGGTTGTGGGTGGCATGAACGACTTTGGGTCATGGGCTCAGGCCTCTAGATTCTATGAACAACTTAAGCCTATGGTTGACATCAAAGACTCCTGGTCGTGAGTATAGGGCTCTAGAAGTTATGTACAACTTAAGGTTATCAATGATAAGAAAGTCTCCGGGTTGTGAGCTGAGAACTCTAGATGTTATACACAGGTTAGGGTTATCGATGCCATGAAAGACTCTAGGTCAAGAGCTCTGTGCTCTAGATACTATGAACAACTCAGGGTTGTGGATGACATGAACGACTCTAGTCATGAGCTTAAGGCTTTGATGCTATTAGCAGCTTTAGGTTGTGGATGACATGAGCTAATCTACATCGTGAGACCAAAGCTCTAGATGTTATAAAGTGCTCAGAGTTGTGGATGATATGAAAGACTCCCATGAGCTTAAGCCTTTAGACGTTATGAAATGCTTAGGGTTATGGATGATATGAATGATTCTGCGTCATGAGTTGAAGCCTCTAGATGATATGAATTGTTAAGGGTTGTGGATGACATGAACAACTCTAGGTTGTGAGCTCAAGGTTGTAGATGCTATTAACAACTTAGGGTTGTGGATAAGATGAATGACTCCAAGTCATGAGCTCAGGGCTCTAGATTCCATAAACAACTCAAGGCTTTGGATGACATGAGCTACTCCGAGTCATGAGCTTAGGGATTTAGATGCTATGAACAACTCAGAATTGTGGATGTTATGAACGAATTTGGATCCCATGAGCTCAATCCTCTAGATGCTATGAATCGCTTAAGGTTATGGATAATTGAATGATTCTACTTCCTGAGCTCAAGCCTTTAAATGCTATGAATTGCTCAAGGCTATGGAAGACATGAATGACTCAGAGTCGTAATCTCAGGGCTCTAGATGCTATGAAAAGCTCAAGGTTGTGGCTGACATGAACATCTTCAGGTTATGAGCTTAAGGCACTAGATGCTCTCAACAACTCAAGGCTATGGATGACATTACCAACTCCAGGTTATAAGCTCAGAGCTTTAGATATTATGAATAACTCAAGGTAGTGGTTCACATGAAAGACTCTAGGTCTTGATCTTAGGGCTTTAGAAGGTATGAATAACTCAGGGTTGTGAATGATATCAATGACTTGGGATCCTGTGAGATTAGGCTTATAGATGCTATGAGCCGCTCTTGGCTGTAGATGATTTGAACGATTTTGTGTCATGAGCTCAACCACTAAATGCCATGAACTACTCAGGGCTATGGAAGATATGAATGACTCTGGGTCGTGATCTCAGGGCTCTAGATGCTATGAACAACTCAGGGTGGTAATTAACATGAATGACTTCGGGTAGTGAACTAAAGGCTTTAGATGCTACTAATAAGTTAGGGTTGTGGGTGGCATGAACGACTTTGGGTCATGGGCTCAGGCCTCTAGATTCTATGAACAACTTAAGCCTATGGTTGACATCAAAGACTCCTGGTCGTGAGTATAGGGCTCTAGAAGTTATGTACAACTTAAGGTTATCAATGATAAGAAAGTCTCCGGGTCGTGAGCTGAGAACTCTAGATGTTATACACAGGTTAGGGTTATCGATGCCATGAAAGACTCTAGGTCAAGAGCTCTGTGCTCTAGATACTATGAACAACTCAGGGTTGTGGATGACATGAATGACTCTAGTCATGAGCTTAAGGCTTTGATGCTATTAGCAGCTTTAGGTTGTGGATGACATGAGCTAATCTACATCGTGAGACCAAAGCTCTAGATGTTATAAAGTGCTCAGAGTTGTGGATGATATGAAAGACTCCCATGAGCTTAAGCCTTTAGACGTTATGAAATGCTTAGGGTTATGGATGATATGAATGATTCTGCGTCATGAGTTGAAGCCTCTAGATGATATGAATTGTTAAGGGTTGTGGATGACATGAACAACTCTAGGTTGTGAGCTCAAGGTTGTAGATGCTATTAACAACTTAGGGTTGTGGATAAGAGGAATGACTCCAATTCATCAGCTCAAGCCTCTAGATTCTATGAACAACATAGGGTTATGGTCAACAAGAAAGACTTTGAGTCATGAGCCGAGGACTCTAAATGCTACGCACAACTTAAGGTTGTCGATAAACATCTCAGGGTTGTGGCTGACATGAATGACTCCAAGTCGTGAGCTCAAGGCTCTAGATGTTATGAATAACTCTAAATGCTATGAATAGCTTAGTGTTGTGGTTGACATGAACAACTTCGGGTCATGAGCTCAAGACTCTAGATACTATGAACAACTCGGGGTTGTAATTGTCATGAATGACTCTGGGCAATGAGCTTAAGGTTCTAGATGCTATTAACAAGTTAGGATTGTGGATGACATGAATGACTGTGGGTCATGAGCTCATGCCTTTAGATTCTATGAACAACTCTAGGTTGTGGTTGACATGAAAGACTTTGAGTCATGAGTTCAAGGCTCTAGATGCTATGTACAACTTAAGGTTGTTAATGACATGAAAGACTTTGGGTCATGAGCTTAGGGCTCTACATGATATACATAGGCTCTACATGGAAGAGTTTAGGTCGTGAACTCAAGGCTCTTGATACTATAAACAACTTAGGGTTGTGGATGACATGAATGACTCTGGGTCGTGAGCTAAAGGCTCTAGATGCTATAAACAACTTAGGGTTGTGGATGACATGCTTTATTCTAGGTCGTGATCTTAGGGCTCTAGATGTTATGAACAACTTAGAGTTGTTGATTATATGTATGACTCAGGATCCTGTGAGCTTATACCTCTTGATGTTATGAACTGTTTAGGGTTGTCGACGATATGAACAATTCTGCATCATGAGCTCAAGTTTTTAGATGCTATAAACCGCTCAACCCTATGGAAGACATGAACAAATCTAGGTTTTGATCTCAAGGCTCTAGATGCTCTAAACAACTTAGGGCTAGGGTTGACATGAACGACTTTAGGTCATGAGCTCAAGGCGTTAGATGCTATAAAAAACTTAGGGTTGTGGATGACATCAACTACTCTGGGTTATGAGTTCAAGGCTATAGATACTATGAACAACTCAAGGTGGTGGTTGACATGAAAGACTTTAGGTGTTGAGCTTAAGGTTTTAAAATCTATTACTTATAGTTGTGGATGATATAGACGACTTGGGATCCCGTGAGCTTAGGCCTGTAGATGTTATAAACTGCTATAGGTTATGGATGATATGAACGATTCTGTGTCATGAGCTCAAGCCTCTAGATGCTATGAACTGCTTTGGGCAGTGGAAGACATGAACGACTCTAGGTCGTGAGCTCAAGGCTCTTGATGGTACTAATAAACCAGGGTTGTGGATGACATGAACGATTTTGGGTCATGGGATCAGCCCTCTAGATTTTATGTAAAGCTTAAGGTTATGGTTATTGATTCGTGCCCAGTTGGGTATTTTAATCAAAAGTATTTATAAATCCTATGACCTCATACTAGCGTAGCAAAGCTACTATAGTATAGCAGCTCTAGGGTCAAACTCTGGGATGGGTTTTCACTCTACTAGTGATAGACTCAAGATTAGAAATTGAATCTGATGATTTCCTTTGTCAAAAAATTAAAGTTCAAAAGAAAATAAAATTTGTTTTGAAAGTGGTGTTTGAAATTAACCTAACATAAAACTAGGTAAAAATGGAAGAAAGAAAGTCTCCCGGAGCTAAAGGTTGCTAGGATCAAGTTCAAAATGCAAAGTGGGAAATTTCAGATTTTTCTCCTCGTATTGGGGACAACAACATAAAGGATGGTTGTTTCCCGAACCGATATAGGTTTAACAATGAAGATTTAATCCATAAAAAGTCAATAGAAATGGTAGTCAAGTTCCATTAATGGCTTTAGACACTATGGGTCTTCACGTTGAGCCACTTTCCAATGGCTCGTACATGATAACTAATGGTCTGATGTGGATCTAGCAATAAGTATCCACAGAGACCTAAAGCTTATCATGTATTGGCCATTCAAAGTGATTCTAAAGGATTTAAAGCAAAACTTTAGATTTAAAAGCCATTTATGAACTCTAACTACCTGTATTTAATGCACGAGAGTTTTCCACTTTTGCATTTGGACTTTTCACCTAGCTTCCTTCACTCCAAGAAACTAAAGGTTTAGCCTCTCATCCTTTGGGAAAACATCCTCAGAGGTTGTTTGGCTTCCAAGAAAAAGAAAAAATAGAAGAGAGAAAAGGAAAGCAAAGAGAACCCTGTATTTCTCCCCGAGAGGAAAATTTCACTAAGTGTAAAATATACAATATCTGTTTCGAAAGATGATTTCCACCCCTCTTATAGTCTTTACAAAGCAAAGCCTGTGATTGGCTAATTACAAGGATAAGAAAGGAATTTACATCAAAAAATACAAAAGAAAAGATCTCATGTGGAGTTAGCAGAACAGAGGAGATTTCACACCAAAGTCGCATGGGCTGGTGCGAAATTTGCACTTGCATGGGCTGGTGCGAAATTCGCACTTGCTTGGGCTGGTGCAAAATTCGCACTTGCTTGATGCAGTTGTCTTCCGAAGGTCATATCTTCCTCATTTTAGCTCCAAATCGTACATGGTTTGAAGAGTTGGATTCTTGACTTCCTGAGTTTTGAAATGGTATATAGCATGTAGAAAATAGACTTCGAGAAGTGCTCCAGAAGTGCGAAGGAAGATTGTAGCTGCTGTCCTCTGTTTTCCTCTTTGCTTTTCTCCTTTACTTGGCTTGTCTTAGTGAACCAAAAAACTGTCAAAACACTAAAACTAGCCACAAATATGATTAGAAGTCATTGCTAGGTCCTTAACATGCCAATTGGAATAAAAATGGAGAACTACTGCACAAAAGTGCTTAAAAAATAATGAATTAAATGCGCAAAATAGCACTTTTTGGGTAGTAATCAGTTAACATCAAAGACTCCTAGTTATAAGCTTATAGCTCTAGATGTTATGCATAACTTAAGGTTGTAAATGACATGAAAGACTTCGAGTCATGAGCTGAGGGCTCTGGATGTTATACATAGGTTAGGGTTGTTGATGACATGAAAGATTACAGGTCGAGAGGTCAAGGCTCTAGATGGTATGAAAAACTTAGGGTTGTGGTTGACATGAACAACTCTGGGTCATGAGCTTAAGAATCTAAATGCTATGAACAACTCTCGGATATGGATGACATGAGCTACTCCTAGTCGTGAGCCTAGGGCTCTAGATGCTATGAAGAGCTCAGAGTTATGGATGTATGAATGACCCAGGATCCTGTGAGCTTAAGCCTTTAAATCTTATGAATTGCTCAAAGTTCTGGATGATGTGAATGATTCTCCATCATGAGCTCAAGCCTCTAAATGATATGAACTACTCAGGTCTGGGTCGTGAGCTCAGGGTTGTAGATGCTATCAACAACTCATGGTTGTGAATAACATGAATGACTCTGAGTCATGAGCTCAAGGCTCTAGATGCTATGAACAATGTAGGTTTGTGGTTGACATGAAGACTCCAGGTCATGAGCTTAAGGCTTTAGATGCTCTTAACAACTCAATGTTGTGGATGATATAAATGAAATCAATCATGAGCTAAGGCCTCAAGATTCTATGAGCAACTCAGGGTTGTGGTTGACATGAAATAGTCTAGGTCATGAGCTAAGGGTTATACATGCCATATGTAAGTCTCAGTTATTGATGAAATGAAAGACTCTGGGTCATAAGTTGAGGGTTATAGATGCTATGAACAACTGAGGATTGTGGATGACGTGAATGACTCTAGGTTGTGAGCTCGAAGCTCTATGTACTATAAACAACTCAAGGTTATGGTTGACATGAACGACTTTGAGTCGTGAACTCAAGGCTATAGATGCTTTAAACAACTTAGAGTTGTGAACTACTCAAGGTTGTGGATGGCATGAACAACTCCAGGTCATGATCACAAGGCTCTAGATATTATAAACTTCTCATGGTGTTAGTTGACAGGAGTGACTCTTGGTCATGCGCTCAAGGCTCTAGATGCATCGTACACCCCTGGGTTAGTGATTACTACTCAAAACATGCTATTTTGTAGCTTGTAATTAGCTCTTTTAAACACCATTGAGTAGTAATTATTTCCTTTTAACCCAATTAGCATGTTAGGAGCCCTTGCAATCGTTTCTAACAATTGTGTTAAGTTTTGGTGCTTTTTGATAGCTTTATGCTCACCAAAGCAATTTAAGAATGAGGGAGAGCTATTTATAGTTCAGGGCAAAGCTTTTGAAAGCTTAAATTTATGAAGAAATCAAGCTATGGAGCCTCATAATCCTTTGCCTTAGTGGTTTAAAGTATACAAGGAAGAAACAATGGAGAAGAGGAAAACAGGGGATGAAAATAGGGGACACAGCTTCAGTCTTTCATTGCACTTTTGTAGAACTTCCCGAAGTTCATTTTTTACATTCTATATACCATTTCAAAGCTCAGAAAGTCAAGAATCCAACGGTTCAAACCATGTATGATTTGGAGCTGAAATGAGAAAGATATGGCCTTCAGAAGACAACTGCATCAGGCTGAGCGAAAATTTCGCACGATGGAAATCAAGGTGCGAAATCCTCAGTCCACTGTGCAAAAATTTCGCACACTTCAAACCAAAGTGCGAAATTGGAACTCAGCATGCGAAAATTGGATATTTTTGCCGACTCTTTTTCTTCTGATATTTTTGTGTCTAAATTTCCATTTTCTCCTTGTATTCAACCACTCATGTAATTCCTTAGCTAGGAAGTATCCAAGGAAGGGTAAAATTACCTTCCTATATAAATTCTCTTGTAATCACTGAAAATGGATTTTTTCGGGGAGCTTTCTCCAGGAGACCAACTTATGTAACTTTGTTATACAGAGATCTCTTTTGTTTATTTTCTCTCTTCTATTTTCTATTTTCTTGCAAGCCAAACACCCTCTGAGGATGTTTTCCCAGAGGATGAGAGGCTAAACCAAAAGTTTCTTGGAGTAAAGGAAGCTAGGTGAAAAGTCCAGATTAAAAGGTGGAAAATTTCCGTGCATTAAATTCAGGTAGTTGGAGTCCATAAATGGTTTCTAAATTCAAAGTTTTGCTTTAAATCCCTTAGGATCACTTTGACTGGCCAATACATGGTAAGCTTAAGGTCTCTGTGGATGCTTATTGCTAGATCCATATCAGTCCATTAGTTATCATGTACGAGCCATTGGAAAGTGATTCAAAGTGATAACCCATAGTGTCTTAAGCCATTAATGGACCTTGACTACCATCTCTAGTGACTTTTTATGGATTAAAACTTCATTGTCAAACCTATACCGGTTCGGGAAATAACTATAGGTTAAATCCCCAATGCGAGGAGAAAAATCCGGAATTTTCCACTTTGCATCTGGTACTTGAACCTAGCAACCTTTAGCTCCGGGAGACTTTCTTTTTTCCACTTTTTACTTAGTTCTATGTGAGTTTAGTTTAAATCACCACTTTCAAAACAATTTTAGTTTCTTTTAAATTTCAAGTTTGTGCTAAAGGAAATCATCAGAATCAATTTCTAATTTAGAGTCTGTCACTGATAGAGTGAAAACCCATCCCTGAGTTCGACCCTAGAACTGCTATACTATAGTAGCTTTTCTACGCCAGTATAAGGTCATAGGTTTTATAAATATTTTTTATTAAAAGACCTGGCTGGGAATACAGTCAAATCAGTTGTGGTTGATATGAATGACTTTGGGTCGTGAGCTCATGGATTTAGATGCTATGAGCAACTTAGGGTTGTGAATGACATGAACGACTTTGGGTCTTGAGCTCAATCCTCTAGATACTATGAATATCTTAAGGTTGTGGTTGACATGAATGATTCCAGGTCCTGAGCTCAGGGATCTAAGTTCTATGAATTTCCTAAGGTTGTTGATGTCATGAACTACTCCAGGTCGTGAGCTCAGGGCTCTAAATCTATGAACAACTTGGGGTTGTAGTGGATAATAACTGCTCTATGTCATGATTTCAAGCCTCTAGATGCTATGAACAACTCAAGGTTATGGTTGATGTGAACGACTCTAGGTTGTGAGCTTAGGGCTCTAGATGTTTAACAACTCGGGGTTGTGGATGACATGAATGACTCTAGGTCATGGCCTCAAGATTCTATGAATAACTTAGGTTATGGTTAACATGAAAGGCTCCAAGTCTTGAGCTCAAGGTTCTAGAAGTTATGAACAACTCAAAGTTGCGGATAACATGAACGATTTGGGATCTTGTGAGCTCAGTTCTCTAGATTTTATAAATTGATCAGGGTTAGGAAAATAACGAATGATTTTATGTCATGAGCTCAAGCCTTTAGATGCTATGAATTGCTTAATGTTGTGGATGACATGAACAACTCTGAGTCGTGAGCTTAGAGTTCATGATGTTATCAACAACTCAGGGTTGTGGTTGACTTGAACAACTTTGGGTCGTGAGTTAAGGGGTCTAGATTCTATGAACAACTCATAGTTATGGATGATATGAATGACTCAGTCTCCTATGACTTGAGGCCTCTAGATGTTATGAACCACTCAGGGCTTTGGATGTTAATAACAATTCTACATTATGCACTCAAGCCTTTATATGCTATGAACAACTCAAGGTTATGGATGCTATGGACAACCCTAGGTCATGAGTTGAAGGCTTTAGATGTTATGAACTACTCATGGTTATGGTTGACAATAAGAAGTTCGGGTCATGAGCTTAGGGCTCTAGATTCTATGAACAACTAAGGATTCTAGATGACATGAGCTACTCCGGGTTATGAGCGTAATGCTCTAAATGCTATGAATAACTTAAGGCTATGGAGGACATGAATGACTCCGGGTCATGAGCTTAGGGCTTTAGATACTATGAACAACTTAGGGTTGTGGTTGACATGAATGACTCTAGGTCGTGAGCTCATGACTCTAAACGCTATGAACAGCTCAATGTTATGAATGATATAAAGTACTCTAGGTCATGAGCTGAGGGTTACGGATGTTAGGAACAACTAAGCATTATGGATGTTATGAATGACATGAACGACTCCGGGTTTTGAGTTCAAAGTTATGGATGATATGAACGAATTAGGATCCCATGAGCCTAAGCTTCTAGATGCTATGAATAGCTTAGGGTTGAGGATAATGTGAACGATTCTTAGCCGTGAGCCAATGGATTTAAATGTTATGAACAACTCAAGGTTGTGCATCACATGAAAGATTACAAGTTGTGAGCTTAGGGCTCTATATGTTATGAAAAACTCAGGGTTGTGGTTGACAAGAATGAGTTTGGGTCATGAGCTTAGGGCTTTAGATGCTATAAACAACTCATGGTTTTCAAGGACATGAGCTACTCCGGGTTATGCGCTTAGGACTTTGGATGCTATGAACAACTCAGGGTTGTGGATGATATTAACGACTCGTGATCCTGTGACCTTAGTCCTCTAGATGCTATGAGCATATCAAGGTTGTGGACCATATGAATAGTTCTTGGTCATGAGCTCATGGCTCTAAATGCTATGAGTACTTGAGGGTTATGGCTGACATGAATGACTCCGAGTAGTGAGCTTAAGGCTTTAGATGCTATGAACAACTCAAGGCTATGTTTAACATAAAAAACTTTGGGTCGTGAACTCAACGTTTTAGATGCTATGAACAACTCAAGGTTATAGTTGACATGAACAACTCCGGGTTGTGAGTTGAGGGCTTTAGATTCTATGAACAACTCAGAGTTGTGGATGACATGAACTACTCTAGGTCATGAGCTCAGGGCTCTACATATTATGAAGAGCGTAGGCCTATGGTTAACATGAACAACTCTAAGTCATGAGATCAAGGCTCTACATGCTATGAACAACTTATGCCTGTTAATGACATGAACTACTCAGGGTCATGAGTTGAGGTCTCTAGATGTTATGAACAGCTCCATGTTATGAATGATACACACAATTCTGGGTCATGAGCTCAAGGTTCTAGATGCTATGAACAACTTAGGGTTGTGGATAACATGAACGATTTTGGGTCATGAACTCAAGGCTCTAGACAGAATGAACAACTCAAGGTTATGGATGACTTTGTTTCGTGAGCTCAAGACCCTAGATGTTATGAACACCTCATTATTGTGGATGATATAAATGACGCGGGATCCCGTGACCTTAGGCCTCTAGATTCTATGAATAACTTAGGGCTGAGGATCATATGAATGATTCTTGGTTGTGAGCCTATGGCTTTAAATGTCATGAAAAGCTAAGGGCGGTGGATGACATGGAGGACTCCTAGTCATGAGCTCAAGGCTATATATGCCATGAACAAATCAGGGTTGTGGTTGACAAGAACGAGTCCCAGTCGTGAACTCAAGGCTCTAGATGCTATGAACAACTCAAGGTTGTGGGTGACATGAGCTATTCCAGGTCGTGAGCTTACGACTCTGGATGCTAGGAAGAACTTAAGGTATTGGAAGATATGAATGAATCAGGATCCCATGAGCTTAGGCCTCTATATGTTATGAACAACTCAAGGTTGTAGATGATATAAAGGATTCTTGGTTGTGAGCTATGGCTTTAAATTCTATGAACAACATAGGGCTATGGATGACATGAACGACTCTGGGTAGTGAGCTTAACGCTTTAGATGCTATGAATAACTCAAGGTTGTGGTTGACATGAACAACTTCAGGTCATGAGCTCAGCATTCTAGATGCTTTGAATAGCTCAAGGGTGTGGATGACATGAATGACTCTAGATTATGAGCTCAGGGCTCTACATACTATGAATAACTTAGGTATGTGGTTGACATGAATGACTCTGGGTTAGGAGCTCATGACTTTAGATGCTATGAACAGCTCAAGGTTGTGGATTATATGAGCTACTCTGGGTTGTGACCTCAAGGCGGCTCTACTCTAGATGCTATGAATTTCTCAGGGTTGTGGATGACATGAAGGACTCTGGGTCGTGAGCTCACAACTCTAGATGCTATGATCAACTCAAGGCTGTGGATGATATGAGCTACTCTGAGTCATGAACTCAAGGCTTTATATGCTAAGAACTTCTCAAGGCTATGAATGACATGAACGACTTCGGGTCATGAGCTTAAGGCTCTAAATGCTATGAACAACACAGGATTGTGGATGATATGCATGAGTCTAGGTCGTGAGCTCAAGGATCTAGATGCTATGAAGAGCTTAGGGTTGTGGATGATATGAACGATTTTAGGTCATGAATAAAAGGCTCTATATGCTATGAATAGTACAAGGATATGGATGAAGTGAATGACTTCGGGTCATGAGACCATGAGACCATGGCTCTAAATGCTATGACCAACATAGCATTACGGATGATATGTACTACTTTATGTCATGAGCATTGGTCTCAAGATTATATGAATAGTGATTACTACTCAAAAAGTGTTATTTTATAGCTTGTAGTTAAGTATTTCAAACACTTTTGAGTAGTAGTTATTACCTTTTAACTCAATTGGCATGTTAAGGACTCTTGTAATCATTTCTAATCAAGTTGTGTTATGTTTTGGTGTTTTTGATAGTTTTTTTATCACCAAAGCAATCCAAGAATGATGGACTAGTTTATCTCTTGCGAGCCTCTGGGATGTGGTTTAAAGGTAGGATTATCTAGAATAGCCAACACTTGGTAAGCTTTTGGACTCCCAGGAGACATCCATTAGTTATCTCTTGCGAGCTTTTCACGGGTAATCCAAGGTTAAAGATCACCCTGAATGGCTAATACCAGGTGAGAGGTATGAACCGTTGGAAGATGATTCAGTGACAGGTATTTAGTGTTTGAAACCATTAAAGGGAAGCATCTGTACCACACCGGATCGGGAAATAACTATATGTTAAATCCCCAATGCGAGGAAAAGATCCAAGTGATCAGAATCTCCCTTTTTGTATAAGGAACCTGAGCCTAGTGATCTAAAACTCCAAGAAGCACTTTTCTTTGTAAGTAATTTCAGTTACTTTATTTTTGCTTTCACTTAAAACCAACCTTTTAAAAAATACTTATGTTTTCTTTTAAAGCCAACCTTGAAAAGAAAAAGCACCATTTCAATTTTTGAACTAATATCAATTGTAATTTGAAAACTTTTCCCTATGGATGATCCTAAAGCCACTATGCTATGCTAGTTAATTCTACCCTAGTATATGGTGAAATAGGTTTATAAATTTTGTTGATTACTCCCGTCTGAGGACTGAAATCAGAGTAGATTAGTTGATTGAACACCAATCAACAGGGCATACACCAGCTGGGCACGAATCAAATGGCGCCGCTTCCGGGGATGGTGCCAACTTTACAGTGATATAACCTTTTCCAAAACACTTGTGATCTTCATCACAAATTTGGTGACTTTTTATTTATTTTACTAACTCTTTTTAATTGTTTCTTTTACTTGTTCATATTTTAGCCTATCTTTTAATTTAGTTTTTAGTTAGTCTTAGTTTTTTTTAGTATTGTTTTCTTTTGTTTTCTTTGTTTTTGTTACAGTTGTTACTAGTTGTGTATGCCATATTGGATACGAGACATGGGAGGAAGACTTGTGAAAATTGAAACACCTCATGAAACAGAGTTGGAATTGTGCTTGAACATCATGGAAGCTACACCTAAAGATCAGCATAGTCACCATGGTCAGTAGGACAATCCCAATGCATTCAGATCAATGAGGGACCGCAAGCATCCACCTCGTATGAGTGCACCATCATGCATAGTGCCTCCTACAGAGCAGCTAGTAATCAGACCGCATATTGTGCCACTTCTACCTACATTCCATGGGATGGAAAGTGAGAATCCCTATGCGCATATCAAAGAATTTGAAGATGTTTGTAATACATTCCAAGAGAGAGGAGCTTCAATTGACTTGATGAGGCTAAATCTATTTCCTTTCACTCTGAAGGATAAGGCCAAGATTTGGCTTAATTCTTTAAGGCCAAGGAGTATCCAAACATGGACTGATTTGCAAGTTAAATTTCTCAAGAAATTTTTCCCTACTCATAGGACCAATGGCTTGAAAAGGCAAATTTCAAACTTCTTAGCTAAGGAGAATGAGAAATTCTATGAATGTTAGGAAAGATACATGGAAGCTATCAATGCTTGTCCTTACCATGGCTTTGATGCATGGCTATTGGTGAACTATTTTTACGATGGTATGTCTTCCTCAATGAAGCAACTCTTAGAAAAGATGTGTGGAGGAGACTTCATGAGTAAGAATCCGGAGGAAGCCATGGATTTCTTGAATTATGTTGCTGAAGTTTCAAGAGGATGGGATGAACTGAATAGGGGAGAAGTGGGAAAAATGAAGTCTCAACCAAATGCTCTTAATGATAAGGTTGGGATGTATACCTTGAACGAAGATATTGACATGAAAGAAAAATTTGCAGCTGTGACAAGAAGATTGGAGGAGCTAGAACTGAAAAAGATACGTGAAGTGCAAGTCGTTTCTCAAACACTAGTGCAAGTTATGCCCTGATCCATTTGTCAATCTTATGAGCACTTGGTGGAGGAGTGTCCTACAATTCCAACTATTAGAGAAATGTTTGGAGATCAAGCGAATGTTACTGGACAATTCAAGCCCAATAACAATGCTTCATATTGAAATACCTAAAATTCAAATTGGAGGAACCATCCAAATTTCTCCTAGAAACCAAGAGCACTTCAGTACACGCAACCAGGCCAAGCATCTCAACAAGCTCCAAATCTTGAGCAAGCAATAGTGAATCTAAGCAAGGTCATGGGAGATTTTGTTGGAGACTAGAAATCCATCAGTGCTCAACTTAGTCAAAGAATCGACAGTGTAGAGAATACGTTGAATAAAAGAATGGATGGAATGAAAAATGATCTATCTCAGAAGATAGATAATCTCTAATACTCAATCTCAAAACTCACCAACCTTAACACAGTGCAAGAGAAGGGAAGGTTTCCTTCTCAACCTCACCAAAACCCCAAGGGTATCCATGAAGTGGAGGCTCATGAGGGAGAATCTTCACAGGTGAGGGACGTCAAAGCCATGATCACTCTGAGGAGTGGGAAAGAGGTTGAGCTGCCAACACCCAAGCCACATGATGAATCAGAGAGTGAAGAAAAAGAGACAGAAAAGAGGGAGGAAATCAAAGGAAAGAAGAAATGGAGCAGTGGAAGGAAAGATGATTATGATTCAACAGTGAATGAAGATCCGGAGAAGATAGTTATCAATGGAGATGTGATGAAGAAACATATGTCTCCACCTTTTCCTCAAGCTTTGTATGGAAAAAAGGGAATCAACAATGCATTAGAAATTCTTGAACTGTTGAGGCAAGTGAAGGTCAACATCCCATTACTAGACATGATCAAACAAGTGCCGACTTATGCAAAATTCCTAAAGAACATGTGCACTATCAAAAGAGGGTTGAATGTGAATAAGAAAGCCTTCTTGACTGAGCAAGTAAGTGCCATCATACAGTGCAAGTCTCCAGTGAAGTACAAAGATCCGGGTTGCCCCACCATCTCAGTGATGATTGGAGGGAAGTTAGTGGAGAAAGCTTTGTTAGACTTGGGGGCAAATGTGAATTTGCTACCATACTCTGTCTACAAGCAATTGGGACTTGGTGAATTAAAGCCAACATCAATCACTCTATCTCTAGCAGATAGGTCAATGAAGATTCCAAGAGGGATGATTGAAGATGTCTTAGTTCAAGTTGACAATTTCTACTATCTAGTGGATTTTGTTGTTTTTGATACGGACCCAATTGTCAAAGAAACTAATTATGTTCCTATCATACTTGGAAGACTATTCCTAGCTACATCAAATGCAATCATCAATTGTAGGAATGGACTCATTCAACTCACATTTGTCAACATGACATTGGAGCTCAATAACTTCTATATGTGCAAGAGGCCAATCAATCCGGAAAAAGAAGAAGGTCTAGAAGAGGTGTGCATCATTGACACTTTAGTGGAGGAGCATTATAATCAGAAAATACAAGAGAAGTTGAATGAAAGTCTTGGGGATCTTGATGAAGGGTTACTTGAACCCTCGGATTTGCTTGCTACTCTACCACCTTGGAGGAGGACAGAAGAAATTCTACCTTTGTTCAATGAGGAGGAGGCATAAGAAGCGGTTAAAGAGGAGGCCCCAAAGCTTATTCTAAAACCACTACCCACGGAGTTGAAGTATGCATACCTAGAAGAGAATAAGAAGTGCCATATTGTTATATCTTCATCTCTTACCACTCCTCAGGAGGAGTGTTTACTTGAAGTTCTCAGGAGATGTAAGAAAGCAATAGGATGGCAAATACTTGACTTGAAAGGTATCAGCCCTTTAGTCTATACACATCATATATACATGGAAGAAGAAGCTAAGCTAGTTTGTCAACCTCAAAGAAGATTGAATCCTCATATGCAAGAGGTGGTGCGAGCTGAGGTTCTTAAGCTACTTCAGGTCGGTATTATCTACCCCATATCAGATAGCCCATGGGTGAGTCCTACTCAAGTAGTGCCAAAGAAATCAGGGATCACAATGGTACAAAATGATAAGGGAGAAGAAGTTGCTACACGCCTCACTTCAGGTTGGAGGGTGTATATTGATTATAGAAAATTGAATGTTGTGACAAGGAATGATCATTTTCCGTTGCCATTTATTGATCAAGTGTTGGAGAGAGTCTCAGGCCATCATTTCTATTGTTTCTTGGACGACTACTCCAGGTATTTTCAAATAGAAATTGATGTTGAAGACCAGAAGAAGACCACTTTCACATGTCCATTTGGAACATGTGCCTACAGAAGAATGCCTTTTGGTTTATGAAATGCACCTGCAACATTCCAATGATGTATGTTAAGCATTTTCAGTGATATTGTGGAACGTATTATGGAAGTTTTTATGGATGATAACACCATATATGGAAACACATTTGAGAAATGCTTAGTCGACTTGGAAACTGTTCTGAACCAATGCATTGAAAAGAACTTAGTGCTTAATTGGGAGAAATGTCATTTTATGGTACATCAAGGAATTTTCCTTGGCCACATCATCTCCAAGAAAGGCATTGAAGTTGATAAAGCAAAGGTGGAACTTATTGTCAAATTGCTATCCCCAACAACTGTAAAAGGAGAAAGGCAATTCCTTGGCCATGCTGGGTTCTACATGAGGTTTATTAAGGATTTCTCTAAACTTTGAAAGCCTCTTTGTGAACTATTAGTGAAGGATGCTAAATTTGTATGGGATGAGAGATGTCAAAAGAGTTTTGAGCAACTGAAGTAGTTCTTGACAACAGCTCCAATAGTGAAGGCTCCTAACTAGCAACTACCTTTTGAAGTGATGTGTGATGCCAGTGACTTTGCTATAGAAGTTGTTCTTAGTCAAATAGAGGATGGAAAGTCCTATGTGATCTACTATGCAAGCAAAACATTGAACGAAGCGCAAAGAAACTACACAACCACAGAGAAAGAACTGTTGGTTGTAGTTTTTGCCTTGGACAAATTTCATGCTTATCTAGTAGGGTCTTTCATTGTGATTTTCACTGACCACTCAGCTTTGAAGTACTTATTGACAAAGCAAGATGCAAAAGCAAGGCTGATTAGATGGATTCTCTTACTACAAGAGTTCAATTTCCAAATCAAAGACAAGAAAGGAGTGGAGAATGTGGTAGCTGACCACCTTTCAAGGCTGGCTATAGCGTATAATTCCCATGGTTTGCCTATTAATGATGATTTTCCGGAGGAGTCACTCATGTTGTTAGAATATGCTCCTTGGTATGCTCATATTGCTAACTATCTAGTTATTGGTGAAGTTCCAAGTGAGTGGAAAGCACAAGATAGGAAGCACTTCTTTGCAAAAATTCATGCCTACTATTGGGAAGAACCTTTTCTTTTCAAGTATTGTGTAGATCAAATAATAAGGAAGTGTGTCCCTGAACAAGAGCAACAGGGGATCCTCAGTCATTGCCACGAAAGCGCATGTGGAGGCCACTTTGCCTCTCAGAAAACAACCATGAAGGTGTGGCTATCAGGTTTCAATTGGCCATCACTTTTCAAAGATGCTCACAACATGTGCAGGAGCTGTGATAGATGCCAAAGACTTGGGAAGTTAACATGTAGGAACCAAATGCCTATGAACCCCATTTTAATAGTTGATCTTTTCAATGTTTGGGGCATTGGCTTCATGGGACCTTTCCTTATGTCTTTTGGTAACTCTTACATTTTGGTGGTGGTAGACTATGTTTCTAAATGGGTTGAGGTAATCCCGTGTAAACACAATGACTACAAACTTGTTCTCAAGTTTCTCAAAGAGAACATCTTCCCAAGATTTGGGGTGCCTAAGGCCATAATTAGTGATGAAGGTACTCATTTTTGCAACAAGCCTTTTGAAACTCTCTTAGCCAAGTATGGGGTGAAGCACAAGGTAGCTACACCTTACCACCCTTAGACTTCTAGGCAAGTTGAGTAGGAAAACAGGGAAATCAAGAATATATTAATGAAGGTGGTGAACATGAGCAGAAGAGATTGGTCTGTTAAGCTCCATGATTCACTATGGGCATACAGAACAACTTATAAGACTATTCTTAGCATGTCTCCTTATCGCCTAGTCTATGGTAAAGCATGCCATCTCCTTATGGAAGTTGAATACAAGGCTTGGTGGGCAATTAAGAAGGTAAACATGGACTTGAACAGAGCTAGGATGAAGAGGTGCTTAGACCTTAATGAGATGGAGGAATTGAGAAATGATGCCTACATCAATTCCAAAATTGGAAAACAGAGGATAAAGAGGTGCCATGATCAATTAATCTCTAACAAAGAATTTTAAAAGGGACAAAGAGTATTACTCTATGACTCTAGGCTCCACATCTTTCCACGAAAGCTAAAATCAAGGTGGATAGGCCCTTTCATTATTCACTAAGTGCATTCCAATGGAGTAGTGGAACTACTAAATTCCAACAGCACAGACACTTTCAAAGTCAATGGCCACCGTGTCATGCCATTCATGGAGCCTTTCAATGAAGACACGAGGGAAGTCAGTCTCCTTGAGCCACAACAATCCTAACCAAAAAGGGGGACTTAGTCTTTCTGAAGACTAACCAAAGTCCATGTTTTTTTTTGTTTCAATTTTGTTGATTTAAAAACTTTATTATTTGTTTTAATTTTAATTCTAGCTTTAATTTATTTTATTTTGATCTAACCTAGATTTTTTGGATGATCAAAATTATGAGGAACTTCAAAGGAATTGGAGAAAAGCCTTAAAGAACCAAAGAAGGAGAAAAAAGCCTAAAAAATAAAGCAATATTTCAACTTGCTAAAAGTTCGCAAGTTGTGAAATTCCAACTTGCGAAAATGGGGGCCAACTTGTAAAATCCTCAGAGCTCAAATTTGCAAGTCCATTAATCAACTTGAGAAAATTTTTGCAGCCTGCAAAAGCACCTCGAGGCACACGTGTGCCATTTCACAAGTTCATTTTCAATTTTCGCAGCCTACGAATCAACTTGTGAGTCAAGTTGAGAAATGGGGCAACTTGCAAACCAACTTGCGAATTTCAAGGAACTTGCGAAAATGCCAACCGTCGTTTAAATTCATATTTAAACCTCCGGTTTCTTCCATTTTCATTTTGCACAGCCATTCCAAGTTGTGAAAAAAACCCTATCAAGTTGTGAAGCCCCAAATTCTAGAGCATCTCCTCCAATGGAAGCCCTGAGGTCGTGTGTTTGAAAATGAAGCACCTTCGCACACCCAACACGCACCCTATGGAACACAAGCCAAGCAATTCCTCTCCATTTCAGCCATGGCCAAGACAAGAGGAGCCTATGCCGCGTCTCCATCAACTCGCAATCCAAGGCCAAGAGTTTCACTTGCGCGGGATTCCACATCTAAGGCTCCACAGGCCTCTACCATTCGACCTTCTGAGGGTGGAGTGCCATCTAGCCCTCCTCAGCGCAAGTATGAGATGAGGAGACCACCCACTACACCTGGGGCAAGCATTTCACGCCCTAAGAGATCAGTTCGTCGCCCTCCTACAAAGAAAGCCAAAGTTTCAGGCCCAGGAGGGTCATCTACACCTCCATAGCCTCAGTCGCTTGCTATAGAGTCTCAAATTCCTTCTAGGATGACTCCAAAAGCAATTATCAGGCGGCCTATGGTTACACAACCACCTATTGAGGGAAATTTGGATTACCGAGCCAGGCCATTCCACTCTGAGCTATGCTTTTATATGGAGACTTTTAGAGAGCAGCCGGAGCTTAGAGATTCATTCCGCCTACTACAGAGATACCATTTGGAGCACCCGATGACTCCTAGAGACTTCTTCTATCCTAGAGTAGCACTAGACTTCTATCAGTCTATGACTACTCATCGCGTCCAGGATCCTACTGTCATCCACTTCACTATTGATGGACGCCATTGTATCTTTGGAGCTAGACACATTGTAGAGGCACTGCATATTCCATATGAGCCAGCGAGTCCAGCAGATTTTAGAGAGTGGCCCCAGTTTTCTAAGAGGGACAATGTCCATATATTGTCCAGGGGGACCTCTACACGTTCATTCCTTCTTAGGAAGGAGCTTCCACCTAGGATGCTTCTTCTGGATAAGGTGCTACGCTCTAACATATTTCCACTTCAGCATATGGTGTAGAGGAAATGAGCTATATTGGAGGCTTTATTCCGGATATCAGGGGGTTTTTACTTTGGCCCTCATCATTTGATTATGACCTTTCTTCTCTACTTTTAAGAGAAGGTCCACAGGAAGAAGCTCGAGATAGCAGATGCCATTCCATTACTTTTTCCCAGGTTGCTCTATCAGATATTAGAGCATTTGGGCTATCCTTCTGAGCCTCAGTTTGAGCGCCACTGCATTTGCCGAGAGCTATTCACTCTCGACAAATGGAATCATTTAACGACCTATGTTGCACCTCCAAGAGCCCCATATATGCCAGCACCTCCATAGTCACCATAGGATGAGCAACCACCACAGGCACAACAGTTTGAGATACTTATAGAGATCATACCACCTACCCTTGCAGCACCTCCTATAGTGCCCATGACTGAGGCTACATCTTCTGCTCCTCCTACCACTCCTGAAGCTCCACCAGTTGTACCAGCTACATTAGCACCTCCTCCATCTGAGTCCTCTATCACCATATCCAGTTCAGAATTTAGAGGCCTATGCCATACATTGTAGACATTTAGTACCACTCAAGGTGCTCTCTTCTAGTAGATGGCAGTCATACATGCACATCAAGATCAGCTTATTGCCATGCAAACCCATCATACTACCATCATTAGTCAAATACAAAAGCATTTGGGTATTCTACCACCACCTAAGCATGATATGCCTGGCCCATCAGAGCCTACAACTCCATTTGAGGAGGCTACTCCAGCAGAGCAGACTATGCCTCATGAGGAGACTACTACAGTAGAGATCAAGACTCCGATCCAGAGCACTCAGGAGACCACATCAGAGTCATCGTCTCCACATGATCCTCTGATTACTACCCAAAAAGTGTTATTTTACACCTTTAAGTCATTATGTTTTAAGCACTTTTGTGTAGTAATTCTTCATCTTTATTCCAATTGGCATGTTAAGGACCTAGCAATGACTCCTAATCATATTTGTGGCTAGTTTTAGTGTTTTTGACGTCTTTTTAGATCATTAAGACAAGCCATCCAAAGGAGAAAAGCAAAGAAAACCAAAGAGAAGCAAAGAGAAGCAAAGAGGAAAACAGAGGACAGCAGCTGCAGTCTTCTTTGGAACTTTTGGAGCACTTCCCGTTTACATGCTATATACCATTTCAAAGCTCAGGAAGTCAAGAATCCAACGCTTCAAACCGTGTACGATTTGGAGCTGAAACGAGGAAGATATGGCCTTCGGAAGACAACTACTCCAGGTGTGCGAATGGTGTGTGAAATTCGCACACCCCCTTAGCTGCGCGAATGGTGTGCGAAACTCGCACACCCCCCTCAAGTGTGCAAAAATTCGAACACCCCATGCGTGGTGCGAATTTTCCTCTGTTTTTGCCGACTCCACTTTAGATATTTTCTTTTATATTTTTTGATGTAATTTCCTTTCTTCTCCTTGTAACAAGCCAATCACAAGCTTTGCTTTTGTAAAAACTATATAAGGGGTGGAAATCACCTCTTGGAGGTATCACGCGTGTTATGTTTTACACTTAGAAAAATATACAGAGCTCTCTCGTTTTCCTTTTTCTCTTTACTATTTTCTTTTTCTTGGAAGCCAAACAACCTTTGAGGATTTTTTCTCAGAGGATGAGAGGCTAAACTTTTGGTTTCTTGGAGTGATGGAAGCTAGGTGAAAAGTCCAGATGCAAGGTGGAAAACGCTTGTGCCTTAAATACAGGTAGTTGAAGTTCATAAATGGCTTTTAAATCCAAAGTTTTGCTTTAAATCCCTTAGAATCACTTTGAATGGCCAATACATGGTAAGCTTCAAGTCTCTGTGGATGCTTATTGCTAGATCCATATCAGTCCATTAGTTATCATGTACGAGCCATTGGAAAGTGGTTCAAGGTGAAGACCCATAGTGTCTAAAGCCATTAATGGACCTTGACTACCATTTCTATTGATTTTTATGGATTAAATCTTCATTGTTAAACCTATACCGGTTCGGGAAATAACTATAGGTTAAATCCCCAATGCGAGGAGAAAAATCCGGAATTTTCCACTTTGCATTCTAAACTTGATCCTAGCAATCCTGAGCTCCGGGAGACTTTCTTTCTGCCATTTTTAATTAGTTTATGTTAATTTCGTTTCAAACACTTTCAAAACAAATTTTATTTTCTTTTAAACTCTAAATTTTTTATAAAGGAAATCATTAAATTCAATTCCTAATCATGAGTATATCACTGGTAGAATGAAAACCCATCCCAGAGTTCGACCCTAGAGCCACTATACTATAGTAGCTTTGCTACACTAGTATGAGGTCATAGGTTTTATAAATGTTTTTGATTAAATGACCCGACTGGATTTACATACGTGAATCATCCTCCCACCACTACCTGATCATCTATCTACTTTTTGTATTTACTTATTACAATGGAACTCTTAATCCCATGTTTCTGATGCTTTATATACTGGGATTTGACGTATTACTTGTGCATATTTCATATTGTACTTTCTTAAAGTAATACATATCCATCATTTTTTAGTATACTTGGCATATTTTTATTTTATTTTCTCTACTTTTTTTTTTTTTTTTTTGAATCATGTGGTTTCTCCTATACAATTCAAACTCTATTCCACTCAGGAGGTATCACTTCCTCCCTTTATTTTCAATTGCTCTTCAAACATTGAGGACAATGTTCAACAGGGTTGGGGGGAGTTGAGGAAGGAAGTATTGTTTATAATGCTAGGTTATAAATAGTAATTTAGTTACTTTTTGTTTAAATTTAATTTATTTTTTTTAATACTTTTCATGGTTATCAAGGAAAAATTCTCAAAATGAAATGGGATAAATTGAATTTTTGCATTTTTACTTGACTTAGAGTTTGTATTTTGCTTATTAAAGTTGATGAATTGTTGAAACTTCTATTGAATTCAACCTTATTTCGTCCACTTTAAGCTTACCATACATTGTGCACACTAGGTTCCGATTCGAAGATGAAAAACTATTTCACCCCTTGACTTAGGAAATTTTAGACTTGGTACCTTTGACCTTATTTTAATAGTGTTGGGACACCTTAAAAAAGGCCAATGAGCCTTTGATGTTTTACTTGCCTTGAAATCCGAGCAAGGTCTGAGGGGTATATGGTGAAAATCTTTAAAACCTGGTGCCCTAAGCCTTCATTGGTTAGGATTCATTGACCTCAATGCTTGTTACAAGGGTGAATAGGTGGAGTTTAACATACTGTAGGTGTTTGGGTATTAAATTCCAATCTCAAATTGTCCGGGGTAAAATCTGAGGAGTTAGTGGTCGATAGATCCTTGAAGTTTGATGCCCTAAACCTTAGTTTCTTGGGAGTCATCGATGGACCCCTGTTACATGGACAATTTAGAAAATAATACCTTTAAGCTTTGTACTCCTACAAGAAAAAAAAAGTGTGAAATAAATGAGGTGCGTTCTTAGCCTATTGGAGGTTGTTAGTTTGCTAAGATTTGAAAAACAGCTAGGTTGGGGGGGAGGGGGGGGGGGGGGGGGGGATTAGTTCAGCATACTATATTCAAAAACTAATAAGTAACACTTAGATTTTTGTAGAAGAGTAAGGATTGACCCTTTGGGAGTGGAAATTCTTTTAAAGCTTAAATTTGCATAATGCCTTCTCTTTATGAATTGTGATTAGGCAAGTTATTTGATAACTCTTGTTGAAGTTTGAGTTTTATATCTTTAATGTTCCATGTGAGATTTTGATCATCATGCAACTTGAAATTTTTTGGAGTGATCAGCATGATGTTGTAAATTATAGTACTGTTTATTTTTATTTTTCTCTCATTCATTACTAAGGGACTAGCAATATGATGATTAAGGGGAGTGATTACTACTCAAAAAGTGTTATTTTATAGCTTGTAATTAACTCTTTTAAACACTTTTGAGTAGTAGTTATTACCTTTTAACTCAATTGGCATGTTAAGGACCCTTGTAATCGTTTCTAATCAAATTGTGTTAAGTTTTGGTGTTTTTGATAGCTTTTTTTTTTATCACCAAAGCAATCTAAGAATGATGGAGATCTTTGTATAGTTCATGGCAAAGCAAGTTAAAGCTCAAATTCATGAAGAAACTAAGCTTTGGAGCTTCATAACCCTTTGCCAAAGCCAAACGAGAATGCAAGGAAGAAAATCACAGAAGAAATCAATCATCTAGCAATTTCGCAAGTTGTGGAATCCAACTTGCAAAATGGGAAGAGGAAAGGAATCGTTGCAGGATAGAGAGCTGATAAGTTGCGGGACAATTTTGCAACTTGCGAAATGGACAATTTCAACTTGCGAAATTTTTGCAAGTTGCGTTTGAACTTGCGAAATCCACCTGTAATCTGAGATATTTGTGCACCGACTCCGTTTGATATTTATCTTCAGATATTTGTGTGTAAATCCCTATTTTCTCCTTGTAACCCACCAATGACAAGTTTTCTTGGTTGGGAACTTAGCAAGAAGGGTGAATAGCCTCTTTATATAATATCTATTATAATTTTCTTTTAAAATGAGGGATCTCTCGAGATTTTTTCCCGGAGACGAACTTTATATAGTTTTTTGGAAAGTAATACACAGACCTCTGCTCTGCCTTACCTTCTCATTTTGTTTTCTTTTTTATTTTTATTTCTAGAAAATCAAACTTTGAGGATGTTTTCCCAGAGGATGAGTGGCTAGGCATTTTGTTTCTTGGAGTGAAGGAAGATAGGAAAGGTTCCGAATACAAAAGTAGAAGTTTCGTTGTTTCAGTTTTTAATGAAAAGAAAGTGTGACCTGTTAATGGTTTTTATCTTTTTAGTTAACTTAAAATCCCTTAAAATTACCTGGGCCAACACTTGGTAAGGCAAGTGGACTCCGTCCATTGAGATCCACTAGTTTATCTCTTACGAGCCTTTGGGAGGTGGTTTAAAGGTAGGATTATCTAGAATAGCCAACACTTGGTAATCTTTTGGACTCCCAGGAGACATCCATTAGTTATCTCTTGCAAGCTTTTGACGGGTAATCCAAGGTTAAGGATCACCTTGAATGGCTAATACCAGGTGAGAGGTATGAACCATTGCAAGATGATTCAGTGATAGGGATTTAGTGTCTGAAACCATTAAAGGGAATCATCTATACCACACCGGTTCGGGAAATAACTATATGTTAAATCCCTAATGCGAGGAAAAGATCTAAGTGGATGGAATCTCCCTTTTTGTATAAGGAACCTGAGCCTAGTGTTCTAAAACTCCAAGAAGCACTGTTCTTTGTAAGTAATATCAGTTACTTTATTTTTGGTTTCGCTTAAAACCAACCTTTTCACAAATACTTATGTTTTCTTTTAAAGCTAACCTTGAAAAGAAAAACCACCAATTCAGTTTTTGAACTAATATCGATTGTAATTTGAAAAACCATCCCTATGGACGATCCTAGAGCCACTATGCTATGCTAGCTAATGCTATCCTAGTATATGGTGAAATAGGTTTATAAATTTTATTGATTACTCCCATTTGAGGATTGAAATCAAAGTACACCAGTTGATTGAAGACCAATCAACATGGCATACACCAGCTGGGCACTAATCAAACAACTAAGGGTTGTGGATGATATGCATGATTCTATGTCATGAGCTCAAAGCTCTAGATATTTTGAACAACTTAGGGTTGTGGATGATATGACCTATTTTGGGTTGTAAACTCAAGGAATTAGATGCTATGAGTAGCTCATGGTTGTGGAGGACATAAACGGTTTCAGGTGGTGAACTCAAACCTCTAAATGCTATAAGTAGCTTAGGGGATTGGATGATATGAAAAATTCTGCGTTATGTGCTCAAGCCTTTAGATTCTATGAATAGCTCAAGGTTGTGGATAACATGAATAACTTCAGGTCGTGAGCAAAGGGCTCTAGATGCTCTGAAGAGCTTAGGTTTGTGGTTGACATGAACGACTATTGGTTGTGAACTCAAGGCTCTACATGTTATGAATAGCTCAGGCCATTGGATTACATGAGCTACTCCGAGTCATTAGCTCATGGGTTTAAATGTTATGAACAACTCAGGGTTATGGATGATATGAACGACTCAGGATCCTATGAGTTCAGACCTCTAGATCATACGAACACCTCAAGGCTATGAATCATATAAATGATTCTTAGTCCTAAGCCCAAAGCTCGAAATGTTATGAACAACTCATGGTAATAGCTAACATGAACAACTTAATATCTTGAGCTCAAGGCTTTAGATGCTATGACTAACTCAAGGTTGTGGTTAACATTAACGACCATGGGTCATGGGTTTAGGACTCTGGAAGTTATGAACAACTGAGCGTTGTAGATGATATGAATGACTTCGGGTCATGAGCACATGGCTCTAAATACTATGAATAGCTTAGGTTTGTGGTTCACATGAACATCTTTGGGTCGTGAGCTCAAGACTATAGATACTATAACAACTTAGGCTTGTCGATGACATGAACTTTGCTAGGTCATAAGCTTCTAGATACTATGTACAACTCACAGTGGTGAATGATATGTACGATTCTAGGTTATGAGTTTAAGGATATAGATGATACGAACAACTCAGGGTTGTGGATGATATGAAAAATTTTGGGTCATGAACTCAAGGCTCAAGATGTTGTGAATAGTTTTGGGTTGTGGATGAAATAATGACTACGGGTCATGAGCTAAGCGATCGAGATGGTATGAATAACTGAGGGTTATGGAAAACATGAACGACTCCGGGTCCTGAGCTTAGGGCTATAGATCCTATGAAGAGCTCAAGCTTGTAGATGGCATGAATGACATCGAGTCATAAGCTAAGGGCTCGAGATCTTATCAACAACTCAAGGTTGTGGTTGACATGAACGACAATAGGTCGTGACTTGAGGGCTCTAGATGCTATGAGCAGCGTAGGGCTACAGATGACATGAATAGCTTTTAGTCGCGAGCCCAAGGCTCTAGATACTATGAACAACTTAAGGTTGTGGATGATATGAGCTACTTTCTATCATGAGCTTAGGCCTCTAGATTCTACCATCAACTTAGGGTTGTCGATGATATGAATGACTCGAGATCCAGTGAGCTTAGACCTCTAGATGCTATGACCAACTCAGGGTTATGGATGATATCAATGATTCTTGGTCATGAGCCCATGGTCGTAAATGCTATGAATATCTCAAAGACATGAGTGACTTTAGGTTGTGAGCTTAAAACTTTAGATGCTATGTATAGCTCAGGGTTATGGTTGACATGAATGACTCCAGCTTATGAGCTCAGGGCTCTAAATGTTATGAAAAACTCAGGGTTTTGGATGACATGAATGACTCTGGGTTGTCCGCTCAAAGCTCTAGATGCTTTGAACAACACAGGTTGTGGATGATAAGAACAACTCAAGATGTCGTGAGCTCAGGCCTCTAGATTCTATGAACAACTAAAGGTTGAGGATGATATGAACGATTCTAGGTCATGAACTCAAGGCTTTAGATTCTATGAATAGTTAAGGGTTGTGGATGAAATGAACAACTTTAGGTCATGAGCTCAAGGCTCGAGATGGTATGAAGAGCTTAGGGTTATGGATAACATGAACAACTTTGGGTCATGTGCTCAAGGCAATAAATCCTATGAATAAATTAAGGTTAGGGATGACATGAATGACATTGGATCATGAGCTACAACTCAGGGCTATAGTTGACATGAATGACTACGGGTCATCAGCTGAGGACTCTGGATGTTATAAACAACGTAAGGATATTGATGACATGAATCCTAAGTCATCAGCTCAGGGCTCTAAATGATATGAATAGCTCAGAGTTATGGATGACATAAGCTACTCCTTATTGTGAGCTCAGGGCTTTGGATGCTATGATCAGTTGAAGATTGTGGATGATAAGAATGACTCGGGATCCCGTGAGCTCAGGCCTCTAGATGCTATGACTAGCTCAGGGTTGTGAATGATATGAATGATTCTTGGTCTTGAGACCATGGCCTTGAAGGTTATGAATAGCTCAAGGATGTGAATGACACGAGCAACTATAGGTCATGAGCTTAAAGCTTTAGATGCTGTGAATAACTTAAGGGTGTGGCTGACATGAACAACTCCGAGTTGTGAGCTTAAGGTTCTAAAAGTTATGAACAACTTAGAGTTGTGGATGACATGAACGAGTCTAAACCATCAACTCCACTCCAGACTATGGATGCTTTGAACCAATCAGGGTTATGGATAATAAGAATGACTTGAGATCCCATTAGCTCAGTCCTCTAGATGCTTTGACAACTTAGGGTTGAGGATGATATCAACGATTCTTAGTCATGAGCCTATAGATTTCAATTCTATGAATAACTCAGTGTTGTGGTAGACATGATCCAGTCTGGGTTGTGAGCGTGGTGCTGTAGATGCTATGAACAACTTAGGGTTGTGGTTGACATGAACGACTCTAGGTCTTCAGCTCAGAGCTCTCGATGCTATGAACAACTCAAGGTTATGGCTTACATGAACGATTCCGAGTTGTGAGCTCAAGCCTTTAGATGTTATGAATATCTCAGGGATGAGGATGATATGAACTATTCTTAGTCATGAGCCTCTAGCTAAAAATGCTATGAACAGTTCAAGGCAATGGTTGACATGAGTAAATATAGGTCATGAGCTCAGGGCTCTAAATGTTATGAACAACTCAAAACTATGGTTGACATGAACGACTCTAGGTCATGAGCAGAGAGGCCTTTAGATGCTATGAACAACTTTGGGCTGAGGATGATATGAGTGATTGTAAGTCATGAGACTATGGCTCTAAGTGGTATGAAAATCTTAGGGTTGTAGTTGACATGAACGACTCTAGGTTATGAGCTTAGGACTCTAGATCTTCTGAATAGCTCAGGACATGGCTGAAATGAACGACTCTAGGTCCTGAACTTAAGCCTTTAGATGTTATGATCAACTTTGGGTTGAGGTTGATATAATGATTCTAGGATGTGAGCCTATAGTCTAAATGCTATGAATAGCTAAGGGTTGTAGATGACATGAACAATATTGGGTCATGAGCTTAAGACTATAAATACTATGAACATCTCATGGCTATGGTTGACAAGAATGAATCTGTGTTGTGAGCTTAGGGCTCTAAATGTTATGAACAACTTAAGGTTATAGATGACATGAACGACTCTAGGTCGTGAGCTCAAGGCTCTAAATGCTATGAACAACTCAAGGTTATGGATGACAAGAGCTACATCAAGTCATGAGCTCAACGATGTGGATGCTATGAATGGCCTAAGGTTGTGGATGATATGAACGACTTGAGATCCCGTGAGCTTAGTAACCTAGATCTTATGAACAGCTCAGGGTTGTGGATGTTATGAACTATTCTTGGTTGTGAGTCCATGGCCCTAAATGCTATGAACAACTCATGTTTATGGTTGATATGAAATACTCTGGGTCATGATTGCGGACCTCTAGATGTTATGAACAACTCAATGTTATGGTTGATATGAATGACTCCAGGTCATAAGCTCTAGGTTCTCGATGCTATGAATAGATCAATGTTGTAGATGATATGAACGACTTGGGATCATATGAGCTAAGGCCTCTAGATGATATGAACAATTCTACATCATGAGCTCAAGGATGTGGATGACCTAAACAAATCTGGGTCATGAGATTAGGGTTGTGGATACTATGAATAGGTTAGGGTTGTGTTTGACATGAACGACTCCATATAGTGAGCTTAAGGCTCTAAAAGTTGTGAACAATTGAGGGTTTTTTTATGATATGAATGACTCAGGAACTTATGTGTTCAAGGCTCTAGATGCTATCAACAACTCAAGGTTATGGCTGACATAAACGACTCTAGATTGTGAGCACTAAGCTCTAAATGTTGTGAACAACTCGGGGTTATGGATGATATGAACGACTTAGGCTCATGAGCTTAGGGCTTTAGATACTATGATAAACTCAGGGTTGTGGTTGACATGAACAACTCCAGGATGTGAACTGAGGGATCTAGATGCTATGAATAACTCAGGGCTATGGATGATAAGAATGACTTCGGGTGGTGAGCTTAGGGTTTTAGATGTTATGAATAGCTTAGCGCTCTACATCAAATGAACAACTTTGGGTCATGTGCTGAGGGATCTAGTTGCTTTGAACAATTCTGAGTTGTAGAGGACATGAACGACTCCGGGTCAAGAGCTCAATATTCTAGATACTATGAAAAGCTCAGGATTGTGGATGATATGAATGACTCTAGGTCATGAGGTCAAGGCTCTAGATGTTGTGAGCAGCTTAGGACTATGGTTGACATGAACGACTTTGGGTCATAAGCTATAAGCTTTGGATGCTATGAAATGATTAGGGTTGTTGATGACATGAACAACTCTAGGTCGTGAGCTTAGTGCCTTCGATGCTATAAGTAACTTAGGGTTATGGTTCAAATGAAGAACTTTAGGTCTTGAGCTCAGTGCTCTAGATGTTATGAACAACTTAGAACTATGGTTGAGATGAACAACTATGCATCATGAGCTCAGGGCTCTAGATGCAATAAATAGCTCAGGGTTGTGGATAACATGAGTTACTCTACATCGATAGCTTAGGGCTCTGGATGCTATGAACAACTTAAGGGTGTGGATGATATGAATGATTCTTGGTCTTGGGCCCATAACTCTAAATGATATGAATAGCTTAAGGCTCTGGATCCTACATACAACTTAAGGCTTTGGATCTTACGTATAACTCAAGGCTCTAGTTGCTATAAATAGATCAGGAATGTTGTTTACATGAATAACTCTAGTTCATGAGCTCAAGATTCTAGATGCTATGAATAGCTCAAGGTTGTCGATGAAATCAACAACTTCAAGTAGTGAGTTTAGGTCTCTAGATGCTTTGAACAACTCGGGGCTTTAGATTACATGAATGACTCCGGGTCATAAGCTTAACGTGCTAGATTCTATGAACAAAAAAAAAGGTTGTGGATGACATGAATGACTCTGGGTTATGAGCTCAAGGTTCTAGATGATATGAACAACTCGAGGTTGTTGTTGACATGACAAACTCCAGGTCATGAGCTCAGGGCTCTAAATGCTATGAAATGTTAAGGGTTGTCGATGGCATGAATGAATCTAGGTCGTGAGCTCAAGGCTCTAGATTCTATGTACAACTTAGAGATTTCATTTACATAAAAGACTCCCAATTGTGAGCCTAGGGCTCTAGAACCTAAGAATAGCTCAGGGCTATTGATGACATGAATGACTCTAGGTCATGACCTTTGGGCTCCAAATGTTGTGAAAAACTAAGGGTTATAGATGACATGAATGACTCTAGGTCATGAACTAAGGGCCCTATATGCTATGAATAGCTTAGGGTTATGGTTGACATGAATAACTATGTGTCATGAGCTGAGGGCTCTAGATGTTATGGACAACTCAGGGTTGTGGATGAGATGAATGACTCCGAGTCGTGAGCTTAGGGCTTTAGATTCTATAAACATCTCCAGGTTGTGGTTGAAATGAATGACTATGGTTTGTGAGCTGAGAGATCTAGATGCTACGAATAGTCTAGGGGTGTGGTTGAAAGGAATGATTCTAGGTTGTGAGCTTAGGGCTCTCGATCCTATGAACAAATCAGGGTTGTGAATGACATGAGCTATTCTCGATTGTTAGCTCAATGCTCTAAATGTTGTAAATAGGTTAAGGTTATGTATGATCTAAATGACTCGGGATGTCAGGTGCTTAGGTCTCTAGAAGCTATGAACAAGTCAGGGGTGTAGTTGGTACGAACAATTCTTAGTCATGATCCCATGTCTCTGAATTTGATGAACAACTTGGGGTTGTAGATGACGTTGACAACTCTAGGTTATGAGCTTAAGGCTTTAGATTATGAGTAGCTCAAGGTTATGGTTGACATGAACGACTTCGGATTGTGAGTTTACTACTATAGATGCTATGAACAACTCAGTGTTATAGTTGACATGAATGTCTTCAAGTCGTGAGCTTAAGGCTTTATATGTTATGAAAATGTTAGGGCTATAGATGACATGAATGTCTCCGAGTAGTGAGATTAGGGGTGTGGTTTACATGATCGACTTGAGGTCGTGATATTAGGGCTCTAGATGCTATTAAAAGCTTAAGGTTGTGGATGACATGAACGACCCAAGTCGTGAGCTCAAGGTTCTAGAATTTATGAACTACTCAAGGTTATGGTTGACATGAACGACTCTAGGTCGTGGGCTCAAAGCCCTAGATGCTACGAACAACTTAAGCTTATGGATAATATGAGCTATTCTAGGTCATAAGCTCTAAGTAATGGATGTTATCAATAACTCAGTGTTGTGGATGAATGAACAACTCCAAATCCTGTGAACTCATGGCTTTAGATGTTATCCACACGTAAGGGTTGTGGATGACATGAATGACTTCATGTCATGAGCTTGAGCCTCTGGATACGTTGAACAGCTTAAGGTTGTGGATGACATGAGGTACCTCGGGTCATAAGCTCAAGGCTCCAGATCTTATGTATAGCTTAGGGTTGTGGTTGACATAAACGACTTTCGGTCATGAGCTCATGACTCTAAAACCTAAGAACAACTCAAGGCTATGTATGGCATTAACAAATCTGAGTCATGACAATAGGGCTCTAAATCCTATGAAAAAACTCAGGGTAATGGATGACATGAATGACTCTAGGTCGTCAATTGAGGGCTCTAGATCTTATGAACAACTTAGGGTTGTGGTTGACATGAACAATTCTAAATCGTGAGCTAAGGACACTAGATGTTATGAACAACTATGGTTGTGGATGAGATGAACGACTCTTGGTCGTGGGCTTAAGGCTCTAGATGCTATGAACATCTCTAGGTTATGGTTGACCTGAATGACTATGGGTCATTGATTACTACCCAAAGAGTGCTATTTTATACCTTTAATTCAATGTCTTTTAAGCACTTTTGTGTAGTAATTCTCCATCTTTATTCCAATTGGCATGTTAAAGACCTAGCAATGACTTCTAATCATATTTGTGGCTAGTTTTAGTGTTTTGACAGCCTTTTGGATCATTAAGACAAGCCAAGTAAAGGAGAGAAGCAAAGAGAAGCAAAGAGGAAAAGAAAGCAAAGTGAAGAGAAGCAAAGAGGACAGCAGCTGCAGTCTTCTTTTGCACTTTTGGAGCACTTTCCGAAGTCCATTTTCTACATACTATATACCATTTCAAAGCTCAAGAAGTCAAGAATCCAACGCTTCAAACCGTGTATGATTTGGAGCTGAAATGAGGAAGATATGGCCTTCGGAAACCAACTGCTCCAGGCTTGTGCGAAAATTTCGCACGACACCTTCAAAATTCGCACAGCCCATGCGTGGTGCGAATTTTGCTCTGTTTTTTCCGACTCCACTTTAGATATTTTCTTATGTATTTTTTGATGTAATTTCCTTTCTTATCCTTGTAACTAACCAATCACAAGCTTTTGCTTTTGTAAAGACTATATAAGGGGTGGAAATCACCTCTTGAAAAATATGATACATGTTACGTTTGACACTTAGAAAATATACAAAGCTCTCTTGTTTCTCTTTTCTCTTTACTATTTTCTTTTTCTTGGAAGCCAAACAACCTCTGAGGATGTTTTTCCGGAGGATGAGAGGCTAAACTTTTGGTTTCCTGGAGTAAAGGAAGCTAGGTGAAAAGTCCAGAGGCAAAGGTGGAAAGCTTCCGTGCATTAAATTCAAGTAGTTGGAGTTCATAAATGGCTTCTAAATCCAAGTGTTGCTTTAAATCCCTTAGAATCACTTTGAATGGCCAATACATGGTAAGCTTCAGGTCTCTGTGGATGCTTATTGCTAGATCCATATCAGTCCATTAGTTATCATGTACGAGCCATTGGAAAGTGATTCAAGGTGAAGACCCATAGTGTCTAAAGCCATTAATGGACCTTGACTACCATTTCTATTGACTTTTTATGGATTAAATCTTCATTGTCAAACCTATACCGGTTCGGGAAATAACTATAGGTTAAATCCCCAATGCGAGGAGAAAAATCCGGAATTTTCCACTTTGCATTCTGAACTTGATCATAGCAACCCTTAGCTCCGGGAGACTGTCTTTCTTCCATTTTCACTTAGTTTATGTTAGTTTAGTTTCAAACACTTTCAAAACAAATTTTATTTTCTTTTAAACTTTAAGTTTTTGATAAAGGAAATCATTAAATTCAATTTCTAATCTTGAGTATATCACTGGTAGAATGAAAACCCATCCCAGAGTTCGACCCTAGAGCCACTATACTATAGTAGCTTTGCTACGCTAGTATGAGGTCATAGGTTTTATAAATGTTTTTGATTAAATGACCCAACTAGAGTTTCAAGCGAATCAGCTGTGGATGAAATTAAAGACTCTAAGTCATGAGGTTAGGGCTCTAGATGCTATTGAAAGCTTTGAGTTGTGGATGAGATGAACGACTTAGTGTCACAGGCTTAGAGCTTTAGATGTTATGAATAGCTTAGAGCTATGGTTGATATGAATGACTCTGAGTCATGAGCTCAAGGCTCTCGATGCTATGAATAGCCCAAGGTTATGGAAGATATGTGCTACTCTGAACTGTGAGTTCAAAGCTATGATTTTATCGACAACTCAACATTATGGATGATATGAACAACTGGAGATCCCTTGAGCTCAAGCCTCAAGATGTTATGCATAGGCCAAGGTTGTGGATTAGATGAATGATTCTACAACATGTGGTAAGGGCTATGGATGACATGAACGACTTTGGGTCATGGACTCAAGGTTCTAGATGTTATGAACAACACAGGATTATGGTTGACATGAACGACTCTAGATCATGAGCTCAAGGCTCTAGATGCAATAAAAAACTCCAAGTTATGAAGGACATAAATGACTCCGGGTCGTGAGCTCAAGGCTCTAGATTCCATGAACAGATTAAGGCTATGATTAACATGAATGATTCTAGGTCATAAGGTTAAGGCTCTAGATACTATGCACAACTTTGGGTTGTGGTTGAAAAAAATGAATCTAGGTTGTGAGCTTAAGGCTCTAGATGATATGAACAACTCAGAGTTATGGATGATATGAATGACTAGGGATCCTGTGAGCTCAGGCCTCTTTATGCTATGAACAACTCAAGATTGAGGATGATACGAACGATTCATGGTCATGAGCCTATGAGCCTAAATGTTATTGATTACTACCAAAAAGTGCTATTTTGTAGATCTAATTATAATGGTTTTAAGCACCTTTAAGTAGTAATCATATTCATTTAACCCAATTAATTCATTAAGGTTCTTAGTAATTGGTTTTAACCATTTTGTGGCAAGTTTACATGTTTTTATTAGCTTATGAACCAATTCAAGCATGCCAATTGATGGAGGAGCTATTTGGGCGAGTTAAGCAAGGATTTTGGACAATTACAGGCTTGAATTTCAAGTGGAAACACGAGCACAAGCAATGGAGAAGAGGAAAACAGAGTGAAGAAAACAGCTGCAGTCTTCTTTCGCACTTTTGAAGCACTTCCCGAAGTCTATTTTTGCATACTATATACCATTTGAAAGCTTAGGAAGTCAAGAATCCAACGCTTCAAACCGTGTATGATTTGGAGCTGAAATGAGGAAGATATGGCATTTGGAAGACAACTGCAGCATGTCAAATGACCAATTTCGCAAGGAGATTTTCTTCATGGTGCGAAATTTTGCCATTTCGCACCATGAAGACCCACCTTGCGAAAATTTCGCAAGTGGATTTAGGCACCTTGCGAAATTCCTATGAATCCCCTGTTTTGAGACGTTGTTGATGTTATTCCACTGCCGGTTCTCCAAGATATTTTGCTTGATTTTTAGCTTTGTAAATACTTATTTTACCCTTGTAATCAACCAATGAAAAGGTTGCTTTTGTAATAGCTATTGTAATTTAGCTTTTTATTGTCTTTAAATAGAGGTGAAGAGCCTCAGACATAATAAAATCTTGTAACCTGTAACTTTATAAGTTATAAGAGCACTTTTGTTCATAAGCTTCTTTTCTCTTTTCTTTCTCATTTTCTTAGTAGCCAAACATCCTTGAAGGATGAAATCCCCAAGGATGAGAGGCTAAAACCTTTTAGTTTCTTGAAGTAATGGATTCCATGTGAAGCTCCCGTGTCAAGATGGAGATTTCCAAGCCATAAATGTAAGTAGCTGAGCGTCATAAATGTTTTCATTCAAAGTGAAGCTTTTAATCCCTCTGACTTGGTTTGAATGGCCAATACTTGATAACCTTTTGGTCTCAGTGGATTCTTATTGTTAGATCCACTGACGTTCATTAGTTATCTCCTACGAGCCATTGTATTGCAAGTCGAGGAGATGACCTATATCAATAAAAGAGCATTTATGAGGTTCAGCTACCCTTTTTGTAAGTTTTCAAGGACTAAAACTCAGTTGTTAAACTCATACCGGTTCGGGAAGTAAGCATCACCTTAGTTGCTTCCCCAACTCGAGGTGAAAAGTCCCAAAATCTCCATTTTTACACTGTGAGTTAAGCATAGCTATCCAAAGCTTTGAGAAACTTCTTTTTCCATCTTTTAACCTATTTTCATGTTAGTTTAGTTTACAACACCTTCATCTTTTTATATTTTCATCTTAACCTAATTTTTATTAAGAAAAGTTCACTCCATCCTCCGAACTTCACCAGTTAAAGTAAAAACCCTTCCCAGTGTTCGATCCTAGAGCCACTATGCTACAGTAGCTTTGCTACTTTAGTGTAAGGACCTTAGGTATAAATTTTGTTGATACCCTTACATGCCAAGCTACCAAGAGTCGGGTTGTCAAATGGCGCCATTGCCGGGGAAGGTGTTACTTCACTATGAATACATCAGCCGGAGGTAACTTGTGAGACTTCTCGTGAGTGAGGTGAATTCTATCTCATTTTCCTTTTACTAACTTTTTATTTTATTTTATTTTTCTTTGTTCATGTGTTAGTATATCTTTTATTTAGTTTTTAGTTAATCTTAATAATTTTTTTCCTTAGAATTTTATTTTCTTTTATTTTCTTTTGTTTTCTCTGTTTTTAATTAACAAATTGCTAGTTGTGCATGCCATATTGAATATGAGATAGCAGAGGAAGCCATGAACTTCAGTTATGTGGCTGAATTTTCAAGAGAATGGGGTGAACCAAATGCTAGAGATATGGGAAGAATGACATCTCAACCTAAAGCTAAGGGTGAGATATATATTTTGAGTGACGACATGGACATGAAGGCAAAGATTACAGCTATGGAAAGGAGATTGGAAGAGCTAGAAATGAACCAGATGCAAGAAGTGCAAGCCATCTCTTAGACACCATTGCAAGTTATACTTTGTGCCATTTGTCAGTCTTTTGAGCACTTGGTGGAGGAGTGTCCTATCATTCCAGTGGCGAGAGACATGTTTGGTGATTGCAACACCTATAATTCAAGCTGGAGAAACCATCCAAATTTTTCTTGGAAACCAAGGCCACCTCCATACCAACCCCAAGCCCAAACCCAAGCACCTCAACAAACCTCTTCAGTGGAGCAAGCCATTGTGAACCTAAGTAAAGTCATGAGTGACTTTGTGGGTGAACAAAAGGAAATCAACTCCCAATTGCACCAAAAGATTGAGAATGTTGAGAGTTCTCAAATTAAGAGGATGGATGAAGTGCAAAATGATCTATCTCAGAAGATAGATAATCTCCAAGATTCAATCTCGAGGTTTGCCAACCTCAACACAATGCAAGAGAAAGAAAACTCTCCTTCTCAACCTCATCAAAATCAAAAGGGTATCCATGAAATGGAGGCTAAGGAGGGAGATAAAGAGGTTGATCTACCCACATGCAAGCTAGAGCACAAGGAAGAAAGTGAAACAGAGAAAGCAAAGAGGGAGGAAATCAAAGGAAAGAAAAATGGGAAAAGTACAGAGGAAGATGGCTATGATGTTAATGTACAAGGAGCACCACAAAGGACAGTCATCAAGGAAGAAATGATGAAGAATCACATCCCTCCACCTTTCCCCCAAGCTTTGTATGGCAAGATCATACAAAGCAAGTCTCAAGTGAGGGATGCCAATTTTGTTTGGGATCCAGGGGGGATTCAGCATGAAGTGGGTGTGTGAATGAGGATGAGCTAAATAGTTCATCTTCTTTTTGGGGTACATGCTATCAGCTTCATTTAAATTCTATGCTTTCTTTAAATTTATGCATGTTTTAGTTTGAATTTTTAGCTTTAATTTAGTTTTAATATGTTTTTAAGATGAGTTTTGAAGTGTTCATGCAGGTACGATGCTTGTAAAAATCGAAATGGAGGTGAAACAGAGGAAACAGGGGAGCCAAAATGCATAAGCAAAGCTCTCAGTGGAATTTCGCACCATGACACACTTAGTGCGAATTTTTTGCACAGTGATAGTGCATGGTGCGAAAAGGAATTTCTATACATTTTGGAAAGCCAAGCCTCCCGGGATGCTATCTTCGCACCTAAATTACCAGTGCGAAAACTTTCGCACCTTGTTTATCTTGGTGCGAAATGATTTTCAAGCTAATTTCTAAAAACAAAGCTCTCGGGAAGGCCTTTTTCTTGAATTCCATGTTTTTCCAAGTTTAAAAATTCATGAATGCATTTCCAAACCTTTTGTTTTCAAATCCAAACCCAATTTTTTCCAAAAACAAACACCATTCTAAGCCAAAAATACTATTCACCTTATTCCACAACCTCCATAGCCACACACCACCATTCTTAATTCTCCACCCTTCACCAATTTTCTAGTTTTCTCCCATTAGAAACCTTCCTTTCATCCATTCTAAGCCTTAGGAACCCAATTTTAGAAATCCCATCCATCCAAAACTTTTTAAAAATCGAATTTCAAAACCATTCCATGCATGGCCGTCCATTTTGATTTTGATTTTCCATCATTTAATTTGGTTTTTCATCATTTAAAAACTACCCAAACACCTTAGGAATCTTGTTTAGAGCCTAACCATACCTTTTAAAAAACCATTTTTGAATTTTTTCCCAAAACTTGGAAAACGCACAGTCGGGCTTCAAAGGAGGTGAACAGTGACTATGCCAATTTTGGCACTCACTGTTCACTCCTCCTTTGTTTTCCCCTGTTTGAGCCAAAAATCTCCAATTTTAACACCCTGCAAGCTACATTCAAATGTCATTGCAACTTATATGAGTATACCATCATGGCATGGACCCTTTGAGCCTTGTCCTCAACTGCTCAAAGTGGGGCCCACTCATCATTTTTGTAAATATTTAGTATAAATTCCTCTCTCATTCAATTTTTGAATTTTGAAATAGGTGGTTCAACCTTCCCAACTCCAAGTCCACATCACATGAGGTACCACTTCCTTCCTCCTTATTTTCGATTCAAACATTAAGGACAATGTTCATCTCGGTTGGGGGGGGAGATGAGGAAGTAAGTATTAGTTTAAATTTTTATCATACTTAGTTAAATTAGCTTCTTTTTGTTTAAATTTTTAAAATTTTTGCTTTAAACTCCATGGATATTAAGGATTAACTCTCAAAATTAAATGAGAGAAGTCGAGTTTCAACTTGATTACATGAGTCTTAGAGTTTGTATTATGCTCTTCTAAAAGTTGATGAATGGTTGAAACTCCCATTGCATGCAAACTTATCTCTTCCACCTTAAGCTATTCGCGCACACATACATTAGATTCCGATTATAAGATGTGAAACTATCTCACCCTCTAAGCTTGAGAAATCATAATTTGACACCTTTAACTTCTCTTTAATAGTGTTGGGACACCTCATAAAGACCAATGAGTCTTTGAAAAAATAGAAAAAAAAAGAAAAAAAAAAGAAAAAAAAATAGAATAAACTTCTTTGCTTGCCTTGAAACCTGAGCATGGTCCGAAGGGGTGGCAAAAGCCTTTAAAGCCTGGTGCCCTAAGCCTTTATTGGTTGGGAGTCATCGATCCTCTACTTGTTACATGGGTGAATTGGTTAAGTTTAGTAAGTGAAAAGAATTGTGAATAAGAGGTGCGTTCCTAGCCTATCAAGAGATGGTTAATTTTGCTAAGCTTAAAGAAAGACTTAGGTTGGGGGGAGATGATAGTTATCCATACTATACTCGGAAGCTAATCACATTAACACTTAGCTTTTAGTGGAAGAATTTGATTTGGATCTTTTGAGAGTGGAAATTCTTTTGATGCTTAAACTTGCATAATATCCATTCTTTGTACTCTATGATCAAGTGAATGCTTTGACAACTCTTATTATAGGTTGAGTTTCACATCTTTATTGATCCATGGATGTCCATCATGCCACTCATGACATTTTTTGAAGTGATTTGCATGATCCCTTTTATGTATATTATTATAGTTTACTTAGTTTTTATCTCCTCCATTGCTAAGGGACTAGCAATGAGTCAGTTGGGGGGTGTGATTACTACCAAAAAGTGCTATTTTGTAGATCTAATTATAATGGTTTTAAGCACCTTTAAGTAGTAATCATATTCATTTAACCCAATTAATTCATTAAGGTCCTTAGTAATTGGTTTTAACCATTTTGTGGCAAGTTTGCATGTTTTTATTAGCTTATGAACCAATTCAAGCATGCCAATTGATGGAGGAGCTATTTGGTCGAGTTAAGCAAGGATTTTGGACAATTACAGGCTTGAATTTCAAGTGGAAACACGAGCACAAGCAATGGAGAAGAGGAAAACAGAGTGAAGAAAATAGCTGCAGTCTTCTTTCGCACTTTTTAAGCACTTCCCGAAGTCTATTTTTTGCATTCTATATACCATTTGAAATCTTAGGAAGTCAAGAATCCAACGCTTCAAACCGTGTATGATTTGGAGCTGAAATGAGGAAGATATGGCATTTGGAAGACAACTGCAGCATGTCAAATGACCAATTTCGCAAGGAGATTTTCTTCATGGTGCGAAATTTTGCCATTTCGCACCATGAAGACCCACCTTGCGAAAATTTCGCAAGTGGATTTAGGCACCTTGCGAAATTCCTATGAATCCCCTGTTTTGAGACGTTGTTGATGTTATTCCACTGCCGGTTCTCCAAGATATTTTGCTTGATTTTTAGCTTTGTAAATACTTATTTTACCCTTGTAATCAACCAATGAAAAGGTTTCTTTTGTAATAGTTATTGTAATTTAGCTTTTTATTTTCTTTAAATAGAGGTGAAGAGCCTCAGACATAATAAAATCTTGTAACCTGTAACTTTATAAGTTATAAGAGCACTTTTGTTCATAAGCTTCTTTTCTCTTTTTTTTCTCATTTTCTTAGTAGCCAAACATCCTTGGAGGATGAAATCCCCAAGGATGAGAGGCTAAAACCTTTTAGTTTCTTGAAGTAATGGATTCCATGTGAAGCTCCCGTGTTAGGATGGAGATTTCCAAGCCATAAATGTAAGTAGTTGAGCGTCATAAATGTTTTCATTCAAAGTAAAGCTTTTAATCCCTCTGACTTGCTTTGAATGGCTAATACTTTATAACATTTTGGTCTCAGTGGATTCTTATTGTTAGATCCACTGACGTTCATTAGTTATCTCCTACGAGCCATTATATTGCAAGTCGAGGAGATGACCTATATCAATAAAAGAGCATTTATGAGGTTCAGCTACCCTTTTTGTAAGTTTTCAAGGACTAAAACTCAGTTGTTAAACTCATACCGATTCGGGAAGTAAGCATCACCTTAGTTGCTTCCCCAACTCGAGGTGAAAAGTCCCAAAATCTCCTTTTTTACACTGTGAGTTAAGCCTAGCTATCCAAAGCTTTGAGAAACTTCTTTTTCCATCTTTTAACCTATTTTCATGTTAGTTTAGTTTACAACACCTTCATCTTTTTATTTTTTCATCTTAACCTAATTTTTATTAAGAAAAGTTCACTCCATCCTCCGAACTTCACCAGTTAAAGTAAAAACCCTTCCCAGTGTTCAATCCTAGAGCCACTATGCTACAGTAGCTTTGCTACTTTAGTGTAAGGACCTTAGGTATAAATTTTGTTGATACCCTTACATGCCAAGCTACCAAGAGTTGGGTTGTCAGTTATGAACAACTTAGGGCTGTGGATGACATGAATAACCCTAACTCATTAGACTAGGCCACTATATGGTATGCATAGCTTAGGGTTGTCATTGACATGAACGATTCTGAGTCGTGATCTTAGGACTCTAGATGCTTTCAAAAGCTACCGTGTGTAGAGGACATGAAAGACTCTTGGTTGTGAGCTCAAGGCTCTAGATGGTATGAACAACTCAAGGTTGTGGTGGACATGAAGAACTCTGGGTCGTGAGCTTAGGGCTCTAGATACTATGAAAAGATCATGATGATTGTTGACATAAACAAATTTGGGTCGTAAGCTCAGGGCTCTAGATTATATGAACAACTGAGAGTTGTGGATGATATTAATGACTCAAGATCTTATGAGCTTAGGAATCTAGATGCTATGAATAGCTAAGGGATAAGATTGATATGAATGATTCTTGGTCGTCATCCTATGAGTCTAAATGCTATCAATAGCTTAGGGCTCTAGATGCCATGGAAAGCTCAGAGGTGTGGATGTCGTGAATGATTCTAGGTTGTGAGCTCAGGGCTCTAAGTGCTATGAACAACTCATGGTTATGGTTGACATCATTGACTTTGGATCGTGATCATATGCGTCTAGATACTATGAAAAGCTCCAAGTTGTAGTGGACATAAATGACTCTTAGTAGTGAGCTCAGGGATCTAGATGCTATGAACAACTCAGGCAAGTGGTTCATATGATTGTCTTTGGGTCCTGAGTTTAGGGCTTTAGGTGCTATTAACAACTCAGGGTTAAGGTTTACTTGAACGACTCCAAGTCATGAGCTCAGACCTTTGAATGCTATGAACAACTCAGAGTTGTGGATGATATAAACAACTTGAGATCCTACAAGCTAAGGCCTCTAAATGCTATGAACAACTTAGGGTTAAGGATGATACAAACAATTCTCGGTTGTGAGCTTATGAGTTTAAATGTTATAAACAACTCAAGGTTGTGGATGACATAAACAACTCTGAGTCTTGAGCATCGAGCTCTAAATGCTATGAACAACTCAGGGTAATGGTTAACATGAACAACTCCGAGTTGTGAGGTCAGGACTCTAAATGCAATGAATAACTCAAGGTTGTGGATGACATGAATGATTCCGAGTCATGATTTTAGGGCTCTAGATGCTATGAACAACTCAAGGTTATGGTTTAAATGAACGACTCCTAGTTGTGAGCTTAGGGCTCTAAATGGTATGAACAGCTTAGGGTTATCAACGACATGAACAATTTTGGGTCATGAGCTTAAGGCTTTAGATACTATAAGCAACTTAGAGCTATGGTTGACATGAATAACTTTGAGTTATGTGATCAAGACTCTAGGTGCAATGAATAACTTAAGGTTGTGGATGACATGAATGATTCCTGGCTATGAATGACTCAGGGTTGTGGTTTACATGAATGACTCCAGGTCGTGAGCTTAGGGCTCTAGATACTATGAAAAGATCATGATGATTGTTGACATAAACAAATTTGGGTCGTAAGCTCAGGGCTCTAGATTATATGAACAACTGAGAGTTGTGGATGATATTAATGACTCAAGATCTTATGAGCTTAGGAATCTAGATGCTATGAATAGCTAAGGGATAAGATTGATATGAATGATTCTTGGTCGTCATCCTATGAGTCTAAATGCTATCAATAGCTTAGGGCTCTAGATGCCATGGAAAGCTCAGAGGTGTGGATGTCGTGAATGATTCTAGGTTGTGAGCTCAGGGCTCTAAGTGCTATGAACAACTCATGGTTATGGTTGACATCATTGACTTTGGATCGTGATCATATGCGTCTAGATACTATGAAAAGCTCCAAGTTGTAGTGGACATAAATGACTCTTAGTAGTGAGCTCAGGGATCTAGATGCTATGAACAACTCAGGCAAGTGGTTCATATGATTGTCTTTGGGTCCTGAGTTTAGGGCTTTAGGTGCTATTAACAACTCAGGGTTAAGGTTTACTTGAACGACTCCAAGTCATGAGCTCAGACCTTTGAATGCTATGAACAACTCAGAGTTATGGATGATATAAACAACTTGAGATCCTATAAGCTAAGGCCTCTAAATTCTATGAACAACTTAGGGTTAAGGATGATACAAACAATTCTTGGTTGTGAGCCTATGAGTTTAAATGTTATAAACAACTCAAGGTTGTGGATGACATAAACAACTCTGAGTCTTGAGCATCGAGCTCTAAATGCTATGAACAACTCAGGGTAATGGTTAACATGAACAACTCCGAGTTGTGAGGTCAGGACTCTAAATGCAATGAATAGCTCAAGGTTGTGGATGACATGAATGATTCCGAGTCATGATTTTAGGGCTCTAGATGCTATGAACAACTCAAGGTTATGGTTTAAATGAACGACTCCTAGTTGTGAGCTTAGGGCTCTAAATGGTATGAACAGCTTAGGGTTATCAACGACATGAACAATTTTGGGTCATGAGCTTAAGGCTTTAGATACTATAAGCAACTTAGAGCTATGGTTGACATGAACAACTTCGAGTTATGTGATCAAGACTCTAGGTGCAATGAATAACTTAAGGTTGTGGATGACATGAATGATTCCGAGCTATGAATGACTCAGGGTTGTGGTTTACATGAATGACTCCTGTTCGTGAGCTTAGGGCTCTAAATGCTATGAACAACTCAGGGTTATGGATGACAGGAAAAACTATGGGTCGTGAGCTCAGGGCTTTAGATACTATGAGCAGCTCAGAGCTATGGTTTACCTGAACTACTGTGGGTCATGAGCTAGGAGCTTTAAATGCTATGCACAACTTAACATTGTGGTTGATATGAATGACTCAGGATCTATGAGCTGAGGCCTCTAGATACTATGAATAACTCAGGGTTATGGATGATATGAACGATTCTATGTCATGGGCTGAAGGTTGTGGATGACATGAATGACTTTGGGTCGTGAGCTTAGAGCTCTAGATGTTATGAACAGCTCAGGGTTGTGGTTGACATGATCAACTTTAAGTTGTGAGCTAAGTGCTTTGGATGCTATGAAAAGCTCCATATTGTGATTGAAATAAATGACTTCAAGTCATGAGCTCGGGACTGTAGATGCTATGAACACCTAAGGGTAGTTATTGACATGCACAACTCTAGGTCATGTGCCTAGGCCTCCAGATACTATGAACAACTCAGGTTATGGATGACATGAATGACTCCGGGTCATGAGCTTAGGGCTCTAGATGTTAGGAATAGCTTAGAGTTGTGGATGATATGAACAACTCGGAATCCTGTGAGCTAAGGCCTTTAGATGCTATGAACAACTTAGGGATAAGGATGGTATGAACGATTCATGGTCACGAGCCTATGAGTTTAAATGTTATGAACAACTTAGGGTTATGGATGATATGAACGACTCTAGGTCATGAGGTTAGGGATTTAGATGCTATGAACAACTCAGTAGTTGACATGAAAGACTTTGAATTATGTGCTATGAGCTTTAAATGCTATGAATAACTCAAAGTTTTGGATGATATGAATAACTCGAGATCCCACAATCTTAGACCTCTAGATGCTATGAATAACTCAAGGTTAAGGATGACATGAATGATTCTTGGTTGTGAGCCTATGACTCTAAAATCTAAGAACAGCTTAGGGTTGTGCATGACATGAACAAATCTCGGTCATGAGCTTAGAACTCTGGATGCTATGGACAAACTAGGATTATGGATGATATGAACAACTACGGATCCTATGAGCTCAAGCCTCTAAAAGCTATGAAAAGATTAGGGGTGTTGATTATATGAATGATTCTTAGTTGTGTACCCATGGCTCCAAATGCCATGAACAGCTCATAGTTGTGGATGACATGAATTACTTTGGCTCATGAGCTCAAGGCTCTATATGCTATGAATAGCTCAAGGCCCGAGTTGACATGAATGACTCTGAGTCATGAGCTCAGGGCTCTAGATACTATGAACAACTTAGGGTTATGGTTGACATGAACGACTTCAGGTCGTGAGCTCAATGCTCTAGATACTATGAACAACTCAGAGTTATGGATGATATGATCAACTCAGGATCCTATGAGTTGAGGCCTCTAGATGATATAAACAACATAGCATTATGGATGATATGAATGATTCTTGGTCGTGAGCCTATGATCAAGAATACAATGAACAACTTAGGGTTGTGGATGAAATGAATGACTCTGGGTCGTGTGCTCAAGGCTCTAGATGTTGTGAACAACTCAAGGTCATGGTTGATATGAAGGACTCCGAGTGATGTCCTCAGAGCTCTAGATGAAATGAACAACTCAGAGTTCTAGATGATATGAATGACTCAAGATCCCATGATCTAAGGCCTCTAGATGCTATGAACAACTCAAGGTTGAGGATGACATGAACAATTCTAGGTTGTTAGCCAATGGCTCTAAATGCTATGAATAGCTCAAGGTTGTGCATTAAATGAATGACTCTCGGTCATTAGCTTAAGACTTTGGATGCTATGAACAACTCAAGGTTGTGGATGATATGAATGACTACAAATCCCATGAGTTCAGGTCTCTCGATGATATGAAAAGCTTAGGAGTGGGGATGATATGAATGATTCTTCGTCATGTGCCCATTGCTTTAAATGCTATGTACAACTAAGGGTTGTGGATGACATGAATGAATCTGGGTCGTGACCTCAAGGCTCTGAATGTTGTGAATAGCTCAGGGTTGTTATTGATGTCAACAAGTCTAGGTCATGAGCTTAAGGTTCTAGATGCTATGAACAGCTCAAGGTTGTGGATGACATCAACAACTGTGGGTCGTGAGCTTACGTCTTTAGATACTATGAACAACTCAAAGTTGTAATTGACCTGAATGGCTCCAAGTCGTGAACTGAAGACTCTAGATGCTATTAATAACTCAGGATTGTGGATGACCTAAGCTACTCCAAGTTGTGAGCTTAGAGTTATTGATGCTACAAACAAGTCTGTGTTGTTGATGATATGAACGACTTAAGATCCCATGAGCTCAAACCTTTAGATGCTAAGAACATTTACGGACTATGGATGATATGACTAGTTTTATGTCATGAGCTTAGGGATGTGGATGACATGAATGACTCTACGTCGTGAGCTTAGGTCTTTGGATACTATGAACAGTTCAAGATTGTGATTGACATCAATGACTTCGAGTCCTAAGCTCAGCCCTAGATGCTATGAACAACTCAAGGTTATGGATGATATGAGCTACTACAGGTCATGAGCTCAGGGTTATGGATGCCATGAATAGTTCAACGTTGTGGATGGTATCAATGACTCAAGATCCTATCAACTCACACCTTTAGATTCTATGAATAACTCAAGGTTGATGATGACATCAATTATTCTTGGTCCTAAGCCAATGACTCTAAATGTTATGAATAGCTCAAAGCTAGGGCTAGCGTGAGCAACTCCGAGTCATGAGCTCAAACTCAGGGCAGTGGTAGACATGAAGAATTCGGGTTATGATCCTAGGGCTCTAAATGCTATGAAAAGCTCAAGACTGTGGATGACATGAGTTGCTCCGAGTTGTTAGCTCAAGGCTCTGGATGCTTGAAATAGCTCAGGGTTGTGGATGATATGAATGATTCTTGGTCATGTATCCATGGCTCTAAATGCTATGAACAACTCAAGGTTGTAGATGACGTGAACGACTCTAGGTCATGAGCTTAAGGCTCTAGATGGTATGAGCAACTTAAGTCTTTGGTTGACATGAAGAACTCTAGGTCGTGAGCTTAGGGTTCTAAAGACTATGTACAACTTAGCGTTATAGATAACATGAATGACTTCGGGTCATGAGCTCAAGGCCCTACAAACTATGAACAACTCAAGGTTGTGGTTGACATAAACAACTCTGAGTTGTGAGCTCAAGCCTCTACATGCTATGAAAAAACTCAAGGTGGTAAATGATATGAACGATTCTACATGATGAGCTCAAAGTTATGGATGACATCAACGACTCCAACTCATGAGCTCAGTATTTTAGATATTATGAACAACTAAAAGTTATGGTTGACATGAACGACTCTTGGTTATGATCTCAGAGCTCAACATGTTATGAATAAATCAAGGAACTAAACTACATGAGCTACTTCGAGTCATGAGCTTAAGGCACTCCATGCTATGAATAACTCAGCTTTGTGTATGATATAAATGACTCAGGATCCTATGAGCTGAGGGTTGTAAATGCTATGAACAACTAAGGGTTATGGTTAACATGAATGACTCCGGGTCTTGAGTTGTAGGCTCTAGGTTCTATGAATAAATCAAGCCTATGGATGATATGAAAGATTTTTTGTTGTGAGCTTGATGCTCTAGATGTTATGAATAGCTCAGGGTTATGAATGACATGAACAACTTCAGGTCATGAGCTTAGGGCTCTTAATGCTATGAACAACTCAAGACAGTGGTTGACATGAACAACTTTAAGTTATGAGCTCAGTTCTTTAAATGTTATATACAACTCAGCGTTATGAATGACATGACAACTCTAAGCCGTAAACTAAGGGCTTTGGATGCTATGATCAAGTCAGGATTGTAGATGACATGAATGATTATTGGTCATGTGCCCAAGGCTCTAAATCTTATGAACCTTTCAGGAATGTAGATGACAGGAACTACTCAAGGTTGTGAGCTCAACGCACTAAATGCTATGAACAACTCATGTTTATGGTCGATGTGAATGACTCTGAATCTTGAGCTCAAGGCTTTAGATGTTATCACCATCTTAGGCCTGTGGATGATAGAAGTTGCTCCACTTCTTGAGTTGATGGCTCTAAAATCTATGAACAGTTTAAGTTTGTGGACAATATGAACAAGTCAGAATCCTGTGAGCTCAAGCCCCTAGGAGCTAGGAATAGCTTAGGGTTGTGAATGATATGAATGATTCTTGGTCATGAGCCCAAGGATCTAAATGTTATGAACTAGTCAAGGTTATGAATGACTCATGGTAGTCATCTTAAGGGTCTTCATGCGATGAACAACTTAGGTTTGTGATTGATATGAATGACTCTATGTTGTCAGCTCAGGGCTCCAAATGCTATGAACAACTTAGAGTTGTGGATGATATGAACAACCTGGAATCCCATTAGCTATGGCCTCTAGATGCTTTGAATAGCTCTAGGCTGAGGATGATATGAATGATTTTTGGTTATGAACCTATGACGTTAAATATTATGAACAACTTAAGGTTGTGGATAACATGAACGACTCAAGTACATGAGATCAAGGCTCTAGATGTTATGTACAACTCAGGCCTCTGGATGACAGAAACAACTCTAGGTCATGAGCTTAGGGCTCTAGATGCTATGAACAGCTCAAGGTTGTGGTTAATATGCACGTCATGAGCTCATGGTTTTAGATGCTATGAATTGCTCGAGGTTGTGGATGATATGAAGGACTTGAGATCTTGTCAGCTCAAGCCTCTAGGTGTTATGAATAGCTCATGGTTGTGGATGATATAAACGACTATTGGTCATGAGCCCAAGGCTTTAAATGTTATGAACAGTTGTGGGTTGTGGATGACATAAACAACTAAAGGTCATGAGCGTAGGGCTCTGGATGGTATGAATAGCTCAAGGCTCTAGATGCTATAAATAGCTCAGAGTTGTGGATGATATGAACGACTCGGGATCCCATGAGCTTAAGCCTTTAAATGCTATGAATAGCTTAGGGCTATGGGAAATGACTCCAAGTTGTGAGCTCTATGAACAACTTAAGGTTGTGGATCACATGAACGACTCAAGATTGTGAGATCAAGGTTCTAGATGTTAAGAATAACTCAAGGCTCTAGATCATGAACAACTCTAGGTCATGAGCTCAACGCTTAAGATGTTATAAACAACTCAAGGCTATGGTCGACATGAATGACACCGGGTCGTGCATTAAGGGCTCTACATGCTATGAACAGTTTCGAGATGTGGATGACATGAACGACTCTGTATTGTGAGCTCAAGCCTTTAGATGGCATGAATAACTAAAAGTTGTGAATGATGTGAACAACTTAGGGCTTCATGTGATATGAATGATTCTTGGTTGTGAGGAAAAGGCTTTAAATGTTATGAACAAATCAAGGTTGTGGATGACGTGAATGACTCAAGGTCATGAGCTTAGGGCTCTAAATGCTATGAACAACTCTCAACTATGGATGACATGAATGTCTCAAAGTCATGAGGTTAGAGCTCTAGATGTTAGGAGTAGAACAAGGCTGTGGATGACCTAAATGACTTGGAGTCATGAGTTCAAGGCTGTAGATGCTATGAATAGTTTAGGGATGTGGATGACATAAACGAATGTTGTATTGTTATCTCAGGTCTCTAGATGCTATAAACAAGTCAAAGTTGTGGATGATATGAACGATTCGAGATCCCATGAGATCAGGCCTCTAGATGCTATGAATAGATCAGGGTTGCGGAAACATGAACGACTCCAAGTTGTTAGCTCTATGAACAACTTAAGGCTATGGATAACATGGACACCTCAAGATCTTGAGCTCTAGGATCTAGATGTTAAGAACAACTCAAGGGTTTAAATAACAATAACAACTCTAGGTCACGAGCTCTATAGTGTAGATGTTATGAACTGCTCAGGGCTATGGTTGAAATGAATGACTTTGGGTCATAAGTTAAGGGTTCTAGATGCTTTGAACAGTTCAAGGATATGGATGACATGAATGACTCTATGTGGTGAGCTCAAGGCTCTAGATGCTATGAACAACTCAAAGTTGTGAATGATATGAACAACTTAGGATCCCGTGAGCTTAGGCCTTTAGATGCTATGAACAGCTAAGGGCTTCGGGTGATATGAACGATTCTTGATCGTGAGGAAAAGGCTTCAAATGTTATGAACAACTCAAGATTGTGGATGACATGAACGACTCAAGGTTGTGAGCTTAGGGCTCTAGATGCTATGAACAACTCTTGACTATGGATGACATGAATGTCTCAAGGTCGCGAGCTCAGGGCTCTAGATGCTAGGAACAACTCAAGGTTGTGGATGACTTGAATGACTCCGAGTTATGATTTGAAGGCTCTAGATGCTATGAACAGTTCAGATATGTGGATGACATAAATGAATGTTGTGTTGTTATCTCAAGTCTCTAGATGCTATAAACAAGTCAAAGTTGTGGATGATATGAAGAATTCAGGATCCCATGAGATCAGGCCTCTAAATGCTATGAATAGATCAAGGTTGTGGAAACATGAACGACTCCAAGTTGTGAGCTCTATGAATAGCTTAAGGTTGTGGATGACATGGACGCCTCAAGATCTTGAGCTCTGGGATTTAGATGTTAAGAACAACTCAAGGGTTTAAATGACAAGAACAACTCTAGGTCGTGAGCTCTATAGTGTAGATGTTATGAACTGCTTAGGGCCATGGTTGACATGAATGACTTTGGGTCGTAAGTTAAGGGTTCCAGATGTTATGAACAATTCAAGGATATGGATGACATGAATGAATCTGTGTGGTGAGTTCGAGGCTCTAGATGCTATGAACAACTCAAAGTTGCGTATGATATGAACTACTTAGGATCCCGTGAGCTCAAGCCTTTAGATGCTATGAACAACTAAGGGCTTCGGGTGATATGAAAGATTCTTGGTCATGAGGAAAAGGCTTCAAATGTTATGAACAACTCAAGGTTGTGGATGACATGAATGACTTAAGGTCGTGAGCTTAGGGCTCTAGATGCTATGAACAACACTTGACTATGGATGACATGAATGTCTCAAGGTCATGAGTTCAAGGCTCTAGATGTTAAGAACAACTTAAGGTCGTGGATGACCTGAATGACTCCAAGTTATGAGTTCAAGGCTCTAGATGCTATGAATAGTTTAAGGATGTGGATGACATGAATTACTCTGGGTTGTGATTTCAGGGCTCTAGATGTTATGAACAGCTCAAGGCTATAGATGATATGTGCTACTCTAGGTAGTGAGCTCAAGGTTATGGATTCTTTGAATAGCTCAACATTGTGGGTGACATGAATGACTTAGGATCCCATGAGCTTTAGCCTCTAGATGATATGAGCAGCTCAAAGATGTAGATGATATGAACAATTCTGCACCATGAGCTCAAGGTTGTGGATGACATGAATGACTCCAAGTCATGAGCTCTACTATGAACAACTCAAGGTTGTCATTGACATGAACTACTTTGAGTCATGAGCTTGGGGCTCTTGATGCTATGAAAAGCTCAGAGTTGTGGATGGTATGAATGACTCGAGATTGCGTGAGATCAGGCCTTAAGATGCTATGAACACTTTAGGGTTAATGATGATATGAATAGCTCAAGGCTATGGTGAACGTGAATGAATCTGGGTCGTGAGCTCAAGTCTTTAAATGTTATGAACAGGTCAAGACTGTATATGTTATTGACAACTCGGGATGTGGATGACATGAACAACGCTGGGTCATGAGCTTAGGGCTATAGATGCCACGTACAACTTAGGGTTATGGTTGACATGAACAACTCCGATTCATGAGTTCCAAACTCTAGATGCTATGAACAACTCAAGGTTGTGGATCATATGAGCTACTCTAGATTGTGAGCTCAGGCTATGGATGCTTTGAAATGCTTAGCTTTGTGGATGATATGAATGACTTGCAATCATGTGAGCTCAGTCCTTTAGATGCTATAAATAGCTCAGGGTTGTGGATGGTATAAATGATTCTTGGTCTCGAGCCTATGGCTCAAAATGCTATGAACTACTTAGGTATATGGATAACATGAACGAATTAAAGTCATGAGCTTAGGGCTTTAGATGCAATGAACAACTCAGGGCTATCATTCACATGAATGACTTCGGGTTGTGACCTCAGCACTCTAGATGCTATGAACAACTCAAGGCTATAGATAACATAAGCTACTTTGGTTCGTTACCTTAGGGCTCTGGATGCTATGAACAACTCAAGGTTATGGATGATATGAACGAATTGGGATCTCATGAGCTCAGTCCTCTAAGTGATATGAATAACTCAGGGGTGTGGATGATATAAACAATTCTTGGTTGTGAGACCATGCCTCTAAAATGCTATGAACAACACAAGCCTATCATTGTCATAAATGACTCTAAGTTGTGAGCTCAAGGCTTTAGATGCTATGAACAACTTACGGTTGTGGAGGACATGAACGACTTCAGGTCATGAGCTTAGGGCTCGATATGGTATGGACAACTCATGGTTGTGGATGACATGAACAACTCAGGGCTATGATGGACATGAATGTCTCTAGGTTATGAGCTTAGGGCTCGAGATGATATGAATAGCTCACGGCTTTGGATGACATGGACAACTCTAGGTCATCTGCTTAGAATCTAGATACTATGAACAACTCAAGGTTATGGTGGACATGAATGTCTTCGAGTCGTGACCTCAAGGCTGTAGATGTTATGAATAGAACAAGGCTATGGATGACATGAATGGCTCTTCATTGTGAGCTCAAGGCTCTAGATACTACGAATATCTAAGGTTTTTAGTTGACATGAATGACTCTAGGTGGTGAGATTAGGGCTCTAAATGCTATGAACAAGTCAAGGATTTAGATGATATATGCTACTCTGAGTCGTGAGTTCAAGGTTGTGGATGCTTTGAACAACTCAACATTATAAATGATATGAACAACTTGGTATCCCATGAGCTTAGGCCTCTAGATTCTATGAGCAACTTGGGGTTGTAGATGATATGAATGAATTTGTATCATGACTTGAGGGTTGTGGATGACATGAATGACTCTAGGTGGTGAGCTCACGGTTCCAAATACTATGAACAGCTCAAGACTATGGTTGACATGGATGACTCATGGTTATGAGCTCAAGGCTCTAGATGCTATGAGCAGCTCAAAGTTGTTGATGATATGAACAACTCGGGATGTTATGAGCTCAAGCCTCCATATGCTATGAACAACTCATATCCAAGGATGATCTTAATGATTCTTGGTCGTGAGCCTATGGTTCTAATTACTATAAATAGCTCAGAGCTATGAATGACATGAATAGCTCTAGGTTGTGAGCTCAAGGCTCAAGATGTTATGAAAGACTTAGGGCTATGTATGACATGAACAACTTTGGGTCATTGGCTTAAGGCTCTAGATGCTACAAACAACTTAGAGTCATTGATGACATGAATGACTCAAAGTTGTTTGCTCAGGGTTTTAAATGCTATGAACAAATCAAGGTTGTGGTGGACATCAACTACTTTGGGTCATGAGCTCAGGGCTCTAGATGCTATGAACAACTCAAGGTTGTGGATTACATGAATGACTTCAAGTTGTGAGCTTAGGGCACTAGATGCTATGAAGAAATTAGGGTTGTGGATGACATGAACTACTTGCGATTAGGAGTTTAGGGCTTTAGATGATATGAATAGCTTAGGGCCATCAATGACATGAACAACTCTGAGTGGTGTACTCTGGGCTCTAGATACTATAACAACTCAGGGTTGTGGTGGACATGAATGACTCTAAGTCATGAGCTCAAGCCTTCAAATGCTATGAAAAGTCAGGGTTAGGGATGATGTGAACGACTTTGGGTCGTGATCTCAAGGCTTTAGATTTTATGAAATCGTAGGGCTATAGATGACATGAATGATTTTAGGTTGTGGGCTTAGGGGTTTAAATGCTATGAATGGCTTAGGCCTGTTGATGACACGAACGACTCTAGGTCGTGTGCTTAGGGCTCTAAATGCTATGAACAACTCAAGGCTATGGATGATATGTGTCATTCCGGGTCATGAGCTCAAGGTTATGGATGCTTTGAACAACTAAGCATTGTGAATGATATGAATGACTTGATATCCAGTAAGTTAAGGCCTTTAGATGCTCTGAGTAGCTTAGGGCTATGGATGATATGAATGATTCTACGTCATGAGCTAAGGGTGCTGGATGACATGAATGACTGAGTTATGAGCTCATGACTTAAGATACTATGAACAGCTCAAGGTTGTGGTTGACATGAATGACTTCGGGTCATGAGCTTAAGGCTCTGGATGCTATGAGCAGCTCAGAGTTGTAGATGATATGAACGACTCAGGATCCTGTGAGCTCAGGCCACAATATACTATGAACAACTTATAGTTATGAGTACTATGAATGATTCTTGGTTGTGAGTTTATGGCTTTAATTTCTATGAATAGCTCAGGGTTGTGGATAACATAATGATTTTGGGTCATGAGCTCACAACTTTAAATGTTATGAATAGCCCAAGGCTTATGATGACATGAACGACTTCAGGTCATGTGCTTAGGGGTCTAAATGATATGAATAGCTCAGGGCTATTGATGACATGAACAACTCCAAGTCGTGTGCTGAAGGCTCTATATGCTATGAATAGCTCAAGCATGTGGATGATATATGCCACTCTTGGTCGTGAGCTCAAGGGTATGGATGCTTTGAACAACTCAACATTGTGGATGATATGAATGACTAGGGATCCCGTGATCTCAAACCTCTAAATGCCATAAGTAGCTCAGGGCTATGGATGATATGAATGACTCTGTGTCATGAGTTTAGGGTTATGGATAACATGAACTACTCTAGGTTGTGAGCTCATGGCTCAAGATACTATGAACACCTCAAGGTTGTGGTTGACATGAATGACTTTGGGTCATGAGCTTAGGGCTCTAAATGCTATGACTAGCTTTGAGTTATGGATGATATGAACGACTCAGGATCCTATGAGCTAAAGGTTTAAGATATTATGAATAACTCAAGGCTATGGATGACATGAGCAACTCTGGGTTGTGAGCTAAGGGCTCTAAATGCAATGAACAACTATGGGTTATGGTTGACATGAATGACTCTAGGTCGTAACCCTATGGCTCATGATACTATGAACAACTTATAGCTATGGTTGACATGAATTACTCCAAGTTGAGAGCTGAGAGTTCTAAATGCTATGAGCGGCTTAATGCTGTTGATGAGTTGAGTTACTCTAGGGTGTAAGCTCAGGCTTTAGATGCTATGAACAACTCTCTATTGTGGTTGACATGAACCACTCAGGTTCGTGATCCTAGGGCTCTAGATTCTATGAACAACTCAAGGTTATGGATTACATGAGCTACTTTAGGTCATGAGCTTAAGGATCTAGATGCAATGAATAACTTTGGGCTATGGTTGACATGAACAACTTCGGGTCATGAGCTTAGGGCCCTAGATACTATGTACAACTCAGGGTTATTGAGGACACCAAAGACTCTGGGTCCTAAGCTAAGGGTTTTAGATGCTATGAACAACTCAAGGTTGTGGATGACTTGAACGACTCAGAGTCGTGAGCTTACGACTCTAAATAATATGAACAGCTTAGGGCTATAGTTGACATGAAAGACTTTGGGTTATGAGCTCAAGGCTTTAGATGCTATGAATAGCTTAGGGTTGTGGATGACATGAGCTACTCTAGGTCATGAGCTCAAGGCTCTAGGTGCTATGTACAACTTTGAGGTATGGTTGACATGAACAACTTTGGGTCATGAGGTCAGGGCTCTAGATACTATGCATAGCTCAGGTTTGTGGTTCACTTGAATGACTCCAAGTTGTGAGTTGAGGGCCTTAAATGCTATGAAAAGCCAAGGGTTATCGATGCCATGAAAGAATTTAGGTCATGAGCTTAGGGGTCTAGATGTTATGAACAACTCAGGGTTGTAGATTACATGTATTACTCAAGGTCATGAGCTCAAGGCTATAAATATTATGAACATCTCAAGGATGTGGTTGACATGAACAACTATAGGTTATTAGCTTAGGGCATTAGATACTATGAACAACTTAGGGTGATCAAAGACATGAGCTTCTATAAGTCATGAGCTCAAGGCTTTATATGCTATGAACAACTCTGGGTTGTTGATCACATGAACCACTCTAGCTTGTGAGGACATGGCTCTAGATGCTATGAATATCTCTAGGTTGTGGTTGACATGAACGACCCTAGGTTGTGAACTCATGGCTCTGAATCCTGTGAACAACGTTGGGCTGTGGTTGACATGAATGAATATGGGTCGTGAGCTTGGGGCTCAAGATACTATTAACAACTTAGGGTTGTGGTTGACATGAATGACTCTAGGTTGTGAGCTTAGGGCTCTAGATGCTATGAGTAACTCAAGGTTGTGGATGACATGAAAATCTCCAAGTCATGAGCTCAAGCCTCTAGATGCTATGAACTGCTCAAGGCTATGGATGACATGAATGACTTCAAGTCATGAGCTCAAGGCTCTAGACGCTATGAACTGCTCTAGGTTGTGAATGACATGAAAAACTCTGGGTCTTGAGCTCAGGGCTTTGGACGTTATGAACAACTAAGGGCTATCGAAGACATGAGGCACTCTACGTCATGAGCTTAGGGCTCTGGATGCAATCAATAGGCCTAAGCTATGGTTCACATGAATGACTCCGGTTCATGAGCTTAGGGCTCTAGATACTATGTACAACTCATGGATGTTGATGACATGAAAGACTCTGGGTCGTGAGCTTGGGGCTCTAGATGCTATGGAAAACTTAGGATTGTGGACAACATGAACAACTCAAGGTTGTGAGCTTAGGGCTCTATATACTATGAACACTCAGAGCTATGGTTGACATGAACGACTTCAAGTTAGCATCTCATGCCTTTAGATCTTATGAACAGCTCATGGCTATGGATGACATGTGCTACTCTAGGTCGTTAGCTCAGGGCTCTAGATACTATGCATAACTTAAGGCTATGGTTGACATGAAGAACTTTAGGTCATTAGCTTAAAGCCTTAGATGCTATGAAAAGCTTAGGGTTGTTGATGACTTGAGCAACATTGGGTCATAAGCTCGGGGCTCAAGATGCTACGAAGAACTCTTGGCTATGGTTGACTTGAATGACTTTAGGTCATGAGCTCAGTACTCTAGATGCTATGAACAGCCCAAGGTTGTTGATGACACAAAAGAATCCAGGTCATGAGCTTAGGCATCTAAATGATATGAATAGCTTAAGTTTGTGGATACCAAAAACATATTAAGGTTATGGTTGACATGAACGACTTGGGGTTGTGATCTCAGGGCTTTAGATGTTACGAATAGCTTAGAGTAGTCGAAGACATAAGGTACTCTAGGTTGTGAGCTCAGGGCTTTAAATTTTATTAAGAGGTTTGGGCAAAGGTTGACATAAAAAACTTTAGATCGTGTGCTCAAGACTTTTGATGCTATGAACAATTCAAGGTTGTTGATGACATGAAAGAATTCGAGTCGTGAGCTCAGGGCTCAAGATGCTATGAAGAGCTTAGGGTTATGGATGACATCAGCTACTCTGAGTCAAGAGCTCAAGGCTCTAGATGCTATGAACAACTCTGGGTTGTGGATGACATGAGCTACTCTGGGTCAAGATCTCAGGGCTATAGATGCTACGAACAACTTTGAGTTATGGTAGAAATGAATGACTCTAGGTCGTGAGCATAGGTCTTTAGATGTTATGAACCACTCTGGGTTATGGATAACATAGGCTACTCTTGGTCATGAGCTCAGGATTCTAGCTGTTATGAAAGGGTCTATGTTGTGGCTTACATGAACCACTCTAGGTCAGGATCTCAAGGCTTTGGATGCTATTAAAAAGTTGATTACTACCAAAAAGTGCTATTTTGTAGACCTAATTATAATGGTTTTAAGCACCTTTGAGTAGTAATCATATTCATTTAACCCAATTAATTCATTAAGGTCCTTAGTAATTGGTTTTAACCATTTTGTGGCAAGTTTACATGTTTATATCAGCTTATGAATCAATTCAAGCATGCCAAATGATGGAGGAGCTACTTGGAAAAGTTAAAGCAAGCTTTTAGCTACACCAAAGCAGGCCAACAAAAGGAGAAAAGCAAAGAGAAGCAAAGAGAAGCAAAAAGAAGCAAAGAGGAAAATAGAGGACAGCAGCTGCAGTCTTCTTTGGCACTTTTGGAGCACTTTCCGAAGTCCATTTTCTACATGCTATATACCATTTCAAAGCTCAGGAAGTCAAGAATCTAACACTTCAAACCGTGTATGTTTTGGAGCTGAAATGATGAAGATATGGCCTTCGGAAGACAACTGCTCCAGGTGTGCGAAAGGTGTGCGAATGGTGTGCGAAAATTTCGCACACCCCATGCGTGGTGCGAATTTTGCTCTGTTTTTGCCGACTCCACTTTAGATATTTTCTTTTGTATTTTTTGATGTAATTTCCTTTCTTCTCCTTGTAACAAGCCAATCACAAGCTTTTGCTTTTGTAAAGACTATATAAGGGGTGGAAATCACCTCTTGGAATATATAATACATATTACGTTTTACACTCTCTCGTTTTCTCTTTTCTCTTCACTATTTTATTTTCTTGGTAGCCAAACAGCCTTTAAGGGCTTTTCCTCAGAGGATGATTGGCTAAAACTTTTAGTTTCTCAAAGTATGGATGTTATGTGATGACTTGGATGCAATCCCATGGAAATTTCTCACACCCGGAAGGTAAGGTAGTCGTTTTTCATTAAAGGTTCATTAATGCAAAGTTTGGTTTTTATTTCCTTTGGATAACTTCCAACGGCCAATACTTGATAAGCTTTTGGATTTCTATCCATTAGTTATCTCCTACGAGCTATTGGAAGGTGAGGTTTTCAATTCCAAGTTTTGTATTAATCCGTTAGAACCAATTTCAATGGCCATTGAAAGGTGAGTTTATCACCTGGAATGACTTTGAGTTGCCAATATTTGGTAAGCTTTTGGCTTTAGACCATTAGTTATCTCTTACGAGCCATTCAAAGGAAGTCTAAGGTGAATAACCATTGATGAAATTCACTACCATCTATTTTGCCATTTTAAAGGATTAAAACGTGATTTGCTAAATCCATACCGGTTCGGGAAGCAAGCATCACCATAGTTGCAACCCCAACGCGAGGGGCCTATCCTGAGATTTCCAATTTGCATAAGAGCCAGAGCATAGCTATCCTATCTTTGAGAAACTTCTTTTTACACCCTTTCATTTTAGTCTTTAATGTTAGCTTAGATTAGTTTAAATCTTTCTAAAACATTTACATCTTCTTTTAAAGCTAACATCCATAAGAAAATCACCTATTTTCCTAACTTGAATATCACTTGTGTTTGCGAAAACCCTTCCCAGTGAACGATCCTAGAACCACTATGCTATAGTAGCTTGGCTACTTTAGTAATAGTATTCAAGGTATAAATTTTGTTGATACGCCTTTAAAGCTAAGCTACCATGAGTCGCATCAAAAGTCTTGATTGTGTTTCACATGAAAGATTCTGGGTCATGAGCTCAAGGCTCTAGATGGTATGAATGGATCAAGGATGTGGAATACATAAGCCACTCTAGGTCTTGAGCTCAGGACTGTAGATGCTATGAACAACTCAGGCCTATGGTTGACATGAATGACTTTGGGGTTCTCAGTTCATGGCTTTAGATGTTATGAGCAACTCAGGGTCGTCAATGACATGAGCCACTCTTGGGCATGAGCTCAGGGCTTTAGATGCTACGAAAAACTTTAGGTTATGGTTGAGATGAATGATTTTAGGTCATGAGCTTAGAGCTCTAGAAGCTATGAACAGCTCAGGGCTATCAATGATAGGAAACGCTCCAGGTCATGAACTCAGGGCTTTAGATGCTATGAACAGCTCAGGGCAGTGAATGACATAAACGTCTTTAGGTTGTGAACTTAGGGCCTTAGATTGAATGAACAACTATAGGTTCTTGTTGACATAAAGGACCTTGGTTCATGAACTCAAGGCTCTAGATGCTATGAACAACTTAGGTATATGGATGAGATGATCCACTCTAGCTTTTCAATCAGAGCTCTAAATGTTTTGAACAACTCTAGGTTGGGGTTGACATGAATGACTCCGGGTCAGGAGCTTAGTGCTCCAAATGTTGTTAACAGCTTAGGGCACTAAATGCCATAAGCTACTCTATTTCATAAACTCAAGGCACTAGATGCTATGAATAGATTTGGGTTGTGGTAGACATGAACAATTCTTGGTCATGATCTCATGGCTCTTGGTGTTATGAACAACTCAGGACTATCAATGACATGAAATACTTAGGGTCATGAGCTCAGGGCTCTTAATGCTATGAATAGCTAAAGGCTGTGAATGACATGAACTACTTTTGGTGGTGATCTCAGGGCTCTAAATGCTATGAACAACTCAAGGTTATGGATGACATGAGCTCCTCTAGCTCATGAGCTCAAGGCTTTAGAGGCTATGAACAAATTTGGGATGTGGTTGACATGATCAACTCCGGGTCGTGAGCTCAAGGGTTTAGATGCTATGAATATGTCAAGGCTATGGATGACATGAACAAATCTAGGTCTTCAACCTAAGGCCCTGGATGCAATGAAAAGTTATAGATTATGGTTGACATATAAGACTCTAGGTCATGAGCTCAGGGCCTTAGATGATATGAATAGCTCTGGGCTATGGTTAGCATGAACGACTCAAGGTTGTGAGCACAAGGCTTGAGATGCTAAGAACAACTCAAAGCTATCAATGGCATGAGGGACTCCAAGTCATGAATTCAAGGCTTTAGATGCTCTTAACAGCTCTAGGTTATGGTTGACATGAACGACATTAGGTCGTGAGCTCAAGGCTCTAGATTGTATGAACAACTCAAGGCTAATGATGAGATGAAAGACTAGCTTGTGAGCTCAGGGCTCTAATTTCAATGAACAAATTATTGTTGTGGATGATATCAATGATTGGGTTGTGAGCATAGGACCCTAGATGCAATGAACAACTTTGGCTTGCACATGACATGAAAAACACTACGTCGTGAGCTCAAAGCTCTAGATGCTATTAACAACTCAAGGTTGTGGGTGACATGAGTCACTTTGGATCTTGAGCTCAATGCTTTAGATGCTATGAACAGCTCTGGGCTATGGTTGACATGAATGACCCTAAGTCATGAGCTGAGGGCTTCAGATGCTATGAACGGGTCAGAGCTATCGATGACATGAGCCTCTCTGGGTTATTAGTTGAGGGTTTTAAATGCAATGAACACCTCTAGGCTATGGTTAACATGAACAACTCTGGGTTATGATCTTAGGGCTCTAGATGCTATCAACAACTCAGGGTTATCAATAACATGAAAGACTCAAAGTCGTGAGCTTAAGTGTAGACCCTCAATTTTGTCTCTCGACACTGGCATTTATCCTTTGGGCGTCACCTGCACCCCATCGTTCTCATATGGCACCACTAGGGCCCCTTTTGGGCTTAGTCATTGTCCGAGCCTCGTGTGGGATTGTCTGTGGTCCATTGTGGTGCATATGTGGTTCATTTTGGAGGGTCATCATGGCCATTTTCCTAGTCATTCACATCACCCTATAGGAAGGAAGTGGGGTCATCTCGATGTTTTAGCTTAGTTGGAGTTTATAGGGGCATGTTGAGGTTCGGAGCACTCGGGCTTGTTTTGATCATAGCTCCCTCATTCAAACTTGGAATTGCACACCATTTTTTTCATGGATTCCTTACTCTTCCAGAAACATTCTATCAAATTTTCAAGATTTTTTGCAACCGGTTCTACCTGTTGGCATCCGGTTCAGCCGGTTCATCGAGTCAGCCGCTGTAGAACACTGATTTTTGGTAATTATTTTGATCATATCTCCCTTTTCCAAACTCAGAATTGTGTACCGCTTTTTTTCATGGATTCCTTACTCTTCCAGAAACATTTTATCAAATTTTCAAGATTTTTTGCAACCGGTTCGACCGTTTGGCATCCGGTTCAGCCGGTTCATAGAGTCAGCCGGTGTAGAACACTGATTTTTGGTAATTATTTTGATCATATCTCCCTTTTCCAAACTCAGAATTGTGTACCTCTTTTTTTCATGGATTCCTTACTCTTCCAGAAACATTCTATCAAATTTTCAAGATTTTTTGCAACCGGTTCGACCGGTTGACATCCGGTTCAGCCGGTTCATCGAGTCAGTTGGTGTAAAACACTGATTTTGGTAATTTTGGGACCCAAATCCTACATGACTCAAGCCCATAAGCTCCATATTGGTTTTGGGAAATGTTGTGGGCCCATTTTGGGCCTTGTTTTGGGTTCCTTGCAGCCCACCACGGATCCATATGGATTCTTGGTGGTGAAGCAAGCTGAAAACTGAAGGGAGTGAGCTTACCTCGTAAGTGCAAGAGAAATAATGGGGAGTGTGGTTCCCATGCTGGTGGAGGGGATTTCGGTGCTGAAGGGGAAGGAACCCAGGAGGCTCAAATGCTGAGAGGGGTATGAGTGTAAAAGGTGAGAGGATAGGAGAGTAAAACACCTTTTGGCATTTTTGAGAGAGGGGAGAAAAACTTCAGCACTGTGGTTTTTTGAAGAGGAAAGCTACAACATCTCAGTTTCTAGAAGTCATCATCAGCGTACATGGATCATATTTGGGGGAGATTCTAAGGTAAGTATGCTGAATTTTTTTTTACCTACAGGTCATCTTCATCGTCTTCGTATGCTTTTTCTTCTTTCTCATCCTCTTTTATTTCCTTTGATGTGAATATTGTATGCCTTGGGTGTGGATAATAAAGGCCACACATGTTTGTTGTTGATTGGTTATGAATAGTTGAGGATTACAGTTGAGGATGATTGTTTTCTTGATGTGTTAGAATCACGTTTAGGCTCAAGTTTAATTCATTCATCGTTTTCAATTCAGCACCATAGTTGGCTGACTCTGTCAGTCATGAGGAATACCAAACCTTGTTTTGTTTGGTTCTCACTCATCTAGGCTTGGAATTGAGAACTGTTTCTTTTGTTTGCTTCCTTATTATTTTAGGAACTTTCTGACCAAATTTGGGATTTTTTATCAACTAGATGGACCAGTTGGAAACTGGTTCAACCGGTTCAGCACCATAGTTGGATGACTCTGTCAGTCACGAGGAACACCTGACCTTGCTTTGTTTGGTTCTCACTCATCTGGGCTTCAAATTGAGAACCGTTTCTTTTATTTGCTTTATTATTCATTTAGGAACTTTTTGACCAAATTTAGGATTTTTTATCAACCGGATGGACCAGTTGGAAACCGGTTCAACCGGTTCAGCACCATAATTGGCTGACTCTGTCAGTCATGAGGAATACCTGACCTTGCTTTGTTTGGTTCTCACTCATCCAGGCTCGGAATTGAGAACCGTTTCTTTTGTTTGCTTCCTTATTCATTTAGGATCTTTCTAACCAAATTTGGGATTTTTTATCAACCGTCTGAACTGGTTGGGAATCGGTTCAACCGGTTCAGCACCATAGTTGACTGACTCTATCAGTCATGAGGAATACCTGACCTTGTTTTGTTTGGTTCTCACTCATCCAGGCTTGGAATTGAGAACCGTTTCTTTTGTTTGCTTCCTCATTCATTTAGGAACTTTCGGACCAAATCTTGGATTTTTTTATCAACCGGCTGAACCTGTTCGACCGGTTCAGCACCGTGGCTGGCTGACTTTATCAGTCATGAGGAGCACCTGATCGGGCTTTGTTTGGTTCTCACTCGTCTGGGCTCGGGATTGAGTGTCGTTGCTTTTTTTTGATTCCTTATTTATTTAGGTGTCTTCTAAAAAAATTTGGGAACTTTTTCTCAACAGGTTGTACCAGTTGAGAACTGGTCCAAGCTATTCTGCAAGAGGACTTTGGGCAGCCCTCAATTTTGGCATTTTTCAAGCCCGTATCCATTGGGGCTCAAACCCATTTGCTATGGGGCACTTGTGAGCCATCTTGAAGGTTTAAGTCAGTGTTTGATTTCAATTAGTGTGGGCCCATTTTGAGGTTATGGGCGGTGTGCTCTAGGTAAGTCTAGTTTGATTTGTATGACATTTGGGGAGTCCATTACCTGATTTCAACCAGTTTTCTTCCTTTTTGGCACAAAATTTGATGCTTGATTCTGAATACATGTTGCGTGGCTGACTCACCCTCTGCTGTAGCACATGGCTAGGGACCACAGGTATGCATCGTTGGTTTTGATTGTTGAATCATATGCATGCATGGTGCTTGATCCTGAATGTTTGTTATGTGTTTATCTGTGTTTGGTTGACCTTTTATGCAGCGTTTGGTTGGGGACCACAGGTACGCAGCCATTGTTTTGGTTGGTTGAATTCATATGCATGCCAAATACCAATTAGGATTGTGTGATTCATGACATCTATTTAACATAGGGTTTCATTTTTTACCCATATGCTTCCACATACCCAATTCATTAGTAGAGACCGAGTTTCGGGCCTAGAGGTACCTTCCCAATGGGTAACCTGATCCCCGGACCCAGAATCTAGTTTTCGCAGACCGCTTTTTTCCATACTAGGGTCATTAGGGGTTTTTGTTCTTACTTAATTTTCCCCATTTAAAAAAAAAAAAAAAAAAAAAGTAAGTGGTGACTCCATACAACACCGTTCCTCACCGGGGGCGGGTTTTTTTCAAAACTGGAAAACACAAACTTTTTATTTCTTTCTTTTCTTTTAAAAGCGAGTCGCGCCGGTCCGGTGGATTGGGTGAGGGTCCACAAATTGGAACAATCATGTGTGGCCTTTATTACCCACACCCAAGCAATACAATCTTCATATCAAAGGAAATAAAAGATGATGAGGAAGGAGAACACATATGAAGAAGATGAAGATAAACTGTAGGTAAAAAAATTCAGCCTACTTACCTCAGAATCTCCACCAGATATGAAAAGTGTATGCCGATGATGACCTCCAAAAAACTGAGATGTTGTAGCTCTCCTCTTCAAAATAACCACAGTGCTGAAGCTTTCCCCCACGCTCTTAACTCAAAAGATGCCCTGACCTTCTGTTTTTCTCACCAGCAAAATATCCCCTCTCCAAAGTGCCATCTTCTTTACGAAAAGTTCAACCGTCACTTGGTCTTTATTTTAAACGTTATAAATTCCAAATTTCATTTTTTAACCGGTCATTTGAACATTCCTTTGGTGCGAAATAGGACCCAAGCCAGAACACCCTTCTAGAGGACCCCATCTGAGCCCAAGTCGTGCGCACACCTTTGGCCACCTTCTCTGAGGCAGCCATGGCAAAAACCCGAGGAGCTAAGTCCTCGTCTCCTTCTAGCCGCCTTAGAGCCCCAAGAGAGACCCCTGTACAAGGCTCCATGATTGGGCCTTCACAACCACTAGCCATCCCACCATCAGTAGAGGACGCACCCTTAAGTTCTCATTCGAGGGGATATGACACAAGGAGACCACCCACCACACCCGGGGCAAGCTCTTCTCGTGCCAAAAAGTCAGGTAGTTGTCCCCCTAAGAAGAAAGCAAGGGTATCAACACCACTTGAGCCATCAGAGACACCATCAGAGCCTTTATCAGAGCGTCAGCCGCCTCAGCCACCTACCACAGAGTCTCAGATGCCCTCTGGGATGACCCCTGAGGTGGTTATCAGGCAATCCATGGTCACTCAGCCACCCATTGAGGGTAATTTGGACTGCCAGGCTAGGCCATTCCACTCTGAGTTTTGCTTTGATAGAGCTACCTTTAGGCTTCATCCAGAGCTTAGAGATTCCTTCTATCTACTGTAGAGATACCATATGGAGCATCTAATGACTCCCAGGGACTTCTTTTATCCTCGTGTAGCATTAGACTTTTATCAGTCTATGACTACACACCACATCCGGGATCCTACTGTTATCCACTTCACCATTGATGGACGCCATGGTATCCTGGGAGCCAGACACATAGCAGAGGCCCTGCGCATTCCCTATGAGCCAGCATGCCAGTATTCTATCCAAAGGGGCATCCACACGCTAGTATCTGTTAAGGAAGGAGCTCCCTCCTAGCATGTTCTTTATAGATGCACTCCTGCGCCATAATATCTATCTGCTTCAGCATATGGTGCAGAGGAGAGGAGCTTTGCTAGATGCACTGTTCAGGATATCTGAGGGATTTTTCTTTGGCCCTCATCATGTCATTATGGTCGTTCTTCTGTACTTTGAAGAGAAGGTCCGTATGAAGAAGATGCTCAAAGCAGATGTTATTCCACTTCTCTTCCCTAGATTGCTATGTCAGATCCTAGAGCACTTAGGATATCCATCTGAGCCTTAGCTTGAGCGTAGACGTATTTTTCGAGAGATATTCACTCTCGACAAATGGATGAGTATGACATCCTACGATGTAGAGCCAGGAGCCCCAGCTGTTTTCGATATGTTCGAAGTTTCTGTACTCGAGACTGATGGGGATGACTCTATTCCTGATGCCTACACTGATGATATAGATTTTATAGGCATTGGTAGTATCCTTGATGCAGCCCCACGCGGGCCCCATTCTGCTTTTGACATATTTAGAGTTTTCATACTTGATGATGAGTCAGTCCTTGATGTCGTTACTTCTGATTTTACTTCTGTTGAGGGAGCGTCCGACTCTGTGGACCCACCTCTTTCTTCTGACACTATATCCGGGTTTGTCACCTGCTTTGATGATATTTCTGATGGTAATAATGATATGAGTATTTTCGAGTACTTGACTGTGTCACAACATTTTCCTTTGATTGCACTACCAGCACCCACGACACATATATATGATGTTGATGATGTGGGAGATACGGATGACCCACTGGGTGGTCAGTCAGAGTGTGATTCTGACATAGAGGACGAGAAAGTCACACCCATTTCTGGTAGCACAGAGTTGATAGATTTTGGGGCACCAGATCAACCGAGGGAGATTAGGATTGGCTCTTCTCTATCTCCTGATGAGAGGAGTAGATTGATTCACCTGCTCAGGTCATACTTGGATGTATTTGCATGGTCATATGAGGACATGTCGGGCCTTGACCCCTCCATAGTGCAGCATTACCTGCCCATTTTACCACATGCTAGGCCCGTTAAGCATAAATTGAGGAGACTACACCCTCATGGAGTTTGCAGGATAAGGAAGAAATTCGGAAGCAACTCAGTGTTGGCTTCTTATCAGTGGTTGAGTATCCTAAGTGGCTGTCTAATGTCGTCCCTGTTCCCAAAAAGGACGGCAAGGTTAGGGTTTGTGTTGACTTTTGAGATTTGAATAAGGCCAACCCTAAGGATGATTTTTCCCTCCCACACATTGATATGTTGGTTGATAGCACTGCAGGGCATCCGATGTTGTCCTTCATGGATGGATTTTCTGGGTATAATCAGATTCTGAAGGCTCCAGAGGATATGGAAAAGACTTCTTTCATTACTGAGTGGGGTACTTACTGCTACCGGGTTATGCCATTTGGGTTGAAGAATGCAGGAGCCACTTATCAGAGAGCTGCTACTACTCTGTTCCATGATATGATGCACACAGATGTCGAGGTATATGTGGATGACATGATAGTGAAGTCCCGAGACAAGACAGATCACTTAGAAGCCTTACAAAGGTTCTTTGAGATGATCAGGCAATTCAGGCTGAGATTAAATCCCAAGAAGTGCACCTTTGGGGTGGATTTTGGAAAATTTTTGGGACACATTGTTAGTGAGCAAGGTATAGAGATTGATCCAGAGAAAATCAGAGCCATACTTGACATGCCTGCCCCGAGGACTGAGAAAGAGATCAGGGGATTCCTAGGCAGATTACAGTACATCAGTCGTTTCATTGCTAGACTGATAGACATTTGTGAGCCTATCTTCTGCCTTCTGAGGAAGAATCAGCCTACAGTTTGGAGTGATGATTGTCAGCGTGCTTTTGAGAGGAATAAGGAGTGTCTCTTTTCTCCTCCGGTTTTAGTGCCTCTCACATCGAGGCGTCCTTTGCTTCTGTACTTATCAGTTTTAGACATGGTGATTACTACCAAAAAGTGCTATTTTGTAGACCTAATTATAATGGTTTTAAGCACCTTTGAGTAGTAATCATATTCATTGAACCCAATTAATTCATTAAGGTCCTTAGTAATTGGTTTTAACCATTTTGTGGCAAGTTTACATGTTTTTATCAGCTTATGAATCAATTCAAGCATACCAAATGATGGAGGAGCTACTTGGACAAGTTATGGCAAAGCTTTTGGAAGCTCAAATTCATGAAGAACCAATCTTTGGAGCTCCATAGCCCTTTACCAAAGTCGTTCAAAGTATGTAAGGAAAGAACAATGGAAAAGAGGAAAAGCAAGCAAAGTGAAGAGAAGCAAAGAGGACAGCAGCTGCAGTCTTCTTTGGCACTTTTGGAGCACTTCCCGAAGTCCATTTTTTACATGATATATACCATTTCATTAAAGCTAACTGCTCCAGGTTGTGCGAAAATTTCGCACGACACAAGGTGTTATGCGAAATTCGCATAACCCATGCGTGGTGCGAATTTTCCTCTGTTTTTGCCGACTCCACTTTAGATATTTTCCTTTGTATTTTGTGATGCAATTTCCTTTCTTATCCTTGTAACTAACCAATCACAAGCTTTTGCTTTCGTAAAGACTATATAAGGGGTGGAAATCACCTCTTGGAATATAGAACATAGGTTACGTTTTACACTGAGAATATATACAGAGCTCTCTCGTCTCTCTTTTCTCTTTACTATTTTATTTTCTTGGAAGCCAAACAACCTCTGAGGGATTTTCCTCAGAGGATGATTGGCTAAAACTTTTAGTTTCTCAAAGTATGGATGTTATGTGATGGCTTGGATGCAATCCCATGGAAATTTCTCGCACCCGGAAGGTAAGGTAGACGTTTTTCATTAAAGGTTCATTAATGCAAAGTTTGGTTTTTTATTTCCTTTGGACAACTTCCAACGGCCAATACTTGATAAGCTTTTGGATTTCTATCCATTAGTTATCTCCTACGAGCTATTGGAAGGTGAGGTTTTCAATTCCAAGTTTTGTATTAATCCATTAGAACCAATTTCAATGGCCATTGAAAGGTGAGTTTATCACCTAGAATGACTTTGAGTTGCCAATATTTGGTAAGCTTTTGGCTTTAGACCATTAGTTATCTCTTACGAGCCATTCAAAGGAAGTCTAAGGTGAATAACCATTGATAAAATTCACTACCATCTGTTTTGTCATTTTAAAGGATTAAAACTTGATTTGCTAAATCCATACCAGTTCGGGAAGCAAGCATCACCATAGTTGCAACCCCAACGCAGGGAGCCTATTGATTACTACCAAAAAGTTCTATTTTGTAGACCTAATTATAATGGTTTTAAGCACCTTTGAGTAGCAATCATATTCATTTAACCCAATTAATTCATTAAGGTCCTTAGTAATTGGTTTTAACCATTTTTGTGGCAATTTTACATGTTTTTATCAGCTTATGAATCGATTCAAGCATGCCAAATGATGGAGGAGCTACTTGGACAAGTTAAAGCAAGGATTTTGGACATTTACAGGCTTGAATTTCAAGAGGAAAAGCAAGCAAAGTGAAGAGAAGCAAAGAGGACAGCAGCTGCAGTCTTCTTTCGCACTTTTGGAGCACTTACCGAAGTCTATTTTTTGTATACTATATACCATTTCAAAGCTCTGGAAGTCAAGAATCCAACGCTTCAAGCCATGCACGATTTGGAGCTGAAATGAGGAAGATATGGCCTTTGGAAGCCAACTGCTCCAGGTTATGCGAAAATTTCGCATTCCACAAGGTGTTATGCGAAATTCGCATAACATTCGCATAACCCATGCGTGTTGCGAATTTTGCTTTGCCTTTGCCGACTCCACTTTAGATATTTTCCTTTGTATTTTGTGATGTAATTTCCTTTCTTATCCTTGTAACTAACCAATCACAAGCTTTTGCTTTTGTAAAGACTATATAAGGGGTGGAAATCACCTCTTGAAGAAAGAGACGCATATATACAGAGACGGAGCCTTGCTCAGTTTTTTCTCTCTTCTCCTGTTCTCCCGTTTCTATTTTCTTAGTAGCCAAACAACCTCTAAGGGCTTTTCCTCAGAGGATGAGTGGCTAAAACTTTTAGTTTCTCAAAGTATGGATGTTATGTGATGGCTTGGATGCAATCCCATGGAAATTTCTCGCGCCCGGAAGGTAAGGTAGACGTTTTTCATTAATGGTTCATTAATGCAAAGCTTGGTTTTTATTTCCTTTGGACAACTTCCAACGGCCAATACTTGATAAGCTTTTGGATTTCTATCCATTAGTTATCTCCTACGAGCTATTGGAAGGTGAGGTTTTCAATTCCAAGTGTTGTATTAATCCATTAGAACCAATTTCAATGGCCATTGAAAGGTGAGTTTATCACCTAGAATGACTTTGAGTTGCCAATATTTGGTAAGCTTTTGGCTTTAGACCATTAGTTATCTCTTACGAGCCATTCAATGGAAGTCTAAGGTGAATAACCATTGATGAAATTCACTACCATCTGTTTTGTCATTTTAAAGGATTAAAACTTGATTTGCTAAATCCATACCGGTTCGGGAAGCAAGCATCACCATAGTTGCAACCCCAACTCGAGGAGCCTATCCTGAGATTTCCAATTTGCATAAGAGTCAGAGCATAGCTATCCTATCTTTGAGAAACTTGTTTTTACACCCTTTCATTTTAGTCTTTAATGTTAGCTTAGATTATTTTAAATCTTTCTAAAACATTTACATCTTCTTTTAAAGCTAACATCCATAAGAAAATCACCTATTTTCCTAATTTGAATATCACTAGTGTTTGCGAAAACCCTTCCCAGTGAACGATCCTAGAACCACTATGCTATAGTAGCTTGGCTACTTTAGTAATAGTATTCAAGGTATAAATTTTGTTGATACGCCTTTAAAGCTAAGCTACCATGAGTCACATCACCTATCCTAAGATTTCCAATTTGCATAAGAGCTAGAGCATAGTTATCCTATCTTTGAGAAACTTGTTTTTACACCCTTTCATTTTAGTCTTTAATGTTAGCTTAGATTAGTTTAAATCTTTCTAAAACATTTACATCTTCTTTTAAAGCTAACATCCATAAGAAAATCACCTATTTTCCTAATTTGAATATCACTAGTGTTTGCGAAAACCCTTCCCAGTGAACGATGCTAGAACCACTATGCTATAGTAGCTTGGCTACTTTAGTAATAGTATTTAAGGTATAAATTTTGCTGATACGCCTTTAAAGCTAAGCTACCATGAGTCGCATCACATGGCCTTAGGATGCATGTTAGCTCAACTTGATGATTTGGGGAAGGAGCGTGCCATCTATTATCTGAGTAAGAGAATGCTTGAGTCTGAGTGCAAGTACATTATGATTGAGCGCCTTTGCTTGGCATTGGTTTGGGCCACTAGGAGACTTAGACATTACATGACAGAGTATTCCGTGCTCTTGGTCTCACGATTGGTCCCGTTGAGGTATCTATTTGACAGGCCTGTTCTAACCGGTAGGCTCATGAGATGGCTGGTATTGTTGATAGAGTTTGATATTCATTATGTCACACAGAAGTCAGTAAAAGGAAGCATTGTTGCAGATCATCTAGCTTCTTTGTAGATATCCGATGATAGATCGGTTGATGATGATTTTCCTGATGAGCAGCTCGTTTCAATGACTAGTATTATGGGATAGTGGTTGTACTTTGATGGTGCCACCAATCAATCGGGGTTTGGCATTGGTATCTTCTTCATATCACCACAGCGTGACCATATCCCCAGATCAGTCCGGTTAGCATTTTCTGATCATCACCTGTTGACGAATAATATTGTGGAGTATGAGGCTTGCATTACAGGTTTGGAGATTGCACTTGATCTTGGCATTAGACAGTTGTAGATCCACGGGGATTCCAATTTGGTTATACAGCAAACTCAGGGTATCTGGAGGACTCGGGATGAGAAGCTAAAACTCTACCATGCTTACTTGGACCTATTGATTGATGGATTTGATGTGTTAAGGTATATACATCTGCCCAGGGCGGAGAATCAGTTTGCCGATGCATTAGCCACCTTGGCTTCTATGATTGTGATCCCCGCGAGGGTGACTATTAGGCCATTGCTGATTGAAACTAGGTCTGCACTAGCTTACTATTATCTGATTGGAGAGATAGAGGATCAGATTGAGTTGCCATGGTATCACGATATTTATTAGTTTCTGTCATGCGACACTTACCCAGAGTCAGCCTCGACCAAGGATAGGAGAGCATTGAGATAGTTGGCCACCAGATTTGTTATTTGCGGGGATTCACTTTATAGGAGATCACCTGATGGCCTGTTATTATTATGTCTAGACCGTACATCTGTAGATCGAGTGATGAGAGAGGTTCATGCAGGGGTCTGTGGCCCAAACATGGGAGGTCATATGCTAGTGCATAAAATCATGAGGGCTGGCTACTTTTGGTTTACCATGGAGACAGATTGTTGCCAATTTGTACAAAGATGTCGGGAGTGTCAGATGCATGGAGACTTGATACATGTGCCACCTTCTGAGTTGCATGCACTCACATCCCCTTGGCCATTTTCAGTATGGGGTGTTGATATTATTGGGAAGATCTCGCCCAAGTCCTCCAGTGGTCATGAGTACATCTTAGTAGCCATTGACTATTTCACCAAGTGGGTGGAAGCGGCTTCCTATGCTAGATTGACAGCGGCCAGGGTGGCCAAATTCATCAGATCGCACATTATCTGCCAATACGGGGTCCCTCACGAGCTGATTTCTAATAGAGGGGTGAATTTCAGGGGCGAGGTGGACACGTTGATTCAGGAGTATGGCATTTAGCATCACAGATCATCTGTGTACAGGCCACAAACTAACAGGGCAATTGAGGCCACAAATAAGAATATCAAGAGGATTTTGGGAAAGATGGTCGAGACTTCTCGGGATTGGTCAGAAAAGCTCCCTTTCGCATTGTGGGTTTATCGTACATCTTTTCGTACCTCTACTGGAGCTACTCCATATTCTTTGGTGTATGGTATGGAGGCAGTGTTACCTGTTGAGATTGAGATGAGATCTTTAAGAGTAGCACTAGAGCAACATGTATCCGAGGTTGAGTGGGTCCAGTCTCATTACGATCAGCTTAGCCTGTTGGATGAGAAGAGATTGAGGGCAGCAAATCATGCTCAGGCCTATTAGAGAAAGATGACCCGTGCATTCAGAAAGAGGGTTAAGCCTAGGGGATCGATCAGCAACCCTAGAGGCAAGTTTAAACCGAGTTGGAGCGGGCCTTATGTCATCTGAGATCTGACTCAAGAGGGAGCTACCTGGTTGACGGACCTAGACGGAAATTAGTTCACAGAGCCAGTCAATGTGGATCAGATGAAGAAGTTTTATGCATGAGATCATGGTCAAAGGATGGGTGGTCGTCACTTCAAGTAGCCATATTCCCTATTGCACACCCATACATCGATATACCCTATTGCTAACCCTTTGAGCCTCACGCGGTTTATTATGGCATTTTCTTTCATTCAGCCTTGCATACCTTTTTTGACCTAGGTTGGGGGCTTGCCCCTATGCGCTTTGTATTTATTGATTAGATCTGTGAGCATTGGGAGCATTGTGTTATTCTTCGTTTGTTCTTTTTTGCATCATTGCTTGTTTCTTTTCTTCTTCGTTTTGCATCTTCACACCGTATTCATTTCGCTTCTATTTTCCCTTTTGTGATGGTGACGCGCTCTCATCTCAAGGCTACAAGTCAGGCTTGTCACATCTTTCGTTCCACCCTTAGGTTTTGATCCAGGAGTTTTAGTTTGAGGAGACCATTTGGGTTTGAGATTTGAGGTTCTTTTGGTTGGACTATGCTAGTGGGGTATTCGGCCTACTTTGAAAAAAAAATGAATGAAAAAAAAAGAAAGAAAAAAACTGAAAAAGGAAAAAATAAAATAAAAAATGGAAAAAGAAAAAATTGTGCTTGTTTGGTATTCGTTGATATACTTGGGATCATTAGAGGTGGTTTTGGGTTTGAGGGATTTCTTTTTCCTTTTTGAGTCGGGTGAGAGCATTGAACGATCCTTCTCACCATGGATCTGGGTGACACATTGGGAGTGAGGTTTGGGTTTCCTTTGCACTAGGTTTCCTAGATCATTATCTACATCACCATTCCCATCATATAGTGACTTGCTTTGATTTGCCGTTCTTAAGATGAGTTGTTCGTCATTGTCACACATTGCTACACTTGTTTCCAACCTTGTTTCTCCATTTCCTATACCCCCATTCATTATTTGTTTCATCCCTCTTCATCTTCAGCTACCCTCGCTGATCGTCATCTCACTTCACGAACGATGAGTTCTTTGGTGCATGTCACCTATTGTTTGTTGTTTTTCTATTTAGATACATGGTTGAGTCACCTCACTCACATGGTTCTGCGATATTTGACATTACGAACACAGGGGTTTGACACTATCTATTTGGAGATTTGGGCCTTTGTTTCCCATCGTTTCATTCACATTTTACCCCTGGCCTACATTACGGTCTGAGTCGTAAGACCACCATGAGGCCAAGAGGTCTCGTGTTTGCTTCGATGCAGTTCATTCGGACAGGCTTCATCTACTGATTAAGTATGGGATGTTGACAGGTCTCCATTACTTCGGGGGATATTGAGGGTCACATATTGTCTTTCCATTCAGTTTACTTGCCTCAGGCCCGTGATTAGAGACAGATGATACAAAGAGTTGGGACCATTGAGGGCACCTTTACTTGATGTTTTGACATGTTCATACTAGGGCATGCCCCCATCCTTGCATGTTGGCTGTGGTTTTTGTACATGTACGCAGGCATTCCATTTCACCTAGCGATGTTATGGGCATCAGAGTTTGAGTAAGCCCAACATTCAACTCAGTTTCTTCATACAACAGAGTGCTTCTAGGATCTGACTCGAGATCAGATTCACGGTATTCGTCGACCTAGTAGGGGTGCATACCCCATACATTGTCTTGTTCGTTAGCTCAAACGAGTGGGTCTTCAGTGATGTATTTCAGAGTTTTCATTGAGATATTTGAGTTTCAGATGTACACACTGGGGCATACCCCCTATCAGTTTTTGTGGATATTGAATGTTATGGGTTAGAGTTGAGGGTTTTTTCTTCAAGGATGGATGTTTGTGATATTTTCAGCTCTCTGACTTTAACCATATGTGTGGTTATGGGATTCTGACATGATATTGATATCTTAGACTAGGGCGTAACTCCTTCTTGTCACCCTTGGTCACATTTGTGAGTTTGTCCTACAAGGGCATACCCCTTGCTTTCCATCTGTTAATGGTGATTTTTTTTTTCTCTTGTCATTTGTCGTCATTTTCTGGTGTTACACCAGGGCATACCCCTTTCTTTTTTCATGATGGAGGTGTTTGATTTCTGGCCTCTTCGAGTCATTTGTTGGCAATCCCGAGAGTCATATTGGAGCATACCCCTTTGTCATCAAGGTTAGTACATCAGCGGTTGCATCTTGTGTCTCCCCATTATGCTCTGAGTTTTGTTTTAAGGCATCTCCTGTCTATTTAGGCGTCTAGAGCCTTAGTCTTTGCATCCTTACCCCTTTTAGTTCGGTGGTTCCCCGGCATCGCGCCCGAGTTCAATCCCCTTCTCTGGTACTCGCCCGGACCCTTTTTTTGGTACTTGCCCGAACCTTTCTCCGATACTAGCCCAGATTCCACCTTTTTTTTTTCGGTACTTGCCCGAACCCTTCTCCGGTACTCGCCCGGATTCTACCATTTTTCGGTACTTGCCCGAACTCTTCTCCGGTACTTGCCCGGACCCTTTTTCAGTACTTGCCCGAACCCTTCTCCGGTACTCACTCAGACCCTTTTTCCGGTACTCGCCCGGAACCTTCTCCAGTACTCACCTGGACCCTTCTCCGGTACTCGCCCGGACCCTTCTTTGGTACTCACCCGGACCCTTCTTCGGTACTTGCCCGAACCCTTCTCCGGTACTCACCCGGACCCTTTTTCGGTACTTGCCCGAACCCTTCTCCGGTATTTGCCCGGATTCCACCTTTTTTTCGGTACTCGCCCGGAACCTTCTCCGGTACTCGCCCGGACCCTTCTCCTGTACTCGCTCGGACCCTTCTCCAGTACTCGCCCGGACCCTTCTTCGGTACTTGCCCAAACCCTTCTTCGGTACTTGCCCGAACCTTCTCCGGGTGTCACCCAGACCCTTCTCCGGTACTCACCTAGAGCTTTTTCGGTACTTACCCCAACCCTTCTCCGGTACTCGCCCGAATTCCACCATTTTTCGGTACTTGCCCGAACCCTTCTCCGGTACTTGCCCGGACCCTTTTTCGGTACTTGCTCGAACCCTTCTCCAGTACTCACCTGGACCCTTTTTCCGTACTCACCCGGACCCTTTTTTGGTGCTTGCCCGAACCCTTCTCTGGTACTCGCCCGGATTCCACCTTTTCTCCAGTACTTGCCCGAATCGGATCCCTAATCTTTCTCGACATTGTGATCAGGTCTCCTTGTATCTTTCTCCAGCATCGTGCTTGAATCCCATAGTCCATTCGGTTAGCATGACTTATTTCCCTTAGCCTTCTTTATTATTGGGTGGGGACAAAATCGTTGGTCATTTGGGTTCTTCACTAAAGTTTATTTCACTCTTACATTGCTTGTACATCGCACTCACAATTCACTCATTCATTCACTCTACTGAAGAGGGGCATATTTGTGGACCCTCAATTTTGTCCCTCGACACTGACATTTATCCTTTGGGTGTCACCTACACCCATCGTTCTCATATGGCACCACTAGGGCCCCTTTTAGGCTTAGTCGGTGTCCGAGCCTCGTGTGGGCTTGTCTGTGGTCCATTTTGGTGCGTATGTGGTTCATTTTGGAGGGTCATCGTGGCCATTTTCCTAGTCGTTCACATCACCCTATAGGAAGGAAGTGGGGTCATCCCGATGTTTTAGCTTAGTTGGAATTTATAGGGGCATGTTGAGGTTCAGAGCACTCGGGCTTGTTTTGATCATAGCTCCCTCATTCAAACTTGGAATTGCACACCATTTTTTTTCATGGATTCCTTACTCTTCCAGAAACATTTTATCAAGTTTTCAAGATTTTTTGCAACCGGTTCGACCGGCTGGCATCCGGTTCAGCCGCTTCAGCCGGTTCATCGAGTCAGCCGGTGTAGAACATTGATTTTTGGTAATTATTTTGATCATATCTCCCTTTTCCAAACTCGGAATTGCGTACCACTTTTTTTCATGGATTCCTCACTCTTCCAAGAACATTTTGTCAAATTTTCAATTTTTTTTGCAACCTGTTCGACCGGTTGGCGTCCGGTTCAACCGGTTCATCGAGTCAGCTGGTGTAAAACACTGATTTTAGTAATTTTCGGACCCAAATCCTACATGGCTCAGGCCCATAAGCTCCAAATCGGTTTTGGGCAATGTTGTGGGCCCATTTTGGGCCTTGTTTTGGGTTCCTTGCAGCCCACCACGAATCCATATGGATTCTTGGTGGTGAAGCAAGCTGAAAACTGAAGGGAGTGAGCTGGCCTCGTAAGTGCAAGAGAAATAATGGGGGGGGTGTTTTCCATGTTGATGGAGGGGATTTCGGTGCTGAAGGGGAAGGAACCCAGGAGGCTCAAATGCTGAGAGGGGTATGAGTATAAAAGGTTTGAAGATAGGAGGGCAAAAGAAGAAGAGGGCACTTTGGAGAGGGGATATTTTGCTGGTGAGAAAAACAGAAGGTCAGGGCATCTTCTGAGTTAAGAGTGTGGGGGAAAGCTTCAGCACTGTGGTTATTTTGAAGAGGAGAGCTATAGCATCTCAGTTTTTGGAGGTCATCATCGGCATACACGGATCATATTTGGTGGAGATTCTGAGGTAAGTAGGCTGAATTTTTTTTACCTACAGTTTATCTTCATCTTCTTCATATGCGTTTTCTCATTCCGCATCATCTTTTATTTCCTTTAATATGAAGATTGTATTGCTTGGGTGTGGGTAATAAAGGCCACACATGATTGTTGTTGATTGGTTATAAATGGTTTAGAAGCTTTCTGGCCAAATTTAGGATTTTTTATCAACCGGTTCAACGCCATAGCTGCTGCCTTTGTCAGCCATGAGGAACCCCTAACCTTTCTTTGTCCCGTTCTCACTCATCCGGGCTCGGAATTGAGAACCGTTTCTTTTGTTTGTATCCTTATTCAGTTAGAAACTTTTTGGCCAAATTTGGGAATTTTTATAAACGGACTGAACCGGTTGGGAACCAGTTCAGCACCATAGCTGGCTGCCTCTGTCAGCCATGAGGAACCCCTGACCTTTCTTTGTCTGGTTCTCAATCATCCGGGCTCGGAATTAAGAACTGTTTCTTTTGTTTGTTTCCTTACTCAGTTAGAAACTTTCTAGACAAATTTGGGATTTTTTATCAACCTTTTAAACCGGTTGGGAACCGATTCAACCGGTTTAGCACCATAGCTGGCTGCCTCTGTCAGCCATGAGGAACCCCTGACCTTTCTTTATTTGGTTCTCACTCATCCGGGCTCGGAATTGAGAACCGTTTCTTTTTTTGTTTCCTTATTTAGTTAGAAACTTTCTGGCCAACTTTGGGATTTTTTATCAACTGTCTGAACTCGTTGAAATCGGTTCAACCAGTTCAGCACCATAGCTGGCTGCCTCTATCAGCCATGAGGAACACCTGTCATTTCTTTGTATGGTTCTCATTCGTCCGGGCTCGGAATTGATTGTCATTACTTTTGTTTGAATCCTTACTCATTTAGGAGTTTTCTAAAAAAACAATTGGAAATTTTTTTCAATAGGTTGTACCAGTTGAGAACTAGTTCAACCTATTCTGCTGGAGGACTTTAGGTAGCCCTCGATTTTGGCATTTTTCGAGCCCGCATCCTTAGGGGCTCAAACCCATTTGCTATAGAGCACTTGTGAGCCATCTTGAAGGTTTAAGTCAGTGTTTGATTTCAGTTAGTATGGGCAATTTTGAAGTTATGGGTGGTGTGGTCTAGATGAGTCTAGTTCGATTTATATGACATTTGGGGAGTCTCTTACCTCATTTCAACTAGTTATCTTCCTTTTGGCACAAGCTTTGATGCTTGATTTTGAATACATGTTGTGTGGCTGACTCACCCTCTACTGTAGTACATGGCTAGGGACCATAGGTATGCATCGTTGGTTTTGATTGTTGAATCATATGCATGCATGGTGCTTGATCCTGAATGTTTGTTATGTGTTTATCTGTGTTTGGTTGACCTTTTATGCAGCGTTTGGTTGGGGACCACAGGTATGCAGCCATTGTTTTGGTTGGTTGAATTCATATGCATGTCACTTTGATTGTTGATTGATTGTTGGTTAAGACCTTAGGTTGCGTATCCCTATGGGTACAGTCATCTAGTCTTTTAGGACTTGCCTTTTCTCTTTTTTGACTTTTGAGCCACATTACCCCTAAGGTATCACCATGTCAGAATCTCGCTCCTGCTTGCGGAACCGTATATCGGTTTAGCTATTGACATCACATGATTATTGATTGAGATCGACCTGGGTTCCCGAGCTTGGATTCGGATTGGAGATAGACTGGTTAGAGGATCAGATCCACACAGCCAATTAGAGAAGATACCAGATCATAGAGATATGGACCCTTAGTACGCTACTGTTGACCAGTTGGCTGAGATTACCGATACCATGGCATCACTCAGAGATGCTATCTTAGGATTGGGTCAGAGGATTGATGGGCACCAGGCCCAACCATTACCGATTCCGGGAAGCACCCCGCATGACTCTACCACACCACCACCACCACCAGTTTAGTCAGCTCCCCAGGCTGAAGCATTTGTGTTGCACGACCGAACTGAGACTACGCCGCATTCTGTTGTGGCACCTGCACAGATTGTTGATGACACCCAGGCTTTTATTGACAGGATTGAGCAGAAGATGAGATCACTACATGTTTCTGATGGGATTATGAGTTGGGATGGATATGATGATCTGCCAGTAGCAGCTTTGCCTGTTGAGTTCCGCATGCCGGACATTGAGAGATACACGGGGATAGGGTGCCCCCGTATTCACTTGCAATTATATAGCACTGTTATGCGCGGGCATAGACTAGATGAGGCATAGATGATTATGTTATTCCCTCTGTCACTGAGTGGTGCTGCTCAACGTTGGTTTGCCTCATTGGACCCTTCGAGACGTAGCACATGGGCTGATTTGGGACAAGAGTTTATCAGACAGTATTCTTTCAATACTGTAGTGGATGTATCCCGGAGGAAGTTAGAGGCCCTTAGATAGGGGCCGGATGAGTCAGTCACTTCATTTATTTCCCGTTGGAGGGAGAAGATAGCATAAATTATTGATAGACCTTCAGAGCGTGATCAGATCAATATGATTATGCGTAGCCTTCAGCCCCACTTTTCTAGGCATCTCATGGGCTTCCCTCAGACAGACTTTGGCTCGTTAGTGCAGGCCTTCTATGGCATTGAGGAGGGTATATCTAGAGGTTTACGGGCAGATTCTTCCCATTCGGACTCAAAGGGGAAGAAGCCGGGATCAGGACTCAGGCCCTCAGATGTTGGTACTATTGGCATGACAGGACACAGGTCCGCACATCGTCCTCCATTTAAGAGTCAGTTTTTAGGCACTCCTTATCAAATGATACAGCATGATCAGTACATACCAGTTGCTCCCATTAGGCCGGCAGGGACTACTTATCTGCACCCACCACCACAACCGGTATATGCTACACAGGCACCCCAGAGGCCGCCTATGCAGTTCCATCGTCAGTATAGAGCACCGCCTCCATCGAGGTCGGTTAGACAATTCACACAGCTTGGGATGCCACTGAGCTGAGTTTTTTAGAGATTGGTTGAGGGAGGACTAATTGCCGCACTACCGCCTAGACCTCCATTACAGCCTACCCCCCCATGATTCAGGACAGATCTTCACTGTGCCTACCATCAGAGAGCAGGCCATGATACAAACAGTTGTTTAGCACTGAGACATGCCATTCAGGATTTGATTGATCAGGGCTTGGTTGATTTGGGGCGCCCGGGTGTAGCCACAGACCCGCTACCTACTCATGACACTAGAGCAGTACCTCCACCCTCGGAAGGGGTACATTTGATTAAGTTTGCAGGGGATGAGATATTTATGATGGGATGGGATGGAGAGGCTCCTCAACTGATCAGTCTATATGAGGAGTCAGATTTTGTTGGATATATACCTAGACAGCAGATCCCCAGGCCATTCAGTTTGACCCCGAACAAGATTTATGGGCCGCCTCTAGTATCACCAGTATACTTACATCATGTGCCACCTATGACACCCTTCATTCTGTTCCCAAAGGAATATAAGCCCCCTCATAGAGATGTTCAAATAATTACACGGAGTGGAAGGGTAGCACAACCTCCACCCGTTGACAGGCCATTTGCTGGTATAGCTGCCAGAGAGGAGGTTCAGAGGGAAAATGATGAGATATTACGTTAGTTGCGCACTACTCAAGCTCGCATATCTATTTGGAGCCTTTTGGGCTCATCTAGTACACATAGAGATGCATTGGTCAGAGCCCTTGGCCAGATTAGGGTTGACACTGCAACTACCCTAGAGGGGCTTATTCACATGTTGACAGCTGATAGAGCTACATGCATAGTGTTTTCTGATGATGACTTGCCACTAGAGGGATCAAATCATGTTCGACCCTTATTCATTGATGTTGTTTGTTCAGGCCGTCGGGTGCCGTCTGTTCTGCTGGACAATGGTTTCGCCCAGAACATCAGAATCTCCGCCAAATATGATCCATGTACGCTGATGATTGCTTCCAGAAACCGAGATTCTGTAGCTTTCCTCTTCAAAACACCACAGTGTTGAAGCTTTCCTCCACGCTCTCAACTCAGAAGATGTTCCTCATCCTCTGTTTTTCTCACCAACAAAATATCCCCTCTCTCAAAAATGCCAAAAGGTCCTTTACTCTCCTATCCTCTCACCTTTTATACTCATACCCCTCTCAACATTTGAGTGATTACTACTCAAAACATGCTATTTTGTAGCTTGTAATTAGCTCTACTAAACACCATTGAGTAGTAATTATTACCTTTTAACCCAATTAGCATGTTAGGAGCCCTTGCAATCGTTTCTAACAATTGTGTTAAGTTTTGGTGCTTTTTGATAGCTTTATGCTCACCAAAGCAATTTAAGAATGAGGGAGAGCTATTTATAGTTCAGGGCAAAGCTTTTGAAAGCTTAAATTTATGAAGAAATCAAGCTATGGAGCCTCATAATCCTTTGCCTTAGTGGTTCAAAGTATACAAGGAAGAAACAATGGAGAAGAGGAAAGCAGGGGATGAAAACAGGGGACACAGCTGCAGTCTTTCATTGCACTTTTGGAGCACTTCCCAAAGTCCAATTTTTACGTTCTACATACCATTTCAAAGCTCAGAAAGTCAACAATCCAACGATTCAAACCACGTATGATTTGGAGCTGAAATGAAGAAGATATGGACTTCGGAAGACAACTGCATCAAGCTGAGGGACAATTTCGCACACCACTGTTTAAGGTGCGAAATCCTCAGCCCACGGTGCGAAAATTTCGCACACCTCAAACCAACATGCGAAATTGGAACTCAGCATGCGAAAATTGGATATTTTTGCCGACTCTTTTTCTTCTGATATTTTTGTGTTTAAATTTCCATTTTCTCCTTGTATTCAACCAACCATGTAATTCCTTAGCTAGGAAGTATCCAAGGAAGGGTAAAAACTACCTTCCTATATAAATTCTCTTGTAATCACTGAACCAATATATCTTCGTCGGGGAGCTTTCTCCAGGAGACCAACTTATGTAACTTTGTTATACAGAGATCTCTTTTGTTTATTTTCTCTCTTCTATTTTCTATTTTCTTGCAAGCCAAACACCCTCTGAGGATGTTTTCCCAGAGGATGAGAGGCTAAACAATAGTTTCTTGGATTAAAGGAAGCTAGGTGAAAAGTCCAGATTAAAAGGTGGAAAATTTCCGTGCATTAAATTCAGGTAGTTGGAGTCCATAAATGGCTTCTAAAGCCAAGGTTTTGCCTTAAATCCCTTAGGATCACTTTGACTGGCCAATACATGGTAAGCTTAAGGTCTCTGTGGATGCTTATTGCTAGATCCATATCAGTCCATTAGTTATCATGTACGAGCCATTGGAAAGTGATTCAAGGTGATAGCCCATAGTGTATTAGGCCATTAATGGACCTTGACTACCATCTCTAGTGACTTTTTATGGATTAAAACTTCATTGTCAAACCTATACCGGTTCGGGAAATAACTATAGGTTAAATCCCCAATGCGAGGAGAAAAATCCAGAATTTTCCACTTTGCATCTGGAACTTGAACCTAGTAACCTTTAGCTCCGGGAGACTTTCTTTCTTCCACTTTTTAATTAGTTCTATGTGAGTTTAGTTTAAATCACCACTTTCAAAACAATTTTATTTTCTTTTAAATTTCAAGTTTGTGCTAAAGGAAATCATTAGAATCAATTTCTAATTTAAAGTCTGTCACTGATAGAGTGAAAACCCATCCCTGAGTTCGACCCTAGAACTGCTATACTATAGTAGCTTTGCTACGCCAGTATAAGGTCATAGGTTTTATAAATGTTTTTTATTAAAAGACCCGGCTGGGAAGTCAAGCGAGAATCAAATGGCGCCGTTGCCGGGGATGGTGCCACAATACAGTGATACAACCTTTTAGAGGCTACTTGTGATTTTTATCACAAGTTAGGTGAATTCCTTTTTCACTAATTTCATTTTCTTTCATTTCCCTGTTGTTAATTTTATTTTCATTTTCTTCCTAACTTTAACCTTTTTTCTAGATTCCTTTTGTTGTTGTTGTTTTTGTCTTATTTCAGGTATTGTAACTTGTGCATGCCCTATTGGATTAGGGACCAAGAGGGAAGATTAGTAAGGATTGAGAATCCTCAAGACATAGAGTTGGATATCTGTGTAAAAATCATGGACCCTCCACCAGAGGATCAGAATTCTCAACAAGGTCAAGGGGGTAATCCTAATGCATACCTATCCATGAGGGATAGAATGCATCCCCTAAGAATGAGTGCACCCTCATGCATCCTGCCCCCTCTTGAGCAGTTGGTTATAAGACCCCATATTGTACCCCTCCTACCAAATTTCTATGGAATGGAGAGTGAAAATCCATATTCTCACATTAAGGAGTTTGAGGAGGTATGTAATACTTTTAGAGAGGGAGGAGCTTCAATAGACTTGATGAGACTCAAGCTATTCCCTTCCCTTTCACTTTAAAGGACAAGGCAAAAATATGGCTTAATTCTTTAAGGCCAAGGAGCATAAGAAATTGGGTTGATCTTCAAGCTGAATTTCTGAAGAAATATTTCCCCACCCATAGGACTAATGGGTTGAAGAGACAAATCTCAAACTTTTCTGCAAAAGAAAATGAGAAGTTCCATGAGTGTTGGGAAAGGTATATGGAGGCTATCAATGCTTGTCCTCATCATGGTTTCGATACATGGCTCCTAGTGAGCTATTTTTATGATGGAATGTCCTCTTCCATGAAGCAAATTCTTGAGACCATGTGTGGGGGAGATTTTATGAGTAAGAATCCTGATGAAGCCATGGACTTTTTAAGTTATGTGGCTGAGGTGTCAAGAGGATGGGATGAGCCCAACTCAAGAGAGAAAGGAAAATTCCTCTCTCAACAAACCCAAAATCCAAAGGCTGGAATGTACATGTTGAGTGAAGATGTGGACATGAAAGCTAAGGTGGCAACAATAGCAAGGAGGTTGGAAGAACTTGAGTTGAAAAAGATGCATGAAGTCCAAGCTATTTCCGAAACTCAAGCCCATGCCATGCCATGCACCATTTGCCAATCATGTGATCATGTGGTAGATGAGTGTCCAACCATGCCAGCCGTGAGAGAAATGTTAGGTGATCAAGCCAATGTTGTGGGGCAATTTAGGCCTAACACCAATGCACCCTATGGTAACACCTATAATTCAAGCTGGAGAAACCACCCAAATTTTTCTTGGAAACCAAGACCACCTCCATACCAACCACAAGGCCAAACCCAAGCACCTCAACAACCATCTTCAGTGGAGCAAGCCATTGCAAACCTAAGTAAAGTCATGAATGACTTTGTGGGTGAACAAAGGGCAATCAACTCCCAATTGCACCAAAAGATTGAGAATGTTGAGAGTTCTCTAAATAAGAGAATGGATGGGATGCAAAATGATCTACATCATAAGATAGATAATATTCAGTACTCCATCTCTAGACTTACTAACCTCAACACAGTGAATGAGAAAGGAAAATTCCCCTCTCAACCAAGCCAAAATCCTAAGGGTGTTCATGAAGTTGAAACCTAAGAGGGGGATTCTTCAAAGTCGAGGGAGGTCAAAGCTGTGATAACCTTGAGGAGTGGAAAGAAGGTTGATCAACCCTTGCCTAACTTGGGGCCTGATGAAGAACTCAGATCAAAGGGACCCTTGATTAAAGAGGGCAAAAACCAAGAAGAGCAGAGTGGGAAGAAAAGTGCATCCAAATCAAGCATTGAAGAAGAACCAAGGATAGTGATTAAGGAGGATATGATGAAGAAACATATGCCTCCCCCTTTTCCTCAAGCTTTACATGGAAAGAAAGAAATAAAGAATTCATCAAAAATTCTTGAAGTGCTGAGGCAAGTGAAGGTGAATATACCTTTACTTGATATGATCAAGCAAGTCCCCACATATGCAAAGTTTCCAAAGGACTTGTGCACGGTCAAGAGAGGTTTACAGGTGACAAAGAATGCATTCCTCACTGAGCAAGTGAGTGCTATCATCTAGAGTAAGTCCCCAGTTAAGTATAAAGACCCGGGATGTCCCACCATATCAGTCAACATTGGAGGGACACATGTGGAAAAAGCTTTATTAGATTTGGGAGCAAGTGTGAATTTGCTCCCATACTCTGTCTATAAACAAGTGGGACTTGCAGGATTAAAGCCTACAACCATGACTCTCTCTTTAGCTGATAGGTCAGTCAAAATCCCAAGGGGTGTGATAGAGGATGTTCTAGTTCAAGTGGACAAATTCTACTATCCTGTGGATTTTGTGGTGCTTGATACTGATTCCTCTGTCAATGAAGAAAATTATGTGCCAATCATCCTAGGGAGACCTTTCCTAGCTACCTCCAATGCTATTGTTAATTGCAGGAATGGGGTGATGCAGCTCACATTTGGAAACATGACATTGGAATTAAACATATTCCACTTATGTAAGAGGCATCTTTACCCTGAAGAGGAAGAAGGATTTGAGGAAGTATGCTTGATCAACACTTTGGTTGAAGAGCACTGTGACAAGAGTTTAGAGGAGAGCTTGAATGAAAGCCTGGAAGTGCTTGAAGAAGGGTTCCCTGAACCCTCTGATGTGCTAGCCATTATGTCTCCTTGGAGGAGACGGGAAGAGATCTTACCACTGTTCAACCAGGAAGACTCACAAGGAGCAACTGTGGAGGACCCTCCAAAGCTAGCTTTGAAGCCACTTCCTGTTGATTTAAATGCAAACTTCATATGGGATCCGGGCAAGCTAAATCCGGATCCAATTTTTTTTTATGGACTTAGTCTTTCTAAAGACTAGCTAGTCCATATCTTTTTGTTTTATTTTTAAGCTTGTTTTAATTTTGATTTCTTGCTTTAATTTTATTTTGGTTTGATTTAACTTAGTTTTTTTTTATGATCTTGCTATGGGGGCTGTTTTGGAACAAAGAGTCTTGCTTTATGACTCTAAGCTTCATCTTTTTCCGGGAAAATTGAAATCCAGGTGGACGGGTCCTTTCATAATTCATGAAGTACATCCCAACGGAGTGGTGGAAATATTCAATCCCACAGGCAATCAAACCTTCAAAGTCAATGGCCATCGTCTCAAGCCATTCATAGAGCCTTACAGTACAGACAAGGAGGAGATCAACCTCCTTGAACCACCACAACTCTGAGTGAAAGCAGGGTATCATGGACTAAATAAGTCCATGAATTTTTTGTTATAGTTTTATAGTTATATCATTATTTCTATTTCTTTTGATTTTAATTCTTGCTTAATCTTAGTTTATTTTGTCTTAATTCAAGTCAATTTTGATGATAAATTTCAGAAAAAAATCATGAAAGATGGGGAGAGCTCTTCAAAAGCAGAACAGGGGAGTAAAACCAAGGAAGCAGAGCACCTGATTTCAAGGTGCCAAAATTTCGCACACCTGATTTCAAGGTGCGAAAATTTCGCAAACCCCAAAACCAAGGTGCAAAATCCTTGGGCCAAAGGAAGCAATTTTCGCACACCCCAATTTCAAGGTGCGAAATCTATCTCAAGGTGCGAAATCCGTTTTCAAGGTGCGAATTTCCTAAAATCCAATTTCGCACACCACTGTGGAAGGTGCGAAAATTTTCACACTGTGCGAAATCCTCTCCTGGCACACGTGTGCCAATTTCGCACACCTCAAGCTAATTTTCGCACTGTGCGAAACAGTGTGCGAAAATTTCGCACACCACTGTTCAAGGTGCGAAAATTTCGCACACCTCATTTCAAGGTGCGAATTCTATTGTCAAAAGGGGGCCATTTTCGCACACCTAAATCCAAGGTGCGAAATTTCCAGTCCAAGGTGCGAAAATTTCGCACGGTAAAATTTTCAGCTCTAAAAATTTTAAACTGACTTTTAAATTAAAATTTTACCCTCGAAATTGTGCCTAACGTCTAAAAACGACTTTTCGGTTGCCTTGGAAAATTTTTAAACATAAAACCCCCCCAAACCCCATTCCTATATAAGCCCTTCAAGCCCAGGAACTCAACAGTCTCCCCCGCGCACAAGCTAAGACACCTCTGGAATCCCGAACACCCACTTCCCTTCATTTCGGCCATGGCAAAGACCAGAGGAGGCCATTCCGCCTCCCCATCCTCACCGACACCTCGACCACATCGAGCCGCCATGGGAGCCGCAGCTTCGCCCCCTGTTCAGGCCCCGGCCATTCCCCCATCTGAGGGGGAAGCTCCTTCTCAGCGTCGATACCCCACCAGGAGACCACCCACGGACCCTGTGCCACCCACCGACCGACCTCAGAGACCGGCTCCTCGACCCCCTGCCAAGAGAACCAAGTTCTCGGGTCCTGAAGAGTCATCCCATGCACCTCAGCCAGAGCCAGCTACAGAGGAACCTCGGATTCCAGCGGATATTCCTCTCGAGACCGTTATCAGGCATCCCATGATAGCTGGACCGCCGATTGAGGGTAACTTGGATTGCAGAGATAGATCATTTCATTCCGAGACCTACTTTGATATAGAGGCCCTCAGACAGCAGCCAGAGCTCAGAGATTCATTCCGACTGCTGCAGAGGTATCACATGGAGTCTTTTCTCACTCCTAGGCAATTCTACTATCCCAGAGTAGTTATAGATTTTTATCAATCTATGACTACTCGAGGTCTCCGCAATCCTACCCTCATCCAGTTTACTATAGACGGACGTCAGGGTGCCATTGGAGCTCGTCACATTGCTGAGGCCCTCCATATACCTTATGAGCCCGTGTTTCAAGCAGATTTCAGGGAGTGGTCCTCATTCTCTCAGAGTGACATGGTCCGCATTTTGTCCAGGGGGACTTCTACAGCCTCGGTATTGACCAGGAGAGAGCTTCCATCTGGGATGCTCCTCATTGATGTGCTCCTGCGTGCCAACATCTTCCCACTTCAGCATAAGGTTCAGAGGAGTGGAGCTATACTTGAGGCATTATTCAGGATTTCTGAGGGCTATTTCTTCGGCCCTCATCCTTTGATTATGACTTCTCTTCTTCATTTTGAAGAAAAAGTCCATCAGAAGAAGCTTCAGAGGGCAGATGGCATCCCATTACTATTTTCGAGGCTCCTCTGCCAGATTTTAGAGCACCTGAGCTATCCTGAAGAGCCCCGTCTTGAGAGGCGCCGCCATTGCAGAGAGGATTTCTCTCTCGGCAAATGGCATCACTTGCTATCCTACTTTGCACCTCAGGCAGCCCCAACTGTGCCTGCACCTCCAGAGCTACCCCGAGATGAGTAGCTACCTCAGGCCCAGCAGGATGAGATTCTCACAGACACCACACCTCCTGCCCCTGCAGCACACACCTCTGTGCATATGCCTGAGGCTATACATCCTTCTTCTCCTCTCACTCAGGCTGCTCCACCAGTCATGCCAGCTACCCCAGTACCTCCTCCTTCATCTGAGCCCACTGTCACCGTTTCTCTTACGGAATTCAGAGGCCTAGTGCGTTCATTGCAGACACTGAGCACTGCTCAGGATTCTATTATCCACCAGATGGCCACTATTCGGGCACACCAGGATCAGATCATTGCTACTCAGGCCCAGCATACCACGATCCTTCATCAGATTCAGCAGCATCTGAGTATGTAGACCCCTCTTGGGCATGATAGGTCTGCACCATCCGAGCCTCTAGTGCCAGATGACGAGCTTGCCAGCTGAGCAGCCCATACCAGAGGAGCAGATCAGAGCAGAGCCATCACATGATCCCACTACTATCTGATCTTTTTATGTTTTTGTTTTACTTGTTTTTTATGTTAGACTTGTAAATCCCATCTTTTGCATGTGTTATAAACTGGGATTGGAAATATTACTTGAAATCATACATTGTATATTTCTTTTCCAAGTAATATATATATATATATATATATATCCTTTTTTATCATATTCCCTTTTCTCATTACTCTTTTGTCCTTGGAACATGTGGTTTAAGGTATTCCATACCTCCTTTACACTCAGACTTTGTCTCACTCAGGAGGTACCACTTCCTCCCTTTATTTTTAATCGCTTTTGAAACATTGGGGACAATGTTCAACTTGGTTGGGGGGGAGAATTGAGAAAGGAAGTTTTGTTGTCAATATTAAGTTATTTTGGTATTTTAGTTGATTTTTGCTTAAAATTTAAAATTTTTAAAAAGTTTTTTGAATCATTCTCTCTGGTTGTTAAAGATAATTTCTCAAAAATAAAATAGGATAAGTCGAGTTTTAACTTAATTATTTAAGTCTTAGAGTTTGTTTTATGCTTTCAAAGTTGATAATCTATTGAAGCCTCTTTGATTTTGAACTTTCTTCTTCCATTTCGAGCTTTACACACACTGTGCACATTAGATCCCAGATATAAAATGTAAAACTTTCTCACTTTCTAAGCTTAGGAAAATTTTGACTTGGTTTATTACTTAACCTCTTTTTAATAGTGTTGGGACACCTCATAAAGACCAATGAGTCTTAGAAAAAGACCAATGAGTCTTAGAAAAAGAAAAAAAAGAGAATAAGCTTCTATTCTTTCCTTGAAACCTAAGTATGATCCGAAGGGGTGGCGAAAGCCTTTAAAACCCGATGCCCTAAACCTTGATTGGTTGGGAGTCATCGATCCTCTGCTTGCTACATAGGTGAATTGGTTAAGTTTAGTGAGTAAAAAGAATTGTGAATAAGAAGGTGCGTTCTTAACCTATTAAGAGTTGATTAATTTTGCCAATATTCGAGAAAAGCTTAGGTTGGAGGGTGAGGATAGTTTTATATACTATATCCGGAAGCTAATTTCATTAACACTTAGCTTATTATGGAAGAGTTTGATTTGAAACCTTGAGAGTAGAGATTCTTTTGATACTTAATTGCATAATCTCCACTCTTTGTACTTTTTGTTTAAGTTTAAGCTTTGACAACTCCTATTGCATTTTGAATCTTCATATCTTTAGTTCACCAGGAGAGATGTGTTTGGATATCAGTCATGCCACTCAATTATTTTTTGGAATGAATTGCATGACTTCTTTTATGTATATTATTACGTTTGCTTAGTTTTTCTCTCCTTAATTGCTAAGGGACTAGCAATATGTCGGTTGGGGGGAGTGATTACTACTCAAAACATGTTATTTTGTAGCTTGTAATTAGCTCTACTAAACACCATTGAGTAGTAATTATTACCTTTTAACCCAATTAGCATGTTAGGAGCCCTTGCAATCGTTTCTAACAATTGTGTTAAGTTTTGGTGCTTTTTGATAGCTTTATGCTCACCAAAGCAATTTAAGAATGAGGGAGAGCTATTTATAGTTCAGGGAAAAGCTTTTGAAAGCTTAAATTTATGAAGAAATCAAGCTATGGAGCCTCATAATCCTTTGCCTTAGTGGTTCAAAGTATACAAGGAAGAAACAATGGAGAAGAGGAAAGCAGGGGATGAAAACAGGGGACACAGCTGCAGTCTTTCATTGCACTTTTGGAGCACTTCCCAAAGTCCAATTTTTACGTTCTACATACCATTTCAAAGCTCAGAAAGTCAAGAATCCAACAATTCAAATCACGTATGATTTGGAGCTGAAATGAAGAAGATATGGACTTCGGAAGACAACTGCATCAAGCTGAGGGACAATTTCGTACACCACTGTTTAAGGTGCGAAATCCTCAGCCCACAGTGCGAAAATTTCGCACACCTCAAACCAACATGCGAAATTGGAACTCAGCATGCGAAAATTGGATATTTTTGCCGACTCTTTTTCTTCTGATATTTTTGTGTTTAAATTTCCATTTTCTCCTTGTATTCAACCAACCATGTAATTCCTTAGCTAGGAAGTATCCAAGGAAGGGTAAAAACTACCTTCCTATATAAATTCTCTTGTAATCACTGAACCAATATATCTTCGTCGGGGAGCTTTCTCCAGGAGACCAACTTATGTAACTTTGTTATACAGAGATCTCTTTTGTTTATTTTCTCTCTTCTATTTTCTATTTTCTTGCAAGCCAAACACCCTCTAAGGATGTTTTCCCAGAGGATGAGAGGCTAAACAATAGTTTCTTGGATTAAAGGAAGCTAGGTGAAAAGTCCAGATTAAAAGGTGGAAAATTTCCGTGCATTAAATTCAGGTAGTTGGAGTCCATAAATGGCTTCTAAAGCCAAGGTTTTGCCTTAAATCCCTTAGGATCACTTTGACTGGCCAATACATGGTAAGCTTAAGGTCTCTGTGGATGCTTATTGCTAGATCCATATCAGTCCATTAGTTATCATGTACGAGCCATTGGAAAGTGATTCAAGGTGATAGCCCATAGTGTATTAAGCCATTAATGGACCTTGACTACCATCTCTAGTGACTTTTTATGGATTAAAACTTCATTGTCAAACCTATACCGGTTCGGGAAATAACTATAGGTTAAATCCCCAATGCGAGAAGAAAAATCCAGAATTTTCCACTTTGCATCTGGAACTTGAACCTAGCAACCTTTAGCTCCGGGAGACTTTCTTTCTTCCACTTTTTAATTAGTTCTATGTGAGTTTAGTTTAAATCACCACTTTCAAAACAATTTTATTTTCTTTTAAATTTCAAGTTTGTGCTAAAGGAAATCATCAGAATCAATTTCTAATTTAAAGTCTGTCACTGATAGAGTGAAAACCCATCCCTGAGTTCGACGCTAGAACTGTTATACTATAGTAGCTTTGCTACGCCAGTATAAGGTCATAGGTTTTATAAATGTTTTTGATTAAAAGACCCGGCTGGGAAGTCAAGCGAGAATCATTGAGCCTCCTGGGTTCCTTCCCCTTCAGCACCAAAATCCCCTTCATCAGCATGGGAACCACACCCCCCATTATTTCTCTTGCACTTACGAGGCCAGCTCACTCCCTTCAGTTTTCAGCTTGCTTCACCACCAAGAATCCATATGGATCAGTGGTGGGTTGCAAGGAACCCAAACCAAGGCCCAAAATGGGCTCACAACATTGCCCAAAACCAATCTGGAGCTTATGGGCCTGAGCCATGTAGGATTTGGGTCCCAAAATTACCAAAATCAGTGTTTTGCACCAGCTGACTCGATGAACCGGCTGAACCGGATGTCAACCGATCGAACCAGTTGCAAAAAATCTTGAAAATTTGATAGAATGTTTCTGGAAGAGTAAGGAATCCATGAAAAAAAAGTGGTACACAATTCCGAGTTCGAAAAAGGGAGATATGATCAAAATAATTACCAAAAATCAATATTCTACACTGGCTGACTCAATGAACCGACTGAACCGACTGAATCGGATGCCAACCAGTTGAACCGATTGCAAAAAATCTTGAAAATTTGATAAAATGTTCCTGGAAGAGTGACGAATCCATGAAAAAAAGTGGTATGCAATTCCGAGTTCGGAAAAGGGAGATATGATCAAAATAATTACCAAAAATCAGTGTTCTACACCGGCTGACTCGATGAAGCGGCTGAACCGGATGCCAACTGGTCGAACTGGTTGCAAAAATTCTTGAAAATTTCATAGAATATTTCTGGAAGAGTAAGAAATCCATGAAAAGAAATGGTGTGCAATTCCGAGTTTGAATTGCACAAATTTGTGGACCCTCACCCGATCCATCGGACCGGCGTGACTCGCTTTTAAAAGAAAAGAATGAAATAAAAATTTTGTGTTTTCTAGTTTTGAAAAAACCCGCCCCCCGTGAGGAACGGTGTTGTATGGAATCGCTACTTACTTTTTATATTTTTATTTTTAAAATGGGGAAAATTAAGTAGAAACAAAAACCCCTAATGACCCTAGTATGGAAAAAAGCGGTCTACGAAAACTAGATTCTGGGTCCGGGGATCAGGTTACCCATTGGGAAGGTACCTCATGCGAGGTAGCACCCCTCTAGGCCCGGAACTCTGTCTCTACTAATGAATTGGGTATGTGAGAGCATATGGGTAAAAAATAAAACCCTATGTTAAATAGATGTCATGAATCACACAATCCTAATTGGTATTTGGCATGCATATGAATTCAACCAACCAAAACAATAGGTGCGTAACTATGGTCCCCAGCTAAACGCTGCATAAAAGGTCAACCAAACATAGATAAACACATAACAAACGTTCAAGATCAAGCACCATGCATGCATATGATTCAACAATCAAAACCAACGATGCATACCTGTGGTCCCTAACCATGTGCTACAGTAGAGGGTGAGTCAGCCACGCAACATGTATTTAGAATCAAGCATCAAATTTTGTGCCAAAAAGGAAGAAAGCTTGTTGAAATTAGGTAATGGACTCCCCAAATGTCATACAAATCAAACTAGACTTACCTAGACCACACCGCCCATAACCTCAAAATGGGCCCACACTAATTGAAATCAATCTCTGACATAAACCTTCAAGATGGCTCACAAGTGCCCCATAGCAAATGGGTTTGAGCTCCAATGGATACGGGCTTGAAAAATGCCAAAATTGAGGGCTGCCCAAAGTCCTCTTTCAGAATAGCTTGAAGCAGTTCTCAACTGGTACAACCTGTTGAGAAAAAGTTCCCAAATTTTTTTAGAAGACTCCTAAATAAATAAGGAATCAAACAAAAGCAATGGCACTCAATCCCGAGCCCAGACGAGTGAGAACCAAACAAAGCCCGATCAGGTGCTCCTCATGACTCATAGAGTCAGCCAGCCATGGTGCTGAACCAGTTGAATCGGTTTAATCGATTGAGTGAGAACCAAACAAAACAACGTCAGGTATTCCTCATGACTGATAGAGTCAGTCAACTATGGTGCTGAACCGGTTGAACCGGTTCCCAACTAGTTCAGCTGGTTGATAAAAAATCACAAATTTGGTCAGAAAGTTCCTAAATGAATAAGGAAGCAAACAAAAGAAACGGTTCTCAATTCCGGGCCCGGATGAGTGAGAACCAAACAAAGCAAGGTCAGGTGTTCCTCGTGACTAACAGAGTCAGCCAACTATGGTGCTGAACCGGTTGAACTGGTTTCCAACTGGTCCATCCAGTTGATAAAAAATCCCAAATTTGGTTAAAAAGTTCCTAAATGAATAAGGAAACAAACAAAAGAAACGGTTCTCAATTCCGAGCCTGTATGAGTGAGAACCAAACAAAGCAAGGTCAGGTGTTCCTCATGACTGACAGAGTCAGCCAACTATGGTACTGAACCGGTTGAACCGGTTTCCAACTGGTCCATCCGGTTGATAAAAAATCCCAAATTTGGTCATAAAGTTCCTAAATGAATAAGGAAGTAAACAAAAGAAATGGTTCTCAATTCCAAGCCTGGATGAGTGAGAACCAAACAAAACAAGGTCAGGTATTCCTCATGACTGACAGAGTCAGCCAACTATGGTGCAAAATTAAAAACAATGAATGAATTAAACTTGAGCCTAAATGTGATTCTAACACATCAAGAAAACAATCATCCTCAACTGTAATCCTCAACCATTCATAACCAATCAACAACAAACATGTTTGGCCTTTATTATCCACACCTAAGCAATACAATCTTCACATCAAAGGAAATAAAAGAGGATGAGAAAGAAGAAAAAGCATACGAAGACGATGAAGATGACCTGTAGGTAAAAAAAAATTCAGCATACTTACCTCAGAATCTCCCTCAAATATGATCCATGTATGCTGATGATGACTTCAAGAAACCGAGATGCTGTAGCTTTCCTCTTCAAAAAACTACAGTGCTGAAGCTTTCCTCCACGCTCTCAACTCAGAAGATGCTCCTCACCCTCTATTTTTCTCACCAACAAAATATCCCCTCTCTCAAAAATGTCAAAAGGTCCTTTGCTCTCCTATCCTCTCACCTTTTATACTCATACCCCTCTCAACATTTGAGCCTCCTGTGTTCATTCCCCTTCAGCACCGAAATCCCCTCCATCAACATGGGAACCACACCCCTCCATTATTTCTCTTGCACTTACGAGGCCAGCTCACTCCCTTCAGTTTTCAGCTTGCTTCACCACCAATAATCCATATGGATCTGTGGTGGGCTACAAGGAACCCAAACCAAAGCCTAAAATGGGCCCACAACATCGCCCAAAACCGATCTGGAGCTTATGGGCCTGAGCCATGTAGGATTTGGGTCCCAAAATTACCAAAATCAGTGTTTTACACCAGCTAACTCGATGAACCGGCTGAACCGACTGAACCGGATGTCAACCGGTCGAATCGGTTGCAAAAAATCTTGAAATTTTGATAGAATGTTTCTGGAAGAGTAAGGAATCCATGACAAAAAGCGGTATGAATTCCGAGTTCGGAAAAGGGAGATATGATCAAAATAATTACCAAAAATCAGTGTTCTACACCGGCTGACTCGATGAACCGGTTGAACCGGCTAAACCGAATGCCAACCGGTCGAACCGGATGCCAACCGGTCGAACCGGTTGCAAAAAATCTTGAAACTTTGATAGAATGTTCCTGGAAGAGTGAGGAATCCATGAAAAAAAGTGGTACGCAATTCCGAGTTCAGAAAAGGGAGATATGATCAAAATAATTACCACAAATCAGTGTTCTACACCGGCTGAACCGGATGCCAACTGGTCGAAACGATTGCAAAAAATCTTGAAAATTTGATAGAATGTTCCTGGAAGAGTGAGGAATCCATTAAAAAAAGTGGTACGCAATTCTGAGTTTGGAAAAGGGAGATATGATCAAAATAATTACCAAAAATCAATGTTCTACACCGGCTGACTCAATGAACCGGCTGAAGCGGTTGAACCGGTTGCAAAAAATCTTGAAAATTTGATAGAATGTTTCTGGAAGAGTAAGGAATCCATGAAAAAAAAATGGTGTGCAATTCCAAGTTTGAATGAGGGAGCTATATCAAAACATGCTAGAGTGCTCCGAACCTCAACATGCCCCTATAAACTCCAACTAAGCTAAAACATCGAGATGACCCCACTTCCTTCCTATAGGGCGATGTGAACGACTAGGAAAATGGCCACCATGACCCTCTAAAATGAACCATATACGCACCACAATGGACCACTGACAAGCCCACACGAGGCTCGGACACCGACTAAGCCCAAAAGGGGCCTTAGTGGTGCCATATGAGAACAATGGGTGCAGGTGACGCCCAAAGGATAAATGCCAGTGTTGAGGGACAAAATTGAGGGTCTACAAATATGCCCCTCTTCAGTAGAGTGAATGAACGAGTGAATTGTGAGTGCGATGTGCAAGCAATGCAAGAGTGAAATGAACTCTAGTGAAGAACCCAAATGACCAATAATTTTGTCCTTACCCAATAATAAAGAAGGTTAAGGGAAATAAGTCATGCTGACCGAATGGACTATGGGATATAGGTACGATGCCGGAAAAAGATACAAGGAGACCCGATCACAATGTCGAGAAAGATTAGGGATCCGATTCGGGCAAGTACCGAAAAAAAAGGTGGAATCCGGGCAAGTACCGGAGAAGAGTCTGGGTGAGTGCTGGAGAAGGGTTCGAGCAAGTACCGAAAAAGCTTCGGCCGAGTACTGAAAAAAGGTCCGGGCCAGTACCGGAGAAGGGTTCGGGCAAGTACCAAAAAAGCTCTGGACGAGTACCGGAGAAGGTTCCGGGCAAGTACCAGAGAAGGGTTCGAGCAAGTACCGAAAAAGCTTCGGGCGAGTACTGGAGAAGGGTTCGGGCAAGCACCGGAGAAGGGTTCGGGCAAGTACCGAAAAAGCTCCGGGCGAGTACCAGAGAAGGCGTCGAGCAAGTACAGGAGAAGGGTTCGGGCAAGTACCGAAAAAGCTCCGAGCGAGTACCGGAGAAGGGTTCGGGCAATTACCGGAGAAGGGTTTGGGCAAGTACCAAAGAAGGGTTCGGGCAAGTACCGAAAAAGCTTCAGGCGAGTATAAGAGAAGGCTTCGGGCAAGTACCGAAAAAGCTCCGGGCGAGTACCGGAGAAGGGTTCGGGCGAATACTGGAGAAGGGTCCGGGCGAGTACCGAAGAAGGGTTCGGGCGAGTACCGGAAAGGCTCCGGGCGAGTACTGGAGAAGGGTCCGGGCGAGTACTGGAGAAGGTTCCGGGCAAGTACCGAAAAAGCTTCAGGCAAGTACCGAAAAAGCTCTGGGCGAGTACCGGAGAAGGGTCCGGGCGAGTACCGGAGAAGGTTTCGGGCAAGTACCAAAAAATGGTGGAATTCGGGCAAGTACCGAAGAAGGTTTCGGGCGAGTACCGGAGAAGGGGATCGAACTCGGGCGCGATGCCGAGGAACCACCGAACTAAAAGGGGTAGGGATGCAAAGATTAAGGCTCTAGACGCCTAAACAGACAGGATATGCCTTAAAACAAAACTCATAGCAAAATGGGGAGACTTAAGATGCAACCGCAGATGTACTAACCTTAATAACAAAGGAGTATGCCCCAATATGACTCAGGATTGCCAACAAATGACTCGAAGAGACCAGAAATCAAACACCTCCATCATGACAAAAGAAAGGGGTATGCCCCGGTGTAACACCAGAAAATGACGACAAATGACAAGAGAAAAAAAACAATCACCATTAACAGATGGAAAGCAAGGGGTATGCCCCTGTAGGACAAACTCACAAATGTGACCAAGGGTGATAAGAAGGAGTTATGCCCCAGTCTAAGATATCAATATCATGTCAGAATCCCATAACCACACATGGTTAAAGTGAGAGAGCTGAAAATATCACAAACATCCATCCTTGAAGAAAAAACCCTGAACTCTAACCCATAACATTCAATATCCACAAAAACTGATAGGGGGTATGCCCTAGTGTGTACATCTGAAACTCAAATATCTCAATGAAAACTCCGAAATACACCACTGAAGACCCACTCATTTGAACTAACGAACAAGACAATGAATGAGGTATGCACCCCTACTGGGTCAATGAATACCGTGAATCTGATATTGAGTCAGATCCTAGAAGCACTTTGTTGTATGAAGAAACTGAGCTGAATGCGGGGCTTACTCAAACTCTGATGTCCATAACATCGCTAGGTGAAACGGAATGCCTGCGTACAGTTACAAAAAACCACAGCCAGCATGCAAGGATGGGGGCATGCCCCAGTATGAACATGTCAAAACATCGAGTAAAGGTGCCCTCAATGGTCCCAACTCTCTGTATCATCTGTCTCTGATCACGGGCCTGAGGCAAGTAAACTGAATGGAAAGACAATATGTGACCCTCGATACCCCCCCGAAGTAATGGAGGCCTGTCAACATTCCATACTCAATTAGTAGACGAAGCCTGTCCGAATGAACCGCATCAAAGCAAACACGAGACCTCATGGCCTCAGGGTGGTCTTACGACTCGGACTGTAATGTAAGCCAGGGGTAAAATGTGAATGAAACGATGGGAAACAAAGGCCCAAATCTCCAAATAGATAGTGCTAAACCCCTGTGCGCGTAATGTTAAATATCGTAGAACCATGTGAGTGAGGTGACTCAACCATGTATCTAAATAAAAAAACATCAAACGATAGGGGACATGCACCAAAGAACTCATCGTTCATGAAGCGAGATGACGATCGGTGAGGGTAGCTGAAGATAAAGAGGGATGAGACAAATAATGAATGGAGGTATAGGAAATGGAGAAACAAGCTGGGAAACAAGTGTAGCAATGTGTGACAATAACGAACAACTCATCTTAAGAACGACAAATCAAAGCAATTCACTATATGATGGGAATGGTGATATAGATAATGATTCAGAAAACCTAGTGCAAAGGAAACCCAAACCTCACTCCCAATGTGTCACCCAAATCCATGGTGAGAAGGATCGTTCAATGCTCTCACCCAACTGATTTCTACTCAAAACATGCTATTTTGTAGCTTGTAATTAGCTCTTTTAAACACCCTTGAGTAGTAATTATTACCTTTTAACTCAATTGGCATGTTAGGGACCCTTGCAATCGTTTCTAATCAAATTGTGTTAAGTTTTGGTGTTTTTGATAGCTTTTTGTTCACCAAAGCAATTTAAGAATGAGGGAGAGTTGTATATAGTTCATGGCAAAGCTTTTGGAAGCTCAAATTCATGAAGAAACCAAGCTTTGGAGCCTCATAGTCCTTTGCCTTAGTCGTTCAAAGTATGCAAGGAAAGAGCAATGCAAAGAGGAAAACAGAGTGAAGAAAACAGAGACAGCAGCTGCAGTCTTACTTCGCACTTTTGGAGAACTTCCCGAAGTTCATGTTCTACATGCTATATACCATTTCAAATTTCAGGAAGTCAAGAATCCAACGCTTCAAACCGTGTACGATTTGGAGCTGAAATGAGGAAGATATGGCCTTCGGAATACAACTGCTCTAGGCTTGTGCGAAATTCGCACAACACCTTCAGGTTGTGCGAATTTCGCACAACACCTTGAATTTCGCACAGAAGCCCATGCGTGGTGCGAAATCTCCTTTGTTTTGCCGACTCCATGCGAGATCTTTTCTTTTAGATATTTTTGTATAAATTTCCATTTTCTCCTTGTAATCCACCAATCATAAGATTTATTAGCTAGGAAGGTTGGAAAAACTTCTCTATATATATTCCCTTGCATTCGTTGTAATATATAGAGATATAGATATAGAAGTATGTAAAATAGATCAATATATAGAATATACAGAGCCTTTCTCTGTTTTTCCTTCTCTTTCATTTTCATTTTCTTGCTAGCCAAATATTTTCTGAGGATTTTTCCTCAAAGGATGAGAGGCTAGGCTCTTCGTCACTTGGAGCTAAGGTAACCGGGTAAGTTTTCGAATGTATAGATTGGAAGTTTTGTTGTTTTAGTTTTTAATGAAGAGAAAGTGTGACCTGTTAATGGTTTTTATCTTTTTAATTAACTTAAAACGTCTTTAAATCACCTGGGCCAACACTTGGTAAGGCAAGTGATCTCCGTCCATGGAGATTCACTAGTTTATCTCTTATGAACCTTTGGGAGGTGGTTTGAAGGTATGATTTTCTAGAATAGCCAACACTTGGTAAGCTTTTGGACTCCAAGGAGACATCCATTAGTTATCTCTTGCGAGCTTTTGACGGGTAATCCAAGGTTAAAGATCATCTCGAATGGCAAGTGCTAGGTGAGAGGCATGAGCCATTGCAAGGTGCATCAGTGAGAGGGATTTAGTGTTTGAACCCATTAATGGGAAGCATCTATACAGCACTGGTTAGAGAATTAACTATATGTTAATTCTCTAATTTGAGGAAAAGAAACAAGTGACTGGAACTCCCTTTTTGTATGAGGAATCTAAGCCTAGTGATCTGAAACTCTAAGAAACACTTTTCTTTGTAAGTAAAATCAGTTACTATTTTTGGTTAGTTTAAAACTGAACCTTTTTCATTCAAACATCTTTATGTTTTTTTTTAAAGCTAACCTTGAAATGAAAAAGCACCAATTTAGCTTTGAATTAATATCACTGGTAGAGTGAAAACCCATCCTAGAGTTCGACCCTAGAGCCACTATGCTATAGTAGCTTTGCTACACTAGTATGAGGTCATAGGTTTTATAAATGTTTTTTATTAAAAGACCCGACTGGATTTGCACGGAATCAAAATGGCGCCGTTGCCGGGGATGGTACCACTTTACAGTGATATAACCTTTTCAGAGTACTTGTGATCTTCATCACAAGTTTGGTGACTTTTCTTTTCCTTTTACTAACTCTTTTTATTTATTTATTTTTCTTTGTTCATGCTTTAGTATATCTTTTATTTAGTTTTTAGTTAATCTTAATAATTTTCTTTAGAATTTTATTTTATTTTGTTTTCTCTGTTTTTAATTCACAAATTGCTAGTTGTGCATGCCATTTCTAAAACACTAGTGCAAGTTATGTCGTGTGCCATTTGTCAATCTTTTGAGCACTTGGTGGAGGAGTGTCCTATCCTTCCAACAGCGAGGGAGATGTTTGGTATGCCATGTGGCATTTGATAGTCTTTTGAGCACCTGATGGAATAGTGTCTTACCAATCCAACCGTGAGGGAAATGTTTGGTGATTGCAACACCTACAATTCCAATTGGAGGGACCATTCAAAATTCTCTTGCAAATCACAGCCACCTCAGTATCAGCAACCTGCTCAAGTAGCACAGCAAGCCTCAAACCTTGAACAAGTTATGATGAATCTTAACAAGGTCATGGAAGACTTTGTTGAAGCTCAGAAATCCATCAATGCTTAGCTTAGTCAAAGAATATCGCTCCCTGACAGAGTAGAGAGTTCATTGAATAAAAAGATGGATGGAGTGCAACATGATCTATCTCAGAAGATAGATAATCTCCAAGATTCAAGCTCAAGGTTTTCCAACCTCAACACAATGCAAGAGAAAGAAAACTCTCCTTCTCAACCTCATAAAAATCAAAAGGGTATCCATGAAATGGAGGTTAAGGAGGGAGATAAAGAGGTTGATCTACCCACATGCAAGCTAGAGCACAAGGAAGAAAGTGAAACAGAGAAAGAAAAGAGGGAGGAAATCAAAGGAAAGAAAAATGGGAAAAGTACAGAGGAAGATGGCTATGATGTTAATGTACAAGGATCACCACAAAGGATAGTCATCAAGGAAAAAATGATGAAGAATCACATCCCTCCACCTTTCCCCCAAGCTTTGTATGGCAAGATCATACAGAGCAAGTCTCAAGTGAGGGATGCAAACTTCATATGGGATCCGGGCAAGCTAAATCAGGATCCAATTTTTTGATGGACTTAGTCTTTCTAAAGACTAGCTAGTCCATATATTTTTGTTTTATTTTTAAATTTGTTTTGATTTTGATTTCTTGCTTTAATTTTATTTTGGTTTGATTTAACTTGGGTTTTTTTATGATCAACACAGGGGAAGCCAAAAACAGAGGAAAATAGAGCAATTCGCACCACCCCATTTTGGAAAATATTGGACACATTTCGATCACTTCCTGAAGTTAATTTCATGCATACTATATCTTGTTTCAAAGCTTCAGAAGTCAGGAGTCCATAGCTTCAAACGGTACACGATTTGGAGTTGAAACGAAGAAGTTATGGCCGTTTGAAGATGACTGTGCAAAGTTGAACGGAAATGTTGTAGCCACACCCATTTCGCTACTGTTAGAGCACTTTTTGGAGCTCAAATTATGCATACCATATGTCGTTTTGAATCTTAGGAAGTCAGAAGTCCAGTGCTTCAAACAGTGTGCGATTTGGATTTGAAACGAAGAAGTTATGGCCATTTTAAAGAATCCAATTTCGCATTTGGGCGGGTGAATAGTGCCTTGTGCGAAATTTTCGCACAACACATCCCCTTGTGCGAAATTTTCGCACCACCCTTCCCTTGTGTGAATTTTTGAGCTTCTTCATCCCTACCCTCCCCAATCCCAAGCCTCTGAGCCTCATTTCTTTGCTCCATTATGCCTAAAACCCGAGGAGGCTAAGCCTCAGCTCCCTAGAGTAGTCAGAGAGCCCCGTACACCCTGGGATCACACACATGAAGCCTCTCACTCCATTTCTGACCTCCTTAAGCCATCAAAGCCCATAGCTCCAGCTGAGAGCTCCAGTTGAGGAGACTATGCCATCCAAGGAGAATACCATAACAGAGGCCAAAGTCCTGATCCAACCCACTCAGAAGGCCACCACAGATGCATCAGCTCCACAGGACCTTACCATTATTTGATTATCTCTTTACTTTTTGTCTTTACATATTATATTAGTATACAAAATTCCATGTTTTGATGTCTTATATTTTGGGATTGGATGTATTACTGATGATGCATCATATATAGACATCAATTCTTGTTTAAAACTTGGCATTTTTCTATTTTCTCTACTCACTATTTTTTTGAAACATGTGGTTTCTCCTATACGACTCAAACTCCATGTCACTCAGGAGGTACCACTTTCTCCTTATTTTTCAATCGCCTTTGTCACATTGAGGACAATGTTCAGCTTGGTTGGGGGGAGAGTTGAGAAAGTAAGTTTTGTTATTAATGCTAAGTTATTTTGGTAATTTAGTTGCTTTTTGCTTAATTTTAAAATTTTTTTAAGTTTTTTATTCTACTCTCCGTGGTTATTAAGGAAAAATTTTCAAAATGAAAAGGAAGAAATTGAATTTTTGTCTTTTTACTTGACTTAGAGTTTGTATTATGCTCACTAAAGTTGATGAATTGTTCAAACATCTATTGAATTCAACCTCAATTCTTCCACTTTAAGCTATTCACACACTGTGCACAATAGGTTCCGATCATAAGATGAAAAACTATTTTCCCCCTTGACTTAGGAAAATTTAGACTTGGTACCTTTGACCTCATTTTAATAGTGTTGAGACACCTTATAAAAGGCCAATGAGCCTTTGGAAAAAGAAAGAAAAAGAAAAATGTTTTACTTGCCTTGAAACCCGAGCAACGTCCGAGGGGTATATGGTGAAAATCTTTAAAACCTGGTGCCCTAAGCCTTAATTGGTTGGGAGTCACCGACCTCAATGCTCGTTACAAGGGTGGATAGGTGGAGTTTAACATACTGTAGGTGCTTGTGTATTAAAATTCATTCTCAAAAGTCCGGGGTAAAATCCGAGGAGTTAGTGGTTGAAAGATCCTTAAAGCTTGATGCCCTAAACCTTAATTGGTTGGGAGTCATTGATGGACCCCCGTTACATGGACAATTTAGAAAAGAATACCTTTAAGTCTTGTACTCCTACAATAAAAAAATTGTGAACCAAGAGGTGCGTTCTTAGCCTATTAGAGGTTGATCAGCTTGCTACGCTTTGAAAAAGAACTAGGTTGGGGGGGGGGGGGGGGGGGAGATTAGTTCAACATACTATATTCGGAAGCTAATAAATAACACTTAGATTTTTGTGGAAGATTAAGTGTTGGTCCTTTAGGAGTGGAAATTATTTTGAAGCTTAAATTTGCATAATGCCTACTCTTTATGAATTGTGACTAGGCAAATTATTTGATAGCTCCTATTGAAGTTTGAGTTTTATTTCTTTATTGTTCCATGTGAGAGTTAGATCATCATGCCTCTTGAAAATTGTTTTTTGATCAAGCATGATGTTGTAAATTATAGTATTGTTTATTTTTATTTTTCTCTCCTTCATTGCTAAGGGACTAGCAATGTGTCAGTTGGGGGGAGTGATTACTACTCAAAACATGCTATTTTGTAGCTTGCAATTAGCTCTTTTAAACACCCTTGAGTAGTAATTATTACCTTTTAACTCAATTGGCATGTTAGGGACCCTTGCAATCGTTTCTAATCAAATTGTGTTAAGTTTTGGTGTTTTTGATAGCTTTTTGTTCACCAAAGCAATTTAAGAATGAGGGAGAGCTGTATATAGTTCATGGCAAAGCTTTTGGAAGCTCAAATTCATGAAGAAACCAAGATTTGGAGCCTCATAGTCCTTTTCCTTAGTCGTTCAAAGTATGCAAGGAAAGAGCAATGCAAAGAGGAAAACAGAGTGAAGAAAACAGAGACAGCAACTACAGTCTTCCTTCGCACTTTTGGAGCACTTCCCGAAGTCCATGTTCTACATTCTATATATCATTTCAAATCTCAGGAAGTCAAGAATCCAACGCTTTAAACCGTGTACAATTTGGAGCTGAAATGAAGAATATATGGCCTTCGGAAGACAACTGCTCCAGGTTTGTGCGAAATTCGCACAACACCTTGAATTTCGCACAACAGCCCATGCGTGGTGCGAAATCTCCTCTGTTTTGCCGACTCCACACGAGATCTTTTCTTTTAGATATTTTTATATAAATTTCCATTCCTCTCCTTGCAATCCACCAATCATAAGATTTCTTAGCTAGGAAGGTTGGAAAAACATCTCTATATATATTCCCTTGCATCCGTTGTAATATATAGAGATATAGATATAGAAGTATGTAAAATAGATCAATATATATAATATACAAAGCCTTGCTCTATTTTTCCTTCTCTTTCATTTTCATTTTCTTGCTAGCCAAACATTCTCTGAGGATTTTTCCTCAGAGGATGAGAGGCTAGGCTCTTCGTCTCTTGGAGCTAAGGTAACCGGGTAAGTTTTCTAATCCATAAATTGGAAGTTTTGTTGTTTTAGTTTTTAATGAAGAGAAAGTGTGACCTGTTAATGGTTTTTATCTTTTTAATTAACTTAAAATGCCTTTAAATCACCTGGGCCAACACTTGGTAAGGCAAGTGATCTCCGTCCATGGAGATTCACTAGTTTATCTCTTGCGAGCCTTTGGGAGGTGGTTTGAAGGTATGATTTTCTAGAATAGCCAACACTTGGTAAGCTTTTGAACTCCAAGGAGACATCCATTAGTTATCTCTTGCGAGCTTTTGACGGGTAATCCAAGGTTAAAGATCATCTTGAATGGCAAGTTCTAGGTGAGAGGCATGAGCCATTGCAAGGTGCATCAGTGAGAGGGATTTAGTGTTTGAACCCATTAATGGGGAGCATCTGTACAGCACCGGTTAGAGAATTAACTATATGTTAATTCTCTAATGCGAGGAAAAGAAACAAGTGACCGGAACTCCCTTTTTGTATGAGGAATCTGAGCCTAGTGATCTGAAACTCCAAGAAACACTTTTCTTTGTAAGTAAAATCAGTTACTATTTTTGGTTAGTTTAAAACCGAACCTTTTTCATTCAAACATCTTTATGTTTTCTTTTAAAGCTAACCTTGAAATGAAAAAGCACCAATTTAGCTTTGAATTAATATCACTGGTAGAGTGAAAACCCATCCTAGAGTTCGACCCTAGAGCCACTATGCTATAGTAGCTTTGCTACGCTAGTATGAGGTCATAGGTTTTATAAATGTTTTTTATTAAAAGACCCGACTGGATTTTCACGGAATCACCAACTCTTAAAGGAAAAAGAAATCCCTGAAACCCAAAACCACCTCTGATGATCCCAAGTATATCAACGAATACCAAACAAGCACAATTTTTTTCTTTTTTCATTTTTTATTTTATTTTTTCCTTTTTCAATTTTTTTTCTTTTTTTTTTCATTCATTTTTCTTTTTTTTTTCAACGTAGGCCGAATACCCCACTAGCATAGTCCAACCAAAAGAACCTCAAATCTCAAACCCAAATGGTCTCCTCAAACTAAAACTCTTGGATCAAAACCTAAGGGTGGAACGAAAGATGTGACAAGCCTGACTTGTAGCCTTGAGACGAGAGTGCGTCACCATCACACAAGAGAAAATAGAAGCGAAGTGAATACGGTGTGAAGATGCAAAACGGAGAAGAAAAGAAACAAGCAATGATGCAAAAAAAGAACAAACGAAGAATAACACAATGCTCCCAATGCTCACAGATCTAATCAATAAATACAAAGCGCACAGGGGCAAGCCCCCACCTAGGTCAAAAAAGGTATGCAAGGCTGAATGAAAGAAAAGGCCATAATAAACCGCTTGAGGCTAAAAGGGCTAGCAATAGGGTATATCGATGTATGGGCGTGCAATAAGGAATATGGCTACTCGAAGAGACGGCCGCCCATCCTCTGACCATGATCTCAAACATAAAATTTCTTCAGCTGATCCACATTGACTGGCTTTGTGAATTGATTTTCGTCTAGGTCTATCAACCAGACAGCTCCCTCTCAAGTCAGATCTCGGATGACATAAGGCCCGCTCCAACTCGGTCTAAACTTGCCTCTAGGGTCACTGATTAATCCCCTAAGGACTTTCAAGACTAGGTCACCTCTTTGGAATTTCCTAGGCCTAACCCTCTTTCGAAATGCATGGGTCATCTTTCTCTGATAGGCCTGAGCATGATCTGCTGCGCTCAATCTCTTCTCATCCAATAGGCTAAGCTGATTGTAACGAGACTGGACCCACTCGGCCTCGGATACACGTTGCTCTAGTTCTACTCTTAAAGGTCTCATCTCAATCTCAACAGGTAACACTACCTCCATACCATACACCAAAGAATATGGGGTAGCTCCAGTAGAGGTACAAAAAGATGTACGATAAGCCCACAATGCGAATGGGAGCTTTTCTGACCAATCCTGAAAAGTCTCGACCATCTTTCTCAAAATCCTCTTGATATTCTTATTTGCGGCCTCAACTACCCCGTTAGTTTGCCGCCTGTACGCAGACGATCTGTGATGCTGAATGCCATACTCCTGAATGAACGTGTCCACCTCGCTCTTGAAATGCACCCCTCTATCATAAATCAGCTCGTGAGGGACCCCGCATCGGTAGATAATGTGCGATCTGATGAATTTGGCCACCCTGGCAGCTGTCAATCTAGCATAAGAAGCGGCTTCCACCCACTTGGTGAAATAGTCAATGGCTACTAAGATGTACTCGTGACCACTGGAGGACTTGGGTGAGATCTTCCCAATAATATCAACACCCCATACTGAAAATGGCCAAGGGGATGTGAGTGCATGCAACTCAGAAGGTGGCACGTGTATCAAGTCTCCATGCATCTGACACTCCTGACATCTCTGTACAAACTGGCAACAATCTGTCTCCATGGTCAACCAAAAGTAGCCAACCCTCATGATCTTACTCGCTAGCATATGACCTCCCATGTGTGGGCCACAGACCCCTGCATGAACCTCTCTCATCACTCAATCTGCAGATGTACGGTCTAGACATAATAATAATAGGCCATCAGGTGATCTCCTATACAGTGCATCCCCGTAAATAACAAATCTGGTGGCCAACTATCTTAATGTTCTCCTATCCTTGGCCGAGGTTGACTCTGGTAAGTGTCGCATGATAGAAACTGATAAATATCGTGATGCCATGGCAACTCAATCTGATCCTCTATTTCTCCAATCAGACAATAGTAAGCTGGTGCAGACCTAGTTTCAATCAGCAATGGCCTAACAGTCACCCCCGCGGGGATCACAATCATAGAAGCCAAGGTGGCTAATGCAAAGGCAAACTGATTCTCTGCCCTAAGCAGATGTATATACCTTAACATATCAAATCCATCACTCAACAGGTCCAAGTAAGCATGGTAGGGTTTTAGCTTCTCATCCCGAGTCCTCCAGATACCCTGAGTTTGATGTATAACCAAATTGGAATCCCTGTTGATCTCTAACTGTCTAATGCCAAGATCGAGTGCAGTCTCTAAACCTGTAATGCAAGCCTCATACTCCACAATATTATTCGTCAACCGGTGATGATCGAAAAATGCTAATCGGACTAATTTGGGGATATGATCACCCTGTGGTGATATCAACAAGATACCATTGCCAAACCCCGACTGATTGGCGGCACCATCAAAGTACAACCGCCATCCCGTAATACTAGTCATTGAGATGATCTTCTCATCAGGGAAATCATCATCAACCGATCTGTCATCGAATATCGGCAAGGAAGCTAGATGATCTACAACAATGCTTCCTTTTACTGACTTCTGTGTGACATAATGAATATCAAACTCTGTCAGCAATACCAGCCATCTCATGAGCCTACCGGTCAGAACAGGCCTATCAAATAGATACCTCAACGAGTCCAATCGTGAGACCAAGAGCACGGAATACTCTGCCATGTAATGTCTAAGTCTCCTAGTGGCCCAAACCAATGCCAAGCAAAGGCGCTCAATCATAATGTACTTGCACTCATACTCAAGCATCCTCTTACTCAAATAATAGATGGCACGCTCCTGCCCCAAATCATCAAGCTGAGCTAACATGCATCCTAAGGCCATGTCTGAAACTGATAAGTACAGAAGCAAAGGACGCCCCGATGTGGGAGGCACTAAAACCGGAGGAGAAAGGAGACACTCCTTAATCCTCTCAAAAGCGCGCTGACAATCATCACTCCAAACTGTAGGCTGATTCTTCCTCAAAAGGCGGAAGATAGGCTCACAAATGTCTGTCAGTCTAGCAATGAAACGACTGATGTACTGCAATCTGCCTAGGAATCCCCTGATCTCTTTCTCAGTCCTCGGGGCAGGCATGTCAAGTATGGCTCTGATTTTCCCTGGATCAATCTCTATACCTCGCTCACTAACAATGTGTCCCAGCAATTTTCCAGAAGCGACCCCAAAGGTGTACTTCTTGGGATTCAATCTCAGCCTGAACTGTCTGATCCTCTCAAAGAACCTTTGTAAGGTTGCTAAGTGATTTGTCTTGTCTCGGGACTTCACTATCATGTCGTCCACATATACCTCGACATCTGTGTGCATCATATCATGGAACAAAGTAGTAGCAGCTCTTTGATAAGTGGCTCCTGCATTCTTCAACCCAAATGGCATAACTCGGTAACAGTAAGTACCCCACTCAGTAATGAAAGAAGTCTTTTCCATATCCTCTAAAGCCATCATAATCTGATTATACCCAGAAAAGCCATCCATGAAGGACAACATCAGATGCCCTACAATGCTCTCAACCAACATATCAATGTGTGGGAGGGGAAAATCATCCTTAGGGCTGGCCTTACTCAGATCTCGAAAGTCAACATAAACCCTAACCTTGTCGTCCTTTTTAGGAACAGGGACGACATTAGCCAGCCACTCAGGATACTCAACCACTGACAAGAAGCCAACACTGAGTTGCTTCCGAATTTCTTCCTTAACCTGCAAACTCCATCAAGGGTGTAGTCTCCTCAATTTCTGCTTAACGGGCCTAGCATGTGGTAAAATGGGCAGGTGATGTTGCACTATGGAGGGGTCAAGGCCCGGCATGTCCTCATATGACCATGCAAATACATCTAAGTATGACCTGAGCAGGTCAATCAACCTACTCCTCTTATCAGGAGATAGAGAAGAGCCAATCCTGATCTCCCTGGGCTGATCTGGTGCCCCAAAATCTATCAACTTTGTGCTACCAGAAATGGGTATGACTTTTTCGTCCTCTGTGTCAGAATCACACTCTGACTGACCACCCAGTGGGTCATCCGTATCTCCCACATCATCAACATCATATATATGTGTCGTGGGTGCTGGTGGTACAATCAAAGGAAAATGCTATGACATAGTCAAGTACTCAAAAATACTCATATCATTATTACCATTAGAAATATCATCAAAACGGGTGACGAACCCGGACATAGTGTCAGAAGAAAGAGGTGGGTCCATAGAGTTGGACGCTCCCTCAACAGAAGTAAAATCAAAAGTAACGACATCAAGGACTGACTCATCATTAAGTACGAAAACTCCAAATATGTCAAAAGCAGAATGGGGCCCGCATGGGGCTACATCAAGGATACGACCAATGCCTATAAAATCCATATCATCAGTGTAGGCATCAGGAATAGAGTCATCCCCATCAGTCTCGAGTATAGAAAATCCGAACATATCAAAAGCAGTATGGGGCCCGCATGGGGCTGCATCGAAGATATGGCCTATACCGATCATGTCCATCTCATCAGTGCCATCTCCCAAATCCATGGTAGGTCTTAGTCAGGGACCTCCTCGGGGAAACACATAGAGAACACACTAGCTCGGTCTGGTGATAGGGGCGCAACTATCATGGCACCAGGCGTCTCAGTAGTCTCGGTGTCCAAATGCATCTGACCCAGGGCTTGTTGGATGTCCTGAATCTCAACTGTCTCTGGAATGCGAACAGTCCCCTCTATGCGAGGTGTATGCTCTGAACCCCTAATGAAGTAATCAGCCCACTGGAAGGTGTATGGGCAGAGGGGATAATCAAATGGAATGCCAGTCATGCGAGCCCTCACTTTATCCCTGCGCAGCCGTGCCATATAACGTGCATCAGCCTCTGTGGGGATGTAACCCAATCCATAGGGTGTGTCGTGATCGACCGCGAAAGTAAACTCGTGGGGCCCCTGCTGGCGGCGACCCAATCCCATGCCAGGAAAATAAGACATGCCTCTCATCATGTTGAGCACCAAAGTGCTGCTGTGCTGGTTGAACGACATAGGTACCATATCTCTGCTGCCATCCTCTAAGCTGACAACCTGAACCTCATCGAACGTAAACCCAGTCAAATGTAAGTCATTCTCACTGTGATTGATATGTAACACTGGCTCAGACGAAGTGATAATATCTCTATCAGACTGTATCGTGATACATACCCCTCGTGTATGAACTTCACCTTCTGATGAAGGGAAGATGGTATAGCACCAGCCTCATGAATCCATGGGCGACCAAGAAGCAAGTTAAAGGATGACTAAATCCTTAAAACCTGAAATACTATGAAGTAACTAACTGGCCCAATCATGACATGTGTACTGAGTGTACCCATAACTGTCCTCTGAGTCACATCATAAGCTCTAACAGTCTGTGTAGAAGCCCTAAAATCGGCTGGCGAAAACCCAAGTGCAATAGCAGTAAGCAATGGACAGACGTTCAGGGCAAAACCATTGTCCAGCAGAAGAGACGGCCTGAACAAACAACATCAATGAATAAGGGTCGAACATGATTTGATCCCTCTAGTGGCAAGTCATCATCAGAAAACACTATGCATGTAGCTCTATCAGCTGTCAACATGTGAATAAGCCCCTCTGGGGTAGTTGTAGTGTCAACCGTAATCTGGCCAAGGGCTCTAACCAATGCATCTCTGTGTGTACTAGATGAGGCCAAAAGGCTCCAAATAGATATGCGAGCTTGAGTAGTGCGCAACTGGCGTAATATCTCATCATTTTCCCTCTGAACCTCCTCTCTGGCAGCTATACCAGCAAATGGCCTATCAACGGGTGGAGGTTGTGCTACCCTTCCACTCCGTGTAACTATCTGAACAGCTCTGTGAGAGGGCCTATATTCCTTTGGGAACAGAATGAAGGGTGTCATAGGTGGCATGTGCTGTAAGTGTACTGGTGATACTGGAGGCGGCCCATAAATCTTGTCCAGGGTCAAATTGAATGGCCTGGGGATCTGCTATCTAGGTATATATCCAAAAAAATCTGACTCCTTATATAGATTGATCGGCTGAGGAGCCTCTCCATCCCAACCCATCATAAATATCTCATCCCCTGCAAACTCAATCAAATGTACCCCTTTCGGGGGTGGAGGTTCTACTCTAGTGTCATGAGTAGGTAGCGGGTCCGTGGCTACACCCGGGCACCCCAAATCATCCAAGCCCTGATCAATCAAATCTTGAATGGCATGTCTCAGTGCTGAACAACTGTCTGTATCATGGCCTGCTCTCTAATGGTAGGCACATTGAAGATCTGTCCTGAATCCTGGAGGGGGTAGGCTGTAATGGTGGTCTAGGCGGTAGAGGGGCAATTAGTCATCCCTCAACCAATCTCTAAAAAGCTCGGCTCAGTGGCATCCTAAGCTGTGTGAACTGTCTAACCTACCTCGGTGGAGGCGGTGCTCTATACTGATGATGGAACTGCATAGGCGGCCTCTGGGGTGCTTGTGTAGCATATACCAGCTGTGGTGGTGGGTGCAGATAAGTAGTTCCTGCCGGCCTAATGGGAGCAACTGGTCTGTACCGACCATGCTGTATCATTTGATAAGGAGTGCATAAAATCTGACTCTGAAATAAAGGACGATGTGCAGACCTGTGTCCTGTCATGCCAATAGTACAACATTTGAGGGCCTAGGTCCTAATCCCGGCTTCTTCCCCTTTGAGTCCGAATGGGAAGAATCTGCCCATAAACCTTTAGATATACCCTCCTCAATACCATAAAGGGCCTGCACTAACGAGCCAAAGTCTGTCTGAGGGAAGCCCATGAGATGCCTAGCAAAGCAGGGCTGAAGGCTACGCATAATCGTACTGATCTGATCGCGCTCTGAAGGTCTATCAATAATTTGTGCAATCTTCTCCCTCCAACGGGAAATTAATGAAGTGACTGACTCATCCGACCCCTGTCTAAGGGCCTCTAACTCCCTCCGCGATACATCCACTACAGTATTGAAAGAATATTGTCTGATAAACTCTTGTCCCAAATCAGCCCATGTCCTACGTCTCGAAGGGTCCAATAAGGCAAACCAACGTTGAGCAACACCACTCAGTGACAGAGGGAATAACATAATCATCTGTGCCTCATCTAGTCTATGCCCACGCATAACAGTGCTATGTAACTGCAAGTGAATACAAGGGCACCCTATCCCTGTGTATCTCTCAATGTCCGGCATGCAGAACTCAACAAGCAAAGCTGCTACTGGTAGATCATCATATCCATCCCAACTCATCATCCCATCAGAAACATCTAGTGATCTCATCCTCTACTCAATCCTGTCAATCCGAGCTTGGGTGTCATCAATAATCTGTGCAGGTGCCATAACAAAATGCAGCGTAGTCTCAGTCCGGTCGTGCAACATAAATGCTCCAGCCTGGGGAGCTGACTGAACTGGTGGTGGTGGTGGTGGTGTGGTAGAGTCATGCGGGGTGCTTCCCATAATCAGTAATGGCTGGGTCTGGTGCCCATCAATCCTCTGACCCAATCCTAAGATAGCGTCCCTGAGTGACGCCATGGTATCGGTAATCTCAGCCAACTGGTTAACAGTAGCGCACTGAGGGTCCATATCTCTATGATCTGGTATCTGCTCTAACTGGCTGTGTGGATCTGATCCTCTAACCAGTCTATCTCCAATCCGAATCCAAGCTCGGGAACCCAGGTCGATCTCAATCAATAATCCTACAAAAGGAAAGGGGGACGTCAGTCCCCGTGACTATCAATCCTGACATCAAACTAGGAATGTATGACTAAAATCTTACGAGAAAATGAATTGACATGTGATGGCAACAGCTAAACCGATATACTGTTCCGCAGGCGAGAGCGGGATTCTGACATGGTGATACCTCAGGGGTAATGTGGCTCAAAAGTCAAAAAAGAGAAAAGACAAGTCCTAAAAGACTAGATGACTGTACCCACAGGGATACGCAACTAAGGTCCTAACTAACAATCAATCAACAATCAAAGTGACATGCTGGCCACCCATGTATCCATGAAATCCAGCTCAGGGCTATACAGGTCTTCATTGCTCAGATATCCATCTTCTCCATAGTGCTCCCAAACATCGATATAGCCTTTAAGCTAGACCCTATTCCAAACCCCTAGCTTGGTCAAAGGCAAACAATTGGGAATGACTCCCAAGAAACATAAGTAATCCATGAGGAATAGTTGACCAAGACTAGTGATTCGGAAGTAAGGGGATACACACGTGCCCCACAAACACAAGCAGCAAGCAGTCATGCAAGGGAAGGAGCAATCATACAACAAATAGTCATGCACAAAGAGATAGCCTACCACACATCTACACACAATCTAATCATCTAAGTCTAATCCCAAATGTCATAACTAGATACCAATCAACAATGAGCAAGCATGCTAGAATCCAACAGGTGAACACACAAACAACATCACATCACAGGTGCAAGCCAAATACCAACCAAGTACGTGATCATCAGTCATCTATGTAGCTTAAGAGTCTATTGATCAATGAACCATGTGCTCCAATATACCCAACTCAAGTTCAAGCTTGATCTTCTTATGAAACCAGAGATTCTGGGTTCGATTCCCAGCGGAGTTGCCAATTTGTGGACCCTCACCCGATCCACCAGACCGACACGACTCACTTTTAAAAGAAAACAAAGAAATAAAAAGTTTGTGTTTTCCAGTTTTGAAAAAACCCGTCCCCGGTGAGGAACGGTGTTGTATGGAGTCGCCACTTACATTTTTTATTTTTATTTTTAAAATAGGGAAAATTAAGTAAGAACAAAAACCCCTAATGACTCTAGTATGGAAAAAAGCGGTCTGCGAAAACTAGATTCTGGGTTCGGGGATCAGGTTACCCATTGGGAAGGTACCTCATGCGAGGTAGCACCCCTGTAGGCCCAGAACTCGGTCTCTACTAATGAATTGGGTATGTGGGAGCATATGGGTAAAAAATGAAACCCTATGTTAAATAGATGTCATGAATCACACAATCTTAATTGGTATTTGGCATGCATATGAATTCAACCAACCAAAACAATGGGTGCGTACTTGTGGTCCCCAGCCAAACGCTGCATAAAAGGTCAACCAAACACAGATAAACACATAACAAACATTCAGGATCAAGCACCATGCATGCATATGATTCAACAATCAAAACCAACGATGCATACCTGTGGTCCTTAGCCATGTGCTACAGTAGAGGGTGAGTCAGCCACGCAACATGTATTCAGAATCAAGTATCAAATTTTGTGCCAAAAAGGAAGAAAGCTGGTTGAAATCAGGTAATGGACTCCCCAAATGTCATACAAATCAAACTAGACTTACCTAGACCACACCGCCCATAACCTCAAAATGGGCCCACACTAATTGAAATCAAACACTGACTTAAACCTTCAAGATGGCTCACAAGTGACCCATAGCAAATGGGTTTGAGCCCCAATGGATACGAGCTTGAAAAATGCCAAAATTGAGGGCTGCCCAAAGTCCTATTGCAGAATAGGTTGAACCAGTTCTCAACTGGTACAACCTGTTGAGAAAAAGTTCCCAAATTTTTTTAGAAGACTCCTAAATAAATAAGGAATCAAACAAAAGCAACGACACTCAATCCCGAGCCCAGACGAGTGAGAACCAAACAAAGCCCGATCAAGTGCTCCTCATGACTGATTGAGTCAGCCAGCCATGGTGCTGAACCAGTTGAACCGGTTCAGCCGGTTGATAAAAAAATCCAAGATTTGGTCCAAAAGTTCCTAAATTAATGTGGAAGAAAAAAAAGAAACGGTTCTCAATTCCAAGCCTGGATGAGTGAGAACCAAACAAAACAAGGTCAGGTATTCCTCATGACTAATAGAGTCAATCAACTATGGTGCTGAACTGGTTGAACTGGTTCCCAACCAGTTCAGCCGGTTGATAAAAAAATCCCAAATTTGGTCAGAAAGTTTCTAAATGAATAAGAAGCAAACAAAAGAAACGGTTCTCAATTCCGAGCCCGGATGAGTGAGAACCAAACAAAGCAAGGTCAAGTATTCCTCATGACTGACAGAGTCAGCCAACTATGGTGCTGAATCGGTTGAACCGGTTTTCAACTGATCCATCTGGTTGATAAAAAATCCCAAATTTGGTCAGAAAGTTCCTAAATGAATAAGGAATCAAAAAAAAAGAAATGGTTCTCAATTCTGAGCCCGGATGAGTGAGAACCAAACAAAGCAAGGTCAGGTGTTCCTCATGACTGACAGAATCAGCCAACTATGGTGCTGAACCGGTTGAACTGGTTTCCAACTGGTCCATCTGGTTGATAAAAAATCCTAAATTTGGTCAGAAAGTTCCTAAATGAATAAGGAAGCAAAAAAAAAGAAACGGTTCTCAATTCCAAGCCTGGATGAGTGAGAACCAAACAAAACAAGGTCAGGTATTCCTCATGACTGACAGAGTCAGCCAACTATGGTGGTGCTGAATTGAAAATGATGAATGAATTAAACTTGAGCCTAAACGTGATTCTAACACATCAAGAAAACAATTATCCTCAACTGTAATCCTCAACCATTCATAACCAATCAACAACAAGCATGTGTGGCCTTTATTATCCACACCCAAGCAATACAGTCTTCACATCAAAGGAAATAAAAGAGGATGAGAAAGAAGAAAAAGCATACGAAGACGATGAAGATGACCTGTAGGTAAAAAAAAATTCAGCATACTTACCTCAGAATCTCCGCCAAATATGATCCATGTACGCTGATAATGACTTCCAGAAACCGAGATGCTGTAGCTTTCCTCTTCAAAAAACTACAGTGCTGAAGCTTTCCTCCACGCTCTCAACTCAGAAGATGCTCTTCACCCTCTGTTTTTCTCACCAACAAAATATCCCCTCTCTCAAAAATGCCAAAAGGTCCTTTGCTCTCCTATCCTCTCACCTTTTATACTCATACCCCTCTCAGCATTTGAGCCTCCTGGGTTCCTTCCCCTTCAGCACCGAAATCCCCTCCATCAGCATGGGAACCACACCCCCCATTATTTCTCTTGCACTTACGAGGCCAGCTCACTCCCTTCAGTTTTCAGCTTGCTTCACCACCAAGAATCCATATGGATCTGTGGTGGGCTGCAAAGAACCCAAACCAAGGCCCAAAATGGGCCCACAACATTGCCCAAAACCGATCTGGAGCTTATGGGATTGAGCCATGTAGGATTTGGGTCCCAAAATTACCAAAATCACCAAAATCAATGTTTTACACCAGTTGACTCGATGAACCGGCTGAACCGGATGTCAACTAGTCGAACCGGTTGCAAAAAATCTTGAAAATTTGATAAAATGTTTCTAGAAGAGTAAGGAATCCATGAAAAAAAGTGGTACTCAATTCTGAGTTCATAAAAGGGAGATATGATCAAAATAATTACCAAAAATCAGAGTTCTACACCGGCTGACTCGATGAACCGGCTGAACCGGATGCTAAACGGTCGAACCGGTTGCAAAAAATCTTGAAAATTTGATAGAATGTTCCTGGAAGAGTGAGGAATCCAAGAAAAAAAGTGGTATGCAATTTCGAGTTCGGAAAAGGGAGATATGATCAAAATAATTACCAAAAATCAGTGTTCTACACCGGCTGACTCGATGAACCGGCTGAAGCGGTTGAACCGGATGCCAACCGGTCAAACTGGTTGCAAAAAATCTTGAAAATTTGATAGAATGTTTCTAGAAGAGTAAGGAATCCATGAAAAAAAAACGGTGTGCAATTCCGAGTTTGAATGAGGGAGCTATGATCAAAACAAGCCCGAGTGCTCCGAACCTCAGCATGCGCCTATAAACTCCAACTAAGCTAAAACATCGGGATGACCCCACTTCCTTCCTATAGGGTGATGTGAACGACTAGGAAAATGGCCATGATGACCCTTCAAAATGAACCACATACGCACCACAATGGACCACAGACAAGCCCACACGAGGCTCGGACACCGACTAAGCCCAAAAGGGGCCCTAGTGGTGCCATATGAGAACGATGGGTGCAGGTGACGCCCAAAGGACAAATGCCAGTGTCAAGGGACAAAATTGAGGGTCTACATTAAGGCTCTAGATTGTATGAACAACTCAAGTCTGTTGATGCCATGAAAGACTTTGGGCCATGAGATCAAGGGTCTAGATTCTATGAACATCTTAGTGTTGTGGATGATATGAAAGACACTGGGTTGTGAGCTCAGGGCCTTAAATACAATGAACAATGTTAGGTTGGGGTTGACATGAAAGACTCTGGGTCATGAGCTCAAAGCTCTAGATGTTATGAACAACTCAAGGTTGTGGATGACTTGAGCCACTCTTGGTCTTGAGTTCATGACTCTTGATGCTATAACAAATCTAGGTTGTGGTTGACATGAACGACTCTAGGTCATTACCTTAGGGATTTAGATTCTATGAACAACTCAGGGTTGTCAATGACATGAAAGACTTCGAGTCATGAGCTTAGGACTCTAGATTCTTTGAGCTACTCAGGGTTGTGGATAACATGAACAACTTTGAGTCATGAGCTTAGGTACCTAAATACAATGAATGACTCAAGCAATGGTTGACATGAAAGACTCTAGGTTAGGAACTCTGGGCTTTAGATGTTATGAACAGCTCAGTGTTGCGAACAACGTGAACCACTCTTTGTCTTGAGCTCAAACCTCTAGATGCTATGAGTAACTCTAGGTTGTGGTTAACATGATCGACTCTAGGTCATCAGCTCAAGCCTCTAGATGCTATTAATAGCTTAGGTTATTGATGACATGAGCTACACTATGTCGTGACCTAAGAGCTCTAGATGCTATGAACAACTTTGGGTTGTGGTTGACATTAATGACTCCAAGTCGTGTGCTCAGGGCTCTTGATGCTATGAAAAACTTAAGCCTATCGATGACATGAAAGACTACGGGTCATGAGCTTAAAGCTCTTGATGCGATGAATATCTCAGTGTTGTAGATGGCATAAGCCACTTTATGTATAAACAACTCTGGGCTCTAGATACTATGAATAGCTCTGGGTTGTGGTTAACCTAAGCAACTCCAAGTCATGAGCTCAAGGCTCTAGATAGTATTAAGAACTTAAGGTTGTGGATAACATGAGCTACTCTACGTTGTGAGCTCAGAATCTATAATAGCTATAAGTTGTGGTTTACATGAACGACTACGGGTCGTGTGCTCATTGCTCTTCATTTTATAAACAACTCAAGGCTATCGATGATATGAAATACTATGGTCATCAGCTCAAAACTCTTGGTCCTATGAACAGCAACAGTTTCTGGATGATAAAAGCTACTCTAAGTCGTGAGCTCATGTCTCTAAATGCTATGAACAACTAAGGTTTTTGGATGAATTGAGCTTCTCTTAGTCGTCAGCTTAGGGCTTTAGATGCTATGAATAACATTAGGTTGTGGTTGACGAGAACAACTTTGGGTTGTGAGCTCAAGGCTGTAGATGCTATGAAAATATTAGGGCTATGGATGACATGAGCTACTTTGGGTCGTGAGCTTAGGCCTCTAGATGCGATGAACAACTCTAGGCAGTGATTGACATGAACGACTCTGGGTAATGAGTTCAAGGCTATAGATGTCATGAATAGCTGAAGGCTGTGGATGACATGCGTCACTCTAGGTCTTAAGCTTAGGGCTCTAGATGCTATGAATAGCTTTGGGATGTGGTTGGCATGAACGACTCTAGGTCATAAGCTTTAGGCTTTAGATGCTATGAACTGCTTAGGGTTGTCACTAACATTACCCATTTTGGGTTGTGAGCTCAGGGCTTTAGATGCTATGTGATTTCATGCCCAGCTGGTGTATGTCCTATTGATTGGTGTTCAATCAACTAGTATGCCTTGATTTTGGTCCTGAGACGGGAGTAATCAACAAAATTTATAACCTATATCACCATGTACTAGGATAGCCTCAGCTAACATAACATAGTGGCTCTAGGATCATTCGCTGGGAAAGGTTTTCAACTTGCTATTAATATTAATTCAAAGTTAAATTGGTGCTTTTTCATTTCAAGGTTAGCTTTGAAAGAAAACATAATCTTTGGTTGGAAAAGGATTGGTTTTAAGCTAACAAAAAATAATAGTAACTAAAATTACTAATAAAGAAAAGTGTTTCTTGGAGTTTTTGGATCACTGGGGTCAGGCTCCTAATACAAAAATAAAGTTCCGATCACTTGAATCTTTTCCTCGCATTGGAGAATTAACATATAGTCATTTCTCTAACCGATGTGGTACAGATGCTTCCCTTTAATGGGTTCAAACACTAAATCTCACTCACTGATTCATCTTGCAATGGCTCGTGCCTCTCACCTAGCATTTACCATTCAAGGCGATCCTTAACCTTGGATTTCCCTTCTCAAGCTCGCAAGAGATAACTAATGGATGTCTCCTTAGAGTCCAAAAGCTTACCAAGTGTTGGCTATTCTATAAAATCCTACCTTTGAACCACCTCCCAAAGGCTCGCAAGAGATAAACTAGTGCATCTCAATGGATGGAGATCACTTGCCTTACCAAGTGTTGGCCCAGGTGATTTAAAGACGTTTTAAGTTAACTAAAAACATAGAAACCATTAACGGGTCACACTTTCTCTTCATTAAAAGCTGAAACAAAAAAACTTCCAATTGTTGCATTCGACACCTTACCTAGATTCCTTAACTCCAAGAGACAAAAATTCTAGCCACTCATTCTCCGAGGAAACATCCTCAGAGCTTGTTTGGCTAGTAAGAAAAATACAATCAAAGTGAGTAGGTAAGGCAGAGCAAAGTTCTGTGTATTACTTCCTTCAAAACTATACAAAAAGTGGTCTTTGAGAACAAGCTCCCCAAGATGTTTGTGTAAAGAAAATTATAAACTATATATATGAGGTTATTCACCCTTTGTTGTTACTTACTAAGGAATCCTATGATTGGTGGATTACAAGGAGAAAATGGGGATTTAAACAACAAATATCTGAAGAAAAAATCTAAAAGAGTCGATCGCAAATATCTGGAAGCACTCAGATGGATTTCGTAGCATGCAACATGGGCTATGAAATTTCGCAAGCTGAAAGTCTCCATTTCGCAGCCAAAGGTTGATTTCGTAGCTAGCACTTTGTGATTTCGCAGTTGTGAAATCAGTTTTCAACTTGGTGCAATTGGCTTCCAATGGCTATAACTTCTTCATTTCAACTCTAATTCGCACACCATTTAAAGCGTTGGATTCCTGACTTCACAAGCTTCGAAACGACATATAGTATGCATAAAATGGACTCCAGAAGTGCTCGATTTGTGTCCAATAGTTGCTGTCCTCTTGAATTCTTCATGTTAGATTTCTCTCTTTGTTTTCCCTCCTTGCACTCATGATTTGATTTTGGAGAAGGACTATAAAGCTCCAAAGCTTGGGTTCTTCTTGTAAATGAGATTCTAATTCCTTTTCCATGGATTCTAAAGAACTCTCCTCAATCTTGGATTGCTTTTGTGATCAAAAAGCTATCAAAAACACCAAAACTTAACACAATTTGATTAGAAACAATTGCAAGGGTCCTTAACATGCCAATTGAGTTAAAAGGTAATAACTACTACTCAAAAGTGTTTAAAAGAGTCAATTACAAGCTATAAATAGCACTTTCTGAGTAGTAATAACTTCCCCCAACCGACATATTGCTAGTCCCTTATTAATTAAGGAAAGAAAAAGAAAAATAAACTGTACTATAATTTACAACATCATGCTGATCACTTCAAAAAATTTCAAGTGGCATGATGATCAAACTCTCACATGGAACATTAAAGATATAAAACTCAAACTTCAACAAGAGTTATCAAATACCTTGCCTAATCACAATTCATAAAGAGAAGGCATTATGTAAATTTAAGCTTTAAAATAATTTCCACTCCCAAAGGGGCAAACCTTACTCTTCCACTAAAATCTAAGTGTTACTTGTTAGTTTCTGAATATAGTATGTTGAACTAATCTCTCCCCCCAACCTAGTTCTTTTTCAACACTTAGCAAACTGACAAAATTCAATAGGCTAAGAACGCATCCTTTTGTTTCACAATTTTTTTTAATTGTAGGAGTACAAGGCTTAAAGGTATTCTTTTCTAAATTGTCCATGTAATGGGGGTCCATCGATGACTCCCAACCAATTAAGGTTTAGGGCATCAAGCTTTAAGGATCTTTCAACTACTAACTCTTTGGATTTTTCCCCAGACTTTTGAGAATGAATTTTAATACCCAAGCACCTACATGATTTGTTCCCAATTGGTGTCTCAACTGATTCATGTCCAGCTGGTGCTCTTTGATTGAGAGAGTAATCAACAAAATTTATAACCTATATCACCATGCATTAGGATAGCTTTAGCTAATATAGCATAGTGGCTCTAGGATCATTCTCTGGGAAGGGTTTTCAACTCACAACTGATACCAATTCAAAGTTAAATTGGTGTTTTTTCATTTCAAGGTTAGCTTAAGAAATAAAACATAAACTTTGGTTAAACGAAGTTTTGTTTCAAGCTAACTAAAAAGAAAGTAATGGAAATTACTTATGAAAAAACACATTCCTTGGAGGTTTGGGTTCATAGGGGAGGTTCCTTATGCAAAAACAGAGCTCCGGTCATTTGGTTCATTTCCTCGTATTAGAGAATTAACATATAGTCAATTCTCTAACCGGTGTTGTACAGATATATCCTTTAATTGGATTTCAACTCTAATTCCCTCTCACTGATGCAATTTGCTATGGCTCGCGCCTCTCACCTAGCATTTTCCATTCAAGGTGATCTTTAACTTTAGACTTCCCTTCTCAAGCTCGCAAGAGATAACTAATGGATGTCTCCTTGGAGTCCAAAAGCTTACCAAGTGTTGGCAATTCTAGAAAATCTTACCTTTAAGTCACTTCCCAAAAGCTCACAAGAGGTAAACTAGTGCATCTCCATGGACGGAGATCACTTGCCCTACCAAGTGTTGGCTCAAGTGAATACAAGGTGTTTTAAGTTAACTAAAAACATAGAAATCATTAAAGGATCACACTTTCTCTTCATTAATGGCTGAAACCACAAAGCTATAAATTCTTGCACTTGGAACCTTTCCCGGCAACCTTAGCTCCAAGGAACTAAAAGTCTAGCCACTCATTCTCTGAGGAAACTTCCTCAGAGCTTGTTTGGCTAATAAGAAAAATAATGAGAAAACAAAAATATATAGGAAAAACAGAGCAAGTGCTCTGTAAAATATATTTCTTGCAAAATTGTACAAAGGATGCGTCTGAGAACAAGCTCCCGACTCTTTACATGATATATCGTGTAAAGGAAATTACAAACTATATATAAGAGGTTATTCACCATTTGTTCTTACTTAAAGACTAAGGAATCTTATGATAGGTGGATTACAAGGAGAGTTTGGGGATTTAGACATCAAATATCTAAAGCAAAATATCTTAAAATGTTGGTCGCACATATCGGGAAGCTTCAGGAGAACACCGCGGCACTGTACAAAATGGTTGCGAAACTCTTCGGGTGAGCGCTATCAGAGGATCCGGACATGTCTGACCAGACAGAATTCCGGGAGTGAGATATCCGCGCGTCGAAAGGGGGACCGTCTGCTTGTACAAGGTGTAGGGACCCCTCCCCCTGATGACACGGAGCGCGCATTGCTATCCGGCGCAACTCCATCCGGATTCCCCAAGAGGACATGCGGTGCGCTCCCCTATCCGGACTCCCTTAGTGAAAAGCACATGGCACTCGTGAACATCACACCCCGGACGATAGCATATCCTATCTGGATATGTTGTCTGGATCATTAACTAAAGTAAGCAAGCCTTGCTACTTCATTCCGAAAGCCTGCCACAGCCCACGTTCCGAAGCCCTCCGATGGTGTTTAATTACAAGCTATCAAATAGCACTTTTTAAGTAGTAATCACTACACTATGTTAAACTCCACCTATTCACCCTTGTAACGAGCATTGAGGTTTGTGACTCCCAACTAATGAAGGCTTAGGGCACTAGGTTTTAAAGATTTTCACCATATACCCCTCAGACCTTGGTCGGGTTTCAAGGCAAGCAAACATTTTTCTTCTCTTTTTTTTCAAAGGCTCATTGGCCTTTTATAAGGTGTCCCAACAGTATTAAATGAGGTCAAAGGTACCAAGTCTAAAATTTTCCTAAGTCAAGAGGGAAATAGTTTTTCATCTTATAATCGGAACCTATTGTGCACAATGTGTGAATAGCTTAAAGTGGAAGACATAAGGTTGAATTCAATAAAAGTTTCAACAATTCATCAACTTTAATAAGCATAATACAAATTCTAAGTCAAGTAAAAAGACAAAAATTCAATTTCTCCCATTTCATTTTGAGAATTTTTCCTTAATAACCATTGAAAGTAGAATAAAAACTTAAATTTTTTTTAAAAATTAAACATTAACAACTAAATTACCAAAATAACTTAGCATTTAAACTAAAAACTTCCTTCCTCAACTCTCTTTCCCCCAACCAAGCTGAACTTTGTCCTCAATGTGGTAAGAGCAATTGAAATTATAGGGAGGAAATGGTACTTGTTGAGTGATATGAAGTTTGAGAAGAATAAGAGAAACCACATGTTTAAAAAAAACAACAAAAGATATGAGTGGAGGAATTAAAATAAGATTATGCCAAGTATACTAAAAAAATGATAGATATGTATTACTTTAAGAAAGTACACTATGGAGCAATAACACGTAATACATCCAATCCCAATATATAAAACACCAAAAACATGGGATTATGAGTTCTACCAAAGTAAAGAAATACATAAAATAAAATAGATAAATGATCAGATGGTGGTGGGAGGATCATGTGGAGATGATGGCTCGGCCGTAGAAGTCTAAATACTTGATGGATGCCTCTATCTCTACTGTAGTCGTCTCCTCATGGGGCATAGTCTGCTCGGCTAGAGAAGGGCCCTGGGATGGATCTGTAGGCTTTGATGGGATAGGAATATTGTGCTCAGAGGGTGATAAAATACCTAAATGTTGTTGTATCTGCCTAAGGATGGCAGTATGTTGGGTCTGGGTGGTGATCAACTGATCCTGATGTGCACGTATGGCTACCATCTGCTAGGTCAAGATGCTCTAAGTAGTGGTCAATGTCTACAAAGTATGACATAGGCCTCTAAACTCTGAAATAGGTATGGCAACACTACACTCAGATGGGTGAGGCTCGGATGCGGCTGGTACAACTGGCGGAGTCTCGGGAGAGGCATGAGGAGCAGAAGATGCAACCTCAAGCATAGGTCTTGTAGAGGGCACTATAAGGGTAAGTGCTCTCATGTCCATAAGTATCTCAACCGACTGACTCCTCTAGATGCTCTGGCTGTGGCATCTCTAGATGCTCTGGTCTAGCTGGGGCTCCTAGCTCTACATCATAGGCTGTCATACTCGTCCATTTGTCGAGAGTGAATATCTCTCGGAAAATGCGTCTGTGCTCAAGCTGAGGCTCAGATGGATATCCTAAGTGCTCTAATATCTGATAGAGCAACCTCGGGAATAGAAATGGAATGGCATCCACTCTCGACAGCTTCTTCCTGTGGACCTTCTCTTCAAATTAAAGAAAAGCGGCCATGATGAGATGATGAGGGCCAAAGAAAAATCCCTCTAATATCCAGAACAAGGCCTTTAACAAAACTCCTCTCCTCTGCACCATATGCTGTAGTGGATAGATGTTATGGTGCGGAAGAACATGCTGGGTGGGAGCTTCTTCCTCAATAGATATGGGCGTGTGGATGTCCCCTTGGACAGTATGTGAACCATATTACTCTGAGAAGGACGAGCCCACACTCTATAATCCTCTGGACGTGCTGGCTCATAGGGAATGTGCAGGGCCTTTGCTATGTGTCTGGCTCCCAGGATACCATGGTGTCCCTCAATGGTAAAGTGGATGACAGTAGGATCCTGAACGCGATGATGTGTAGTCATAGACTGATAAAAGTCTAATGCTACACGGGGATAGAAGAAATCCCTGGGAGTCATCAGGTGCTCCAAATGGTACCTCTGCAGTAGATGGAATGAATCTCTGAGCTCTGGCTGAAGCTTGAAGGTCTCTCTATCAAAGCAAAGCTCGGAGTGGAATGACCTAGCTCAACAATCCAAATTGCCTTCTATGGGTGGCTGAGTGACCATGGGCCGCCTGATAATCACCTTAGGAGTCATCCCAAAAGGAATCTGAGACTCTGTAGTAGGCGGCTGAGGCTCTACTGAAGGCTCTGATGGATCAATTGGAGCTGATATCCTTGCTTTCTTTTTATGAGGGCGGCTAGCTGACTTCTTGGGTCGAGAGGAGCTTGCCCCTGGTGTAGTGGGTGGTCTCCTCATCTCATATCATCTCAGAGCAGGACTCGGGGGCGCACCCTCTATTGAAGGTGGGACAAAAAGTGGCTGTGAAGCCTCAGTCATGGAGTCTTGCACAAGAACCACTTTCGGTGCTCTGTTGCGGGCTGAGGGAGATGGGGTCTTAGCTCCTCGTGTTGTGGCCATGGCAGATGATTCGTGCCCAACTGGTGTATGTCTTGTTGATTGGTGCTCAATCAACTGGTGTACCTTGATTTTGGTCCTCAAACGGGAGTAATCAACAAAATTTATAACCTATTACACCATGTACTAAGATAGCCTCAACTAGCATTGCATAGTGGCTCTAGGATCGTTCACTAGGATGGGTTTTCACTCCACAATTGATATTATTTGAAAGATGAATTGATGCTTTTTCATTTCAAGGTTAGCCTTAAAAGAAAACATAAACTTTGGTTTAAAAAGGATTAGTTTTCAGCTAACTAAAAAGAAAGTAATGGGAATTACTTATAAAGAAAAGTGTTTCTTTGAGTTTTAGGATCACTGGGGTCAGGCTCCTTATGCAAAAACAGAGCTCTGGTCACTTGAATCTTTTCCTCGCATTAGAGAATTAACAAGTAGTTAATTCTCTAACCGGTGTTGTACAGATGCTTCCCTTTTATGGATTTCAATACTAATTCCCTCTCACTGGTGCATCTTGCAATGGCTCGTGCCTCTCACCTAGCATTTGCGATTCAAGGTGATCATTAACCTTGGACTTCCCTTCTCAAGCTCGCAAGAGATAACTAATGGATGTCTCCTTAGAGTCCAAAAGCTTACCAAGTGTTGGCAATTCTATAAAATCCTACCTTCAAATCACCTCTCAAAGGCTCGCAAGAGGTAAACTAGTGCATCTCAATGGACGGAGATCACTTGCCTTACCAAGTGTTGGCCTAGGTGAATTGAAGGTGTTTTAAGTTAACTAAAAACATAGAAACCATAAATGAGTTACACTTTCTCTTCATTAACAGCTGAAACAACAAAACTACCAATTCTTGCACACGGGACCTTACCCAGCTACCTTAGCTCCAAGAGACAAAAAGCCTAGCCACTCATCCTCTGAGGAAACATCCTCAGAGTTTGATTTGCTAGAAATAAAAATAAAGAGAAAACAAAAATATAAAGGAAAAGTAGAGCAAGTGCTCTATAGACATATTTCTTACTACAATCCTCCTCTCGTCGGATTACAAATATCGGATCAATCCTTCTTTTCTTTACATTGGTGCAGAGATATATATAGAAGATATTTTCTAAGAAATATCCCAATAATATCTTTAGCTTATTACAAGGAGAAAATAGAAATTTACACAAAATATCTTGAGAAAAAATCTAACCGAGTCGGTGGCAAATATCTGAGATTGCACAGGTGGATTTCTCAAGCGAAGGTTGATTTCGCAGCTGATTTCACAGCTGCGAAATTTTCCCACCTGATTTCACAACTGTGAAATTTTCCCACAGCTTCATGTAATTGTCTTCAAACAGCCATAACTTCTTCGTTTCAACTCCAATTTGCACACCGTTTGAAGCGTTGGACTCCTGACTTCCCGATATTTGAAACAACATATAGTATACATGAAATGGACTCCAGGAAGTATTCGAAATGTGTCCAACAGTTGCTGTCCTCTTGAATTACTTTATGTTAGATTCCTCTGTTTTTCCTCCTTGCATTCTTGATTGGCTTTGGCAAAGGAATACAAAGCTCCAAATCTTGGATTCTTCTTGTAAATGAGCTTCCATTTTCTTTTCCATGGATTATATAGAACCCTCCCTCATCTTAGATTGCTTCGGTGATCAAAAAGCTATCAAAAACACCAAAACTTAACACATTTTGATTAGAAACGATTGCAAGGGTCCTTAACATGCCAATTGAGTTAAAAGGTAATAAATACTACTCAAAAGTGTTTAAAAGAGTTAATTACAAGCTATAAAATAACACTTTACGAGTAGTAATCACTCCCCCCAACCGACATATTGCTAGTCCCTTAGCAATGAAGGAGAGAAAAAGAAAAATAAAAAGTACTATAATTTACAACATCATGCTGATGAAAAAACAATTTTCAAGTGGCATGATGATCTAACTCTCACATGGAACTTTAAATAAATAAAACTCAAACTTCAATAAGAGTTATCAAATAACTTGTCTAATCACAATTCATAAAGAGAAGGCATTATGCAAATTTAAGCTTTAAAAGAGTTTCCACTCCCAAAGGGTCAAACCTTACTCTTCCACAAAAATCTAAGTGTTACTTATTAGTTTCCGAATATAGTATGTTGAACTAATCTCTCCCCCTAACCTGGTTCTTTTTCAAAGCTTAGCAAACTGATCAACCTCCAATAGGCTAAGAACGCACCTCTTTTATTTCACACTTTTTTTTCATTGTAGGAGTACAAGGCTTAAAGGTATTCTTTTCTAAATTTTCCATGTAACGGGGGTCCATCGGTGACTCCCAACCAATTAAGGTTTAGGGCATCAAGCTTTAAGGATCTTTCAACCACTAACTCCTCGGATTTTACCCCGGAATTTTGAGAATGAATTTTAATACCCAAGCACCTATAGTATGTTAAACTCCACCTATCCATCCTTGTAACGAGCATTGAGGTCAGTGACTCCCAACCAATGAAGGCTTAGGGCACCAGGTTTAAAGATTTTCACCATATACCCCTCAAACCTTGCTCGGGTTTCAAGGCAAGTAAAACATATTTTCTTTCTTTTTTTTTTTTTCAAAAGCTCATTGGCCTTTTATAAGGTGTCCCAACACTATTAAAATAAGGTCAAAGGTACCAAGTCTAAATTTTCCTAAGTCAAAAGGGAAATAGTTTTTCATCTTATAATCATAGCCTATTGTGCACAGTGTGTGAATAGCTTAAAGTGGAAGAACTAAGGTTGAATTCAATAGAAGTTTCAACAATTCATCAACTTTAGTAAGCATAATACAAACTCTAAGTCAAGTAAAAAGACAAAAATTCAATTTTTCCCTTTTCATTTTGAGAATTTTTCCTTAATAACCATGGATAGTAGAATAAAAACTTTAAAAAATTTAAAAATTAAGCAAAAACAACTAAATTATCAAAATAACTTAGCATTAATAACAAAACTTCCTTCCTCAACTCTCCCCCCAACCAAGCTGAACATTGTCCTCAATATGACAAAAGTGATTGAAAAATAGGGAGGAAGTGGTACCTCCTGAGTGACATGGAGTCTGAGTCATATAGGAGAAACCACATGTTCAAAAAAAAAACAAAAGAGTTAGTGAGTAGAGGAAATAGAAAAATGCCAAGCTTAAACAAAAAATGATGTCTATATATTAATCTGAGAAAGTAGAATATAAGATATGATTAATGAATACCTCCAATCCCAGAATATAAAACATCAAAACATGGAATTATCTATACTAATATAATAAGTAAATACAAAAAGTAAAGAGATGATAAAGTAATGGTAGGGTCCTGTGGAGTTGATGCATCTATGGTGGCCTCCTAAGTGGGTTGGATCAGTACTTTGACCTATGTTTTGGTAGTCTCCTTAGGTGGCATAGTCTCCTCAACAGGAGCTCTCAGTTGTAGCTATGGGCTATGATGGTTTAAGGAGGTCAGAAATGGAGTGAGAGACTTCATGTGTGTGATCTCAGGGTGCACGGGGCTCTCCTCTTCACATGCATGGTCGCGTGGCTTTGTTGGCATTTTCGCAACTTCCTTTGGCTTCATAAGGTGTTTTCGCAAACCCCCCTCCATTTTACAAGTCCATTTCGTAGCTTGGAGGTCATTTCGCAGTCATTTCGAAGCCCAAAGGTGATTTCGCAGCCAAAGGCCATTTTCGCAGCCAAGGGGCATTTTCGCAGCCCATTTCGCAGCTGCAAAATAAGGGGGTGGGGCTACGAAATGGCACTCATGTGCCAAAGGGGTGTTTTGCAGCCCATTTCGCAACTACGAAATGGGGGAATGGGCTGCAAAATGGCACTCATGTGCCAAGGGGTGGTTTCGCAAGGGGTCGCTATGGGGTTGCGAAATCATTTCGCAGCAGGTACCTTGTTGCTGCAAAATCATTTCGCAGCAGATGGCCATTTTCGCAAGGGGCTATTTTGGGTTGCGAAATTTCGCATACCACTTTTTTCATGGTTTTGAGCTTCTTTTAGCTCCCTAAGACCTTCCTTCACCTCTTTTGCAATTCCACCTAAATTAGATCATTCAAAAACCTATGTTACATCAAAACAAATTAAAATTAAAGCATTGAAATCAAAATTAAAACAAGTAATAAAATAAAACAAAAAGATATGGACTAGTTAGTCTTTATAGAGACTAAGTCCATCAAAAAATTTGATCCTGATTCAGCTTTCCGGGTCCCATATGAAGTTTGCATCTCTCACTTGAGACTTTCTCTATATGATTTTGCCATACAAAGCTTGGGGGAAAGGTGGAGGCATATGTTTCTTCATCATTTCTTCCTTGATGACTATTCTCTATGGTTCTTCATTAAAATCGTAGTCATCTTTCTCTGTACTTTTCCCCTTTTTCTTTCCTTTGATTTCCTCCCTCTTTTCTTTCTCTGCTTCACTCTCTACCTTATGCTCTAGCTTGGATGTGCATAGATCAACCTCTTTACCACTCCTCAAAGTGATAACCGCTTTAACTTCCTTCACCATTGAAGATTCTCTCTTTTGAGCCTCCACTTCATGGATACCTTTCAAATTTTGATAAGGTTGAGAAGGAAAGTTTCCTTTTTCTTGCATTGTCTTGAGGTTGGCAAACCTTGAGATTGAATATTGGAGATTATCTATCTTCTGAGATAGATCATGTTGCACTCCATCCATCTTTTTATTCAATGAACTCTCTACACTGTCAATTCTTTGACTGAGCCGAGCATTGATGGATTTCTGAGCTCCAACAAAGTCTCCCACGACCTTGCTAAGATTCACCATAGCTTGTTCAAGGTTTGAGGCTTGCGAAAGTGCTTGAGCAGGTTGCTGGTATAGAGGTGGCTGTAGTTTCCAAGAGAAATTTGGATGGTCCCTCCAATTGGAATTGTAGGTGTTGCAATCACCAAACATTTCTCTCACCGCTAGAATGGTAGGACACTCATCTACCAAGTGCTCATAAGATAGACAAATGACACAAGGCATAGGTTGCAATGGGGTCTGAGAGATGGCTTGCACTTCTTGCATCTTCTTCATTTCTATATCTTCCAATCTCCTTGCCATAGTTGCAATCTTTGCCTTCATGTCTATGTCGCCATTCAAAATATACATCTCACCCTTAGCGTTAGGTTGAGACTTCATTCTCCCCATATTTTGAGCATTTGGTTCATCCCATCGTCTTGAAACTTCAGCCACATAACTCATGAAGTTCATGGCTTCCTCTGCTATCTCGTATTCAATATGGCATGCACAACTAGCAATTTGAGAATTAAAAACAGAGAAAACAAAAGAAAATTAAAGAAAAAAAAAATTTTGAGAAAAAAAAAATTATTAAGATTAACTAAAAACTAAATAAAAGATATACTAAAATATGAACAAATAAAAAGAAACAAATAAAAAGAGTTAGTAAAAAAAAAAAAAAAAGTCACTAAACTTGTGATGAAGATCACAAGTACTCTGGAAATGTGATATCACTGTAAAGTGGCACCATCCCCGACAACGACGCCATTTGATTCGTGCCTAGCTGGTGTATGTCCTATTGATTGGTGCTCAATCAATTGGTGTACCTTGATTTTGGTCCTCAGACGGGAGTCATCGACAAAATTTATAACCTATTACACCATGTACTAGGATAGCCTCAACTAGCATAGCATAGTGGCTCTAGGATCATTCACTAGGATGGGTTTTCACTTCATAATTGATATTATTTCAAAGATGAATTGATGCTTTTTCATTTCAAGGTTAGCTTTAAAAGAAAACATAAACTTTGGTTTAAAAAATATTAGTTTTAAGTTAACTAAAAAGAAAGTAATGGGAATTACTTATAAAGAAAAGCGTTTCGTGGAGTTTTAGGATCACTGGGGTCAGGCTCCTTATGCAAAAACAGAGCTCTGGTCACTTGAATCTTTTCCTCGCATTAGAGAATTAACATGTAGTTAATTCTCTAACTGGTGTTGTACAAATGCTTCCCTTTTATGGATTTCAGCATTAATTCCCTCTCACTGATGCATCTTGCAATGGCTCGTGCCTCTCACCTAGCATTTGCCATTCAAGGTGATCATTAACCTTGGACTTCCCTTCTCAAGCTCGCAAGAGATAACTAATGGATGTCTCCTTAGAGTCCAAAAGCTTACCAAGTGTTGGCAATTCTAGAAAATCCCACCTTCAAGTCACCTCCCAAAGGCTCGCAAGAGGTAAACTAGTGCATCTCAATAGACAGAGATCACTTGCCTTACCAAGTGTTGGCCCAGGTGAATTGAAGGAGTTTTAAGTTAACTAAAAACATAAAAACCATGAACGGGTCACACTTTCTCTTCATTAACAGCTGAAACAACAAAACTACCAATTCTTGCACATGGGACCTTACCCAGCTACCTTAGCTCCAAGAGACAAAAAGCCTAGCCACTCATCCTCTGAGGAAACATCCTCAGAGTTTAATTTGCTAGAAATAAAAATAACAAGAAAACAAAAATATAAAGGAAAAACAGAGCAAGTGCTCTATAGAAATATTTCTTACTACAATCCTCCTCTCGTCGGATTACAAATATCGGATCTATCCTTATTTTCTTTACATTGGTTCAAAGATATTTTCTAAGAAATATCCCAATAATATTTTTAGCTTATACAAGGAGAAAATAGAAATTTACACAAAATATCTTGAGAAAAAATCTAACTGAGTCGGTGGCAAATATTTGAGATTGCACAGGTGGATTTCGTAAGGGAAGGTTGATTTCGCAACTGCAAAATTTTCCCACAGCTTGATGCTGTTGTCTTCAAACAGCCATAACTTCTTCGTTTCAACTCCAATTTGCACACCGTTTGAAGCGTTGGACTCCTGACTTCCCAAGATTTGAAAAAAAAATATAGTATGCATGAAATGGACTCCAGGAAGTATTCGAAATGCGTCCAACAGTTGCTATCCTCTTGAATTACTTCATGTTAGATTCCTCTATTTTTCCTCCTTGCATTCTTGATTGGCTTTGGAAAAGGACTACAAAGCTCCAAAGCTTGGATTCTTCTTATAAATGAGCTTCCATTTCATTTTCCATGGATTATATAGAACTCTCCCTCATCTTAGATTGCTTTGGTGATCAAAAAGCTATCAAAAACACCAAAACTTAACACATTTTGATTAGAAACGATTGCAAGGGTCCTTAACATGCCAATTGAGTTAAAAGGTAATAACTACTACTCAAAAGTGTTTAAAAGAGTTAATAACAAGCTATAAAATAGCACTTTTTGAGTAGTAATCAGCAGACTTAGAGAAGGTTGAGAGAGAGTGGCTGGAGGTGCGCGTGGGGCTTTGCTTCAGACGGAGGTCCCTTGGAATCCCCTTGAAGATGGTGATGTGGTTTGGCTCAATTTCACACCTGAGGGGGGTTTTCGTAGAGCAAATGAACGGTGCAAAATGAAATTTAGCAATTTAAAGGCTTAAGTTAAGATTTAAGTGACAGTTGAGATTTTCGCAAGAGAAGGCTCATTTCACAACCAAGGGGTGATTTCGCAACCAAGGAGCAATTTCGTAGATCATTTCGCAACTGCGAAATGGGAGTGTGGGGCTGCGAAATGGCACTCGTGTGCCAAGGGAGGGTTTCGTAGGGGATGGGGCTTGGGCTGCAAAATGATTTCACAGAGGAAGGCTTGTTTCACAACAAGACCTCGAGTTCGCAGAAGGGGAGAGGGGGGCTTTTGGCAGCGAAATAATTTCAGAAGGAGGTTTTTTCCGCAGGGGGGCTATTTTGGCTGCGAAAATTTCGCAGACCAATGAATTTGCATGCTTTTGAGCTCTTTTGGTTCCCTGAGACCTTCCTTCACCTATTTTGCAATTCCTCCTAAATTTGATAATTCAAAAAGTCTAAGTTACATCAAAATAACATAAATTAAGACTAAGATTAAAATAAAAACAATTAATAAAGCTCATAAATTGGCAAAATTAAGCAAAAATATATGGACTTTGGTAAGACCAAGTCCATCTAACCCTTTCTGATTAGGATTTATGTGGCTCAAGGAGGTTGACTTCCTCCTTATCTTGATTGAATGGCTCCATGAATGGTTTGAGACGATGGCCATTGACTTTAAAGGTGTTTGTGCTATTGGAATTTAGTAGTTCCACCACTCCATTGAGATGCACTTGGTGAATAATGAAAGGGCCTATCTACCTTGACTTTAGCTTCCCAGGAAAGATATGGAGCCTTGAGTCATAGAGTAAGACTCTTTGTCCCTTCCGGAATTCTTTGTTGGAGATTAACTTATCATGTCACCTCTTCATCCTCTGTTTTGCAACTTTGGAATTGATGTAGGCATCATTTCTTAATTCCTCCATCTCATTAAGCTCTAAGCACCTCTTTGCCCCGGCTCTGATCAAGTCCATGTTTACCTTCTTGATTGCCCACCAAGCCTTATATTCAACTTCCATAGGGAGATGACATGCTTTGCCATAGACTAGGCGATAAGGAGACATGTTAAGAATAGTCTTATAAGTTGTTCTATATGCCCATAGTGAATCATGGAGCTTAATAGACCAATCTCTTCTGCTTGTGTTCACCACTTTCATCAATATATTCTTGATTTCCCTATTTGCTAGCTCAACTTGCCCTGAAGTCTGAGGGTGATAAGGTGTAGCTACCTTATGCTTCACCCCATACTTGGCTAAAAGGGTTTCAAAAGGCTTGTTGCAAAAATGAGTATCCTCATCACTGATTATGGCATTGGGCACCCCAAATCTTGAGAAGATGTTCTCTTTGAGAAACTTGAGAACCACCCTATGATCATTGTGTTTACAGGGGATTGCCTCAACCCATTTAGAAACATAGTCTACCCTCACCAAAATGTAAGAGTTACCAAAAGACATTGGGAAAGGTCTCATGAAGTCAATGACCCAAACATCAAAGAGGTCAACTATTATAATGGGGTTCATAGGCATTTGATTCATTCATGAAAGCTTCCCGAGCCTTTGGCATCTATCACAACTCCTACACATGGTGTGGGCATCTTTGAAAAGTGATGGCCAACTAAAACCTGATTGCAACACCTTCATGGCTGTTTTCTGGGAGGCAAAGTGGCCTCCACATGCACTCTCATGGCAATGACTGAGGATTCCTTGTTGCTCTTCTTCAGGGACACACTTCCTTATTATTTGATCTGTATAATACTTGAAAAGGAAAGATTCTTCCCAATAATAGGCATGAATCTTTGCAAAGAAGTGCTTTCGATCATGTGCTTTCCACTCTCTTAAGACTTCACCAGTAACCAAGTAGTTAGCAATATGAGCTTACCAAGGAGTGTTTCCTAGAAACATAAGTGATTTCTCTGGAAAGTCATCATTAATAGGTGAAAAATGGGAATTATGTTCTATAGCCGACCTTGAAAGGTGGCCAGCTACCACATTCTCCACTCCTTTCTTATCTTTGATTTGGAGATTGAACTCTTTTAGTAAGAGAATCCATCTAATCAACCTTGCTTTTGCATCTTGATTTGTCAATAAATACTTCAAGGCTAAATGATCAGTGAAAACAATGATGAAAGACCCTACTAGATAAGCACAAAACTTGTTTAAGGCAAACACTACAACTAACAATTCTTTCTCTGTGGTTGTGTAGTTCCTTTGAGCTTCGTTCAATGTCTTGCTTGCATAGTAGATCACATAGGGCTTTCCATATTCTCTTTGGGTAAGCACAGCTCCTATAGCAAAGTCACTAGCATCACACATCACTTCAAAGGGTAGTTTCCAGTTAGGAGCCCTCGCTATTGGAACGGTTGTCAAGAATTGCTTCAGTTGATCAAAACTCCTTTGACATCTCTCATCCCATACAAACTTAGCATCCTTAGCCAATAATTCACAAAGAGGCTTTGAAAGCTTAGAAAAAATCTTTTATAAACCTCATACAGAACCCTGCATGGCCAAGGAATTGCCTTACTCCTTTTACAGTTGTTAGGGATGGCAATTTGACAATAAGTTCCACCTTTGCTTTATCAACTTCAATGCCTTTCTCGGAGATGATATGACTAAGGACAATTCCTTCTTATACCATAAAATGACATTTCTCCCAGTTGAGCACCAAGTCCTTTTCAATGCATCTATTCAAAACCACTTCCAAGTTGACTAAGCATTCTTCAAATGTACTTCCATATATGGTGATGTCATCAATGAAAACCTCCATAATTCGCTCCAGCATATCACTGAAGATACTTAGCATACATCGTTGGAATGTTGCAAGTGCATTACATAAACCAAAAGGCATTCTTTTGTAGGCATATGTTCCAAATGGACATGTGAAAGTGGTCTTCTCTTGATCTTCAACATCAATTTCTATTTGAAAATACCCGGAGTAGCTGTCCAAGAAACAATAGAAATGATGGCCTGAGACTCTCTCAACACTTGATTAATAAATGGCAATGGAAAATGATCCTTCCTTGTCACATCATTCAATTTTCTATAATCAATACACACCCTCCAACCTGAAGTGAGGCGTGTAGCAACTTCTTCTCTGCTTTCATTTTGGACCACCGTGATCCTTGACTTCTTTGGTACCACTTGAGTAGGACTCACCCATGGGCTATCTGATATGGGGTAAATAATACCTGCTTGAAGTAGCTTCAAAACCTTAGCTCACACCACCTCTTGCATATGAGGATTCAATCTTCTTTAAGGTTGATGAATTGGTTTAGCTTCTTCTTCCATGTATATATGATGTGTACAGACCAAAGGACTGATGTATTTCAAGTCAGATATTTGCCATCCTATTTATTTCTTACGCCTCTTGAGAACTTCAAGTAGACACACCTCCTGAGAAGTAGTAAGAGATGAAAATATAACAATAGGGCATTGTTTATTCTCTTCTAGGTATGTATATTCAACTCCGTGGGCAGAGGCTTCAGATTGAGCTTTGGGGTCTCCTCCTTAGCCGCTTCTTGTGCCTCCTCTTTATTGAACAAAGGTAGAATTTCTTCTCTCTTCCTCCAACCTTGTAGAGCAGCAAGCACATCTGAGGGTTCAAGCAACCCTTCTTCAAGATCCCCAAGACTTTCATTCAACTTGTCTTGCATCTTCTGATTACAATGCTCCTCCACTAGAGTGTCAATAATGCACACCTCTTCTAGACCTTCTTCTTCTTCCTGAGTGATTGGCTTTTTGGACATATAGAAGATATTGAGCTCCAATGTCATGTTGCCAAACGTGAGTTGCATGAGTCCATTCTTAGAATTTATGATTGCATTTGATGTAGCAAGGAATGGCCTTCCAATGATGATAGGAACATAATTAGTTTCCTTGACAATTGGATTTGTGCAAAGAACAACAAAGTCTATTGGATGGTAGAAATTATCAACTTGAACTAAGACATCTTCAATTATCCCCCTTGGAATTTTCACTAATCTATCTACTAGAGATAGAGTGATTGATGTTGGCTTCAATTCACCAAGTCCCAATTCCTTGTAGACAGAGTATGGTAGCAAATTCACACTTGCTCCCAAGTCTAACAAAGCTTTCTCTACTACAGTTCCTCCAATCATGACTGAGATGGTAGGGCAACCCGGATCTTTGTACTTCAAAGGAGACTTGCATTGTATGATATCACTTACTTGCTCAGTCAAGAAGGCTTTCTTATTCACATTCAACCCTCTTTTGATAATACACAAGTCCTTTAGGAATTTTGCATAAGTTGGAACTTGTTTAATCATATCTAGCAATGGGATGTTGACTTTCACTTGTCTCAATACTTCAAGAATTTCTTATGGATTTCTGATTCCCTTTTTCCCATCCAAAGCTTGAGGAAAAGGTGGAGGTGTGTGTTTCTTCATCACATCTCCCTTGATAAGTACTTTCTCTGGATTTTCATTCACTGTTGAATCATGGTCCTCTTTCCCTTCACTGCTATCTGTCTTCTTTCCTTTGATTTCCTCCCTCTTCGTTGTCTCTTCTTCTTCCTCCTCTTCAACATGTGGCTTGGGTGTTGGCAGCTCAACCTTTTTACCACTCCTTAGAGTGATCAAGACTTTGACATCTCTCACCTGAGAAGATTCTCCCTCATGAGTTTCCACTTCATGGATACCCTTGGGGTTTTGGTGAGGTTGAGAAGGAAATCCCCCCTTCTCTTGCACTATGTTCAAGTTAGCGAGCCTAGAGATTAAGTATTGGAGATTATCTATCTTCTAAGATAATTCATTTTGCATCTCATCCATCATTTTATTCAATGTATTCTCTACACTGTCAATTCTTTGACTGAGTTGAGCATTGATGGATTTTTTATCTCCAACAAAATCTCCCACAACCTTGCTTAGATTCACTATTGCTTGTTCAAGATTTGAAGCTTATTGAGATGGTTGAGCTGGTTGTGCATACTGAGGTGCTCTTGACTTCCAAGAGAAATTTGGATGGTTCCTCCAATTTGAGTTATAAGTATTTCCATATGAAGCATTGTTGTTGGGCTTGAATTGTCCAATAGCATTTGCTTGATCACCAAACATTTCCCTGGTAGCTGGAATTGTAGGGCACTCCTCCACCAAGTGCTCATAAGATTGACAAATAGGACATGGCTTGACTTGCAATGGTGTTTCAGCAACAACTTGCACTGCATGTATCTTTTTCAGTTCTAGCTCCTCCAATCTTCTTGTCATAGCTGCAATCTTTACTTTCATATCAATATCTTCATTCAAGGTGTACATCCCAGCCTTAGCATTAAAAGCATTTGGTTGAGACTTTGTCTTCCCCACTTCTCCTTTGTTCAGATCATCCCATCCCCTTGAAACTTTAGCCACATAACTCAAGAAATCCATGGCTTCCTTCGGATTCTTACTCATGAAATCTCCTCAACACATTGTCTCGAGGAGTTGCTTCATTGAGAAAGACATCCCATCATAAAAGTAACTCACCAATAGCCATGTATCAAAACCATGGTGAGGACAAGCATTGATGTCTTCCATGTATCTTTCCCAACACTTATAGAATTTCTCATTCTCTTTAGTTGAGAAGTTTGAAATTTGCCTTTTCAAGCCATTTGTTCTATGGGTAGGGAAAAATTTCTTAAGGAATTCAGCTTGTAAATCAGTCCAAGTTCGGATACTCCTTGGCCTTAAAGAATTTAGCCAAATCTTGGCCTTATCCTTCAAAGTAAAAGGAAATAGTTTTAGCCTCATCAAGTCGATTGAAGCTTCTCCTTCTTGAAATGCATTACAAAAATCTTCAAATTCCTTGATATGTGCATAGGGATTCTCACTTTCCATCCCATGGAAAGTAGGTAGAAGTGGAACAATATGTGGTTTAATTACTAGCTGCTTTGTAGGGGCACTATACATGATGGTGCACTCATACGAGGTGGATGCATGCGGTCTCTCATTGATCTGAATGCATTGGGATTGTCCTGGTGATCATGGTGACTATGCTGATCTTCAGGTGTAGCTTCCATGATGTTCAAGCTCAATTCCAATTCCTTGTTATGAGGTGTTTCGAGTTTCACAAGCCTTCATCCACTATCTCGTATCCAATTTGGCATACACAACTAGTATCATCTGTAACAAAAACGAAAACAAAAGAAAATAAGACTACAAAAAGACTAAGATTAACTAAAACTACATTAAAAGATATGCTAAAATATGAACAAGTGGAAGAAACAATTAAAAGGGTTAGTAAAATGAAAGAAAAATCACCAAACTTGTGATGAAAATCACAAGTACTCTGATAATATCACTTTGTAGTTGGCACCTTCCCCGACAACGATGCCATTTGATTTTGTGCCCAACTGGTGTATGTCCTACTGATTGGTGTTCAATCAACTAGTGTGCCTTGATTTTGGTCCTCAGACGGGAGTAATCAACAAAATTTATAACCTATATCACCATGTACTAGGATAGCCTCAACTAGCATAGCATGGTGGCTTTAGGATCGTTCACTAGGAATGGTTTTCAACTTACTATTGATATTAATTCAAAGTTAAATTGGTGTTTTTTCATTCCAAGGTTAGCTTTGAAAGAAAACATAATCTTTGGTTGAAAAAGGATTGGTTTTAATCTAACCAAAAATAATAGTAACTGAAATTACTAATAAAGAAAAGTGTTTCCTAGAGTTTTTAGATCACTAGGATCAGGCTCCTAATACAAAAATAGAGTTCCGATCACTTGAATCTTTTCCTCGCATTGGAGAATTAACATATAGTTATTTCTCTAACCGGCGTGGTACAAATGATTCCCTTTAATGGGTTCAAACACTAAATCCCTTTCACTGATTCATCTTGCAATGGCTCGTGCCTCTCACCTAGCATTTACCATTCAAGGCGATCCTTAACCTTGGATTTCCCTTCTCAAGCTCGCAAGAGATAACTAATGGATGTCTCCTTAGAGTCCAAAAGCTTGCCAAGTGTTGGCTATTCTAGAAAATCCTACCTTTGAACCACCTCCTAAAGGCTGGCAAGAGATAAACTAGTGCATCTCAATGGACAGAGATTACTTGCCTTACCAAGTGTTGGCCCAGGTGATTTAAAGGTGTTTTAAGTTAACTAAAAACATAGAAACCATTAATGGGTCACACTTTCTCTTCATTAAAAGCTAAAACAACAAAACTTCCAAGTGTTACATTCGGCACCTTACCCAACTTCCTTAACTCCAAGAGACAAAAAGTCTAGCCACTCATTCTCTGATGAAACATTCTCAGAGCTTGTTTGGCTAGCAAGAAAAATACAATCAAAGTGAGTAGGTAAGGCAGAACAAAGCTCTGTGTATTACTTCCTTCAAAACTATACAAAAAGTGGTCTCTCAAAACAAGCTCCCCGAGATGTCTGTGTAAAGAAAATTACAAACTATATATATGAGGTTATTCACCCTTTGTTGTTACTTACTAACTAAGCAATCCTATGATTGGTGGATTACAAGGAGAAAATGGGGATTTAAACAACAAATATCTAAAGAAAAAATCTAAAAGATTCGGTCGCAAATATCTGGAAGCACTCAGGTGGATTTCACAGCATGCAACATGGGCTGCGAAATTTCGTAAGCTGAAAGTCTCCATTTCGCAGCCAAAGGTTGATTTTGCAACTAGCACTTTGTGATTTCGCAGCTGCGAAATCAGCTTTCAACTTGGTGCGATTGGCTTTCAATGGCTCTAACTTCTTCATTTCAACTTCGATTCATGTACCATTTGAAGCGTTGGATTCCTGACTTTTCGAGCTTCGAAAAAAAATATAGTATGCATGAAATGGACTCTAGTAATTTCTTGAAATGTGTCTAACAGTTTCTATCCTCTTGAATTCTTCATGTTAGATTTCTCTCTTTGTTTTCCCTCCTTGCACTCATGATTTGCTTTTGGAAAATGACTATCAAGCTCCAAATCTTGGGTTATTATTTTAAATGAGCTTCTAACTACTTTTCCATGGATTCTAAAGAACTCTCCTCAACCTTGGATTGCTTTGGTGATCAACAAGCTATCAAAAACACCAAAACTTAACACAATTTGATTAGAAATGATTGCAAGGGTCCTTAACATGCCAATTGAGTTAAAAGGTAATAACTACTACTCAAAAGTGTTTAAAAGAGTTAATTACAAGCTATAAAATAGCACTTTCTGAGTAGTAATCACTATGAATAGCTTTGGGCTGTGGTTGACATGAATGACTCCGGGTTGTGAGCTCGGGCCTCAAGATGCTATGAATAGCTCAAGGTTGTCAATAACATGAAAGATTTTAGGTTGTGAGCTTAGGACTTAAGATTCTATGAACAACTCAAGGTTGTCGATGACATGAAAGACTCTGGTTCATGAGCTTAAGGATTTGGATTATATGAACAACTTAGGGTTGTGGATGATACGAATGACTCTTGGTCGTGATCTCAAGGCCCTATATGCAATGAGTAGCTCTGGTTTGTGCTTGACATGAAAGACTCTAGGTCATGAGCTAAGAGTTCTAGATGCTATGAACAACTTAGGATTGTGGATGACATGAGCCACTCTAGGTCTTCAGCTAAGGGCTCTTGATTCTATTAACAACTCTAGGTTGTGGTTGACAAGAACAACTCTAAGTCACTAGCTTAGGCCTTTAGATGCTATGAACAACTCAAGGCCATTGATGACTGATTACTACTCAAAAAGTGTTATTTGATAGCTTGTAATTAACTCTTTTAAACACTTTTGAGTAGTAGTTATTACCTTTTAACTCAATTGGCATGTTAAGGACCCTTGCAATCAATTCTAATCAAATTGTGTTAAGTTTTGGTGTTTTGATAGCTTTTTGATCACCAAAGCAATCCAAGATTGAGGAGAGTTCTTTGGAATCCATGTCAAAGCAATGGAAAGCTCAGAAACATGAAGAACCAAAGATTTAAAGTCTTTTGCCATAAGAAAATCCGGAATGCAAGGAGGGGAAGCAAAGAGAAATCTGCCATGAAGCATTCTTGATGAAAGTCATTTCAGCCACTTTTGGAGCACTTCCTGAAGTCCAATTTATGCATGCTATATGTCATTTCGAAGATCAGGAAGTTAACAATCAAATGCTTTGAACGGTTCACAAATCAGAGTTGAAATGAAGAAGTTAGAGCCATTGGAAGCAGATCACTCCAAGTTGTAGGCCAATTTCGCAGGGCTGCGAAATCAGCCTTTGGTTGCGAAATGATTTCACAGCCATCTTGTTCGTCTGCGAAATTTCGCAGCCACTTTGTGCGCCTGCGAAATTCTCCTCAGTGCTTCCAGATATTTGCGATCGACATTTTTTGATATTTTGCTTCAGATTTTTTATGTCTAAATCCCAATTCTCTCCTTGTAACCCACCAATTATAGGATTCCCTAGTTATTAAGTTTGGAAAAGGGGTGAATAACCTTAGATATTTTGTTTTGTAATTTTTCTTTATATATAGCTCTCGGGAGCCTGTTCTCGAGGAGGAGGATGAGACCCTTTTGTATAAGTAAGAAATATATCTACAGAGCACTTGCTCTGCTTTTCATATATATTTTTGTTTTCTCGTTCTTTTTATTTCTAGCCAACCAAACTCTGAGGATTTTTCCTCAGAGGATGAGAGGCTAGGCTTTTTGTCTCTTGGAGTGAAGAAAGCCGGGTAAGTTTCCACATGCATAAATTGAAAGTTTTGTTGTTTTAGTTTTTAATGAAGAGAAAGTGTGACCCGTTAATGGTTTTTATCTTTGTAGTTAACTTAAAACACCTTCAATTCACCTGATCCAACACTTAGTAAGGCAAGTGATCTCCGTCCATGGAGATGCACTAGTTTATCTCTTGCGAGCTTTTGGGAGGTGGTTTGAAGGTAGGATTTTCTAGAATAGCCAACACTTGGTAAGCTTTTGGACTCCAATGAGACATTCATTAGTTATCTCTTGCGAGCTTTTGACGGGTAATCCAAGGTTAAAGATCACCTTGAATGGAAAATGTTAGGTGAGAGGCACGAGCCATTGCAAGATGCATCAGTGAGAGGGATTTAGTGTTTGAACCCATTAATGGGAAGCATCTGTACAACACCGGTTAGAGAATTAACTATATGTTAATTCTCTAATGCGAGGAAAAGAAACAAGTGACCGGAACTCCCTTTTTGTATGAGGAATCTGAGCCTAGTGATTTGAAACTCCAAGAAACACTTTTCTTTGTAAGTAAAATCAGTTACTATTTGTGGTTAGTTTAAAACCAAACCTTTTCCAACTCAAGTTTATGTTTTCTTTTAAAACTAACCTTGAAATGAAAAGGCACCAATTCAACTTTGAATTAATATCATTTGTGAAGTGAAAACCCATCCCAGTGAACGATCCTAGCGCCACTATGCTATAGTAGCTTTTTCTTTGCTACCCTAGTATATGCTGTAATAGGTTATAAATTTTGTTGATTACTCCCTCAATCAAGGAGCACCAACTGGACACGAATCAGCTGAGACACCAATTGGGCACGAATCAAATGGCGTCGTTGCCGGGGATGGTGCCACTTTACAATGATATCACCTTTTCAGAGTACTTGTGATCTTCATCATAAGTTTGGTGAATTTTCTTTTCCTTTTAGTAACTCTTTTTATTTTTTTTTAATTTCCTTTGTTCATGTTTTAGTATAGCTTTTATTTAGTTTTTAGTTTACCTTAATTTTTTTTCTTTGAATTGTTTTTCTTTTGTTTTCTCTGTTTTTAATTCACAAATTGCTAGTTGTGCATGCCATATTGAATACGAGATAGCAGAGGAAGCCATGAACTTCATGAGTTATGTGGCTGAAGTTTCAAGAGGATGGGATGAACCAAATGCTAGAAATATGGGGAGAATGAAGTCTCAATTTAATGCTAAGGGTGAGATGTATATTTTGAATGACGGCATAGACATGAAGGTAAAGATTGTAGCTATGGCAAGGAGATTCGAAGAGCTAGAAATGAAGAAGATGCAAGAAGTGCAAGCCATCTCTCAGACACCATTGCAAGCTATGCCTTGTGCCATTTGTCTATCTTATGAGCACTTGGTGGATGAGTGTCCTACCATTCCAGCCATGAGGGAAATGTTTGGTGATTGCAACACCTACAATTCCAATTGGAGGGACCATCCAAATTTCTCTTGGGAACCACAACCACCTCAGTACAAGCAACATGCTCAAGCACCACAGCAAGCCTCAAACCTTGAACAAGCTATGATGAATCTTAGCAAGGTCGTGGGAGACTTTGTTGGAGCTCAAAAATCCATCAATGCTCATCTCAGTCAAAGAATTGATAGCGTAGAGATTTCATTGAATAAAAGGATGGACGAAGTGCAAAATGATCTATCTTAGAAGATAGATAATCTCCAATATTTAATCACAAGGTTTGCCAACCTCAACAAAGTGCAAGAAAAAGGAAACTCTCCTTCTCAACCTTATCAAAATTCCAAGGGTATCCATCAAGTGGAGGCTCAAAAGGGAGAATCTTCAATGGTGAAGGAAGTTAAAACAGTTATCACTTTGAGGAGTGGTAAAGAGGTTGATTTGCCCACATCCAAGCTAGAGCATAAGGTAGAGAGTGAAGCAGAGAAAGAAAATAGGGAGGAAATCAAAGGAAAGAAAAAGGGGAAAAGCATAGAAAAAGATGACTATGATCTTAATATAGATGAAGATCCACAGAGGATAGTCATCAAGGAAGAAATGATGAAGAAACACATGCCTCCACCTTTCCTCCAAGCTTTGTATGGCAAAATCATATAGAGAAAGTCTCAAGTGAGGGATGCAAACTTCATATGGGATCCGGGCAAGCTAAATCAGGATAAAATTTTTTGATCGACTTAGTCTTTTTAAAGACTAGCTAGTCCATATCTTTTTGTTTTATTTATTACTTGTTTTAATTTTGATTTCAATACTTTAATTTTGATTTCAATGCTTTAATTCTAATTTTTTCTGATGTAATATAGGTTTTTGGATGATCAAAATCAAGAGGAATGTCAAAAGAAGTGAAAGAAGGAAGTTGGGAATCAAGAGGAGCTCAAAAGCATGAAAATTCAGTAGTCTACGAAATTTCCCAGCCAAAAATAGCCCCCTACGAAATCGCCACTTCGTTGCGAAATTATTTAGCAACCCCAAGAAGTCGCTGCGAAAACGCCACTTCGCTGCGAAATGATTTTGCAGCCCCATGCCCCCCTCTGCAAAAATTTTCGCAGCTGCAAAACTACCTCTTGGCACACGAGTGCCATTTCGCAGCCCCGTACACTCATTTCATAGCTGCGAAATGGTTGCGAAATCTCCACACCTTAAAATCCTTCAGCGCACACACCATGAAGGAAATGTTGCAACTACACCCCTGTTGGACACATTTCGAAGTACTTCCTGAAGTCCATTTCAGAATACCATATGTTGTTTCAAAGCTTGGGAATTCAGGAGTCCAGAGCTTCAAACAGTGCTCAATTTGGAGTTGAAACGAAGAAGTTATGGTCATTTGAAGATGATTGTGCACACCATGAACGGAAATGTTGCATTTTGCTACTATTGGACACATTTTTGAAGCACTTCATGGAGCTCAAATTATGCATAATATATCTTGTTTCAAATCTTGGGAAGTCAGGAGTCTAAAGCTTTAAATGGTGTGCAAATTGGAGTTGAAACGAAGAAGTTATGGTTGTTTGAAGACGAACACGCAAAGCTAAGCGAAAATTTCGCAGCCGCACCCCCATTTCGCAGCCGCCCAACCCCATTTCGCAGCTGCGAAATGGGCTGCGAAAATGGCACCCAGCTGCGAAAATCCCATTTGGCTGTGAAATGTTTTCACAGCCCCATAGCTACCCCCTGCCAAATCCTCCATTTGCTGCGAAAATGGCTGTTTGTTGCCAAATGATTTTCAAACTTCCAAATGGCTATGAAATGATCTCCAAGCTTCGAAATGGCTGCGAAATGATTTTCAAGCTTCAAAATGGGCTGCGAAAATGTTTCTATTTTTTCCATGGGCTGCGAAAATGTTTTTCTTTTTTCCCTTTGGCTGCAAAATGATCTCCAAGCTACGAAATGACCTCCAGGCTATAAAAATGACTTGCAAAATGAAGAGAGGTTTGCGAAAACACTTTGCAAAGCCAAGGGAAGTTGTGAAAATGCGAAGAGAGCCCCGCAACCATGCATCTAAAGAGGAGAGCCCTTTCACTGAGATCACACACAAAGCCTCTCACTCCATTTCTGACCTCCTTAAACCATCAAATCCCATAGCTACCAGCTGAGAGCTCTAGTTGAGGAGACTATGCTACCCAAGGAGACTACCAGAATAGAGGTCAAAGTCCTGATCCAACCCATTCAAGAGGCCACCACAAATGCATAAGCTTCATATGACCCTACCATTACTTGATCATCTCTTTATTTTTTTGTATTTACTTATTATATTAATATAGATAATTCCATGTTTTGATGTCTTATATTCTAGGATTAGATGTATTACTGATGATACATCATACATAGACATCATTTTTTGTTTAAACTTGGCATTTTTCTATTTCCTCTACTCACTAACTCTTTTGTTTTTTTTTTAAACATGTGGTTTCTCCTATATGACTCAGACTCCATGTCACTCAGGAGGTACCACTTCCTCCCTATTTTTCAATTGCTTTTGTCACATTGAGGACAATGTTCAGCTTGGTTGGGAGGAGAGTTGAGGAAGTAAGTATTGTTAATAATGCTAAGTTATTTTGGTAATTTAGTTGCTTTTTGCTTAATTTAAATTTTTTTAAGTTTTTTTTATTCTACTCTCCATGGTTATTAAGGAAAAATTATCAAACTAAAATTGGAGAAATTGAATTTTTGTCTTTTTACTTGACTTAGATTTTGTATTATGCTTACTAAAGTTGATGAATTGTTGAAACTTCTATTAAATTCAACCTTAGTTCTTCCACTTTAAGCTATTCACACATTGTGCACAATAGGTTCTGATTATAAAATGAAAAACTATTTCCCTCTTGACTTAGGAAAATTTTAGACTTGGTACCTTTGACCTCATTTAATAGTGTTGGGGCACCTTGTAAAAGGCCAATGAGCCTTTGAAAAAAAAAAAAGAAGAAAGCAAGAAAAAATGTTTTACTTACCTTGAAACCCGAGCAAGGTCTGAGGGGTATATGGTGAAAATCTTTAAAACCTGGTGCCCTAAACCTTCATTGGTTGGGAGTCACCGACCTCAATGCTCGTTACAAGGGTGAATAAGTGGAGTTTAACATACTGTAGGTTCTTGGGTATTAAAATTCATTCTCAAAAGTCCAAGGTAAAATCCGAGGAGTCAGTGGTTGAAAGATCCTTAAAGCTTGATGCCCTAAACCTTAATTGGTTGGGAGTCATAGATGGACCCCCGTTACATGGACAATTTAGAAAAGAATACATTTTAGCCTTGTACCCCTACAATGAAAAAAAAAATGTGAAACAAGAGGTGCGTTCTTAGCCTATTGGAGGTTGATCAGTTTGCTAAGCTTTGAAAAAGAACTAGGTTGGGGGGAGAGATTAGTTCAACATACTATATTCAGAAACTAATAAATAACACTTAGATTTTTGTGGAAGAGTAAGGTTTGACCCTTTGGGAGTGGAAACTCTTTTAAAAGCTTAAATTTGCATAATGCCTTCTCTTTATGAATTGTGATTAGACAAGTTATTTGATAACTCTTGTTGAATTTTGAGTTTTATTTCTTTAATGTTCCATATGAGAGTTAGATCATCATGCCACTTGAAAATTGTTTTTTGATCAGCATGATGTTGTAAAATATAGTAATGTTTATTTTTATTTTTCTCTCCTTCATTGCTAAGGGACTAGCAATATGTCGGTTGGGGGGAGTGATTACTACTCAAAAAGTGCTATTTGATAGCTTGTAATTAACTCTTTTAAATACTTTTTAGTAGTAGTTATTACCTTTTAACTCAATTGGCATGTTAAGGACCCTTGCAATCAATTCTAATCAAATTGTGTTAAGTTTTGGTGTTTTGATAGCTTTTTGATCACCAAAGCAATCCAAGATTGAGGAGAGTTCTTTGGAATCCATGGCAAAGCAATGGAAAGCTCAGAAACATGAAGAACCAAAGCTTTAAAGTCTTTTGCCATAAGCAAATCCGGAATGCAAGGAGGGGAAGCAAAGAGAAATCTGCCATGAAGCATTCTTAATGATAGTCATTTCAGCCACTTTTGGAGCACTTCCTGAAGTCTAATTTATGCATGCTATATGTTGTTTCGAAGATCAGGAAGTAAAAAATCCAATGCTTTAAACAGTTTGTGAATCGGAGTTGAAATGAAGAAGTTAGAGCCATTGGAAGTAGATCACTCCAAGTTGTAGGCCAATTTCGCAGGGCTGCGAAATCAGCCTTTGGCTGCGAAATGATTTCGCAGCCATCTTGTTCGTCTGCGAAATTTCGCAGCCATTTTGTGCGCCTGCGAAATTCTCCTCAGTGCTTCCAGATATTTGCGATCGACATTTTTTTATATTTTGCTTCAGATTTTTGATGTCTAAATCCCAATTCTCTCCTTGTAACCCACCAATTATAGGATTCCTTAGTTATTAAGTTTGGAAAAGGGGTGAATAACCTTAGATATTTTGTTTTGTAATTTTTCTTTATATATAGCTCTCGGGAGCCTGTTCTCGAGGAGGAGGACGAGACCCCTTTTGTATAAGTAAGAAATATATCTACAGAGCACTTGCTCTGCTTTTCATATATATTTTTGTTTTCTCGTTCTTTTTATTTCTAGCCAACCAAACTCTGAGGATTTTTCCTCAGAGGATGAGAGGCTAGGCTTTTTGTCTCTTGGAGTGAAGAAAGCCGGGCATGTTTCCACATGCATAAATTGGAAGTTTTGTTGTTTTAGTTTTTAATGAAGAGAAAGTGTGACCCGTTAATGGTTTTTATCTTTGTAGTTAACTTAAAACGTCTTCAATTCACCTAAGCCAACACTTGATAAGGCAAGTGATCTCTGTCCATGGAGATGCACTAGTTTATCTCTTGCGAGCTTTTGGGAGGTGGTTTGAAGGTAGGATTTTCTAGAATAGCCAACACTTGGTAAGCTTTTGGACTCCAATGAGACATCCATTAGTTATCTCTTGCGAGCTTTTGATGGGTAATCCAAGGTTAAAGATCACCTTGAATGGAAAATGCTAGGTGAGAGGCACGAGCCATTGCAAGATGCATCAGTGAGAGGGATTTAGTGTTTGAACCCATTAATGGGAAGCATCTGTACAACACCGGTTAGAGAATTAACTATATGTTAATTCTCTAATGCGAAGAAAAGAAACAAGTGACTGGAACTCCCTTTTTGTATGATGAATCTGAGCCTAGTGATTTGAAACTCCAAGAAACACTTTTCTTTGTAAGTAAAATCAGTTACTATTTGTGGTTAGTTGAAAACCAAACCTTTTCCAACTCAAGTTTATGTTTTCTTTTAAAGCTAACCTTGAAATGAAAAGGCACCAATTCAACTTTGAATTAATATCATTTGTGAAGTGAAAACCCATCCCAGTGAACGATCCTAGAGCCACTATGCTATAGTAGCTTTTTCTTTGCTACCCTAGTATATGGTGTAATAGGTTATAAATTTTGTTGATTACTCCCTCAATCAATGAACACCAGCTGAACACGAATCAGTTGAGACACCAATTGGGCACGAATCAATGACATGAGCCACTCTCGATCGTGAGTTCAAGGCTTTAGATGTTATACGCAACTCTAGGTTATGGTTGACATGAACAAATTCGAGTCGTTAGCTCAGGGTTCTAGATGTTATGAAGTGCTCAGGGTTATCGATGACAAGAAAGGCTATAGGTCATGAGCTCAAGACTATAGATTCTATGAATTGCTCAGGGTTGTGGATAAAATGAATGACTTTGAGTCATGAGCTTAGGGCCCTAGATGGAATGAACAACTCTAGGTTGGAGTTGACACGAAAGACTTCGAGTCATGAGCTCATGACTCTAGATGCTATGAACAACTTAGGGTTGTAGATGACATCAACCACTTTAGGTCTTGAGCCCAAGGCTCTAGATGCTATGAACTACCGTAGCCTATGGTTGACATGAACGACTCTGGTTTGGGAGCTCAGGGTTTAGATGCTATCAATAGCTTAGGGTTGTGGATGACATGAGCTACTCTAGGTTATGAGATCAAGGCTTTAGATGCAATGAACAACTCTAGGTTGTGGTTGATATCAACAACTCCAGATCATGGGCTTAGGGCTCTTAATTCTATGAACAACTTAGGATTTTTTATGACATGAAAGACAATGGGGCATAATCTAAGGGCTCTTGATACTATGATAACTCAGAGTTGTGGTTGACATGAACGACTCTTGGTCGTAAGCTTAGGGCACTAGTTATTAAAAATAGTTGAGGGCTATGGAAAACATAGGCTACTCTGGGTCATGAGCTCAAGGCTTTAAATGATATGAATAACATTAGGCAGTGGTTGATGATTCGCATGTGTAACTCCAAATGGGTCATTTAATCAAAAACATTTATAAAACCCATGACCTCATACTAATGTAGTAAAGCTACTATAGTATAGTGGCTCTAGGGTCGAACTCTGGGATGGGTTTTCATTCTACCAGTGATGTATTCAAAATTAGAAATTGTATTTAATGATTTCCTTAATCAAAAACTTAAAGTTTAAAAGAAAATAAAATTTGTTTTGAAAGTGTTTGAAACTAAACTAACATAAACTAATTAAAAATGGAAGAAAGAAAGTCTCTCGGAGCTAAGGGTTGCTAGGATCAAGTTCAGAATAGAAAGTGGAAAGTTCCGGATTTTTCTCCTCGCATTGGGGATTTAACCTATAGTTATTTCCCGAACCGGTATGGGTTTAACAATGAAGATTTAATCCATAATAGGTCAATAGAAATGGTAGTCAAGGTCCATTAATGGCTTAAGACACTATGGGTCTCAACCTTGAATCACTTTCCAATGACTCGTACATGATAACTAATGGACTAATATGAATCTAGCAATAAGCATCCATAAAGACCTGAAGCTTACCATGTATTGGTCATTCAAAGTGATTCTAAGGGGTTTAAAGCAAAACTTTGAATTTAGAAGCCATTTATGAATTCCAACTACCTGAATTTAATGCACGGGAGCTTTCCACCTTTTCATCTGGACTTTTCACCTGGCTTCCTTTACTCCAAGAAACCGAAAGTTTAGCCTCTCATCCTCTGAGAAAACATCCTCAGAGGTTGTTTGGCTTCCAAGAAAAAGAAAATAGTAAAGAGAAAATGGAAAACGAGAGAGCTCTGTAAAAAATATTCTAAGTGTCAAACGTAATACGTATATTTCATCAGAGGTAATTTCCACCCCTTATATAGTCTTTATAAAAGCAAAAGCTTGTGATTGGTTAGTTACAAGGATAGGAAAGGAAATTACATCAAAAATTACATAAGAAAATATCTAAAGTGGAGTCGGGAAAAATAGAGCACGCATGGGGTGTGCGAAATTTTAGCACACCTGAAGGAGGTGTGCGAACTTCGCACACCATTCGCACAGCTAAAGGGGGGTGTGCGAAATTCTCGCACACCTGGAGCAGTTTTCTTCTGAAGGCCATATCTTCCTCGTTTCAGCTCCAAATCATGTACGGTTTGAAGCGTTGGATTCTTGACTTCAAAATCTTTAAAATGGTATATAGCATGTAAAAATTGGACTTCGAGAAGTGCTCCAAAAGTGCGAAATAAGACTGCAGCTGCTACATTTTGATTTTTCTTCACTTTGCTTCTCTTTGGTTTTCTCCTTTGCTTGACTTGTTTTAACGATCCAAAAAGCTGTCAAAACATTAAAACTAGCCACAAATATGAATAAAAGACATTGCTAGGTCCTTAACATGCCAATTGGACTAAAGATGGAGAACTACTACACAAAAGTGCTTAAAACATAATGCATTAAAGGTGTAAAATAACACTTTTTGGGTAGTAATCACTCCCCCCAACTGACACATTGCTAGTCCCTGAGCAATGAAGGAGAGAAAAAAGAAAGAAAAATAGATAATATAGTAATTTACAAAATCATGCTGATCACTCCAAAAAATAACCAAGTGGCATGATTGAATCAAACACTCTCGTGGCAAGTCAAGGATATAAAACTCAATCATCAACACGAGTCATCAAATAACTTACTTATCACAACATTCAAAGAGCGGCCATTATGCAAATTTGAGTATCAAAATAATTTCCACTTCCAAAGGATCAATTCTTAATCTTCCACAAAAATCTAAGTGTTAAGGTGCTTAGTTTCCAGTTATAGTATGTCAAACTACATTCTCCCCCAAACTAAGGTTTTTCTCCAACTTTAGCAACACTAACTCATATATAAAAGGCTAAGAACGCACCCTTCCTTCTCTTTTTTTTTTTTTTTTTTTTTTTTTTTAAATGTCACTCCACCCATCCACCCATGTAACGAGCAGTGAGGTCGGTGAACTCCCAACCAGTAAAGGCTTAGGGCACCAGGCTTTAAAGATTTTCACCATATACCCCTCGGACCTTGCTCGGGTTTCAAAGCAAGTGAAGCAAAAATTATTTTCATAAGACACATTGGCCTTTAATAAGGTGTCCCAACACTAATAGAATGAGGTCAATGGCACCAAGTCGATAATTTCCAAAGTTTAGGGGGGTGAGAAAGTCTTCCATCTTATAACTGGAATCTAATGTGTTCAGTGTGTGAAAAGATTAGAGTGGAAGACTTAAGCTTGAAAACAAAAGAAGCTTCAACAATTTATCAATTTTAATAAGCATAATACAAACTCTGAGACTATGGCAATAAGATAAGAATTTAATTTCTCCCATTTACTTTTGAGAATTTATCTTTGAGAAAACAAAGAGAGTTTGCAAAAAATTTGTTAGCAAAATAACTTAACAAATTCAACAAATTATTTCCTCAACTCTCCCCCCAACTAAGATGAACATTGTCCCCAATGTTTCAAAAGCAAGCGATAATATAAGGGAGGAAGTGATACCTCCTGATAGTAAGGGACTCTGAATGAACAGGAGAAACCACATGTTGCATAAGAAAAGGAAAATCATAAGAGTGATAAAAAGAGGAAATAAAATGGAATAGCTAAAATACACTAAAAGAGAAGATGTCTATATAAACTGAGAAAGTACAATATACAAAATAAACATGGAATACATCCAATCCCAGTATAAAAGTGGTCCAAAATATATAAGACATCCCAAAACGTAGCATATAGATACAAAAAAGGAGAGGAGTGATCGTATGATCAAGTAGTAGGCTCCTCTGGTGGATAGGAGGGGTCCTCCGCTGCAACTGTGGAAGGCACCGCTACAGGTGGAGCTGGTGGCACAAGACCGAGGTGCTGTTGAATCTCACGGAGAATGAGAGTCTGCTGGTCCTGCTGAGTCTGGAAGTGGTCCATGCGCTCCATAATGGCCGTCTGAGTAGTGGTCAAAGTCTGGAAAGAAGTGAGCAAGGCACGATACTCTGGACCAGGGATAGTAATGGGCGGCTCTGATGTAGGAGGAACAATAGGTGGGGCATCAGATGATGCTGCCTCCGGTACTGGCTGTGGAGGGTCTGTAGTGGACGGAGCAGAAGGGACTTCCCTTGGCTCGGGAAGTTCTGGGGACTGGCGATGGAGCCATATCTGAGTCCATTGGTCAAGAGAGAAGCTCTCTCGACAATGGCGGCGGGGCTCTGAACGAGGGTCTGTAGGAAAACCCATATGCGCCAAAACATGGCATAGCAGCCGAGGGAAAAGTAAAGGAATGGAGTCTGCCCTCGCAAGATGCCGCGTATGCACCTTCTCCTCAAAATGGAGGAGAGCGGCCATAATCAAATGATGGGGGCCAAAATAGTAGCCCTCAGAGATACGGAATAATGCCTCCAAAATGGCCCCTCGTCTCTGTACTTTATGCTGAAGAGGAAAAAGATTGGCGCGAAGCACCACATCAACTAGGAGCATTTCTGGGGGAAGCTCTCTCCTCAAAATGGTCCTCTGGGAAGATGTCCCTCAAGATAGGATACGAACCATGTCCCACTCAGAAAATGGGACCCAACGTCTAAATGTAGCGGGATCTACTGGTGCAAAAGGGATATGGAAGGCATCGGCAATCTGTCTAGCCCCCAAAATACTCTGGCGTCCATCAATGGTAAAAAGGATCGAGGCAGGTACCGGGACGCCACGAGTAGTCATAGACTGGTAAAAGTCTAAAACTACTCGAGGATAAAAGAACTGGGGCAGAGTCATAAATGGTATAAGATGGTACCTCTCAAGTAGGTGGTATGAATCCCGCAACTCAGGCTGCTGTCGCATAAGAGAGTGATCGAAATATGCCTCGACATGAAAGTCTCTCGATCGGCAATCTGAATTGCCCTCAATGGGCAAGCTGGGTCTACGGCGCCTGGCGGAAGAAGGCTGAGACTGTGAATCCCGAGGTGCCCTGGAGGAGTCTCCTGGGTCTGAAGTCTTGGCTCTCTTTGTAGGAGGACTCCGAGGCGGAACTTGTGAAGGGGCCACAGACGTGGCAGATGCTCTCCTCGTATGGTATCTGCTCTGAGGGGCAGAATCAGGTAAATGTGAGGGTGCAGCTAGTGGGGCCCGCACAGGGGCAGCTCTCTGACTACTCTGGAAAGCTGTGGTAGATCCTCCTCGGGTCTTCGGCATGATAGATCGATGAAATGAGGCACAGAGGCTTAGGATTAGGGAAGGTACGGATGGAGAAGCTGAGATTTTTGCACGGGGGGGGTGGTGTGCGAAATTTTCGCACAGGGTAGGGGGGGTGTGCGAAATTTTTGCACAGGGTACTATTCACCCGTGCGTTTGAAGAATTTGGGCTTGATGGAGATGGTAAAAATTTGTGGCCTTTGAGGGCGGGAAAAGCTGGCTTAGGTATGAAAAAGATTTTTCATGATGATTAGGCTTGAAAATTGGGAGCTTTTCAAAAGGAAAATTGAGAATTGGGAGCTCCCATGGCCGGCGGCAATGGGTTTCTTATGAAGAAACCATGGCTTGAATGCTTATGGTTTAGGCTTTGGCTTGATAAGAACAAGGTTTGGATTGAATTATGGATGGATTTAGAGGGTTGGGTGAAGATTTGAAAGGATTTTGATGGTGGAAGGAGATGAAATTGCCGAAAATGGGAAGTGGTGAATAGTGGATGGCGCGGCTATGGAGTGGAGCTATGGATAATGGCTGCCATGGTGGTGTTGATGATGACGGATGATGAAGGAAAGGAGCTTTGTGGATGGCAATGGGTGATCGGAAGAGAGGTTTTGAGAGAATTGAAGAAGAAGCTAAGTCTTTGAAGTGGAGAACAAAGCTTTTTAAAGAGAAAAATGAATTTCGCACAGGGGAAAATGGTGTGCGAAATTTTCGCATACCTGTGATTCTCCAAGACAGAGAGCATGGTTTTTGAAATTTGGCACAAAAAACGAATTCGCACAAGGTTCGCATACCTGTGAAATTCGCACAGGGGACCGAGAGCATGTAATTTTTGAAAAGTGGTGCAAAAATGGAATTCGCACAGGGTAAATGGTGTGCGAAATTTTCGCACACCTCAAGGGGGTGTGCGAATTTTGCTGAGCCTTGTCTTATCTCCCCTGTTTTTCCTTGTTTTCACCAAGACTTCATTCTTCAAGCCTTCCTTCCTACATGTTAGCACAAAAAAACACAATTCAAACCACATTAGAATGAAATTAAAGTCAAAAATAGAAATCAAAACATGCATAAACACAAGAAAACACTAGATTAAACTAAAATCAACTTAAAAGAAAACAAAAAGAGGATGAACTTTTTAGTCTTTGGAGAGACTAAGTTCAACCATGAACCAAGTGTTTTCATGTTGGAGGTGGATCAAGGAGGATGAATTCCTCCTTGTCTCGGGAAAAAGATTCAATATAGGGTTTGAGACGATGCCCATTAACTTTGAAAGTTCGAGTGCTATTGAAGTTGAGTAGTTCCACTACTCCATTTGGTTGAACTTCATGAATTATGAAAGGACCCGTCCATCTTGATTTCAATTTTCCCGGAAAAAGATGAAGCTTAGAGTCATAAAGCAAGACTCTTTGTCCCTTGGTAAAATTCTTTTGATTTACCAATTGATCATGCCATTTCTTCAACCTCTCCTTTGCAATTTTTGAATTGAGGTAAGCATCATTCCTCATTTCCTCCAATTCATTCAAATCCAAACATCTTTTCAACCCGGCTCTTGTCAAATCCATGTTGAGTTTTTTGATTGCCCACCATGCTTTGTATTCAATCTCCACTGGAAGATGGCACGCTTTGCCATAAACAAGGCGATAAGGGGACATTCCAAGAATGGTCTTGTAAGCGGTCCTATACGCCCATAAGGAATCTAGGAGCTTAATAGACCAATCCTTCCTATTCACATTCACCACCTTCATTAATATATTCTTGATCTCTCGGTTGGCTAACTCAACTTGGCCACTTGTTTGAGGGTGATAGGGTGTAGCTACCTTGTGCTTAACCCCATATTTGGCTAGAAGAGTCTCAAAAGGTTTATTGCAAAAGTGGGTTCCTCCATCACTGATAATGGCCTTAGGCACTCCAAATCTTGCAAAGATGTTGTCCTTGAGGAATTTAAGAACCACCTTATGATCATTGCTCCTACATGGGATTGCTTCTACCCACTTAGAGACATAATCCACTCCCACCAAAATGTAGGAATGTCCAAATGACATTGGAAATGGTCCCATGAAGTCTATCCCCCAAACATCAAAGACATCCACTATCAAGATGGGATTCAAGGGCATCATATTTCGGCGTGTTAGCTTACCAAGCCTTTGACACCGATCACATCCCTTGCACATAGAGTGGGCATCCTTGAAAAGAGAGGGCCACCAAAAACCTGATTGGATCACTTTCATTGCTGTTTTCTGGGAGGCAAAGTGACCCCCACATGCATTATCATGGCAATGGGAAAGAATTCCTAACTGCTCTTGTTCAGGAACACATTTCCTTATGATTTGATCCGCACAATATTTGAAGAGAAAGGGCTCCTCCCAATAATAGGCATGGATCTTAGCAAAGAAATGCCTCTTGTCTTGGGCACTCCACTCACTTGGTACTTCTCCAGTAACCAAGAAATTTGCAATGTGAGAATACCATGGAGCTACCTCTATTGACATGAGAGACTCCTCAGGGAAGTCATCATTGATAGGCAAACCATGTGAGTCATGTGATATCACAAGTCTTGACAAGTGGTCAGCTACCACATTTTCTACTCCCTTTTTATCCCTTATTTGGAGATTAAATTCTTGGAGCAAAAGGATCCATCTTATCAATCTTGCCTTGGAATCTTGCTTGGTTAGCAAGTACTTCAAGGCGGAATGGTCAGTGAACACCACTATAGAGGACCCTACCAAATAAGCACGAAAGTTATCCAAGGCAAAAACTACTGCTAACAACTCCTTCTCAGTAGTTGTGTAGTTCCTTTGAGCCTCGTTCAAAGTTTTGCTCGCATAATAAATCACATAGGGCTTTCCATCTTCTCTTTGCCCTAAGACAGCCCCCATAGCAAGGTCACTTGCATCACACATTACCTCAAAAGGTAATTTCCAATTTGGGGCTCTCACTATTGGTGCTGTTGTGAGGAATTGCTTCAGTTCCTCAAAACTCTTCTGACACTTCTCATCCCACACAAACTTGGCATCTTTTACCAAGAGTTCACAAAGAGGCTTTGAGATTTTGGAGAAATCCTTAATGAACCTCCTATAGAACCCGGCATGTCCTAAGAATTGCCTAATTCCTTTAACATTTGTGGGAGGTGGCAACTTAACAATTAGCTCCACCTTTGCCTTATCTACCTCAATGCCCTTCTTGGAGATGATATGTCCTAAGACAATTCCCTGTTGTACCATAAAATGGCACTTCTCCCAATTTAGCACTAGGTCTTTCTCAATACATCTTTGGAGAACAGCTTCTAAATGCAACAAACACTCCTCATAAGAACTTCCATAAACAGTGATGTCATCCATGAAGACTTCCATGATGCGTTCCACCATATCACTGAAGATGCTTAGCATACATCTTTGGAAAGTTGCAGGAGCATTACATAACCCAAAGGGCATTCTCCTATACGCAAAAGTACCAAAGGGGCAAGTAAAGGTTGTCTTTTCTTGATCTTCCAAATCAATCTCTATTTGGAAGTACCCCGAGTACCCATCCAGAAAACAGTAGAAAGGATGTCCTGAGACTCTCTCAAGGACTTGGTCCATGAAAGGCAAAGGGAAATGGTCCTTCCTAGTCACTGAATTCAACCTCCTATAGTCTATACACACCCTCCATCCTGAGGTAGGACGTGTAGAGACTTCCTCCCCTTTCTCATTCTAGACCACAGTGATTCCAGATTTCTTTGGGACTACTTGGGTGGGGCTCACCCACAAACTGTCTGAAATGGGATATATGATCCCAGCTTGGAGTAGCTTCAGAACTTCACCCCTCACCACCTCTTGCATGTGAGGATTCAACCTCCTCTGGGGCTGCGTCACTGGTTTTGCATCATCCTCCATATAGATATGGTGGGTGCACACCAAAGGGCTAATCCCTTTCAGATCAGAAATTTGCCATCCAATGGCTTTCTTGCATTTCCTGAGGACTCCCAAAAGATTATCCTCTTGATCAATAGTAAGAGTTGAAGAAATCACCACTGGACATTTCTCATTTTCCTCCAAATATGCATATTTCAAATCAACAGGAAGTGGCTTCAAAACAAGTTTTGGAGGGTCCTCCACAGTTGCTTCTTGTGAGTCTTCCTGGTTGAACAGTGGTAAGATCTCTTCCCGTCTCCTCCAAGGAGACATGATGGCTAGAACATCAGAGGGTTGAGGTAACCCTTCTTCAAACATTTCAAGGTTTTCACTCAAGCTCTCTTGTAAATTCTTGTCACAATGCTCTTCAACCAAGGTGTTGATCAAGCACACCTCCTCCAATCCTTCCTCTTCTTCTGGGTGAAGATGCCTCTTGCATAGGTGGAATATGTTTAATTCCAAGGTCATATTCCCAAATGTGAGCTGCATCACCCCATTTCTACAATTGGTAATGGCATTGGAGGTAGCTAGGAAAGGTCTCCCAAGGATGATTGGTACATAGTTTGCTTCCTTCACAATGGGATCAGTATCAAGCACAACAAAATCCACAGGATAGTAGAATTTGTCCACTTGAACTAGAACATCCTCTATCACCCCTCTTGGGATTTTGACTGACCTATCAGCTAGGGAGAGAGTGATGGTTGTGGGCTTCAATCCTCCAAGTCCCAGTTGCTTGTACACAGAGTATGGGAGCAAATTCACACTTGCCCCCAAGTCTAGTAAAGCTTTCTCCACATGTGTCCCTCCAATGTTGACTGAAATGGTGGGGCATCCCGGATTTTTGTACTTAACTGGAGACTTACTCTGAATGATAGCACTTACTTGCTCAGTGAGGAATGCATTCTTTGTCACATGTAACCCTCTCTTGACCGTGCACAAGTCCTTTAGAAACTTTGCATATGTGGGGACTTGCTTGATCATATCAAGTAAGGGTATATTCACCTTCACTTGTCTCAAGACTTCAAGAATTTCTGATGAATTCTTGATTTCCTTCTTTCCATGTAAAGCTTGAGGAAAAGGGGGAGGCATATGTTTCTTCATCATATCCTCTTTAATCACTATCCTTGGCTCTTCTTCAATGCTTGATTTGGATGCACTTTTCTTCCCACTCTTCTCTTCTTGGTTATTGCTCTCTTTAACCAAGGTTTTCTTTGACATGAGTTCTTCATCTTGCCTCAACTTAGGCAGGGGTTGATCAACCTCTTTTCCACTCCTTAAAGTGATCACAGCTTTAACCTCCCTCAACTTTGAAAACTCCCCCTCTTGGGTTTCAACTTTATGAACACCCTTGGGATTTTGGCTTGGTTGAGAGGGAAACTTTCCCTTCTCATTCACAGTGTTGAGGTTGGTAAGCCTAGAGATGGAGTATTGAATATTATCTATCTTCTGAGATAGATCATTTTGCATCCCCTCCATTCTCTTAATTTGAGAACTCTCAACATTTTCAATCTTTTGATGCAATTGGGAGTTGATTGCCTTTTGTTCACCCACAAAGTCACCCATGACTTTACTTAGGTTCACAATGGCTTGCTCTACTGAAGAGGTTTGTTGAGGTGATTGGGTTTGGGCTTGTGGTTGGTATGGAGGTGGTCTTGGTTTCCAAGAAAAATTTGGGTGGTTTCTCCAGCTTGAATTATAGGTGTTTCCATAAGGTGCATTGTTGTTAGGCCTAAATTGCCCCACAACATTGGCTTGATCACCTAACATCTCTCTCACAGCTGGCATGGTTGGGAACTCATCTACCACATGATCACATGATTGGCAAATGGTGCATGGCATGACATGGGCTTGGGTCTCGGAAATGGCTTGGACTTCATGTATCTTTTTCAACTCAAGTTCTTCCAACCTCCTTGCTATTGTTGCCACTTTAGCTTTCATGTCTATGTCTTCACTTAATACATACATTCCACCTTTTGGATTTTGGGTTGGTTGAGAGGGAAACTTCCCTTTCTCTCTTGAGTTGGGCTCATCCCATCCTCTTGACACTTCAGACACATAACTTAAAAAGTCCATGGCTTCTTCCGGATTCTTGCTCATAAAATCTCCTCCACACATGGTTTCAAGAATTTGCTTCATGGAGGAAGACATCCCATCATAGAAATAGCTCACCAAGAGCCATGTATCAAAGCCATGATGAGGACAAGCATTGATGGCCTCCATATACCTTTCCCAACATTCATGGAACTTCTCATTTTCTTTTGCAGAAAAGTTTGAGATTTGTCTCTTCAACCCATTGGTCCTATGGGTGGGGAAAAATTTCTTCAAAAATTCGGCCTGAAGATCAACCCAATTCCTTATGCTCCTTGGCCTTAAAGAATTAAGCCATATTTTTGCCTTATCCTTCAAAGTGAAAGGGAATAGCTTGAGTCTCATCAAGTCTATTGAAGCTCCTCCCTCTCTAAAGGTATTGCACACCTCCTCAAACTCCTTGATGTGGGCATATGGATTCTCACTCTCCATTCCATGGAAAGTTGGTAGAAGGGGCACAATATGGGGCCTTATAACCAACTGCTCAAGAGGAGGCAGGATGCATGAGGGTGCACTCATCCTTGGTGGATGCATTCTATCCCTCATGGATAAATATGCATTGGGATTACCCCCTTGACCTTGTTGAGAATTCTGATCCTCTGGTGGAGGGTCCATGATGTTAACACTAATATCCAACTCTGTGTCTTGAGGATTCTCAATCCTTACTAATCTTCCCTCTTGGTCCCGAATCCAATAGGGCATGCAAAAGTTACAACTTACCTGAAATAAAACAAAAACAACCAAAAACAAAAGAAACCTAGAAAAAAGTTAAGGTTAGAAAGAAAATGAAAATAAACCTAACAAAAATAAAATGAAAGGAAATGCCATTAGTGAAAAAGGAATTCACCAAACTTGTGATGGAAATCACAAGTAGCCTCTAAAAGGTTGCATCACTGTATTGTGGCACCATCCCCGGCAACGGCGCCATTTTGATTCGCATGTGTAACTCCAAATGGGTCATTTAATAAAAAACATTTATAAAACCTATGACCTCATACTAATGTAGTAAAGCTACTATAGTATAGTGGCTCTAGGGTCGAACTCTGGGATGGGTTTTCATTCTACCAGTGATGTATTCAAAATTAGAAATTGTATTTAATGATTTCCTTAATCAAAAACTTAAAGTTTAAAAGAAAATAAAATTTGTTTTGAAAGTGTTTGAAACTAAACTAACATAAACTAATTAAAAATGGAAGAAAGAAAGTCTCTCGGAGCTAAGGGTTGCTAGGATCAAGTTCAGAATAGAAAGTGGAAAGTTCCGGATTTTTCTCCTCGCATTGGGGATTTAACCTATAGTTATTTCCCGAACCGGTATGGGTTTAACAATGAAGATTTAATCCATAATAGGTCAATAGAAATGGTATTCAAGGTCCATTAATGGCTTAAGACACTATGGGTCTCAACCTTGAATCACTTTCCAATGACTCGTACATGATAACTAATGGACTAATATGAATCTAGCAATAAGCATCCATAAAGACCTGAAGCTTACCATGTATTGGTCATTCAAAGTGATTCTAAGGGGTTTAAAGCAAAACTTTGGATTTAGAAGCCATTTATGAATTCCAACTACCTGAATTTAATGCACGGGAGCTTTCCACCTTTTCATCTGGACTTTTCACCTGGCTTCCTTTACTCCAAGAAACCGAAAGTTTAGCCTCTCATCCTCTGAGAAAACATCCTCAGAGGTTGTTTGGCTTCCAAGAAAAAGAAAATAGTAAAGAGAAAATGGAAAACGAGAGAGCTCTGTAAAAAATATTCTAAGTGTCAAACGTAATACGTATATTTCATCAGAGGTAATTTCCACCCCTTATATAGTCTTTACAAAAGCAAAAGCTTGTGATTGGTTAGTTACAAGGATAGGAAAGGAAATTACATCAAAAATTACATAGGAAAATATCTAAAGTGGAGTCGGCAAAAACAGAGCACGCATGGGGTGTGCGAAATTTTCGCACACCTGAAGGAGGTGTGCGAACTTCGCACACCATTCGCACAGCTAAAGGGGGGTGTGCGAAATTCTCGCACACCTGGAGCAGTTGTCTTACGAAGGCCATATCTTCCTCGTTTCAGCTCCAAATCATGTACGGTTTGAAGCGTTGGATTCTTGACTTCAAAAGCTTTAAAATGGTATATAACATGTAAAAATTGGACTTCGGGAAGTGCTCCAAAAGTGCGAAAGAAGACTGCAGATGCTACATTTTGATTTTTCTTCACTTTGCTTCTCTTTGGTTTTCTCCTTTGCTTGACTTGTTTTAACGATCCAAAAAGCTGTCAAAACATTAAAACTAGCTACAAATATGAATAAAAGACATTGCTAGGTCCTTAACATGCCAATTGGACTAAAGATGGAGAACTACTACACAAAAGTGCTTAAAACATAATGCATTAAAGGTGTAAAATAGTACTTTTTGGGTAGTAATCAGTTGACATGAACAACTATGGCTCGTAAGCTCAAGGCTTTAGATGTTATGAACAACTTTACATTCTGATTTACATGAACAACTCTGGGTCATGAGCTTAGGGCTCTAGATGCAATGAACATGTTGGGTTGTGGTTGATACGAACAACTTTATGTCATGAGCTCAGGGCTCTAAATGTTATGAACAAGTCAAGGCTATTGATGACATGAAAGAATTTAATTCATGAGGTCAGGGCTCTAGATGCTATGAATAGCTTTGGGCTGTAGTTGACATGGATGACTCCATGTCATGAGATGAGGACTCTAGATGCCATGAATAGCCCAAGAATGTGGATAACATCAACTACTCTAGGTTGTAAGCTCAAGACTCAAAATGTTGTGAACAATGTTGGGTTGTGGTTGACATAAACGACTACGGGTTGTGAGCTTAGTGCTCTAAGTTCTATTAACAACTCAGGGCTATCAAGAATATAAAAGACTACATGTTATGAGCTCAAGGCTTTAGATACTATGAACAGATCAGGGTCATGTTTGACATGAATGACTCTAGGTCGTGAGCTTAAGGCTCTAGATGCTATGAATAGCTCAGGGTTATGCACAACATGGGCTACTCTAGGTCGTGAGCTCGTGGCTCTAGATGCTACGAATAACATTGGGTTATGGTTGACATGAACAACTTTGCTTCGTGAGCTTAGAGTCCTATATGCTATGAACAACTCTAGGCAGTGGTCCACATGAATGACTCTAAGCCGTCAGATTAGGGGTCTTTATGCTATAAACAGGTCTGGGCAATGGTTATCATGAATGAGTATGGGTCATGAGCTCTGTACTTTAGATGTTATGAGCAGCTCAGGGCTGTTAATGACATAAAAGACTCTGAATCATGAGCTTAAGGTTGTGGATGACATGAATGACTTGGGGTTTTGAGCAAAGGGCTACATATATAATAACATCTTAAGGTTGTGGTTGACATGAACGATTTTAGGTCATGCATTTAGGGCTTTAGATGCTATGAACAACTCAAGGTTGTCAATGATATGAGCCACTCTAGGTCTTGAGCTTAAGGCTCTAGATCATATGAGTAACACTAGGTTGTGGTTAATATAAACGAATCCGGGTTGTGAGCTCATAACTCTGGATGTTATTAAAAACTCAAGGCTATGGATAACATTAGCTACTCTTGTTCGTAAGCTCTTGGTTATGGTTGACATGAACGACTCTGGGTCATGAGCTAAGAGCTCTTGATGCTATGAACAACTCAGGGTTGTTAATAACATAAAAGACTATAGATCGTGAGCTCAAGGCTCTTGGTGTTATGAACAACTTAAGGCTATAGATGACATGAGCTACTCTAGGTTGTGAACTCAAGGGTCTAAATGTTATCAACAACTCAAGCTTGTGGATGACATGATCTTCTCTTGATCATGAGTTGAGGTCTCTAAATGTTATGAGCAGGTCAGGATTGTGGATGACATGAATGACTTGGGGTCATGAACTAAAGGTAATATATACTCTAAACATCTCAGGGTTATGGTTGACATGAATGACTTCAGGTCATGAGCTTAGGACTTTAGATGCTATGAACAACTCATGATTGTTGATGACATGTGCCACTTTGGGTCGTGAGCTCAGGACTTTAGTTGCTATGAACTGCTTTGGGATGTGGTTGACATGAATGACTCTAGGGAGTGAGCTCAGGGTTTTAGGTGATATGAACAACTCAAGGTTCCTGATGAGATGAAAGATTCCAAGTCGTGAGCTCAAGGCTTTAGATTCTATTAGTAACATAGGGTTATAGATGACATGAATGACTCTAGGTTGGGAGCTTAGGGCCATAGATGCAATGAACAGATCTAGGTTGTGGTTGACATTAATGACTCCAGGTATTGAGCTGAGGGCTTAAATGCTAGGAATAGCTCAACCCTATCAATGACATAAACCACTTTGGGTCATGAGCTAAAGGCTTTAGATGCTATGAAAAGCTTTCAGTTGTGGTTGACATGAATGACTCCGGGTCGTGAGCTCAAGGCTCTAGATGCTATGAATAGCTCAAGGATGTCGATGACATGAAAGACTCCGGGTTGTGAGCTTAGAGCTCTAGATTCTATGAACAAGTTAGGGTTGTGGATGACATGAATGACTTTCAGTTGTGAGCTCTAAGCCCTAGATGCAGTGAACAACTCTAGGTTGTGGTTGACATGAAAGACTTTGAGTTGTGAGCTCATAGCTCTAGATGCTATGAACAACTCAGGGTTATCAATGACATGAGCCACTCTAGGTTGTGAGCTTAAGGCTTTAGATGCTATGAAAAGCTCTAGGTTGTGGTTGACATGAACGTCTCCTAGTCATTAGATGCTATGAACAACTTAAGGTTTTTATGACATGAAATACTTGGGGTTATGAGCACAGGGCTCTAGACTCTATGAACAGGTCAAGGTTGTAGATGACATGAACAACTCTCAGTCGTGAGCTCAAGGCTCTAGGTGCAATGAACAGCTTAGGGTTATGGTTGACATGAAAGACTTTGAGTCGTGAGCTCATGGCTCTAAATGCTATGAATAACTCTAGGCTATGGTTGACATGAATGACTCCGAGTTGTAAGGTCAGGGCTTTAGATGCTATTAATAGCTTAGGGTATTGGATGACATGAGATACTCTAGGTCGTGAGCTCAAGGCTTTAGATGTTATGAACATCTTTGGGCTATGGTTGATAAGAACGACTCTAGGTTGTGTCCTTAGGGCTCTTGATGATATGAACAACTCGGAGTTGTCGATGACATGAAAGACTACGGGTCATCAGCTCAAGATTGTAGATACTATGAACTACTTAAGGTTGTGGTTGACATGAACTACTATATGTCATGAGATTATGGCTCTAATTGCTATAAACAACTAAGGGTTGTGGATGACATGGTCTACTTTGAGTCATCAGCTCAGGGCTGTAGGTGCTACGAAAAATATTGGGTTGTGGTTGACATGAATGAGTTCATGTCGTGAACTCAAGGCTCTTGATGCTATGGACAAGTTAGGGTTATGGATGACATGAATGAATTTGGGTCATGAGGTAAGGCCTCTAGATTCAATCAATAGCTCTAAGCTGTGGTTGAGAGGAATGACTCTAAGTCGTGAGCTCAGGGCTCTATATGTTAAGAATGGCTCAAGGTTGTGGATAACATGGGCTACTCTGGATCGTGAGCTCAGGACACTAAATGCTATGAAAAACGTTGGGTTATGGTTGACATGAATGACTCTTGGTTGTGAGCTTAAAGCTCTAGAAAATATGAATAGCTCAGGGATGTCGATGACATAAAAGACTCCAGGTTGTGAGCTCAAGCTCTAGATTCTACAAATAGCTCAGGGATATTGAGAACATGTACGACACTGGGTCATGAGCTAAGAGCCTTAGATGCAATGAACAACTCTAGTTGTGGTTGACATGAAAGACTCTAGGTTGGGAGCTTAAAGATCTTGATCCTATGAACAAGTCAGGTTTGTGGATGACATCAGCCACTCTAGGTCTTGAGCTCAAAGCTTTAGATGCTATGAATAACTCTAGGTTGTGGTTGACATGAACGACTCCGAGTCATGATCTTAGGACTCTATATGCTATTAACGGCTTAGGGTTGTCGCTAACATGAGCTACTCTAGGTCGTGAGCGTAGGGCTCTATATGCTATGAATAGCTCTAGGTGGTGGTTGACATGAACAACTTTGAGACGTGGGCTTAGGGATCCTAATGCTAGGAACAAATCAGGGTTGTCAATGACATGAAAGACTATGGGCATGAACTCAAGGCTCTAGATACTATGAACAACTTGGAGTTGTGGTTGACATGAACTACCCTAGGTCGTGTGATTAGGGCACTAGTTGCAATGAATAGTTAAGGACTGTGGATAACATGGGCTACTTTGGTTTGTGAGCTTAGAGCTCTAGATGCTATGGATAGTGTTGGGTTGTGGTTGAGATGAATGTCTCTATGTCATTAGCTCCAGGCTCTAGATGCTATGAATAGCTTAAGGATAAGGATGACATGAAAGACTCTAGATTGTGAGGTGAGGACTCTAGATGCTATGATTAGATCTAGGTTGTGGTTGGCATGAATAACTCTAGGTCATGAGTTGAGGACTCTAGATGCAAAGAATGGCTTAAGGATGTGGATAACATGGGTTACTCTCGGTCATGAACTTAAGACTTTAAATGCTATCAATAGTGCTAGATTGTGGTTCACATAAACGATTATGGGTTGTGAGCTTAGGGCTTTAGATACTATGAATAGCTCAAGGCTACGAATAACGTGCGCTAGTCTAGGTCATGAGCTAAAGGCTCTAGATGCTATGAATAGCTTTAGGTTATGGTTGACATGAATGAGTCTATATTGTGAGCTAAAGGCCTTGGATGCTATGAACAACTCTAGGTTGTGGTTGATATGAATGACTCTAGGTCTTTAGGTCAAGGCTCTAGATGTTATGAACAACTATAGGCTGTGGTTGACATGAACAACTCCGAGTCGTGAGCTCTGAACTTTATATGCTATGAACAACTCAGAGTTGTTGATGACATGAAAGACTATGGGTCATGAGCATAGGGTTATGGATGACATGAATTGCTCGAGGTTTTGACATGAATGATACTATGAACATCTCAGGGTTGTGGTTGACATGAATGACTTTAGGATGTGTACTTAGGGCTTTAGATTCTATGAACAACTCAAGGTTGTCAATGACATGAGCCACTCTTGGTCTTAATCTCATGGCTCTAGATGCTAGGTTGCAATTGATATAAACAAATCCAGGTCATGAGCTCGCGACTTTAGATGCTATTAATAACTCAAGGCTATGGATGACATGAACTACTCTTGTTCATGAGTTCAAGGCACTAGATGCTATCAATAGTTCTTAGTCGTGATTGACATGAATGACTTCGGGTCGTGAGCCGAGGGCTCTTGATGTTATGAATAGTTCAGAGTAGTCGATGGCATAAAATACTATAGGTCCTGAGCTCAGGACTCTTGATGCTATGAACAGCTTAGAGTTGTGAATGACATGAACTACTCTTGGTCGTGAGCTTAGGGCTTTAGATGTTATGAACAACTTAAGGTTGTGGATGATATGAGCTCCTCTGGGTCGTGAGCTCAAGGCTCTAAGTGCTATGAATAGGTCAGGGTTTTGGATGACATGAATGACTTGAGGTTGTGAGCTAAGGGCTATAAATACTATAAACATCTCAAGGCTATGGTTAACATGAATGACTCTAGGTCATGACCTCAAGGCTTTAGATGCTACAAACAACTTAGGCTTGTCAATGACATGTGCCACTCTGGCTTGTGAGCTTAGGGTTTTAAATGCCATGAAAAACTCTAGGTTGTAGTTGACATGAATGACTCTAAGGCATGAACTCTTGGATTTAGGTGCTATGAACAACTTAGAGTTATCGATGACATAAAAGACTTCAAGTTGTGAGCTTAGGGCTTTATATTCTATGAGCAGCTCAAGGTTGTGGATGACATGGATAACTCTAGGTCATGAGCTCAAGGCCCTAGATGCAATGAACAACTCTAGGATGTGGTTCACATCAAAGACTGCGGGTCATGAGCTCAGCGCTCTAGATGTTATGAATAGCTTTGGGTTGTGGTTGACGTGAATAACTCCGGGCCATAAGCTCAAGGCTATAGATGTTATGAATAGCTCTAGGACGTGGTTGACATGAACAATTCCAGGTCGTGAGCTCAAGGCTCTCAATGCTATTAACAGCTCGGGGCTTTTGATGACATGAGTTACTTTGGTTCTTTATCTTACAGCACTAGTTACTATGAACAACTTTGGTTTGTGTTTTACATGAACGACTTTAGGTTGTGAGCTTAGGGTTTTTAATGCTATGAATAGCTCAGGGTTGTCGATGACATAAAAGAGTACAGGTCGTAAGCTCAAGGTTCTTGATGCTATGAATGGCTCAAGGTTGTGGATAACATAAGCTACATTGGGACGTGAGCTCATAACTCTAAATTCTATGAACAACTTAGGGTTGTGGATTACATGAGCTCCTTTGGGTCGTGAACTCAAGGCTCTATATGCTATGAATAGCTCTGAGTTGTAGTTAACATCAACGACTCTGGGTCGTGAGCTAAAGACTCTAGATGCTATGAACATTTCAAGGTTGTCCATGACATGAAAGTCTGCAAGTTGTAAGCTCAAGGTTATAGATGCTTTGAATAGCTCAAGGTTGTGGATGATATGAACGACTGTCGGTTGTGAGCTTAAGGTTTTAGATGTTATAAAGAGCTCTAGGTTGTGGTTCACATGAACGACTCTGAGTCATGAGCTCAGGGCTCTGGATGCTATGAATATGTAGACCCTCAATTTTGTCCCTTGACACTTGCTTGTATCTCGGGGGTGTCGCCTGCACTTAATTTTTGTAGATCACGGCCATAGAGCCCTTGTTAAGCTGAATTGGTTTTCGAACCTCACAAGAGTTCACCTATGACTTGATTTAGTGCGAGTATGGGTCCATTATGAAATGCCATCACGGCCAATTCCCTGGTTCATATCATGCTACTAGTCAGGAGTTAGGGTTTCCACAAAAACTTTAGTTCAGTTGGAGCTCGTTGAAGCCCATCCAAATCAGAAGCACTCTGGCTTGTTTTAGTCATTTTTCCCTCATCCAAGCTCAGAATTATGCACTGTTTTTTGTTGCATTCCTTATTTTTCGAGGGATGTTATGTGAAAATCCTAGAATTTTTATCAACCGTATCGACTAGTTTGTTTTTGGCGTTGTTGGCACCCTAGGCCCATTTAGATGCACTTGGCCCATTAGGTACACTCCTAAGTCACTTAGCACATTTTTTGACCACTTGGACACCTCCTGGGTTTAGTTTCCACCTAATTCACCTTGGCACTTTCCACTTAGGTCACCTAGGTCTCTTAGATATTTTTGTGGGCTTAGTTCCTGATTACTACTCAAAAAGTGCTATTTTATAGCTTGTAATTAACACTTTTAAACACTTTTGAGTAGTAGTTATTACCTTTTAACTCAATTGGCATGTTAAGGACCCTTTCAATCAATTATAATCAAATTGTGTTAAGTTTTGGTGTTTTTGATAGCTTTTTTATCACCACAAAATAGACCTAATTATAATGGTTTTAAGCACCTTTGAGTAGTAATCATATTCATTTAACCCAATTAATTCATTAAGGTCCTTAGTAATTGGTTTTAACCATTTTGTGGCAAGTTTACATGTTTTTATCAGCTTATGAATCAATTCAAGCATGCCAAATGATGGAGGAGCTACTTGGACAAGTTATGGCAAAGCTTTTGGAAGCTCAAATTCATGAAGAACCAAGCTTTGGAGCTCCATATCCCTTTGCCAAAGTCGTTCAAAGTATGCAAGGAAAGAACAATGGAAAAGAGGAAAAGCAAGCAAAGTGAAGAGAAGCAAAGAGGACAGCAGCTGCAGTCTTCTTTCGCACTTTTGGAGCACTTCCCGAAGTCCATTTTTTACATACTATATACCATTTCAAAGCTCTGGAAGTCAAGAATCCAACGCTTTAAACCGTGCATGATTTGGAGTTGAAATGAGGAAGATATGGCCTTCGGAAGCCAACTGCTCCAGGTTATGCGAAAATTTCGCATAACACCTTCAAAATTCGCATAACCCATGCGTGTTGCGAATTTTGCTCTGTTTTTGCCGACTCCACTTTAGATATTTTCCTTTGTATTTTGTGATGTAATTTCCTTTCTTATCCTTGTAACTAACCAATCACAAACTTTTGCTTTTGTAAAGACTATATAAGGGGTGGAAATCACCTCTTGGAATAATAGAATAGAGATTACGTTTAACACTTAGAATATATACAGAGCTCTCTTGTTTCTCTTTTCTCTTTACTATTTTATTTTCTTAGTAGCCAAATAGACTCTGAGGGCTTTTCCTCAAAGGATGATTGACTAAAACTTTTAGTTTCTCAAAGTATGGATGTTATGTGATGACTTGGATGCAATCCCATGGAAATCTCTCGCACCCGGAAGGTAAGGTAGCTGTTTTTCATTAAAGGTTCATTAATGCAAAGTTTGGTTTTTATTTCCTTTGGACAACTTCCAACGGCCAATACTTGATAAGCTTTTGGATTTCTATCCATTAGTTATCTCCTACGAGCTATTGGAAGGTGAGGTTTTCAATTCCAAGTTTTGTATTAATCCATTAGAACCAATTTCAATGGCCATTGAAAGGTGAGTTTATCACTTGGAATGACTTTGAGTTGCCAATATTTGGTAAGCTTTTGGCTTTAGACCATTAGTTATCTCTTACGAGCCATTCAAAGGAAGTCTAAGGTGAATAACCATTGATGAAATTCACTACCATCTGTTTTGCCATTTTAAAGGATTAAAACTTGATTTGCTAAATCCATACCAGTTCGGGAAGCAAGCATCACCATAGTTGCAACCCCAACGCGAGGAGCCTATCCTGAGATTTCCAATTTGCATAAGAGCTAGAGCATAGCTATTCTATCTTTGAGAAACTTGTTTTTACACCCTTTCATTTTAGTCTTTAATGTTAGCTTAGATTAGTTTAAATCTTTCTAAAACATTTACATATTCTTTTAAAGCTAACATCCATAAGAAAATCACCTATTTTCCTAATTTGAATATCACTAGTGTTTGCAAAAACCCTTCCCAGTGAACGATCCTAGAACCACTATGCTATAGTAGCTTGGCTACTTTAGTAATAGTATTTAAGGTATAAATTTTGTTGATACGCCTTTAAAGCTAAGCTACCATGAGTCGAATCAATAATCCATGGCAAAGCAAATGGAAGCTCATTTACATGAATAATTCAAGATTTGGAGCTTCATAGTCTTTTGCCAAAGCCAAATCAAGAATGCAAGGAGGAAAAATAGAGAAATCTAACATGAAGAATTCAAGAGGACAGCAACTGTTGGACATATTTCAAGAACTTCCTGGGGTCCATTTCATGCATACTATATTTCGTTTCGAAGCTCGTGAATTCAGGAGTCTAACTCTTCAAACGGTGTGTGAATTGGAACTGAAAGGAAGAAGTTATGGCCGTTTGAAGACAACCGCGCAAAGTTGAGCGAAATGAGCTGCGAAAATTTCGCAGGGTGTTTCGCAGCTGCGATACCACCCCTTGGCACACGAGTGCCATTTCACAGCTCCACCCCCTCATTTCGCAGCTATGAAATGGCCTGCAAAAATATTCCTTGGCTGCAAAATGGCCGCGAAATTTGCCCTTGGCTGCAAAATGGCCTCCAAGCTGTGAATCAAGTTGCAAATCATCTCCAAGTTGCGGAATCACCTCCAAGTTGCGAAATCACAAATTCAACTTGCAAAATCAAAGTTCAAACTTGGAAAATGGACAATTCAACGTGTGAAATCCACCTGTGCAATCTCAGATATTTGCTACCAACTAAGTTAGATTTTTTCTCAAGATATTTTGTGTAAATTTCTATTTTCTCCTTGTAATCAGTCAAAGATATTATTGGGATATTTCTTAGAAAATATCTTCTCTATATATATCTTTGAACCAATGTAAAGAGAGGAATCTTGTAACATATGTAATCCAACGAGAGGAAGAAATATATTTTATAGAGCACTTGCTCTATTTTTCCTTCATATTTCTGTTTTCTCGTTATTTTTATTTCTAGCCAAACAAACTCTAAGGATGTTTCCTCAGAGGATGAGTGGCTAGGCTCTTTGTCTCTTGGAGTGAAGAAAGTCGGGTAAGTTGCCACATGCAAAATTGAAAGTTTTGTTGTTTTAGTCATTAATGAAGAGAAAGTGTGACCCATTAATGATTTCTATGTTTTTAGTTAACTTAAAACACCTTCAATTCACCTGAGCCAACATTTGGTAAGGCAAGTGATCTCCGTCCATGGAGATGCACTAGTTTATCTCTTGCGAGATTTTGGACTCCAAGGAGACATCCATTAGTTATCTCTTACGAGCTTTTGAAGGGTAATCCAAGGTTAAAGATCACCTTGAATGGCAAATGCTAGGTGAGAGGCACGAGCCATTACAAGATGCATTAGTGAGAGGGAATTAGTGTTTGAACCCATTAAGGGGAAGCATCTGTACCACATCGGTTTGGGAAATAACTATATGTTAAATCCCCAATGCGAGGAAAAGAAACAAAGTGACCGAAACTCTCTTTTTGTATTAGGAACCTGAGCCTAGTAATTTGAAACTCTAAGAAACACTTTTCTTTATTAGTAATTTCAGTTACTATTATTTTTGGTTAGCTTAAAACCAATCCTTTTTCAACCAAAGATTATGTTTTCTTTTAAAGCTAACCTTGAAATGAAAAAGCACCAATTCATCTTTGAATTAATATCAATTGTGAAGTGAAAACCCATCCCAGTGAACAATCCTAGAGCCACTATGCTATGCTAGCTGAGGCTATCCTTGTACATGGTGTAATAGGTTATAAATTTTGTTGATTACTCTCTTATGAGGATCGCAATCAAGGAACACAAGCTGGACACGAATCAAATGACACCATTATCAGGGACCATTGAGAGGACATGATTCAGGTTATACACCAATTGGGAACGAATCAATTCCCTAAGGTTAATTTCTTGATTGATTGAGTTTTGAGATTACGTGATTATTTAGTTTGATTTTTTTTTATTTGGATTGCTTGAGATGAATTTTCGATGTTTAATTGTGTTGATTTGGTATTTTGTTTTTATTTTTTATTTTTATTCGTATTTTAGTTTAACATTTAGACTATTGTTACATACATGCGACATTTATTTATTTTTCCTACTTTATTTATTTATTCATCTATGTATTTATTTTTAGAAAATGGTAGGTGATTGGGGATCTTGTATTATTATCATTATTATTACTAGTATTATTAGTTATTATTATAATTATTAGTATTAGTATTATTATTATTATTATTAATTATTAGTATCATTATTATTAGTATTACTATTAGTATTATTAGTATCATTATTAGTATGTGCTTACTGTATGTTTGCTTTTTTATTATTACACTCTTCTTATTTTATTTTTTATTTTTTTATATAGGTTTGTTTACCTTTATTTTTATTTTTATTTTTATTTCTTTTAGTTTATAAAAAAAGAAAGGAAAAAAAAAAAGGAACCGGTGGGCTACATGGGAAGAGAGAGAGAGAGAGGCTGATTTGTTTGAGTTGAAAATTAAAAGGCTTTGATGGCCAGAGAAGGGACACTAGAAAGAAAAGAGATGGACAAATTTCAAGAGATGGAAAATGGGAGTTGGGTGAGTAGTCTAAATAGTGAAGAAAAGAAATGAAAAGGCATTAAAAAATAAATCTGGGAGGGAAGCTTTCCGTGGAGCTGCATGGGAAAAAGATGGGAGCTGATAACCCGACTCTTGGTAGCTTGGCATGTAAGGGTATCAACAAAATTTATACCTAAGGTCCTTACTCTAAAGTAGCAAAGCTACTATAGCATAGTGGCTCTAGGATCGAACACTGGGAAGGGTTTTTACTTTAACTGGTGAAGTTCGGAGGATGGAGTGAACTTTTCTTAATAAAAATTAGGTTAAGATGAAAACATAAAAAGATGAAGGTGTGTAAACTAAACTAACATGAAAATAGGTTAAAAGATGGAAAAAGAAGTTTCTCAAAGCTTTGGATAGCCATGCTTAACTCACTGTGTAAAAATGGAAATTTTTGGAACTTTTCACCTCGAGTTGGGGAAGCAACTAAGGTGATGCTTACTTCCCGAACCGGTATGTGTTTAACAACTGAGTTTTAATCCTTGAAAACTTACAAAAAGGGTAGTTGAACCTCATAAATGCTCTTTTAATGATATAGGTCATCTCCTCGACTTGCAATACAATGGCTCGTAGGAGATAACTAATGAACGTCAGTGGATCTAACAATAAGAATCCACTGAGACCAAAAGGTTATCAAGTATTGGTCATTCAAAGCAAGTCAGAGGGATTAAAAGCTTTATTTTGAATGAAAACATTTATGACGCTCAGCTACTTACATTCATGGCTTGGAAATCTCCATCCTGACACGGGAGCTTCACATGGCATCCATTACTTCAAGAAACTAAAAGGTTTTAGCCTCTCATCCTTGGGGATTTCATCCTCCAAGGATGTTTGGCTACTAAGAAAATGAGAAAGAAAAGAGAAAAGAAAAGTATGAACAAAAGTGCTCTTATAACTTATAAAGTTACAGGTTACAAGATTAGATGATCTGAGGCTCTTCACCTCTATTTAAAGATACTAACAAGCTAAATTACAAGAGCTATTACAAAAGCAACCTATTCATTGGTTGATTACAAGGGTAAAATAGGTATTTACAAAGCTAAAAATCAAGCAAAATATCTTGGAGAACCGGTAGTGGAATAACATCAACAACGTCTCAAAACAGGGGATTCAAAGGAATTTCGCAATGTGCCTAAATCCATCTTGCAAAATTTTCGCAAGGTGTTTCTTCATGGTGCGAAGTGGCAAAATTTCGCACCATGAAGAAAATCTCCTTGCGAAATTTTCGCAATGTGAAATTCACCTTGCGAAATTGGTCATTTGACATGATGCAGTTTCCTTTCGAAGGCCATATCTTCCTCATTTCAGCTCCAAATCATACACGGTTTGAAGCGTTGGATTCTTGACTTCCTAAGCTTTCAAATAGTATATAGAATGCAAAAAATGGACTTCGGGAAGTGCAAAAGAAGACTGCAGATGTTTTCTTCACTCTGTTTTCCTCTTCTCCATTGCTTGTGCTCGTGTTTCCACTTGAAATTCAAGCCTGTAATCATCCAAAATCCTTGCTTAACTCGCCCAAATACCTCCTCCATCAATTGGCATGCTTGAATTGGTTCATAAGCTGATAAAAACATGTAAACTTGCCACAAAATGGTTAAAACCAATTACTAAGGACCTTAATGAATTAATTGGGTTAAATGAATAGGATTACTACTCAAAGGTGCTTAAAACCATTATTATTAGGTCTACAAAATAGCACTTTTTGGTAGTAATCAGGAGCCATTTTCAAGATGGAATGAAGGGGTATTCAAGAGAGGATATAAAAGAGAGTCTTAAGAGAGAAGAAAGAAATGAAAGGTCAGATAGGTTGAGAGAGGAAAAAGAGTCTTAAAAAAAAAAAAACAGAGAGAAAAGAGATGAGAGAACATTTCAGAAAGTGAGGGATTCCAGAAGAAAAAGAAAAAAAAGAAAACAAAGAACAAAGAGAAGGGAGGTCGATAGAGGATGTTTTGGAAAAAAAATTGGAGAATTTCTAAGATTTGGAGTAGGTTGTACAAGGCAAGGAAAGAAAGAAGATAACAGGGAAGATAGGAGGATTTTAGTCAATTCTTTGACCTCGAGAAAAAGAGAACTTACTGATCTTTGAAGAATGAAAGAGGTGTTCTCATGTATGGCTACTGTAACTCTTACGTTCATTTCCTTTTATGAATTCTGTTGATTACGGACTACTACTGAATTAGGAATTGTTTTCTTTTATATCATGCTCTTGGAATCTCATTTGAGAATTGATTTGAATAGGATCCACTCTTATATTGAGAAAGGGCTGTTTATTCGCTTGTTCTTGTTGTCATGCTCTGTTGTGGGATATTTTCCTATTTGCCTCTGTTGAGTATGTGATTCCTTTGTGGTTTAGCTGAGACCTTTCATTTCTAGAGTTCGGTAGACCACTATATCCCTGTATGATTAGAGACCTATAGCTATGTGCTGGTTTGGGTCATTATTTATAAAAAAAAAATAAAATTGGGTTCAGTCACTCTAGCATCTAGCAATCTGGCTCAACCGTATGCTAGCCGCTGCAGTTCACTCCTTTGTTGCCGGCCTAGACTACTACTCCATCGGTGGCAACGGTGACTCCCCCTTGCCGCCATGGCATAGGCGATGCTTCTCCGCCCCAATCAATGCTTCTCTCTTCCATGCAGTCGGAGACAGTGGTGAGGTGCTTGGCCTTGGTGTGGAGAGCCAAATGAGGGGAGGGCTCTCATCATCTAGTAACCTGCTTCAGCCGCACTTGGAAGCTATTGCAGTTAATTTTTTTCTGGTGCCAGCCGGAGCTGCAGCTCCATCGATGGCCAACTCCCTTTGCCACTGCGGTATGGGCGGCACCCCTGATTCGTCCCCGGTAGTGGCACCATTTGATTCATTCCCAGCAACGACTTCATTTGATTATTGCGCCAGACGGGTGTTATCAACAAAATTTATAAAACCTAAATCACCTTACACTAGGGTAGCATGGCTACTATAGTATAGTGGCTCTAGGATCATCCACAGGGATGGGTTTTCTTCGTACAATTGACTTTAGTGAAGATAATGAAATGGTGCTATTCTTTAAGAAAATTAGCTTTTAAAGAAAATGGAATCGTGGTTGAAAAAGTTGATTTTAAGTTAAGCAAAAATAGAAATTGAAGTTAACTACAAAGAGAATGTCTCTTGGAGCTCTAGGTCACTAGGATCGGGTTCCTTAGGCAAAGGGGGAGATTTCGGATCTCCTCCTCGCATTAGGGACAATAACATAAAGGATGGTTGTCTCTTGAACCGGTTTTTTATTTAGCAATTAGACTTTGATCCAAAGGGTTCATGAAAAATGGTAGTTGCTTCCCATTAATGGCTTCAAACACTAAAGACCCTCACCTTGAACCACCTTCCAATGGCTCGTACTTGATAACTAATGAACATCCATGGATCTAGCAATAAGCATCCATAGAATCCAGAAAGCTTACCAAGTATTGGCCATTCAAGGTGATTCTCACCTTGAACCACCTTCCAATGTCTTGTACTTGATAACTAATGGACATCCATGGATCTAGCAATAAGCATCCATAGAATCCGGAAAGCTTACCAAGTATTGGCCATTCAAGGTGATTCTAAGGGATTTATAGTTAAACCTTGAAATAAAAACCAGTAATGGTTAACAACTACCTTCATTTAAAGCAAGGAAAACTCCCACCTTTGCATTCGAGTCCTTCTCCTAGTTTCCATCACTCCAAGAAACGTAAAACTTAGCCACTCATCCCTTAAGAAATCATCCTTAGAGGTTGTTTGGCTAGAAAGAAAAATGAAAACAAAAAATGAGAAGGAAAGGCAGAGCAAGTTCTCTGTAAATTTCTTCCTACCGAAATTACAAGTGTCACCCCCCTTCAAAGATTATATAAAAAAATCTTCTTTAGAGAGGTCTTTTTCAACCCCCCTTTATTGTTCATAACCAAGAAATCCTATCATTGGTCGATTACAAGGAGAAAATAGTAATTTACATAAAAATCTAGAAATAAAAATCTAACGGAGTCGGTGCAAAGGAAGATTTCGCAGACCATGCAAAATTTCGCATGGTACGGTTTCCCAGGGTGTGAGAAATTTTGCACAGTGTGCGAAATTGTCCTTTACTCAGTCTTGTAGCTGCTGTTCCTCTTGATTTCACATGCTATGCGAAATTGCTAGATGTTGGATTTCTTCCTCTGGTTTTCTTCTTTGCATCTCTAATTGGCTTGGTAACCTATTGCCAAGCTTGGAAAAGGGCTATGAAGTGCTCCAAAACTCGGATTCTTCATGTATTTGAGCTTCAACTTGCATTGCCATGGATTGCACAAAATTCTCCCTCATTCTTTGCTTGTTTCAATGATAAAAAAACTACCAAAAACACCAAAATTAGCCAAAAACTGATTAGTAACCCTTGCTAGGTTCCTTAATGTGCCAATTGAGTTAAAAAGTATTAACTACTACTCAAAAGTGTTTAAAATAGTTAATTTCAAGCTATAAAAGAGCACTTTTTGAGTAGTAATCACTCCCCCCAACCGACACATTGCTAGCCCCTTAGCAATGAAGGAGAGATAAAGAAAAATAGACAGTAAAATAATTTACAAAATCATGCTAATCACTCTAAAAAAAAAATTCAAGTGGCATGATGCAGATCATACTCTCTCATGGAACATCAAAGAGGCAAAACCCAACCTTCAACAAGAGTCATCAAATGTCTTGCTTAATTATAATTTATAAAGAGTAGGCATTATGCAAATTTAAGCATCAAAAGAATTTCCACTCCTAAAGGTCCAATCCTTACTCTTCTACAAAATCTAAGTGTTAAGCTTATTAGTTTCCAATTATAGTATGTCAAACTATTCTCTCTCCCCCAACCTAGTTCTTTCTCAAACCTTAGCAAACTGACCAACCTCCAATAGGCTAAGAACACACCTTTTTTATTTCATAATTTTTTTTCAATGTAGGAGTGCAATGCTAAAGGTATTTTTTTCTAAAGTTTCCATGTAACGGGGATCCATCGATGACTCCCAACCAATCAAGGTCTAGGGCATCAAGCTTTAAGGATCTTTCAATCACTAACTCCTTAGATTTCACCCAGAATTTTTGAGATTGAAATTCAATACCCAAGCACCTACAATATGTTAAACACCACCTATTCACCCTTGTAACGAGCATTGAGGTTGGTGACTCCCAACCAATAAAGGCTTAGGGCACCGGGTTTTAAAGACTTTCGCCATATAACCCTCAGACCTTGCTCGAGTTTCAAGGCAAGTGAAATACTTTGTTCTCTCTCTCTCTCTTTTGAAGGCTCATTAGCCTTTTATAAGGTGTCTCAACACTATTAAAACGAGGTCAAAGGTACCAAGTCGAAATTTTCCTACGTTCAGAGGGTGAGATATTTTTTCATCTTATAACCGGAACCTAATGTGCAGAGTGTGTGGTAAGATTAAAGTGGAAGCAATAAGGTTGAATTAAATAGCAGTTTCAATAATTCATCAACCTCAATAAGCATAATACAAACTCTAAGATTCAAGTAAAAAGGAAAGAACTCAATTTCTCCTATTTCATTTTGAGAATTTTTCCTTAATAACCATGGAGAGTAGCGTAAAAACTTTTAAAATTAAGAAAAAAGTAACTAAATTAACAAGTTAACGTAGCATTATTAACAATACTTCCTTCCTCAACTCTCCCCCAACCAAGATCAACATTGCCCTCAATGTATCAATAGCAATTGAAAATAAAGGGAGAAAGTGGTACCTCCTGAGTGAAATGGATTCTGAGTTGTATAGGAGAAACCACATGAGTCAAAAAAATAAAAAAGTGATGAATAGAGGAAATAGAAAAATGCCAAGTATAATAAAAAATGGTGTCTGTATATTAATATGAGAAAGTACAATATGAGATATCATCAAGTAATAAAACCAATCCTAGAATATAAAGCATCAAAACAAGGAACAAACTCCACTAATATAATATGTAAATACAATAAGATAAAGAGATGTCCTATGATCAAGTAGTGGGAGCCTTAGGTGGAGATGATGCATCCTCAGGTGTAGTTGTGATTGTGTCAACTGTCTGAGGCTCATCCTGAGGATCAATAGAAGCAATGGCATCTGTTGTGGCCTCCTGAGGTGGCAGGATCTGAACCTTTGCTGTGGTAGTGTCCTTAGCTGGAATAGTTCCTCAATTGGAACTAAAGGCTCTGATGATGCAAGAAGGTCAGGCTGAGGTGGAGGTAGAAGACCTAGGTGCTGTTGGATCTGACAAAGTATAGCAGTCTACTGGTTGTGTTGGGAACACATCTCAGCCATCTTCTGGAAGAGAACGGCGTGTGTGGTGGACAGTGTCTGCAAGGTAGCTACAAGGCCGCGAAACTCTAAAGCAGAGATGGTGATGGAAGGCTCGGATGTAGTAGGAGCAACAGGTGAAACAACAGGAGTCATAAGGAGAGCAATAGAAACAGCCTTAGGCATGGGCACTGGTGGTGCTAAAGTAGGTGATTCAGGGGTAGGTGGTATAGTCTTTGTCAGAAGCTCGCCCTACTCTATAGGTACTGGAGTAGACTGTGCCTGCTCCGTTTGTGGGGGCTCTAGAGGTGCTACCATGGGATGGGCTCCTGGAGGTGCAAAATAGTCTGCCAACTGATTCCATTTGTTAAAAGTGAATTACTCTCGACAAATGCGACGATGCTCGTGCTGAGGCTTAGTAGGAAAACCCATATGCTTCAAGATCTGGCAAAGCAACCTCGGGAATAGAAATGGAATGGTCTTCGCCCTCTGAAGCTTCTTCCTATGGACCATCTCCTTAAAGTGGACGAGGGAGGCCATGATCAAGTGGTATGGGCCAAAGTAGAAGCCCTTTGATATGCGAAACAAAGCATCCAAGATAACTCATCACCTCTGTACCGAATGCTGTAAGGGAAAGAGGTTGGAGCGTAGCACCACATTTATAAGGAGCATCCCAAGTGGAAGCTCCTTTCGAAGAAGGATCGAATCTATAGAGGTCCCCCTGGATAAAATGTGGACCATGTCCCTCTGAGATACTGAGGACCACTGGTAGAAAGTAGATGGATCAACTGGCTTGAAAGGAATTTGTAGAGCCTCTACAATATCTCTAGCCTTGAGAATACCATGATGTCCATCAATGGTGAAGTGAATCGAGGTAGGACTCAAGACGCCACGAGTAGTCATGGACTGGTAAAAGTCTAGTGCTACTTTAGGACAAAAGAACTCACGAGGAGTCATAAGGTGCTCAAGATAGTAACTTTGTAGTAGGCCATAAGAGTCTCGAAGCTCAGGCTTCTGTTGGAAGACCTCCTAATCAAAATAGAACTCTGAGTGGAAAGGTCTTGATTTGTAATCTGAGTTGCCCTTAATGGGCGGTGTTGTGAGCATTGGGCATCTGATAATAGACCCCGGTGACATGTCGGAAGGAAGCTCAGAATCTGCAGAAGCTCGAGCATGTGTAGCAACAAGAGGCTCATACTGTGAAACTTTAGATGACTCGCCTGGGCCTGAAGTCCTGGCCCTCTTGGCAAGAGGGTTCTGCACTGAACTCTGAGGGTGTGAAGCAGTTGCCTCTTGTGTAGTAGCTGGTCTCCTAGTCTCATACTTGCGCTAAGGAGCAAAAGATGAGGGACTAGTGGGCGCTCCACCCTCAGAAGGGGAAATCTATGGGGCCTCTGTGGTGGGCTCCTAAGGTGGCGAATCATGAGGCACCTGAGCAAAGGAGGCTCTCTGCCTCAGAGTGCGACTCTGTGAAAGGGCAGCAAGGGCCCCTCGGGTCTGTGCTCGAAGGGGGGGTGTCGAATGGGAGAGGGACGAAGGAGTGAGATGCGAGGGGGGAGGGGGTGTAAACAAAGGGTCAAACCATAATAGAGGCACAGGGTGACACTGTGAAGAGGTCGTAAGGTGGCATAGAGCTTCACAATGGGAGGGTTCTTGCGAAATGGGGGAAAAAATGGGGGGTTAGGGCTTGGGAGGTATTTAAAAATAATTTGCAAGGGTGTTTTGCATAGTGTTGGGTGTGCAAAATGGGTTCGCAGACCCCTTAGATTTTCGCACAATGTGCAAACTGGTGTTGGGTTTGCGAAATGGAATTTAAAGGGCTTAAAACTGGCAATAGCTGACCTTACTATTTGAGAAGGGTTTCGCATACCTTGCGAAATTTTCGCAAGGGTGTGTGAAATGCCTTGGTGAATTTTTTTCTTCAGGGTTTTTCCTCTGCCAAGAATCTTTAAGGACATGCCCAACTACTTTGAAATCCCCCCTAAAATTGATCATCAAAAACCTAAGTTAAATCAAACCAAAATGAAATTAAAGTGGGAAATCAAAATAAAAACAAGTTACAATTCAAGAAAACTCTCAAATAAAAAATAAAACAAAAAGATATGGACTTGATAGTCTTTAGAAAGACTAAGTCCATTCAAAAATTGGTCTTGTCAAGCTTGATGTAGATCAAGGAGGATGAATTCCTCTTTGTCATGAGAAAAAGGCTCCACAAAGGGCTTGAGATGATGGCCATTCACTTTGAAGCTACTGGTGTTGTTGGAGTTGAGTAGTTCCACTACTCCATTTGAATGCACTTGGTGAATGGTAAAAGGACCTATCCACCTTGATTTCAGCTTGCCCGAAAATATGTGGAGCTTAGAGTCATAGAGCAAGACTTTTTGTCCCTTTTGATAATCTTTGCGGGAAACTAACTGATCATGCCACCTCTTCAATCTCTCTTTTGCAATTTTTGAATTAATGTAGGCATCATTCCTCAGTTCCTCCAACTCATTGAGGTTTAAGGACTTCTTTAACCCAGCTCTACTCAAATCCATGTTGAGCTTCTTGATTGCCCACCAAGCTTTGTATTCTAATTCCACAAGGAGATGGCATGCTTTGCCATAGACTAGGCGATAAGAAGACATCCCAAGAATGGTCTTGTAAGCTATTCTATATGCTCATAGTGAATCAAGGAGCTTGGCAGACCAATCTTTTTTGTTCGTGTTCACCACCTTCATTAATATGTTTTTAATCTCCCGGTTTGCTAACTCAACTTGCCCACTAGTTTGAGGGTGGTAAGGTGTAGCTACCTTATACTTTACCCCATACTTGGCTAGGAGAGTTTCAAAAGGCTTGTTGCAAAAATGAGTACCCCCATCACTAATTATGGATTTGGGCACCCCAAATCTTGAGAAGATGCTCTCCTTGAGAAACTTGAGATCCACTCTATGGTCATTGTGCTTGCATGGGACTGCCTCAACCCACTTAGAAACATAATCTACTCCCACCAAGATGTAAGAACAACCAAAAGACATAGGGAATGGTCCCATGAAGTCAATGCCCCTAACATAAAAAAGATCAACTATCAAAATGGGGTTCAAAGGCATCATGTTCCTATGTGTCAACTTCCCAACCCTCTGGCATCGATCACCACTCTTGCATATGGTGTGGCCATCTTTGAAAAGTGATGGCCAATAGAAACCCGATTGCAACACCCTCATGGTTGTCTTCTGAGAAGCAAAGTGGCCTCCACATGCATTTTCATGGCAATGATTGAGGATCCTCTGTTGCTCTTCTTCAGGAACACACTTCCTTATTATCTGATCCGCACAATACTTGAATAGAAATGGCTCTTCCCAATAGTAGGCATGAATTTTTGCAAATAATTACTTCTTATATTGTGCTTTCTACTCACTTGGAACTTCTCCTATGACTAGGTAGTTAGCAATGTGAGCATACCAAGGAGCAACTTCCACCAACATGAGAGACTCCTCTGGAAAATCATCATTGATGGGCAAACCATGGGAATTATGTGCGATAGCTAGCCTTGAAAGGTGGTCTGCTACCACATTCTTCACTCCTTTCTTGTCTTTGATCTGGATATTGAACTCTTGAAGCAATAGGATCCATCTAATCAGCCTTGCTTTAACATCTTGCTTAGTCAACAAATACTTCAAAGCAGAGTGATCAATGAAAACCACAAGGAAGGACCCCACCAAGTAAGCACGAAACTTATCCAAGGCAAAAACTATAGCTAACAATTCTTTCTCGATGGTTGTGTAGTTTCTTTGCGCCTCATTCAATGTCTTGATCGCGTAGTAGATCACATAGGGTTTTCCATCTTCTCTTTGCCTAAGAACAGCTCTTATGGCAAAGTCACTGGCATCACACATTACCTCAAAGGGCAGTTGCCAGTTGGGAGCCCTCACTATTGGTGCGGTTGTTAGAAATAGCTTCAATTCTTCAAAACTCCTTTGGCATTTATCATCCCATATGAATTTAGCATCCTTCACCAATAGTTCACAAAGAGGCCTTGCAAGCTTAGAGAAATCCTTGATAAACCTCCTATAGAACCTGGCATGGCCAAGGAATTGCCTTACTCCTTTGACATTTTTTGGGGATGGCAACTTGACAATGAGTTCAACCTTTGCTTTGTCAACTTCAATGCCTTACTTGGAGATGATGTGCCCAAGGACAATCCCTTGTTGTACAATGAAATGACACTTCTCCCAATTAAGCACTAAGTCTTTCTCAATGCATCGGTTCAGAACAACTTCTAAGTTGACCAAGCATTCATCAAATGCACTTCCATATATGGTGATATCATCCATAAAGACTTCCATAATACGCTCCACCATATCACTGAAAATGCTTAACATGCATCTTTGGAAAGTTGTGGGTGCATTGCATAAGCTAAAAGGCATTCTCATATATGCATAGGTGCCAAATGGGTATGTGAAAGTGGTCTTATCCTAGTCTTCAACATCAATTTCTATTTGAAAGTACCCGGAGTAGCCATCCAAGAAACAATAAAAATGATGCCTAGAGACCCTCTCAAGCACCTGATCAATAAAGGGCAACAAGAAATGGTCTTTCCTTGTTACTGCATTCAATCTCCTGTAATTGATACACACCCTCCAACTTGTAGTGAGGCATGTAGAGACATCTTCTCCCTTATCATTTTGCACCACCGTGATCCTAGACTTCTTTGGCACAACTTGAGTAGGACTCACCCATGGGCGATTTGATATGGGGCAGATAATACCGGCCTAAAGCAGCTTAAGAAGTTTAGCTCGTACCATCTCTTGTATGTGAGGGTTCAACCTTCTTTGCGGTTGATGAACTGGCTTAGCTTCATCCTCTATGTAAATATGATGAGTGAAGACTAAAGGGTTGATCCCTTTCAAATAAAAAATTTGCCACCCTATTGCCTTCTTACATCTTCTAAGGACTTCTATTAAACAATCCTCCTGATGAATGCTAAGAGCTAAAGATATAACAACAGGGCACTGTTTGTCTTCTTCCAAGTATGTGATTACTACTCAAAAAGTGTTATTTCATAGCTTGTAATTAACTCTTTTAAACACTTTTGAGTAGTAGTTATCACCTTTTAACCCAATTGGCATGTTAAGGACCCTTGCAATCAATTCTTAGAAAAAAATGTGTTAAGTTTTAGTGTTTTGATAGCTTTTTGATCACCAAAGCAATATGAGATTGAGGAGAGTTCTTTGGAATCCATGCAAGGAGTATACCCGGACAGGGCATCCGGATACACCATCGGAGGGCATCCGGAAAACATATCTGGGTAGGATTTGCACCCGGCTGCCTTTATTTTATACCCGGTTGCTGCCATTTACACCCAGATGCGCGCCGCCATTTTATACCCAGTTGCCGCCATTTGCACCCGGCTACCACTCACTTTCCACCCGGATGTTCACATCTAGAATTCTGATGCCGGATGGGAGAGCAGACATTCTGCACAGTGCTGCTGTGTTCTCTTAAAGCTTCCTAATTTTTACCACCGATATTTTGGGATATTTTGAGATATTTTGCTTTAGATATTTGTTATCTAAATCCTCAAAATCTCCTTGTAACCCGCCAATTATAGGACTCCTTAGCTATTAAGTTTGGAAAAAGGATAAATAACCTTTTTTTATATTATTATTGTTATTTTTCCTTATATATATATATCTCTTGGGAGCATGTTCTCGAGAGAGGAAAAGACGACGATCATCAATCTTTTGTACAGTTTTGTAAGGAAGTAAAATACAGAGCCTTTGCTCTGCTTTACCTTCTCATTTTAATTGTATTTTCTTACTAGCCAAACAAGCTCTGAGGATGTTTTCCCAGAGGATGAGAGGCTAAACCTTTGGTTTCTTAGAGTGAAGGAAGCTAGGAGAAAAGTCCATATGCAAAAGTGGAAAACTCTCGTGCTTTAAATACAGGTAGTTAGAGTTCATAAATGGCTTTTAAATCTAAAGTTTTGCTTTAAATCCCTTAGAATCACTTTGAATGGCCAATTCATGGTAAGCTTTTAGGTCTCTGTGGATACTTATTGCTAGATCCACATTAGACCATTAGTTATCATGTACGAGCCATTGGAAAGTGGGTCAAGGTGAAGACCCATAGTGTCGAAAGCCATTAATGGAACTTGACTACCATTTCTATTGACTTTTTATGGATTAAATCTTCACTGTTAAACCTATATCGGTTCGGGAAACAACCATCCTTTATGTTGTTGTCCCCAATACGAGGAGAAAAATCTGGAATTTCCCACTTTGTATTCTGAACTTAATCCTAGCAAGCTTTAGCTCCGGGAGACTTTCTTTCTTCCATTTTTACCTAGTTATATGTTAGTTTAGTTTCAAACACCACTTTCAAAACAGATTTTATTTTCTTTTAAACTTTAAGTTTTTGACAAAGGAAATCATCAGATTCAAGTTCTAATATTGAGTCTATCACTGGTAGAGTGAAAACCCATCCCAGAGTTTAACCCTAGAGCTGCTATACTATATTAGCTTTGCTACACTAGTATAAGGTCATAGGATTTATAAATATTTTTTATTAAAAGACCCGAATGGGCACGAATCAGTATGCATACTTCAACTCTGTGGGTAGGGGCTTAAGAATAAGCGTTGGGGGCTCCTCCTTAGCAACTCTTTGTGTCTCCTCCTCATTGAATAAGGGTAGAATTTCTTCTCTCCTCTTCCAAGGAAACAGGGTAGCAAGCAAATCTGAGGGTTCAAGTAACCCTTCATCAAGATCCCCAAGACTCTCAATCAAATCGTCTTACATTCTCTAATCACAATGCTCTTCCACTAAAGTGTCAATCATGCACACTTCCTTTGAACCTTCTTCTTTTTCCGGATGGATATGCTTCTTGCACAAATGGAAGATGTTGAGCTCTAATGTCATGTTGCCAAACGTGAGTTGCATGACTCCATTCCTACAATTGATGATTGAATTTGATGTAGCTAGGAATGGTCTTCCAAGTATGATAGGAACATAATTAGTTCCTTTTATAACCGGATCCGTATCAAGAACAACAAAATCCATTGGATAGTAGAATTTGTTAACTTGAACCAAGACATCTTCTATCATCCATCTTGGAATCTTCAGTGATCTATCTGCCAGAGATAGAGTGATGGATGTTGGCTTTAACTCTCCAAGTTCCAACTGCTTGTAGACATAGTAGGGTAGCAAATTTACACTTGCTCCCAAGTCCAACAAAGCTTTCTCCACATAAGTCCCTCCAATACTCACTGAGATGGTAGGACAACTCGGATCTTATTACTTCACTGGAGACTTGCACTGTATGATGACACTCACTTGCTCAGTCAAGAAGGCTTTCTTGTTCACATTCAACCCTCTCTTTACAGTGCACAAGTCCTTCAAGAATTTTGCATATGTTGGCACTTGTTTGATCATGTCTAGCAAAGGGATATTGGCCTTCACTTGCCTCAACACTTCAAAAATTTCTGATGCTATATAGGTTCCCTTTTTGCCATGCAAAGCTTGGGGGAAAGGTGGAGGCATGTGTTTCTTCATCATATCTTCCTTGATGACTATCCTCTCGGGTTCTTCATCCACACTAGAATCATGGTCATATTTCTTTGTATTTTTCCCTTTTCTCTTTCCTTTAATTTCCTCACTCTTTTCTTTTTCTGCTACACTATCTTCATCATGCTTTGGCTTGGATGTGGGCTGATCAACCTCTTTACCACTCCTCAAGGTGACAACTGCTTTGACTTCCCTCACCTTTGAAGATTCTCCCTCTTGAGCCGCCACTTCATGGATACCCTTGGGATTTTGATTAGGTTAAGAAGGAAACTTTCTTTTCTCTTGCACTTTGTTGAGGTTGGTAAGCCTTGAGATTGCATATTGGACATTGTCTATGTTCTAAGACAAATCATTTTGCATCACATCCATCCTTTTATTCAATGTACTCTCCACACTGTCAATTCTCTAATTTAGTTTAACATTGATGGACTTCTGATCTCCCACAAAGTCTCCCACAACCTTGCTAAGGTTCACAATAGCTTGTTAAAGATTCGAGGCTTGCTGAGGTGCTTGAGCAGGTTATGTGTACTGAGGTGGCTTTGGTATCCAAGAGAAATTTGGATGGTTCCTCCAATTTGAATTATAAGTGTTTCCATATGAAGCATTGTTATTGGGCTTGAATTGACCAATAACATTTGTTTGATCACCAAACATCTCTCTCACTGCTGGAATGGTAGGACACTCCTCCACCAAGTGCTCATAAGATTGACAAATGGAACAAGGCATAGCTTGTACTGATGTCTCAGAAATGGCTGGCACTTCTTGTATCTTCTTCATTTCTAGCTCTTCCAATCTCCTTGGCATAGCTGCAACCTTTGCCTTCATGTCAATGTCTTCATTCAAAACATACATCCTACCCTTAGCATTAGGTTGAGACTTCATTCTTCCCACCTCTCTAACGTTGGGTTCATCCCATCCTCTTCAGCCACATATCTCAAAAAGTCCATGGCTTCCTCCGGATTCTTACTCATGAAGTCTCCACACATAGTTTCTAAGAGTTGCTTCATTGAAGAAGACATACTATCGTAAAAATAGCTCACTAAGAGCCATGTGTCAAAGTCATGGTGAGGACAAGCATTAATAGCTTCCATGTACCTCTCCCAACACTCATAAAATTTCTCATTCTCTTTAGCTGAGAAGTTCGAAATTTTCTTTTTCAAACCATTGGTCCTATGAGTAAGGAAGAACTTCTTGAGAAACTCGGCTTGTAAATCAGTCCAAGTTTGGATACTCCTTGACCTTAGAGAATTGAGCCAAATCTTAGCCTTATCCTTCAAGGTGAAAGGAAATAGATTGAGCCTCATCAAGTCAATTGAAGCTCCTCTTTCTTGGAATGTATTACAAACCTCCCCGAATTCCTTAATATGCGAGTAGGGATTCTCACTTTCCATCCCATGGAAAGTAGGTAGGAGTGGCACAATGTGAGGTCGGATTACTAGCTACTCAGTGGGAGGCACTATGCATGAAGGTGCACTCATACGAGGTGGATGCATGCGGTCCCTCATGGATCAGTATGCATTGAAATTATCCTCTTGACCATGTTGGCTATTCTGGTCTTCAGGTGGAACATCCATGATGTTCAAGCACACTTCAAACTCAATTTCTTGAGGAGTTTCAATCTTCACAAGTCTTCCCTCAATATCTCTTATCCAATAGGGCATGCACAACTATAGATCAAAGAAACAAAAACAAAGAAAACAAAAGAAATACAATTCTAAGAAGAGGTTAAGGTTAGCTAAAAACTAAATAAAAGATAAGCTAAAATAAAGACAAAGAAATAGTAAAAGAAAAATCATCAAACTTGTGATGAAGATCACAAGTGTTCACCAAAAGTAATGTCAATGTATTTTGGCACTATCCCCGGTAACGGTGCCATTTGATTCGTCCCCAGCAATGGCGCCATTTGATTCTTGCGCCAGACGGGTGTTATCAACAAAATTTATAAAACCTAAATCACCTTACACTAGGGTAGCATGGCTACTATAGTATAGTGGCTCTAGGATCGTCCACAGGGATGGGTTTTCTTCGTATAAGTGACTTTAGTGAAGATAATGACATGGTGCTTTTCCTTAAGAAAATTAACTTTTAAAGAAAATAGAATTGTTGTTGAAAAAGTTGATTTTAAGTTAATCAAAAATAGCAATTGAAGTTAACTACAAAGAGAATGTCTCTTGGAGCTTTAGGTCACTAGGATCGGGTTCCTTAGGCAAAGGGGGAGATTCCGGATGTTCTCCTTGTATTGGGGACAATAATATAAAGGATGGTTATCTCTCGAACCGGTTTTGTATTTAGCAATTAGGCTTTGATCCAAATGGTTCATGAAAAATGGTAGTTGCTTCCCATTAATGGGTTCAAACACTAAAGACCCTCACCTTGAACCACTTTCCAATGGCTCATACTTGATAACTAATGAACATCCATAGAATCCAGAAAGCTTACCAAGTATTGGTCATTCAAGGTGAGACCTTCCAATGGCTCGTACTTGATAACTAATGGACATCCATGGATCTAGCAATAAGCATCCATAGAATCCAGAAAGCTTACCAAGTATTGGCCATTCAAGGTGATTATATGGGATTTATAGCTAAACCTTGAAATAAAAACCATTAATGGTTAACAACTACCTTCATCTAAAGCAAGGAAAAATCCCACCTTTGCATCCGGGTCCTTCTCCTAGTTTCCATCACTCCAAGAAATGTAAAACTTAGCCACTCATCCCCTGAGAAATCATCCGGGTCATGAGCTGAGAGCCCGAGATTCTATGAACAACTCAGGGCCATGATTAACATTAAAGAGTCTAGGTCATGAGCTAAGGATTGTAGATGCCATACACAGGTCTGGGCTGTCGATCACTTGAAAGACTCTGGGTCATGAGCTGAGGGCTCTAGATGCTATGAGCAACTCAGGGTTGTGGATGACATGAAAGACTCTAGGTCATGAGCTTTAGGCTCTATATACTATAAACAACTCAGGGTTGTGGTTGACATGAAGGACTTTGGGTTGTGAACTCAAGACTCTAAATGCTTTGAGCAACTCAAAGTTATGAAATGGTCAAGGTTGTGGATGACATGAACGACTTTAGGTTGTGATCACAGGGCTATAGATGTTATAAACTACTTATGGTGCTAGTTAACATGAGCGACTCTAGGTCGTCAGCTCAAGGCTTTAGATGCACCATACACCTCTAGGTTGTGGTTGACATGAATGAATTTGGGCTATGAGCTCATGGCTTGTTATGAATAACTCAGAGCTATGGATGGCATGAACGACTTTAGGTCTTGACCTCAATTCTCTAGATACTATGAATATCTCAAGGTTGTGGTTGACATAAACGATTCCGCATCGTGAGCTCAAGGGTCTATGTTCTATGATCTGTCTAAGGTTGTTGATTACATGAACTACTCTGGATCGTGAGCTCAGGGCTCTAGATGCTATGAATAGCTGAAGGTCGTGGTGGACAAGAACCACTCCGAGTCATGATCTTAGGCCTCTAGATGCTATGAACAACTTAGGGTTATGGTTGATATGAACAACTCTAGGTCATGAGACTATGGCTCTAGATGCTTTTAACAACTCAGGGTTATGGTTGAAAAGAAAGGCTCTGGGTCTTGAGCTTAGGATTTTAGAAGTTATGAACAAATCAAATTTGTGGATGATATGAACGACTTGGGATCCCATGAGCTCAATCCTCTAGATTTTATGAACTGATCATGGCTTGGAAAAATACGAATGATTTTGTGTAACAAGCTCAAGCCTTTAGATGCTATGAACTGCTTAATGACGTGGATGACATGAATGACTTCGGGTCGTGAGCTTAGGGCTCAAGATGCTATTAACAACTCAAGGTTATGGTTAACTTAAACAACTTTGGGTTGTGAGCTTAGAGGTCTAGATGCTATGAACAACTCATAGCTATGGCTGATATGAATGACTCAATCTCCTGTGACCCGAGGCCTCTAGATGCTATGAACCACTCAGGGTTGTGGATGTTAATAATGATTCTACATCATACGCTCAAGCCTCTATATGCTATGGAAAACTCAAGTCTATAGATGCTATGAACAACCCTAGGTCATGAGCTCAAGGCTTTAGATGCTACGAACTACTCATGGTTATGGTTGATAAGAAGAAGTTTGGGTCGGGAGCTCAGGGCTCTAGATTCTATGAACAACTAAGGATTATGGATGACACGAGCTACTTTAGTTCATGAGCTTACATCATTGGATGCTATGAAGAACTCAGGGTATTGGATGATATGAACAACTTAAGATTTCACGAGATTCATCCTCTAGATGCTATGAATAGCTCAGGGCTGAGGATGATATGAACAATTCCTGGTCATGAGCCCATGGCTCTAAATGATATGAATAGCTTAAGACTATGGATAACATGAATGGCCTTAGGTAGTGAGCTCAGGGCTTTAGATGCTATGAACAACTTAGGGTTATGGTTGACAAGAACAAATCCAAGTCATGAGCTCAATGCTCTAAATGCTATGAATAGCCCAAGTCTATGAATGACATAAATGACTCCAAGTCATGAGCTCAGTGCTCTAGATACTATGAACAACTTAGGGTTGTGGTTAACACGAATGACTCTCGGTTATGAGCTCATGACTCTAAATGCTATGAACAGCTCAAGGTTGTGAATGATATGTACTACTCCAAGTCTTGAGCTGAGGGCTATGAATGCTATGAACAACTAAGCATTATGGATGATATGAACGACTCAAGATCCTGTGAGGTCAAGCCTATAGATGCTAAGTACATCTCAAAGTTGTGCATGATATGAGTTTATCTGCTTCACGGGCTCAAGGTTGTGGATGACATGAATGAATTTGGGTCATGAGTTCAGAGTTATGGATTATATGAAATACTTAGGATCCCGTGAGCCCAAGCTTCTAAATGCTATGAATAGCTTCGGGTTGAGGATACCATGAACGATTCTTGGTCATGAGCCAATGGCTTTAAATGCTATGAACAACTCAAGGTTGTGCATCACGTGAAAGACTCTGAGTCATGAGCTTAGGGCTCTATATGTTATGAAAAGCTCAAGGTTGTGATTTACAAGAATGAGTTTGGGTCATGAGCTCAGGGCTCTAGATGCTATAAACAACTCACTGTGGTTAATGACGTGAGCTACTCTAGGTCATGAGCTCACGACTTTAGATGCTATGAACAACTCAAGGTTGTGGATGATATCAACGACTCATGATCCTATAACCTCAATCCTCTAAATGCTATGAGCAGCTTAAGGTTGCAGATCATATGAATAGTTCTTGGTCATGAGCTCATGGCTCTAAAAGCTATGAGCAGTTGAGGGTTATAGATGACATGAATGACTCCGAGTAGTGAGCTCAAGGTTCTAGATGCTATGAACAGCTCCAAACTATGTTTGAAATCAACAACTCTAGGTCGTGAGCTGAGTGCTTTAGATGCTTTGAAGAACTCAAGGTTATAGTTGACATGAATGACTCCATGTTGTGAGTTGAGGGCTCTAGATAATATGAACAACTTAGGGTTGTGGATGACATGAACAACTCTAGGTCATGAGGTTAAGGCTCTACATATTATGAAGAGCGTGGGCATGTGGTTAACATGAACAACTCCAGGTCGTGAGCTCAGGGCTCTAGATGCTATGAACAACTTATGCCTATTAAGGATATGAACTACTCTGGGTCATGAGCTCAGGTCTCTTGATGCTATGAACAACTCCATGTTATGGATGATACACACGATTCTGGGTCATGAACTTAAGGATCTAAATGTTATGAACAACTCAAGGTTGTGGATAATATGAACTATTTTGGGTCATGAACTGAAGGCTTTAGAAACAAAGAACAACTCAGGGTTATGGATGAATTAGCGACTTCGGGACATGATCTCGAGACCCTAGATGTTATGGACACCTCATTATTGTGGATGATATGAACGACTAGGGATCCCATGACCTTAGGCCTGTAGACAGTACGAATAACTTATGGTTGAGGATGATATGAATGATTCTTGGTTGTGAGTCTATGGCTTTAAATTATAGGAAAAGCTTGGGACGGTGGATGACGTGGAAGACTCCTACTCGTGAGCTCAGGACTCCATATGCCATGAACAACTTAGGGTTGTGGTTGACAAGAACGAGTCCTAGTCATGAGCTCAAGGCTTTAGATGCTATGAACAACTCAAGGTTATAGGTGACATTAGCTACTCTGAATCTTGAGTTTACAACCCTGAATTCTATGAAGAACTCAGGGTATTGGAATTTATGAACGAATCGAGATCCCATGAGCTTAGGCCTTTATATGCTATGAATAACTCAAGGCTATAGATGATATGAACGATTCTTGGTCGTGAGCGATGACTCTAAATTCTATGAACAACATAGGGTTATGGATGACATGAACGACTCTAAGTAATGAGATTAGGGCTCTAGATGCTACGAATAACTCAAGGTTGTGGTTGCCAAGAATAACTCCAGGTCGTGAGCTCTACATTCTAGATGCTATGAATATCCCAAGGGTGTAGATGACATGAATGACTTTAAGTCATGAGCTTAGGGATCTAGATATTATGAACAACTTAGGGTTGTGGTTGACATGAATGAATCTAGGTCTTGAACTCATGACTTTAGATGATATGAACAACTCAAGGCAGTGGATTATATAAGTTACTCTAGGTTGTGAACTCAAGGCTTTAGATGCTATGAGTAGCTCATGGTTTTGGATGCCATAAACGATTTCAAGTGGTGAGCTCAAACCTCTAGATGCTATAAATGGCTTAAGGCATTGGATGATATGAACAATTCTACATCATGTGCTCATGCCTCTAGATTCTATGGGTAGCTCAGGTTTATGGATAACATGAATGACTTTGGGTCGTGAGTAAAGGGCTCTAGATGCTCTGATGAGCTTAGGTTTGTGGTTGACATGAACGACTATGGGTTGTAAGCTCAGGGTTCTAGATGCTATGAACAGCTCAGGCCATTGGATGACATGAGCTACTTCGGGTCGTTAGCTCATGGCTTTAAATGTTATGAACAACTCAGGGTTATGGATGATATGAAGGAATAAGGATCCTATGAGTTTAGGCCTTTAGATCATATGACCAACTCAAGGACATGAATCGTATGAGCGATTCTTGGTCCTGAGCCCAAAGCTCGAAATGTTATGAGCAACTCAGGGTTGTAGCAGACATGAACAACTTAATGTCATTAGCTTAGGGTTCTAGATGCTATGAACAACTCAAGGTTGTGGTTGACATTAACGATTACGGGTCATGGATTTAGGGCTCTAGATGTTATAAATAACTAAGAGATGTGGATGATATGAATGACTTCGGGTCATGAGCATAGGGCTCTAAATACTATGAATAGCTTTGGGTTATGGTTCACGTGAACATCTCTGGGTCATGAGCTCAGGGCTATAGATGCTATGAACAACTTTGGGCTATCGATGACATGAACTTTGCTAGGTGATGAACTCAGGTCCCTAGATACTATGTACAACTCACGATGGTGGATCATATGCACAAGTCTAGGTTATGAGCTTAAGGATGTAGATGATATGAACAACTCAGGGTTGTGGATAATATGAACAATTTTAGGTCATGAACTCAAGGCTCTAAATGTTATGAAAAGTTTAGGGTTGTGGATGAAATGAACGACTATAGGTAGTGAGCTAAGGGCTTGAGATGGTATGAATAACTAAGGGTTATGGATAACATGAACAACTCCAAGTCCTAAGCTTAGAGCTATAGATCCTATGAGATACTTTGTGTCATGAGCTTAAGGCTCTAGATTCTATGATCAACTTAGCGTTTTCAGTGATATGAACAACTCAGGATCCATTGAGCTCAGGCCTTTAGATGCTATGGCTAGCTCAGGATTGTGGATGATATGAATGATGTGGTCGTGAGCCCATGACCCTAAATGCTATGAATATCTCGGGACTGTGGATGATATGAATGACTTTGGGTTGTGAGCTCAAAACTCTAGTTGCTATGAATAGCTTAGGGTTATGGTTGACATGAATGAATCCGAGTCATGAGCTCAAGGCTCTAGATTTTCTTAATAGCTTAGGGTTGTGGATGACATGAATAACTTTGGGTTGTCCGTTCAAGGCTCTAGATGCTTTGAAAAACATAGGGTTGTGGATGATAAGAACAACTTGAGATCCTATGAGTAGAAGCCTTTAGATTCTATGAACATCTCAAGGCTAAGGATGATACGAATGATTCTAGGCTGTGAACTCAAGGCTCTAGATGCTATGAATAGTTCAGGGTTGTGGATGAAATGAACAACTTTATATCATGAGCTCAGGGCTCGAGACGGTATGAACAGCTCAGGGTTGTGGATAACATGAATGAAGATGTGATGAACAATTCAGGGTTCTACTTTACATCGATGACTCTGGGTCGTGAACTCAAGGCTCTAGATGTTAGGAACAACTCAGGATTGTGGATGATATGAAAGACTCCAGGTCATGAGTTGAGGACTCTCGAAGCTACAAATAGTTCATGGTTATGGTTGACATGAACGATACCGGGTCGTGAGATTAAGGTTCAAGATACTATGAACAACTCAAGGTTGTGTATGATATCATCAACTTGGGCTCATGAGCTTAGGGCTCTAGATGCTATGAACAACTCAAGGTTATCGTTGACATGAAAGACTTGGGGTCATGATCTCAGGACTCTAGATGTTATGAATAGCTCAAGGCTGTGGTTGAGAGGAACTTTTCCGGGTCGTGAGCTTAGGGCTCTATATGTTATGAATAGCCCACTGGATGACATGAGCTACTCTCATCGTTAGCATAAAGCTCTAGATGCTATGAAGTTTTGGATGATTATAATGACTTGGGATCTCGTTGGCTTAGTCATTTAAATGCTATGAACAACTAGGAATTTGGATGATAAGAACGATTTGTGGTCGTTAGCCTGTGACTGTAAATGCTATGAACATTTTAGGGTTGTGGATGACATGAACGACTCCAGGTTGTGGATGACATGAATAACTCTAGGTCATGAGCTTAGGGCTTTAGATGCTATGAACAACTTAGGGTAGTGGTTGACATGACGGACTCCGGGTACTGAGCTCAAGGGTCTAGAAGCTATGAACAACATAGGGTAGTGGTTGACATGACGGACTCCGGGTACTGAGCTCAAGGGTCTAGAAGCTATGAACAACATAGGGTTATTGATGACATGAACGACTTTGGCTCGTGAGCTTAGGGCTTTAAATGCTATGAATAGTTAAGGGTCATGGATGACATAAACGACTCGGAGTCATGCGTTGAGGGCTCTAGATCCTATGAACAACATAAGGCTATGATGGACATAAAAAACTCCATGTTGTGAGCTCTAGACACTAGATGCTATGAAAAGCTCATGGTAATATATGACATGAAGGACTCTGGGTCGTGAGCTTAAGGCTTTAGATGCTATGAACAAGTCATAGTTGTGGATGATATGAACGAATCAGTATCCCATGATCTCAGGCCTCCAAATGCTATGAACAACTTAGGGTTGTGGATGAAATTAAAGACTTTGAGTCATGAGGTTAGAGCTTTGGATGCTATTAAAAGCTCGGAGTTGTAGATGACATAAACGACTCCAGGTTGCGGGCTTAGGGCTTTAGTTTCTATGAACAACTCAGAGTTGTGGTTTACATGAATGACTTTGATTCATGAGCTCAAGGCTCTCGATCCTATGAATAGCATCGGGTTATGGTAGATATGTGCTACTCCAACTCATGAGTTCAAGGCTATGGATTTTATCAACAACTCAATATTATGGATGACATGAACAACTTGAGCTCAAGCCTCTAGATGTTATTCATAGCTCAAGGTTGTGGATTCGATTAATGATTCTGCATCATGAGCTAAGGGACATGGATGACATGAATGACTCTAGGTCATGGACTCAAGGCTCTAGATGCTATAAATAACACAAGGTTGTGGTTGACATGAATTACTCTAAGTCGTGAGGTCAAGGCTCCAAATGTAATGAAAAGGTCTAGGATATGAAGGACATAATTGACTTCGGGTCATGAGCTTAAGACTCTAGATACTATGAATAGCTTAATCCTATGGTTAATGATTCGTCCCCAATTGGTGTAATATTTAATTCAGTCCTCAGACAGGAGTTATCAACAAAATTTGTAAACCAAATTCACCATATACTAGGGTAGCATAGCTAGCATAATATAGTGGTTCTAGGATCGTCCACAGGGATGGGTTTTCATATCACACGTGATATTAGTTAAAGTACTGAAATGGTGCTTTTTCTTTTATAAGTTAGCTTTAAAATAAAACATAATTTTGGTTGAAAAAGGTTGGTTTTAAGTTAACCAAAAACAGTAACTGAAATTAATTACAAAGAAAAGGTTTCTTGGAGTTTTAAGTCACTAGGTTCAGGTTCCTTAGACAAAAGGGGGAGATTCCGGATCTTTTCCTCGTGTTAGGGATAATAACATAAAGAATGGTTATCTCTCAAACCGATGTGTATTTAAAAATCAAGTTTTGATCCCACTTGTCCATGAAAGACTGAAGTTGCTTCCCATTAATGGTTTCAAACACTAAAGACCTATCACTGTGAATCATCGTTCAATGGCTAGTAAAAGATAACTAATCACCTCTCTCTGTGAAAAGCTTACTAAGTATTAGCCATTTATTGTTGTCCTAACCTTGGATTACCCTTCAAAGGCTCGTAAGAGATAACTAATGGATCTCTAGGGAGTCCGAAAAGCTTACCAAGTGTTAGCCATTCTAGGTAATCCTACCTTTAAACCACCTTCTAGAGGCTCGCAAGAGATAACTAATAGATCTCTAGGGAGTCCAAAAAGCTTACCAAGTGTTAGCCCATGTGATTTTAAGGGATTTTAAGTTAAACTAAAAAAATTAAAAACCATTAACGGGTCACAACTTTCCTCATTTAAAACAAGGAAAACTCCCACTTTTGTATCCCGATCCCTTACCTAGCTTCCTTTAGTCTAAGAAAGGAAAAACCTAGCCACTTTTGACCCAAGTGTCTCATTCAAAGTATACATCCCAACCTTAGCATTAGAAGCATTAGGTTGAGACTTCATTATTCCCACTTCTCTAGCATTCGGCTCATCCCATCCTATTGAAATGTCAGCCACATAACTCAAGAAATCCATGGCTTCCTCCGAATTCTTACTCATGAAGTCTCCTCCACACATAGTTTCTAAGAGTTGCTTCATTGAGGAAGACATACCGTCGTAAAAATAGTTCACCAATAGCCATGTATCAAAGCCATGGTGAGGACAAGCATTGATAGCTTCCATGTATCTCTCCCAACACTCGTAGAATTTCTCATTCTCTTTAGCTGAGAAGTTTGAAATTTTCCTTTTCAAGCCATTGGTCTTATGAGTCGAGAAAAAGTTCTTGAGAAATTCAGCTTACAAGTCAGGCCAAGTTCGAATACTCCTTGGCTTTAAAGAATTAAGCTAGACTTTGGCCTTATCCTTTAAAGTGAAAGGAAATAGCTTGAGCCTCATCAAGTCGATTGAAGCTCCTCCTTCTCAGAAAGTATTACAAACCTCCTCAAATTCCTTGATATGCGCGTAGGGATTCTCACTTTCCATCCCATGGAAAGTAGGTAGAAGTGGCACAATATGTGGTCGGATCACTAGCTACTCTATAGGTGGCACTATACATGACGGTGCACTCATACGAGGTGGATGCATACGGTCCCTCATGGATCGGTATGCGTTGAAATTCTCCTCATGAGCATGTTGACTATGCGGATCTTCATGTGTAGCTTCCATGACGTCCACACACAACTCCAACTCTGTTTTGTGAGGAGTTTCGATTTTCACGAGTCTTCTCTCACTGTCTCGTATCCAATAGGGCATACACAACTAGCAATAACTTAACAAAAACAAAGAAAAAAAACACAAGAAAAACAATATTAGAAAGAAAGAAAAAAAATTAAGGTTAACTAAAACTAGATTAAATATAACTAAAATAAAAGAAAATAAAAAGAGTAAGTAAAAGAAAAGAAAAATCACCAAACTTGTGATGAAGATCACAAGTGTTCTAAAAGGGTTATATCACTATGAAGTGGCACCATCCCCGACAAAGGCACCATTTGATTCGTCCCCAATTAGTGTAATATTTAATTCAGTCCTTAGATGGGAGTTATCAAAAAAATTTATAAACCTAATTCACCATATATTAGGGTAGCATAGCTAGCATAGTATAGTGGTTCTAGGATTGTCCACAGGGATGGGTTTTCATATCACACGTGATATTAGTTAAAGTACTGAAATGATGTTTTTTCTTTTATAAGTTAGATTTAAAAGAAAACATAATTTTGGTTGAAAAAGGTTGGTTTTAAGTTAACCAAAAATAGTAACTGAATTTAATTACAAAGAAAAGGTTTCTTGGAGTTTTAGGTCACTAGGTTCAGGTTCCTTAGACAAAAAAAGGAGATTCCGAATCTTTTCCTTGTGTTGGGGATAATAACATAAAGAATGGTTATCTCCCGAACCGGTGTGTATTGAGCAATCAAGTTTTGATCCCACTGGTCCATGAAAGACTGTAGTTGCTTCCCATTATTGGTTTAAAACACTAAAGACCTGTCACTGTGAATCATCTTTCAATGGCTCGTAAGAGATAATTAATCACCTCTCATTGTGAAAAGCTTACCAAGTACTGGTCATTCAAGGTAGTCTTAACCTTGGATTACCCTTCAAAGGCTCGCAAGAGATAACTAATGGATCTCTAGGGAGTCTGAAAAGCTTACCAAGTGTTGGCCATTCTAGGTAATCCTACCTTTAAACAACCACCCAGAGGCTCGCAAGAGATAACTAAAGGATCTCCAGGGAGTCCGAAAAGCTTACCAAGTGTTAGCCCAAGTGATTTTAAGGGATTTTAAGTTAAACTAAAAAATTAAAAACCATTAACAGGTCACAACTTTCCTCATTTAAAACAAGGAAAACTCCCACTTTCGTATCTGGATCCTTTACCTAGCTTCCTTTAGTCCAAGAAACGAAAACCTAGCCACTCATCCTCTGAGAAAACATCCTCGGAGGTTGTTTGGCTAGAACAAAAATAAAAACAAAATGAATAGGTAAGGCAGAGCAAAAACTCTGTGTATTTCTTACTAAAAGAATGTACAAGTGCTCTCAGGAATTTTTTCCGAGATTCCGAGATGATTATAAAAGAGATATTTTAAGACATATATAGAGAGATATTTTTAACCCCTCATTTAGATATCCTAAATATCTAAATATATCTTTAGTTGATTACAAGGAGAAAATAGGTAATTACACAAAATATCTTGAGACAAAAATTTAACGGAGTTGGTGCAAAAATATTTGAAAATTACACAGGAGAAAATTCGCAAGGCTTGCGAAATTTTGCACAGGGTGCAAAATTCATTCTTCACAGCCTTACTTTCTGTCCTGCAGCTTGTACTCCTTTTGGGCATTTTGCATGCTTTGCAAAAATTTCGCATAGCCATGCGAAATTATTAGATGTTAGATTTCTTCTCTGATTCTCTTTTTTGCATACTTGATTGATTTGGAAAAGGCTATGAGGCTCTCCAAAACTTGGATTCTTCATGTGTTTGAGCTTTAACTTGCCTTGCCATGGACTATGCAAAATTCTCCCTCATTCTTGGTTTGTTTTAATGATCAAAAAGCTATCAAAAACACCAAAACTTGCCAAAAACTGATTAAAAACATTTGCAAGGGTCTTTAATGTGCCATTGGAGTTAAAAGGTAATAAATACTACTAAAAAATGTTTAAAAGAGTTTATAATAAGCTATAAAAGAGCACTTTTTGAGTAGTAATAAGTGAACATGAATGAATCTAGGTAATAAGGTTAGGACTCCAGATACTAGGCACAACTCAGGGCTATGGTTAACAAGAACGAATCTGGGTTGTGAGCTTAAGGCTTAAGATTCTATGAACAACTCAAAGTTATTGATGATATGAACAACTAGGGACCCCGTGAGCTCAGGCCTTTAGATGCTATGAGCAACTCAAGGCTGACGATGATAAGAACGATTCATGATCATGAGCCTATGAGTCTAAATGCTATGAACAACTCAGGGCTATGGATAACATGAATAACTCCAGCTCGTTAGCTTAGGCCACTATATGGTTTGCATAGCTTAGGGATGTCGTTGACATGAACAATTTTGAGTCATGAGCTTAGGACTGTAGATACTGTGAAAAGCTCCTGGGTGTGGAGGACATGAACAACTCTGGGTCATGAGCTCAAGGCTCTAGATGCTATTGATTACTACCCAAAAAGTGTTATTTTACACCTTTAATTCATTATGTTTTAAGCACTTTTGTGTACTAGTTCTCCATCTTTATCCCAATTGGCATGTTAAGGACCTAGCAATGACTTCTAATCATATTTGTGGCTAGTTTTAGTGTTTTGACAGCTTTTTGGATCATTAAGACAAGCCAAGCAAAGGAGAGAAGCAAAGAAAAGCAAAGAGGAAAAATAAGCAAAGTGAAGAGAAGCAAAGAGGACAGCAGCTATAGTCTTCTTTCGTACTTTTGGAGCACTTCCTGAAGTCCATTTTCTACATGCTATTTATCATTTCAAAGATCAAGAAGTCAAGAATCCAACGCTTCAAACCGTGTACAATTTGGAGCTGAAATGAGGAAGATATGGCCTTCAGAAGACAACTGCTCCAGGCTTGTGCGAAATTTTCGCACAACACCTTGGTTGTGCGAACCTTGTGCGAAACTCGCACAACACTCGCACAACACCTTGGTTGTGCGAACCTTGTGAGAAACTCGCACAACACTCACACAACATTCGCACAGCCCATGCGTGGTGCGAATTTTCCTCTGTTTCTCCACACACGCACCACCGACTTCCCAGATATTTTTAGCTTGATATTTTCTCGTGTAAATTCCTTTTGTAACCTTGTATTCAGCCGACATAAGGCTTTAACTTGTAATTTTGCTATATATAGAGGTGCACAACGCCTCCAACAGATATAGACGGATATACATAGACGGAGCCTTGCTTTGTTTTTCTCTCTTCTCATGTTCTTCCCCATTTCTATTTTCTTAGTAGCCAAACAGCCTCTGAGGGCTTTTCCTCAGAGGATGATTGGCTAAAAATTTTAGTTTCTCAAAGTATGGATGTTATGTGATGGCTTGGATGCAATCCCATGGAAATTTCTCGCACCTGGAAGGTAAGGTAGTCGTTTTTCATTAAAGGTTCATTAATGCAAAGTTTGGTTTTTATTTCCTTTGGACAACTTCCAACGGCCAATACTCGATAAGCTTTTGGATTTCTATCCATTAGTTATCTCCCTACGAGTTATTGGAAGGTGAGGTTTTCAATTCCAAGTTTTGTATTAATCCATTAGAACCAATTTCAATGGCCATTGAAAGGTGAGTTTATCACCTGGAATGACTTTGAGTTGCCAATATTTGGTACGCTTTTGGCTTTAGACCATTAGTTATCTCTTACGAGCCATTCAAAGGAAGTCTAAGGTGAATAACCATTGATGAAATTCACTGCCATCTGTTTTGCCATTTTAAAGGATTAAAACTTGATTTGCTAAATCCATACCGGTTCGGGAAGCAAGCATCACCATAGTTGCAACCCCAACGCGAGGAGCTTATCCTAAGATTTCCAATTTGCATAAGAGCCAGAGCATAGCTATCCTATCTTTGAGAAACTTGTTTTTACACCCTTTCATTTTAGTCTTTAATGTTAGCTTAGATTAGTTTAAATCTTTCTAAAACATTTACATCTTCTTTTAAAGCTAGCATCCATAAGAAAATCACCTATTTTCCTAATTTGAATATCACTTATATTTACGAAAACCCTTCCCAGTGAATGATCCTATAACCACTATGCTATAGTAGCTTGGCTACTTTAGTAATAGTATTTAAGGTATAAATTTTGTTGATACGCCTTTAAAGCTAAGCTACCATGAGTCGCATCAAATGGCGTCATTGCCGGGGATCGAATCAAATGGCGCCGTTGCCGGGGAAGGTGCCACAAGCACAATGAAGCAACCATTAAGGGTAACTTGTGATCTTCATCACAAGTTTGGTGAGTTTTCTTATAATTTTTTTTTTAGTTTAGTTTTTATTTAGTTAAATTTTTTTTTATTCTCTTTTCTTTTATTTTTGTTTTAATTTCAATTTGTACATTCCTTGTTGGATTCGAGACCAAGAGGGAACCCTGGTACAAGTTGAAGAAAAGAGCCTTAGTTGAATATCATTTTTTTTTTAGAAATGGAAATTCCACATGAAGATCAAAGCTCTCATTATGATCATGAGAAGGACAAATTCACATACCTATCCATGAGGGATCGGATTGAATTAGGGAAAAGGCAAGTTCAACAAAGCCAATGGGGTAGTAAGTATGCTTTGAATGAAGACATGAGCATGAAGGCAAAGCTAGCATCTATGGCTAGAAGGATAGAAGAGTTTGAATTGAGGAATGTGCATACTGAAGCACAACCACAAGCCATGCCGACTTCATTTGAGTATATAAACCATCCCAACCTTACAACCCAACCTTAACCTCAACCATCAATGAGTACATCTTCATTGGAGCAAGCCATTTTGAAGATAAGCAAAGCATGGAGGACTTTGTAGGTGAGCAACAAAAGATCAACTCTCATCTTAATGAAAAGATTCATAATTTGGAGAGTTCAATGAATGTAAGAAAGGAGGGGGTTTATAATGATCTATCACTAAGGATAGAAAAAGTTCAAGACTCCATTGAGAAGCTCACCAATCTCGACATAGCAAGGAGGAAAAGGAAGCTTCCTCCTCAACCCCACCATAACCTTCAAGAAACCAATGCAAAAAGATCAAGGAAAGTGTTGAAGATCGACACTTTGATGGGGGATTGCTATGACAACTCTATGGACCAACCTTCCATTGAAAATCAAAAGGTTTAAGATGACAAAGGGTTACCTGAACCCTTTAAAGCATCCATTTCTCTAGGGAAGAGAAGAGAAACGAATTCCCTTGGACCAAATGGGAAGGATGCCAATTTTGTTTGGGATCCAGGGGGAATTCATCATGAAGTAGGTGTGTGAGTGAGGATGAGCTAACTAGTTCATCTTCTTTTTGGGGTACATGCTATCAGCTTCATTTAAATTCTATGCTTTCTTTAAAATTTATGCATGTTTTAGTTTGAATTCTTAGCTTTAATTTAGTTTTAATATGTTTTTAAGATGATTTTTGAAGTGTTCATGCAGGTATGATGCTTGCAAAAATTGAAGTTATGATGATCAACACAGGGGAAGCCAAAAACAGGGGAAAATAGGGGAGAAAAGCCAAAACAGAGCAATTCGCACCACCCCATTTCGAAAACTGTTGGGAACATTTTGATCATTTTTCGAAGTTCATTTCATGCTTACTATATCTCGTTTCAAATCTTGGGAAGTCAAGAGTCCATAGGTTCAAACGGTGCTCGATTTGGAGTTGAAACGAAGAAGTTATGGCCATTTGAAGATGACTGTGCAAAGTTGAACGGAAATGTTGCAGCCGCACCCCATTTTGCTACTGTTGGACACATTTTTGGAGCACTTTCTGGAGCTCAAATCATGCATACCATATCTCTTTTTTGAAGCTTAGGAAGTCAGGAGTCCAGTGCTTCAAACAGTGTGCGATTTGGATTTGAAACAAAGAAGTTATGGCCATTTGAAAGAATCCAATTTTGCATTTGGGCGGGTGAATAGTGCCTTGTGCGAAATTTTCGCACAACACTTGCACAACATATTGTGTTGTGCAAAACACGCACAACACTCGCACAACACCCTCCCTTGTGCGAAATTTTCACATAACACATCCCCTTGTGCGAAATTTTCGCACCACTCTTCCCTTGTGTGAATTTTTTAGCTTCTTCATCCCTACCCTTCCCAATCCCAAGCCTTTGAGCCCTGTCCTCAGCTGCTCAAAGTGGGGCCCACTCATCATTTTTATAAATATTTAGTATAAATTCCTCTCTCATTCAATTTTTGAATTTTGAAACAGGTGGTTCAACCTTCTCAACTCCAAGTCCACATCACATGAGGTACCACTTCCTTCCTCCTTATTTTCGATTCAAACATTGAGGACAATGTTCATCTCGGTTGGGGGGAGAGATGAGGAAGTAAGTATTAGTTTAAATTTTTATCATACTTAGTTAAATTAGCTACTTTTTGTTTAAATTTTAAAATTTTTGCTTTAAACTCCATGGATATTAAGGATTAACTCTCAAAATTAAATGAGAGAAGTCGAGTTTCAACTTGATTACATAAGTCTTAGAGTTTGTATTATGCTCTTCTAAAAGTTGATGAATTGTTGAAACTCCCATTGCATGCAAACTTATCTCTTCCACTTTAAGCTATTCGCACACACATACAATAGGTTCCGATTATAAGATGAAAAACTATTTCCCTCTTGACTTAGGAAAATTTTAAACTTGGTACCTTTGACCTCATTTAATAGTGTTGAGACACCTTGTAAAAGGCCAATGAGTCTTTGAAGAAAATAAAGAAAGAAATAAAAATGTTTTACTTGCCTTGAAACCCGAGCAAGGTCTAAGGGGTATATGGTGAAAATCATTAAAACCTGGTGCCCTAAGCCTTAATTGGTTGGGAGTCACCGACCTCAATGCTCATTACAAGGGTGGATAGGTGGAGTTTAACAGCTATGAACAACTCAAGGTTGTGATTGACATGAATAACTCTAATTCATGATCTTAGGGCTCCGGATACTATGAAAAGCTTATAGTAGTGGTTGACATGTAGGACTCTAGGTCGTAAGCTCAAGGCTCTAGATGCTATGAACAACTGAGAGTTGTGGATGATATTAAAGACTTGAGATCTTATGAGCTTACGCCTCTAGATGCTATGAACAACTAAGGATTGAGATTGATATGAATGATTCTTGGTCGTGAGCCTATGAGTTTAAATGTTATGAACAACTCAGGACTTTAGTTGACATGAATTACTCCATATCATTAGCTTAAGGCTCTAGATGCCATGAAAAGGTCAGACTTGTGGATGACATGAATGACTCTGGGTTGTGATCTAAGGGCACTAAGTGCTATGAAAAACTCATGGTTGTGGTTGACATCAATGACTTCAGGTCATGACCACATGGCTCTAGATACTATGAAAAGCTCCAAGTTGTAGTGGACATGAATGAGTCTTGGTCGTAAGCTCAAGGATCCAGATGCTATGAACAGCTCAGGCTAATGGTTTACGTGAGCGACTCTAGGTCTTGAGTTTAGGGCTTTAGATGCTATGAACAACTCAGGATTAAGGTTTAATTGAATGACTCCGGGTCATGAGCTTAGAGATCTAAATGCTATGAACAACTCAGAGTTGTGGATGATATACACAACTCAGGATCTTATGAGCCAAGGCCTCTAGATGTTATGAACAACTTTGGGTTAAGGATAATATAAACGATTCTTGGTCGTGAGCCTATGAGTCTAAATATTATGAACAACTCAGGGTTGTAGATGACATGAACAACTCTAGGTCCTGAGCATAAGGCTCTAGACACTATGAACAACTTAGGGTTGTGGTTGACGTGAACTACTCTAATTTGTGAGCTCATGACTCTAGATGCAATGAATAGCTCAAGGTTGTGGATGACATGAATGATTCCGGGTCATGAGCTTAGGGCTCTAGATGCTATGAACAACTCAAGGTTGTGGTTTACATGAATGACTCCCTGTTATGAGCTTAGGGCTCTAAATGCTATGAACAACTTAGGGCTATGGATGACATGAACAACTGCAGGTCATGAGCTCATGGCTTTAGATACTATGAGCACCTCAGACCTATGGTTGACATGAATGACTTCGAGTTGTGAGCTCAGGACTCTATATGCAATGAATAGATCAAGTTGTGGTTGACTTAAATGACTTCGGGTCGTGAGCTCAAGGCTTTAGATGTTATGAACAGCTCAGAGTTGTGGATGATATGAACAACTCGGGATCTTGTGAGCTAAGGCCTCTAGATGCTATGAACAACTAAGGATTGAGATTGATATGAATGATTCTTGGTCGTGAGCCTATGAGTTTAAATGTTATGAACAACTTAGGGTTGTGGATGATATGAATGACTCTAGGTCATGAGTTTAGGGCTCTAGATGCTATAAATAGCTCAGGGTTGTAGTTGACATGAAGGACTTCGAGTTATATGCTCCGGGTTATAAATGTTATGAATAACTCAGAGTTGTGGATGATATGAATGACTCAGGATCCCGTGATCTAAGACCTCATGATGCTATGAACAACTCAAGGTTGAGGATGATATGAATGATTCTTGGTTGTCATCCTATGACTCTAAATGCTAAGAATAGCTTAGGATTGTGCATGGCATGAACGAATCTTAGTCATGAGCTTAGGAATCTGAATGCTATGAACAACCCAAGGTTGTGGATGATATGAACAACTACGGATCCCATGAGCTTAGGCTTTTAGATGCTATGAAAATCTTAAGGGTGATTATTATATGAGCGATTCTTAGTCATGTGCCCATGGCTCTAAACGTCATGAAAAACTCATGGTTGTGGATGACATGAATAACTTCGGGTCGTGAGCTTAAGGCTCTATATGCTATGAACATCTTAAGGGAGTGGTTGACATGAGTGACTCCAGGTCATGAGCTCAGGGCTCTAGATACTATGAATAACTCAAGGCTATGGTTAACATGAATGACTTCGGGTCATGAGCTCAATGCTCTAGATGCTATGAACAACTCAGAGTTATGGATGATATGAATAACTTGGAATCATAGGAGTTGAGGACTCTAGATGCTATGAAAAAAATAGGGCTCAGGATGATATGAATGATTCTTCATCATGAGCCTATCCTAAATGTGATGAACAACTTAAGGTTATGGATGACATGAATGACTATGGGTTGTGAGCTTAAGGCTCTAGATGCTATGAAAAACTCAAGGTTATGGTTGATGTGAAAGACTCCGAGTCATGTGCTCAAGGCTCTAGATGTTATGAACAACTCAGAGTTCTAGATGATATAAACAACTCAAGATCCCTTAATCTAAGGCCTTTAGATGCTATGAACAACTCAAGTCTGAGGATGACATGAACGATTCTTGGTATGAGCCAATGACTCTAAATGCTATGAATAGCTTAGGATTGTGCATGAAATAAATGACTCCTAGTCATTAGCTTAGGACTCTGGATGCTATGAATAACTCAGGGTTGTGGATGATATAAATGACTTTGAATCTCGTGAGTTTAGGCCTCTCAGTGCTATGAAAAGATCAGGGGTGTGGATGATATGAACAATTTTTGGTCATGTGCGCACAACTTTAAATGTTGTGAACAACTCAGGGTTATGGATGACATGAATGACTTTGGTTCATGAGCTTAGGGCTCTGAATGCTGTTAATAGCTCAGGGCTATTGTTGATGTGAACAACTCAAGGCTATTATTGATGTGAACAACTCCAGGTCATGAGCTTAGGGTTTTAGATGCTATGGACAACTCAGGGTTGTGGATGACATGAATGACTCTAGGTCATGAGCTTAGGTCTTTAGATACTAAGAGCAACTCAAGGTTGTGGTTGACATGAATGACTTCAGGTCGTGAGCTCAAGGCTCTAGATGCTATGAATAGCTTAGGAGTGTGGATGACATGAGGTACTCTAGATTATGAGCTTAGGGTTATGGATGCTACAAACAACTCAGTGTTGTTGATGATATGACCGACTCGAGATCCCATGAGCTCAAACCTCTAAATGTTAAGAACACTTCAGGACTATGGATGGCATGAACAAATCTAGGTCGTAAGCTTAGGGTTCTAGATACTATTTACAACTTAAGGTTGTGGATAGCATGGACAACTCTGGGTCATGAGCTCTAGGCTCTACAAACAATGAATAGCTCAAGGTTGTGGTTGACATAAACAACTCTGGGTCCTGAGCTCAAGCCTGTACATGTTATGAAAGGCTTAAGGTTGTAAATGATATGAACAATTCTGAATCATGAGCTCGGAGTTATGGATGACATCAATGACTCATGTTCATGAGCTCAACGTTTTAGATACTATGAACAACTCAGAGTTATGGTTGATATGAATGACATCGGTTATGGTCTAAGGGCTCAACATGCTATGAATAAATCAAGGCACTAAACTACATGAGCTACTTCAAGTCGTGAGCTTAAGGCATTTCATGTTATGAACAACTTAGCTTTGTGTATGATATGAACGAGTTGAGATCTTGTAAGCTGAGGGCACTAGATGCTATGAACACCTAAGGGTTATGGTTAACATTAACGACTTTGAGTCTTGAGTTCTAGGCTCTAGGTTATATGAACAACTCAAGGTTGTGGATGATATGAACGATTCTTGGTTGTGAGCCGAATGCTATAGATGTTATGAATATCTTAGGGTTGTGGATGACATGAACAACTTCGGATCATGAGCTTAAGGCTTTAAATGCTATGAATAGCTCAGGGCAGTGGTTTACATGAGTGACTCCAAGTTATGAACTTAGTGCTTTAAATGTTATGAATAACTCATGGTTGTGAATGACAGGAACAACTTTAGGGTGTGAGCTCACAACTCTAGATGTTATGAATAGCTCAACCTTGTGGATGACATGAGTTACTCCAAGTCATGAGCTAAGGGCTTTTGATGTTATGAACAAGTCAAGGTTGTGGATGATATGAATGACTTTTGGTCATGAGCCCAAGGCTCTAAATCTTATTAATAGCTCAAGACTATGGATGACATGAACGACTCAAGGTTGTGAGCTCAGGGTATTAAATGCTATGAACAACTCATGTTTATGGTCAATATGAACGACTTTCGAATCTTGAGCTCTAGGCTCTAGATGCTATCAACATGTCAAACCTATGGATGGTATGAGTTGCTTTGTGTCTTGAGCTCATGGATCTAAAGTCTATGAATAGCTTAAGGTTGTGGACAATATGAATGACTCAGAATCCTGTGAGCTCAAGCCTCTAGGAGCTATGAATATCTTAGGGTTGTGGATGATATGAATGATTCTTGGTCATGAGCCCAAGGCTCTATATGTTATGAACTGGTTAGGGTCATGAATGACTCAAGGTCATCAGCTCAAGGCTCTTCATGCTATGAACAACTTAAGGTTATGATTGACATGAATGACTCTATATTGTCAGCTTAGGGCTCTAGATGCTATGAATAGCTTAGAGTTGTGGATGATATGAATAACTTGGGATCCTATGAGCTACTGTCTATAGATGGTTTGAAAAGCTCAAGGCTGAGGATATATGAACAATTCTTGGTTATAAGCCCAAGGCTCTATATGTTATGAACTGGTTAGGGTTATGAATGACTCAAGGTCATCAGCTTAAGGCTCTTGATGCTAAGAACAACTTAGGGTTGTGATTGACATGAATGACTATATTGTCACCTCAGGGCTCTAGATGCTATGAATAGCTTAGAGTTGTTGATGATATGAATAACTTGGGATGCTGTGAGCTATGGTCTCTAGATGCTTTGAAAAGCTCAAGGTTGAGGATGATATGAACGATTCTTAGTCATGAGCCCAAGGCTCTATATGTTATAAACTGGTTAGGGTTGCAAATGACTCAAGGTCATCAACTCAGGGCTCTTCATGCTATGAACAACTTAGGGTTGTGATTGACTTGAATGACTCTATGTTGTCAGCTCAGAGCTCTAGATGTTATGAACAACTTAGAGTTGTGGATGATATGAACGACTTGGGATCATGTGAGCTATGGTCTCTAGATGCTTTGAACACCATAAGGCTGAGGATGATATGAACAATTTTTGGTCGTGAGCCTATGACACTAAATGTTATGAACAAACCGGGGTTGTGGATGACATGAGTGACTCAAGGACGTGAGCTCAAGGCTCTAGATATTATGAACAAATCAAGCTTGTGGATGATAGAAACTACTCTAGGTCATGACCTTAGGGCTCTTGATGCTATGAACAACTCAAGGCTGTTTTTAATATGCACGTCGTGAGCTCATGGTTGTGGATGCTAGGAACTGCTCGGGGTTATGGATGATATGAACGACTTAAGATCTTGTAAGCTCAAGCCTCTAGATGTTATGAATAGCTCATGGTTGTGGATTATATGAATAATTCATGGTCATGATCCAAAGGCTCTAAATATTATGAACAACTAAGGGTTGTGGATGACATGAATGATTGAAGGATGTGAGCTTAAAGCTTTAGATGTTATGAATAGCTTAGGGCTTATATGATGAATAACTTACAGTTGTGGATGATATGAACGACTCGGGATCCCATAAGCTTAGGCTTGTAGATGCTATGAATAGCTCGAGGTTGTGGAAACATAAATGACTCTATGTCGTGAGCTCTGGGCTCTGGATGTTAAGAACAACTCAAGGCTCCAGATAAGATGAGCAACTTTGGGTAGTGATCTCAATGCTCTAGATGTTATGAATAACTCAAGGCTATGGTTGGCATGAACGACTCTGAGTAGTGAGTTATGGGCTCTAGATGCTATGAACAATTTAAGGATGTGGATAACATGAACGACTCCTTATGGTGAGCTCAGGGCTCTAGATGCTATGAACAACTTAGAGTTGTGGATGATATGAATGACTCATGATCCCATGAGCTCAGGCCTTTACATGCAATAAACAACTTAGTGTTTTAGGTGATATGAACAACTCTTGGTCATGAGGCGAAGGCTCCAAATGATATGAACAACTCAGGATTGTGGATGACATGAACGACTCAAGGTCATGAGCTTTAGGCTTTAGATGTTATGACCAACTATCAATTATGGATGACATGAACGTCTCAAGGTCATGACCTCAAGGCTTTAGATGTTATGAACAACTCAAGGCTATAGATAACCTGAATGACTCCAAGTCATGAGTTCAAGGCTCTAGATGTTATGAACAGTTCAGGGATGTGGATGACATAAACGATGTCGTCTTTTGAGCTCAGGGCTTTAGATGCTATGCAATAGTCAAAGTTGTGGATGATATGAATGGCTCGGGATCCTATGAACTCAGGCCTCTAGATGCTATAAACAACTCAATACTTTAGATGATATGAACAATTTTTGGTTTTAAACATAAGGCAGTTGATTACTACTCAGAAAGTGCTATTTTATAGCTTATAATTAACTCTTTTAAACACTTTTGAGTAGTAATTATTACCTTTTAACTCAGTTGGCATGTTAAGGACCCTTGCAATCGTTTCTAATCAAATTGTGTTAAGTTTTGGTGTTCTTGATAGTTTTTTATCACCAAAGCAATCCAAGATTGACGAGAGTTCTTTAGAATCCATGGCAAAGCAATTCGAAGCTCATTTACATGAAAAACCCAAGCTTTGGAGCTTTATAGTCCTTTGCCAAAAGTAAATCATGAGTGCAAGGAGGGAAAACAAAGAGATAAATCTAACATAAAGAATTCAAGAGGATAGCAACTGTTGGACACATTTAGAGCAATTCCTGGAGTCCACTTCATGCATACTATATGTCGTTTCGAAGCTCAGTAAGTCAGGAATCCAACTCTTTAAATGGTGTGTGAATCAGAGCTGAAATGAAGAAGTTATAGCCATTGGAAGCCAATCACACCACACTGAAAGCTGATTTCACAGCCGTGAAATCACAAAGTGCTAGCTGCAAAATCAACCTTTGGCTACGAACTGGAGACTTTCAGCTTGCTAAATTTTGTAGCCCATGTTGCATGCTGCGAAATCCACCTGAGTGCTTCCAGATATTTGCGACCGACTCTTTTAGATTTTTTCTTCAGATATTTGTTGTTTAAATCCTCATTTTCTTCTTGTAATCCACCAATAATAGGATTCCTTAGTTAGTAAGTAACAACAAAGGGTGAATAACCTCATATATATAGTTTGTAATTTTCTTTACACAGACATCTCAAGGAGCTTGTTCTTAGAGACCACTTTTTGTATAGTTTTGAAGGAAGTAATACACAGAGCTTTGCGCTGCCTTACCTACTCACTTTGATTGTGTTTTTCTTACTAGCCAAACAAGCTCTAAGGATGTTTACTCAGAGAATGAGTGGCTAGACTTTTTGTCTGTTGGAGTTAAGGAAGATGGGTAAGGTGCGGAATGCAACAATTGGAAGTTTTGTTGTTTCAACTTTTAATGAAGAGAAAGTGTGACCCGTTAATGGTTTCTATGTTTTTAGTTAACTTAAAACGCCTTTAAATGACCTGGGCCAACACTTGATAAGGCAAGTGATCTCCGTCCATTGAGATACACTAGTTTATCTCTTGCGAGCCTTTGGGAGGTGATTCAAAGGTAGGATTTTCTAAAATAGCCAACACTTGGTAAGCTTTTGGACTCTAAGGAGACATTCATTAGTTATCTCTTGTGAGCTTGAGAAGGGAAATCCAAGGTTAAGGATCGCCTTGAATGGTAAATGCTAGGTGAGAGGCATGAGCCATTACAAGATGAATTAGTGAGAAGAATTTAGTGTTTGAACCCATTAAAGGGAAGCATCTGTACCATACCGGTTAGAGAAATAACTACATGTTAATTCTCCAATGCGAGGAAAAGATTTAAGTGACCGGAACTCTATTTTTGTATTAGGAGCCTGACCCCAGTCATCTAAAAACTCCAAGAAACACTTTTCTTTATTAGTAATTTCAGTTACTATTATTTTTTGTTAGCTTAAAACCAATCCTTTTTCAACCAAAGATTATGTTTTCTTTCAAAGCTAACCTTGAAATGAAAAAGCACCAATTTAACTTTGAATTAATATCAATAGTAAGTTGAAAACCCTTCCTAGTTAACGATCATAGAGCCACTATGCTATGCTAGCTAAGGCTATCCTAGTACATGGTGATATAGGTTATAAATTTTGTTGATTACTTCCGTCTAAGGACCAAAATCAAGGCACACCAGTTGATTGAACACCAATCAACAAGACATACACCAGTTGGACATGAAATCAAATGGTGTCGTTGCCGGGGAAGGTGCCAACTACAGAGTGATATTATCAGAGTACTTGTGATTTTCATCACAAGTTTCGTGATTTTTCTTTCATTTTAGTAACTCTTTTAATTATTTCTTCCACTTGTTCATATTTTAGCATATCTTTTAATGTAGTTTTAGGTAATCTTAGTCTTTTTGTAGTCTTATTTTCTTTTGTTTTCTTTTGTTTTCGTTTTCGTTACTGTTGATACTAGTTGTGTATGCCAAATTGGATACGAGATAGTGGAGGAAGGCTTGTGAAACTTGAAACACCTCATAACAAGGAATTGAAATTGAGCTTGAACATCATGGAAGCTACACCTGAAGATCAGCATAGTCACCATGGTCATCAGGACAATCCCAATGCATTCAGATCAATGAGGGACCGCATGCATCCACCTCGTATGAGTGCACCATCATGTATAATGCTCCTTACAGAGAAGCTAGTAATTAGACCGCATATTGTTCCACTTCTACCTACATTCCATGGGATGGAAAGTGAGAATCCCTATGCACATATCAAGGAATTTGAAGATGTTTGTAATACATTTCAAGAAGGAGGAGCTTCAATTGATTTGATGAGGCTAAAACTATTTCCTTTTACTTTGAAGTATAAGGCCAAGATTTGGCTTAATTCTTTAAGGCCAAGGAGTATCCAAACTTGGACTGATTTACAAGCAGAATTCCTCAAGAAATTTTTCCATACTCATAGAACAAATGGCTTGAAAAGGCAAATTTCAAACTTCTCAGCTAAAGAGAATGAGAAATTCTATGAGTGTTGGGAAAGATACATGGAAGACATCAATGCTTGTCCTCACCATGGTTTTGATACATGGCTATTGGTGAGTTATATTTATGATGGGATGTCTTCCTCAATGAAGCAACTCCTCAAGACAATGTGTGGAGGAGATTTCATGAGTAAGAATCCGGAGGAAGCCATGGATTTCTTGAGTTATGTGGCTGAAGTTTCAAGGGGATGGGATGAACCGAACAAAGGAGAAGTGGGGAAGACGAAGTCTCAACCAAATGCCTTTAATGCTAAGGCTGAGATGTACACCTTGAATGAAGACATTGATATGAAAGCAAAGGTTGCAACTATGACAAGAAGATTGGAGGAGCTAGAACTGAAAAAGATACATGAAGTGCAAGCTGTTGCTAAAACACCATTGCAAGTCAAGCCATGTCCTATTTGTCAATCTTATGAGCACTTGGTGGAGGAGTGCCCTACAATTCCAGCTGCCAGGGAAATGTTTGGTGATAGAGCAAATGCTATTGGACAATTCAAGGCCAACAACAATGCTTCATATGGAAATACTTACAACTCAAATTGGAGGAACCATCCAAATTTCTCCTGCAAGCCAAGAGCATCTTAGTATGCACATCCAAATCAACCATCTCAGCAAGCTTCAAATATTGAACAAACAATAGTGAATCTAACCAAGGTTGTGGGAGATAAAAAATCCATCAATACTCAACTCAGTCAAAGAATTGATAGTGTAGAGAATACATTGAATAAAAGAATGGATGTGATGAATAGCCCATGGGCGAGTCCTACTCAAGTGGTACCAAAGAACTCAGGGATCACAGTGGTCCAAAACGAAAGCGGAGAAGAAGTTGCTACACGCCTCACTTCAGGTTGGAGGGTGTGTATTGATTATAGAAAATTGAATGCAATGACAAGGAATGATCATTTTCCATTGCCATTTATTGATCAAGTGTTGGAGAGAGTCTCAGGCCATCCTTTCTATTGTTTTTTAGACGGCTACTCCGGGTATTTTCAAATAGAAATTGATGTTGAAGGTCAGGAGAAGACCACTTTCATATGTCCATTTGGAACATATGCCTACAGAAGAATGCCTTTTGGTTTATGTAATACACTTGCAACATTCCAACGATGTATGCTAAGTATCTTAAGTGATATGGTGGAGCGAATTATGAAGGTTTTCATGGATGACATCACCATATATGGAAGTACATTTGAAGAATGCTTAGTCAACTTGGAAGCGGTTTTGAACAGATGCATTGAAAAGGACTTGGTGCTCAACTGGGAGAAATGCCATTTTATGGTACAGCAAGGAATTTTCCTTGGCCATATCATTTCCGAGAAAGGCATTGAAGTTGATAAAGCAAAGGTGGAACTTATTGTCAAATTGCCATCCCCAACAACTGTAAAAGGAGTAAGGCAATTCCTTGGCCATGCAGGGTTTTATAAGAGGTTGATAAAAGATTTTTCTAAGCTTTCAAAGCCTCTTTGTGAATTATTGGCTAAGGATACTAAGTTTGTATGGGATGAGAGATGTCAAAGAAGTTTTGATCAACTGAAACAATTCTTGACAACCGCTCCAATAGTGAGGGCTCCTAACTGGCAACTACCTTTTGAAGTGAGTGTGATGCCAGTGACTTTGTTATAGGAGTTGTGCTTGGCCAAAGATAATATGGAAAGCCCTATGTGATCTACTATGCAAGCAAGACATTGAAGGAAGCTCAAAGAAACTACACAACTACAAAGAAAGAACTATTAGCTGTAGTGTTTCCCTTAGACAAGTTTCGTACTTATCTAGTAGGGTCTTTCATCATTGTTTTCACTGACCATTCAGCCTTGAAGTATTTATTGACAAAGCAAGATGCAAAAGCAAGGTTGATTAGATGGATTCTCTTACTATAAGAGTTCAATCTCCAAATCAGAGATAAGAAAGGAGTGGAGAATGTGGTTGACCACCTTTCAAGGTTGGTTATAGAACATAATTCCCATGTTTCACCTATTAATGATGACTTTCCAGAGGAATCACTTATGTTGCTAGGAAACACTCCTTGGTATGCTCATATTGCTAACTATTTGGTTACTGGTGAAGTCCTAAGAGAGTGGAAAGCACAAGATCAGAAGCACTTCTTTGTAGAGATCCATGCCTATTATTGGGAAGAACCTTTCCTTTTCAAGTATTGTGCAGATCAAATAATAAGAAAGTGTGTCCCTGAAGAAGAGCAACAAGGAATCCTCAGTCATTGCCATGAGAGTGCATGTGGAGGCCACTTTGCCTCCCAAAAAACAGCCATAAAGGTGTTGCAATCAGGATTTAGTTGGCCATCACTCTTCAAAGATGCCCACACCATGTGTAAGAGCTGTGATAGATGCCAAAGGCTCGGGAAGCTTACACGAATGAATCAAATGCCTATGAACCCCATTCCAATAGTTCATCTCTTTGATGTTTGGGGCATTGACTTCATGGGACCTTTCCCAATGTCTTTTGGTAACTCTTATATATTGGTGGGGGTAGACTATGTTTCTAAATGGGTTGAGGCAATCCCCTGTAAACACAATGATTACAGGGTGGTTCTTAAGTTTCTCAAAGAGAACATCTTCTCAAGATTTGGGGTGCCCAAGGCCATAATCAGTGATGGGGGTACTCATTTTTGCAACAAGCCTTTTGAAACCCTTTTAGCCAAGTATGGGGTGTAGCATAAGGTAGCTACACCTTATCACCCTCAGACTTCCGGGCAAGTTGAGCTAGCAAATAGGGAAATCAAGAATATATTGATGAAGGTGGTGAGCACGAGCAAAAAAGATTGGTCTGTTAAGCTCCATGATTTACTATAGGCATATAGAACAGCTTATAAGACTATTCTTGGCATGTCTCCTTATCGCCTAGTCTATGGCAAAGCATGCCATCTCCCTGTGAAAGTTGAATATAAGGCTTGGTAGGCAATCAAGAAGGTAAACATGGACTTGATCAGAGATGGGGCAAAGTGGTGCTTAGACCTTAATGAGATGGAGGAATTAAGAAATGATGCCTACATCAATTCCAAAGTTGCAAAACAGAGGATGAAGAGGTGGCATGATTAGTTAATCTCCAACAAAGAATTCTGGAAGGGACAAAGAGTCTTACATTATGACTCAAGGCTCCATATCTTTCTTGGGAAGCTGAAGTCATGGTGGATAGGCCCTTTCATTATTCACCAAGTGCATCTCAATGGAGTGGTGGAACTACTGAATTCCAATAGCACAGACACGTTTAAAGTCAATGGCCATCGTCTCAAACCATTCATAGAGCCATTCAATCAAGATAGTGTGGAAGTCAACCTCCTTGAGCCATAGAAATCCTAATCAGAAAGGGGTTAGATAGACTTGGTCTTGCCAAAGTCTATATTTTTTTCTTAATTTTTCCAATTTATGAGTTTTATTAATTGTTTTGATTTTAATCTTAGTCTTAATTTATGTTATTTTGTTGTAACTTATACTTTTTGAATGATCAAATTTAGGAGGAATTGCAAAATAGGTGAAGGAAGGTCTCAGGGAACCAAAGGAGTTAAAAGCATGCAAATTCATTGGCCTGTGAAAGTTTCGCAGCCAAAATAACCCCCCTATGAAAAAAGCCTCCCTCTGCGAAATTATTTTACAGCCAAAAGCCCCCTTCTACGAAATCGAGGTATCGCTGCGAAACAGGCATTCCTCTGTGAAATCATTTCACAGCCCAAGCCCTACCCCCTGCGAAAATTTTCACGGCTGCGAAATCCTCCAAAGCTTCATTTCACAGCCCAAACACCTCTGCGAAACCCCCCTCCCCTTAGCACACGAGTGCCATTTCGCAGCCCAACACTCCCATTTCGCAGTTGCGAAATGGTCTACAAAATTGCCCCTTGGTTGCGAAATGAGCCTTCTCCTGCAAAAATCTCAATCGTCACTTAAATCTTAACTTGAGCCTTTAAATTGTTGAATTTCATTTCGCACTGGTCATTTGCTCTAGAAAACCCCTTTTAGGTGCGAAATTGAGCCAAATCACATCACCATCTTCAAGAGGATTCCAAGGGACCTCCATCTGATGCAAAGCCCCACGCGCACCTTCGACCACCCTCTCTCAACCTTCTCTAAGTCAGCCATGGCCAAAACACGAGGAGCCAAGACCCCATCTCCCTCAACCCGCAATAGAGCACCGAGAGTGGTTATTGTGCAAGACTCCATGACTGAACCTTCACAGCCACTTGTCGTCCCACCTTCAATAGAGGGCACGCCCCCGAGTCCTTTTTTGAGACGATATGAGATGAGGAGACCACCTACTACACTAGGGGCAAACTCCTCTCGACCTAATAAGTCAGCTATCCGCCCTCTTAAGAAGAAAGCAAGGATATCAGCTCCAGTTGAGCCATCAGAGCCTCAGCCACCTACTACAAAGTCTCAGATTCCTTCTGGGATGACTCCTGAGGTGATTATTAGGTAGCCCATGGTCACTTAGCCACCCATAGAATGTTGAGCTAGGTCATTCCACTCTGAGCTTTGCTTTGATAGAGAGACCTTCAGGCTTCAGTTAGAGCTCAGAGATTCATTCCATCTGCTACAAAGGTACCATTTGGAGCACCTAATGACTCCTAGGGATTTCTTCTATCCCCATGTAGCATTAGACTTTTATCAGTCTATGACTACACATCGCGTCGGGGATCCTACTATCATCCACTTCACCATTGACGGACGCCATGGTATCCTGGGAGCCAGACACATAGTAGAGGCCTTGTGCATTCCCTATGAGCTAGCACGTCCAGAGGATTATAGAGTGTGGGCTCATCCTTCTCAGAGTGATATGGTTCATATATTGTCTAGTAGGACATCCACACACCCATATCTGTTGAGGATGGAGCTCCCACCCAGCATGTTCTTCCTCGATGTACTTATGCGCCATAACATCTATCCACTTCAGTATATGGTGCAGATAAGAGGAGCTTTGCTAGAGGCCTTGGTCCGGATATTAGAGGGATTTTTATTTGGCCCTCATCATCTCATCATGGCTGCTCTTCTTTACGTTGAAGACAAGGTCCACAGAAAGAAGCTGCTGAGAGCGGATGCCATTCCACTTCTATTCCCGAGATTGCTCTATCAGATATTAGGGTACTTGGGATATCCATCTGAGCCTTAGCTTGAGTGCATACGCATTTTCCGAGAGATATTCACTCTCAACAAATGGACAAGTATGACAGCCTATGATGCAGAGCCAAGAGCCCCAACTGGACTAGAGCATCTAGAGAGACCACAGCCAGAGCATCCAAAGGAGCCATAGCCGGTTGAGATACCTACGGACATGAGAACACCTTCCCCTGTAGTGCCCTCTATAGGACCTATGCCTGAGGTTGCATCTTCTGCTCTTCATGCCACTCCCGAGACTCCGCCAATTGTACCAGCCACATCCAAGCCTCATCCATCTGATTCTAGTGTTGCCATACCTATTTCAGAGTTCAGAGGCCTATGTCATACTTTGCAGACATTGACCACTACTCAGAGCATCCTGACCCAATAGATGGCGGCCATACGTGCACATCAGGATCAGTTGATCGCTACCCAGACCCAGCATACTACCATCCTTAGGCAGATACAACAGCATTTGGGTATTCTATCGCACTCTGAGCACGATATTCCTATCCCATTAGAGCCTATAGATCCATCCTAGGGCCCTCCTTTAGCCGAGCAGACTATGCCCATTGAGAAGACAACTATAGGAGAGATAGAGGTATCCATCCTGAGTATTCAGACTTCAACGGCCGAGCCATCATCTCCACATGATCCTCCCACCACGATCTAATCATTTATCTATTTTCTTTTCTATATTTCTTTACTTTGGTAGAACTCATAATCCCATGTTGTTTATGCTTTATATATTGGGATTGGATGTATTACATGTTATTGCTCCATAGTGTACTTTCTTAAAGTAATACATATCTATCATTTTTTTAGTATACTTGGCTTAATCTTATTTTAATTCTTCGACTCATATCTTTTGTTGTTTTTTTTTAAACATGTGGTTTCTCTTATTCTACTCAAACTTCATATCATTCAGCAGGTACCATTTCCCCCCTGTATTTTCAATCGCTCTTGCCACATTGAGGACAATGTTCAACTTGGTTGGGGGGAAGAGAGTTGAGGAAAGAAGTTTTTAGTTTAAATGCTAAGTTATTTTGGTAATTTAGTTGTTAATATTTAATTATTTTTTTTTTTTAATTTTTTATTCTACTCTCCATGGTTATTAAGGAAAAATTCTCAAAATGAAATGGGAGAAATTGAATTTTTGTCTTTTTACTTGACTTAGAGTTTGTATTATGCTTATTAGAGTTGATGAATTGTTGAAACCTCTATTGAATTCAACCTTATATCTTCCACTTTAAGCTATTCACACACTATGCACAATAGGTTCCGATTATAAGATGAAAAACTATTTCCCTCTTGACTTAAGAAAATTTTAGACTTGGTACCTTTGACCTTATTTAATAGTGTTGGGACACCTTATAAAAGGCCAATGAGCCTTTGAAAAAAAGAGAAGAAAAATGTTTGCTTGCCTTAAAACCCGAGCAAGGTCTGATGGGTATATGGTGAAAATATTTAAAACCTGGTGCCCTAAGCCTTCATTGGTTGGGAGTCACTGACCTCAATGCTCATTACAAGGGTGAATAGGTGGAGTATAACATACTATAGGTGCTTGGGTATTAAAATTCATTCTCAAAAGTCCGGGATAAAATCCGAGGAGTTAGTGGTTGAAAGATCCATAAAGCTTGATGCCCTAAACCTTAATTGGTTAGAAGCCATCAATGGACCCCCATTACATGGACAATTTAGAAAAGAATACCTTTAAGCCTTGTACTCCTATAATGAAAAAAATTTGTGAAACAAAAGGGTGCATTCTTAGCCTATTGAATTTTGTCAGTTTGCTAAGTGTTGGAAAAAAAACTAGGTTGGGGGGAGAGATTAGTTCAACATACTATATTCAGAAACTATTAAGTAACACTTTGACTTTTGTGGAAGAGTAAGGTTTGACCCTTTGGAAGTGGAAATCATTTTGAAGCTTCAATTTGCATAATGCCTTCTCTTAATGAATTATGATTAGGCAAGGTATTTGATAACTCTTGTTGAAATTTGAGTCTTATATCTTTAATGTTCCATATGACAGTTTGATCTTCATGTCACTTAAAATTTTTTGAAGTGATCAGCATGATTTTGTAAATTATAGTACTGTTTATTTTTCTTTTTCTCTCCTTAATTGCTAAGGGACTAGCAATATGTCGATTGGGGGGAGTGATTACTACTCAGAAAGTGCTATTTTATAGCTTGTAATTAACTCTTTTAAACACTTTTGAGTAGTAGTTATTACCTTTTAACTTAATTGGCATGTTAAGGACCCTTACAATCGTTTCTAATCAAATTGTGTTAAGTTTTGGTGTTTTTTATAGTTTTTTTATCACCAAAGCAATCCAAGATTGACGAAAGTTCTTTAGAATCCATGGCAAAGCAATTAGAAGCTCATTTACATGAAGAACCCAACCTTTGGAGCTTTATAGTCCTTTTCCAAAAGCAAGTCCTCAGTGTAAGGAGGGAAAACATAGAGAGAAATCTAACATGAAGAATTCAAGAGGATAGAAACTATTGGAAACATTTAGAGCACTTTATGGAGTTCATTTCATGCAAACTATATGTCATTTCGAAACTAGTGAATTCAAGAATCCAACGCTTTAAACTGTGTATGAATCAGAGCTGAAATGAAGAAGTTATAGCCATTAGAAGCCAATCGCACCAAGCTGAAAGTTGATTTCACACCTGCGAAATCACAAAGTGCTAGTTGCAAAATCAACCTTTGGCTGCGAAAAAGAGACTTTCAGCTTGCGAAATTTTGCAGCCCATGTTGCATGCTATGAAATCCACCTAAGTGCTTCCAGATATTTGTGACCGACTCTTTTAGATTTTTTCTTCAGATATTTGTTGTTTAAATCTCCATTTTCTCCTTGTAATCCACCAATCATAGGATTCCTTAGTTAGTAAGTAACAACAAAGGGTGAATAACCTCATATATATAATTTGTAATTTTCTTTACACAGACATCTCAGGGAGCTTGTTCTCAGAGACCACTTTTTGTATACTTGTGAAGGAAGTAATACACAGAGCTTTGCTCTGCCTTACCCACTCACTTTGATTGTATCTTTCTTACTAGCCAAACAAGCTCTGAGGATGTTTTCTCAGAGAATGAGTGGCTAAACTATTTGTCTCTTGGAGTTAAGGAAGCTGGGTAAGGTACCGAATGCAACAATTGGAAGTTTTGTTGTTTTAGCTTTTAATGAAGAGAAAGTGTGACCCGTTAATGGTTTCTACGTTTTTAGTTAACTTAAAACGCCTTTAAATCACCTGGGCCAACACTTTATAAGGAAAGTGATCTCCGTCCATTGAGATACACTAGTTTATCTCTTGCGAGCCTTTGAGATGTGGTTCAAAGGTAGGATTTTCTAAAATAGCAACACTTGGGAAGCTTTTGGACTCTAAGGAGACATCCATTAGTTATCTCTTGCAAGCTTGAGAAGGGAAATCCAAGGCTAAGGATCGCCTTGAATGGTAAATGCTAGGTGACAGACACGAGCCATTGCAAGATGAATAAGTGAGAGGGATTTAGTGTTTAAACCCATTAAAGGGAAGCATTTGTACCACACCGGTTAGAGAAATAACTATATGTTAATTCTCCAATGCAAGGAAAAGATTCAAGTGATCGAAACTCCATTTTTATATTAGGAGCCTGACCCTAGTGATCCAAAAACTCCAAGAAACACTTTTCTCTATTAGTAATTTCAGTTACTATTATTTTTGGTTAGATTAAAACCAGTCCTTTTTCAACCAAAGATTATGTTTTCTTTCAAAGCTAACCTTGAAATGAAAAAGCACCAATTTAACTTTGAATTAATATCAATAGTAAGTTGAAAACCCTTCCCAGTGAATGATCCTAAAGCCACTATGCTATGCTAGCTGAGTGATTACTACTCAAAACGTGTTATTTTATAGCTTTTAATTAACTATTTTAAACACTTTTGAGTAGTAGTTATTACCTTTTAACTCAATTGGCATGTTAAGGACCTTCGCAATCATTTCTAATCAAATTGTGTTAAGTTTTGGTGTTTTTTATAGCTTTTTGATCACCAAAGCAATCCAAGATTGAGGAGAGTTCTATAAAATCCATGGTAAAGCAGTTGGAAGCTCATTCATATGAAGAAACCAAGCTTTGAAGCTCTATAGTCCTTTTCCAAAAGCAAATCATGAATGCAAGGAGGGAAAGCAAAGAGAGAAATCTAACATGAAGAATTCAAGAGGACAGCAACTGTTGGACACATTTAGAGCACTTTCTGGAGTCCATTTCATGCATACTATATGTTTTTTCGAAGCTTCAGAAGTCAAGAATCCAACACTTCAAATGGTCCGCAAATCGGAGTTCAAAATGAAGAAGTTATAGACATTGGAAGCCAATCACACCAAGCTGAAGGCCAATTTCGCAACTATGAAATTACAAGGTGTTAGCTGCGAAATCAGCCTTTGGCTATGAGATGGAGACTTTCAGCTTGCGAAATTTCGCAGCCCATCTTGCATGCCTACGAAATCCACCTGAGTGCTTCCAGATATTTGCGATTGACTCTTTTAGATTTTTTTCTTCAGATATTTGTTGTTTAAATCCCCATTCTCTCCTTATAATCCACTAATCATAGGATTCCTTAGTTAATAAGTAAGAACAAAGGGTGAATAACCTCATATATATAGTTTGTAATTTTCTTTACAAAGACATCTCGAAAGCTTGTTCTCAGAGACAACTTTTTGTATATTTTTTAAGGAAGTAATATACAGAGCGTTGCTTTACCTTACTCACTCACTTTGATTGTATTTTTCTTACTAGCCAAACAAGCTCTAAGGATGTTTCCTCGGAGAATGAGTGGCTAGACTTTTTGTTTCTTGGAGTTAAGGAAGCTGGGTAAGGTACCGAATGCAACAATTGGAAGTTTTGTTGTTTCAGCTTTTAATGAAGAGAAAGTGTGACCGGTTAATGGTTTCTATGTTTTTAGTTCACTTAAAACGCCTTTAAATCACTTGGGCCAACACTTGGTAAGGCAAGTGATCTCCGTCCATTGAGATGCACTAGCTTATCTCTTGCGAGCCTTTGGGAGGTGGTTGGAAGGTAGTATTTTCTAGAATAGCCAACACTTGGTAAGCTTTTGGACTCCAAGGAGACATCCATTAGTTATCTCTTGCGAGCTTATGAAAGGGAAATCCAAGGTTAAGGATCACCTTAAATGGAAAATGCTAGGTGAGAGGCACGAGCCATTGCAAGATTAATCAGTAAGAGGGATTTAGTGTTTGAATCCATGAAAGGGAAGCATTTGTACCACATCGGTTAGAAATAACTATATGTTAATTCTCTAATGCGAGGAAAAGATTCAAGTGACGAGAACTTTGTTTTTATCTTAGGAGGCGGACCCAGTGATCCTAAAACTCCAAGTAACGCTCTTCTTTATAAGTAATTCCCATTACTTTATCTTAGTTAGCTTAAAACCAATCCTTTTCCAACCAAAGATTATGTTTTCTTTTAAAGCTAACCTTGAAATGAAAAACCATTAATTCAACTTTGAATTATTATCAGTTGTAAGTTGAAAACCCTTCCCAGTGAACGATCCTAGAGCCACTATGCTATGCTAGATGAGGCTATCCTAGTACATGGTGATATAGGTTATAAATTTTGTTGATTATTCCTTTCTGAGGACCGAAATCAAGGTACACCAGCTGGGCACAAATCAAATGGCGTCGTTGTCGGGGAAGGTGCCAACTTTAAAGTGATATTATCTTTTCAGAGTACTTGTGATTTTCATCACAAGTTTGGTGATTTTTTTTTCATTTAACTAACTCTTTTAATCGTTTCTTTTACTTGTTCATATTCTAACATATCTTTTAATTTAGTTTTAGTTAATCTTAGTCTTTTGGTAGTCTTGTTTTCTTTTGTTTCTTTGTTTTTGTTACAGTTGATACTAGTTGTGTTGATGCGACTCATGGTAGCTTAGCTTTAAAGGCGTATCAACAAAATTTATACCTTGAATACTATTACTAAAGTAGCCAAGCTACTATAGCATAGTGGTTCTAGGATCGTTCACTGGGAAGGGTTTTCGCAAACACAAGTGATATTCAAGTTAGGAAAATAGGTGATTTTCTTATGGATCTTAGCTTTAAAAGAAGATGTAAATGTTTTAGAAAGATTTAAACTAATCTAAGCTAACATTAAAGACTAAAATGAAAAGGTGTAAAAACAAGTTTCTCAAAGATAGGATAGCTATGCTCTAGCTCTTATGCAAATTGGAAATCTCAGGATAGGCTCCTCGCGTTGGGGTTGCAACTATGGTGATGCTTGCTTCTCGAACCGGTATGGATTTAGCAAATCACGTTTTAATCCTTTAAAATGGCAAAACAGATGGTAGTGAATTTCATCAATGGTTATTCACCTTAGACTTCCTTTGAATGGCTCGTAAGAGATAACTAATGGTCTAAAGCCAAAAGCTTACCAAATATTGGCAACTCAAAGTCATTCCAGGTGATAAACTCACCTTTCAATGGCCATTGAAATTGGTTCTAACGGATTAATACAAAACTTGGAATTGAAAACCTCACCTTCCAATAGCTCGTAGGAGATAACTAATGGATAGAAATCCAAAAGCTTATCAAGTATTGGCCGTTGGAAGTTGTCCAAAGGAAATAAAAACCAAACTTTGCATTAATGAACCTTTAATGAAAAACGACTACCTTACCTTCCGGGTGTGAGAAATTTCCATGGGATTGCATCCAAGTCATCACATAACATCCATACTTTGAGAAACTAAAAGTTTTAGCCAATCATCCTCTGAGGAAAAGCCCTTAGAGGCTGTTTGGCTACCAAGAAAATAAAATAGTGAAGAGAAAAGAGAAAACGAGAGTGTAAAACGTAATATGTATTATATATTCCAAGAGGTGATTTCCACCCCTTATATAGTCTTTACAAAAGCAAAAGCTTGTGATTGGCTTGTTACAAGGAGAAGAAAGGAAATTACATCAAAAAATACAAAAGAAAATATCTAAAGTGGAGTCGGCAAAAACAGAGCAAAATTCGCACCACGCATGGGGTGTGCGAAATTTTCGCACACCTGAGGGGGGTGTGCGAGTTTCGCACACCTGGAGCAGTTGTCTTCCGAAGGCCATATCTTCCTCATTTCAGCTCCAAATCGTACACGGTTTGAAGCGTTAGATTCTTGACTTCCTGAGCTTTGAAATGGTATATAGTATGTAGAAAATGGACTTCGAGAAGTGCTCCAAAAGTGCCAAAGAAGACTGCAGTGCTGTCCTCTGTTTTCCTCTTTGCTTCTTTTTGCTTCTCTTTGCTTCTCTTTGCTTTTCTCCTTTTGTTGGCTTGCTTTGGTGTAGCTAAAAGCTTGCTTTAACTTGTCCAAGTAGCTCCTCCATCATTTGGCATGCTTGAATTGATTCATAAGCTGATATAAACATGTAAACTTGCCACAAAATGGTTAAAACCAATTACTAAGGACCTTAATGAATTAATTGGGTTAAATGAATATGATTACTACTCAAAGGTGCTTAAAACCATTATAATTAGGTCTACAAAATAGCACTTTTTGGTAGTAATCACACCCCCCAACTGACTTATTGCTAGTCCCTTAGCAATGGAGGAGATAAAAACTAAGTAAACTATAATAATATACATAAAAGGGATCATGCAAATCACTCCAAAAAATGATATGAGTGGCATGATGGACATCCATGGATCAATAAAGATGTGAAACTCAACCTATAATAAGAGTTGTCAAAGCATTCACTTGATCATAGAGTACAAAGAATGGATATTATGCAAGTTTAAGCATAAAAAGAATTTCCACTCTCAAAAGATCCAAATCAAATTCTTCCACTAAAAGCTAAGTGTTAATGTGATTAGCTTCCGAGTATAGTATGGATAACTATCATCTCCCCCCAACCTAAGTCTTTCTTTAAGTTTAGCAAAATTAACCATCTCTTGATAGGCTAGGAACGCACCTTTTATTCACAAATCTTTTCACTTACTAAACTTAACCAATTCACCCATGTAACAAGCAGAGGATCGGTGACTCCCAACCAATAAAGGCTTAGGGCACCAGGCTTAAAAGACTTTCGCCACCCCTTCGGACCATGCTCAGGTTTTAAGGCAAGCAAAGAAGTTTATTCTATATTTTTTTTTTCTTTTTCTTTTTCTTTTTCTTCTTTTTTTATTTTTATTTTTTCAAAGACTCATTGGTCTTTATGAGGTGTCCCAACACTATTAAAGAGAGGTTAAAGGTGTCAAATTATGGTTTCTCAAGCTTAGAGGGTGAGATAGTTTCACATCTTATAATCGGAATCTAATGTATGTGTGTGCGAATAGCTTAAGGTGGAAGAGATAAGTTTACATGCAATGGGAGTTTCAACAATTCATCAACTTTTAGAAGAGCATAATACAAACTCTAAGACTCATGTAATCAAGTTGAAACTTGACTTCTCTCATTTAATTTTGAGAGTTAATCCTTAATATCCATGGAGTTTAAAGCAAAAAATTTTAAAATTTAAACAAAAAGTAGCTAATTTAACTAAGTATGATAAAAATTTAAACTAATACTTACTTCCTCAACTCTCCCCCCAACCGAGATGAACATTGTCCTCAATGTTTGAATCGAAAATAAGGAGGAAGGAAGTGGTACCTCATGTGATGTGGACTTGGAGTTGAGAAGGTAAACCACCTGTTTCAAAATTCAAAAATTGAATGAGAGAGGAATTTATACTAAATATTTACAAAAATGATGAGTGGGCCCCACTTTGGGCAGTTGAGGACAAGGCTCAAAGGGTCTTAGGCATAATGGAGCAAAGAAATGAGGCTCAGAGGCTTGGGATTGGGGAGGGTAGGTATGGAGAAACTGAAATTTTCGCACAAGGGGGGTGGTGTGCGAATTTTTCGCACAAGGGAGGGGGGTGTGCGAGTTTCGCACACCACAAGGTGGTGTGCGAAATTTTCGCACAGGGCACTATTCACCCGTGCAAATGCGAAATTGGATTCTTTCAAATGACCATAACTTCTTCGTTTCAAATCCAAATTGAGCACCGTTTGAAGCTATGGACTCCTGACTTCCCAAGATTTGAAACGACATATGGTATGCACGAAATGGACTTCGGGAAGTGCTCCAAAAGTGGCTGTCATGACTGTCATCAAGAATGCTTCTTTTCGCACCATGTACTGTCACTGTGCGAAAAATTCGCACTGAGTGTGTTCATGGTGCGAAATTCCACTGAGAGCTTTGCTTATGCATTTTGGCTCCCTTGTTTCCTCTGTTTTACCTCCATTTCGATTTTTGCAAGCATCGTACCTGCATGAACACTTCAAAACTCATCTTAAAAACATATTAAAACTAAATTAAACCTAAGAATTCAAACTAAAACATGCATAAATTTAAAGAAAGCATAGAATTTAAATGAAGCTGATAGCATGTACCCCAAAAAGAAGATGAACTATTTAGCTCATCCTCACTCACACACCCACTTCATGCTGAATTCCCCCTGGATCCCAAACAAAATTGGCATCCTTCCCATTTGGTCCAAGGGAATTCGTTTCTCTTCTCTTCCCTGGAGAAGTGGATGCTTTAAAGGGTTCAAGTAACCCTTTATCATCTTGAACCTTATGATTTTCAATGGAAGATTGGTCCATAAAGTTGTCATAGCAATCCCCCACCAAAGTGTCGATCTTCAACACTTTCCTTGATCTTTTTGCATTGGTTCCTTGAAGGTTATGGTGGGGTTGAGGAGGAAGCTTCCTTTTCCCCCTTGCTATGACGAGATTGGTGAGCTTCGCAATGGAGTCTTGAACTTTTTCTATCCTTAGTGATAGATCATTATAAACCCCCTCCATTCTTAGATTTATTGAACTCTCCATATTATCAATCTTTTCATTAAGATGAGAGTTGATCTTTTGTTGCTCACCTACAAAGTCCTCCATGACTTTGCTTATCTTCAAAATGGCTTGCTCCAATGAAGATGTACTCATTGATGGTTGAGGTTGAGGTTGGGTTGTAAGGTTGGGATGGTTATTCCAACTTGAGGTGTAGGAGCTTTGGTAACCGCACATGTCTCTCACAGTTGGAATGGTAGGGCACTCCCCTACCGTATGCTCATATGAATCATCTCCATTTAAATCATACTTACTACCCCATTGGCTTTGTTGAACTTGCCTTTTCCCTAATTCAATCCGATCCCTCATGGATAGGTATGCGAATTTGTCCTTCGGTTGATGTTGAGGTTGGCTTGTAAGGTTGGGATGGTTTATATACTCAAATGAAGTTGGCATGGCTTGTGGTTGTGCTTCAGTATGCACATTCCTCAATTCAAACTCTTCTATCCTTCTAGCCATAGATGCTAGCTTTGCCTTCATGCTCATGTCTTCATTCAAAGCATCCTTACTACCCCATTGGCTTTGTTGAACTTGCCTTTTCCCTAATTTAATCCGATCCCTCATGGATAAGTATGCAAATTTGTCCTTCTCATGATCATAATGAGAGCTTTGATCTTCATATGGAATTTCCATTTCTAAAAAAAATGATATTCAACTAAGGCTCTGTTCTTCAACTTGTACCAGGATTCCCTCTTGGTCTTGAATCCAACAAGGAATGCACAAATTGAAATTAAGACAAAAATAAAAGAAAAAAGAATAAAAAAAAATATTTTAACTAAATAAAAACTAAACTAAAAAAAAAATTTAAGAAAACTCACCAAACTTGTGATGAAGATCACAAGTTACCCTTAATGGTTGCTTCACTGTGCTTGTGGCACCTTCCCCGGCAACGGCGCCATTTGATGCGACTCATGGTAGCTTAGCTTTAAAGGCGTATCAACAAAATTTATACCTTGAATACTATTACTAAAGTAGCCAAGCTACTATAGCATAGTGGTTCTAGGATCGTTCACTGGGAAGGGTTTTCGCAAACACAAGTGATATTCAAGTTAGGAAAATAGGTGATTTTCTTATGGATGTTAGCTTTAAAAGAAGATGTAAATGTTTTAGAAAGATTTAAACTAATCTAAGCTAACATTAAAGACTAAAATGAAAGGGTGTAAAAACAAGTTTCTCAAAGATAGGATAGCTATGCTCTGGCTCTTATGCCAATTGGAAATCTCAGGATAGGCTCCTCGCGTTGGGGTTGCAACTATGGTGATGCTTGCTTCCCGAACCGGTATGGATTTAGCAAATCACGTTTTAATCCTTTAAAATGGCAAAACAGATGGTAGTGAATTTCATCAATGGTTATTCACCTTAGACTTCCTTTGAATGGTTCGTAAGAGATAACTAATGGTCTAAAGCCAAAAGCTTACCAAATATTGGCAACTCAAAGTCATTCCAGGTGATAAACTCACCTTTCAATGGCCATTGAAATTGGTTCTAATGGATTAATACAAAACTTGGAATTGAAAACCTCACCTTCCAATAGCTCGTAGGAGATAACTAATGGATAGAAATCCAAAAGCTTATCAAGTATTGGCCGTTGGAAGTTGTCCAAAGGAAATAAAAACCAAACTTTGCATTAATGAACCTTTAATGAAAAACAACTACCTTACCTTCCGGGTGTGAGAAATTTCCATGGGATTGCATCCAAGTCATCACATAACATCCATATTTTGAGAAACTAAAAGTTTTAGCCAATCATCCTCTGAGGAAAAGCCCTTAGAGGCTGTTTGGCTACCAAGAAAATAAAATAGTGAAGAGAAAAGAGAAAACGAGAGAGTGTAAAACGTAATATGTATTATATATTCCAAGAGGTGATTTCCACCCCTTATATAGTCTTTACAAAAGCAAAAGCTTGTGATTGGCTTGTTACAAGGAGAAGAAAGGAAATTACATCAAAAAATACAAAAGAAAATATCTAAAGTGGAGTCGGCAAAACAGAGCAAAATTCGCACCACGCATGGGGTGTGCGAAATTTTCGCACACCTGAGGGGGGTGTGCGAGTTTCGCACACCATTCGCACACCATTCGCACACCTTTCGCACACCTGGATCAGTTGTCTTCCGAAGGCCATATCTTCCTCATTTCAGCTCCAAATCATACACGGTTTGAAGCGTTAGATTCTCGACTTCCTGAGCTTTGAAATGGTATATAGTATGTAGAAAATGGACTTCGGGAAGTGCTCCAAAAGTGCCAAATAAGAATGCAGCTGCTGTCCTCTGTTTTCCTCTTTGCTTCTTTTTGCTTCTCTTTGCTTCTCTTTGCTTTTCTCCTTTTGTTGGCTTGCTTTGGTGTAGCTAAAAGCTTGCTTTAACTTGTCCAAGTAGCTCCTCCATCATTTGGCATGCTTGAATTGATTCATAAGCTGATATAAACATGTAAACTTGCCACAAAATGGTTAAAACCAATTACTAAGGACCTTAATGAATTAATTGGGTTAAATGAATATGATTACTACTCAAAGGTGCTTAAAACCATTATAATTAGGTCTACAAAATAGCACTTTTTGGTAGTAATCATGTGTATGCCAAATTGGATACGAGATAGTGGAGGAAGGCTTGTGAAACTCGAAACACCTCATAACAAGGAATTGGAATTGAGCTTGAATATCATGGAAGCTACACTTGAAGATCAGCATAGTCACCATGGTCATCAGGACAATCCAAATGCATTCAGATCAATGAGGGACCGCATGCATCCACCTCGTATGAGTGCACCATCATGTATAGTGCCCCCTACAAAGCAACTAGTTATTAGACCGCATATTGTTCCACTTCTACCTACTTTCCATGGGATGGAAAGTGAGAATCCCTATGCCCATATCAAGGAATTTGAAGATGTTTGTAATACATTTCAAGAAGGAGGGGCTTCAATTGACTTGATGAGGCTTAAGCTATTTCCTTTTACTTTAAAGGATAAGGCCAAGATTTGGCTTAATTCTTTAAGGCCAAGATTTGGCTTAATTCTTTAAGGTCAAGATTTGCCTTAATTCTTTAAGGCCAAGGAGTATCCGGACTTGGACTGATTTGCAAGTTGAATTCCTTAAGAAATTTTTTCCTACTCATAGAACAAATGGCTTGAAAAGGCAAATTTGAAACTTTTCAGCGAAAGAAAATGAGAAATTCTATGAGTGTTGGGAAAGATACATGGAAGCCATCAATGCTTGTCCTCACCATGGTTTTGATACATGGTTATTTGTGAGTTACTTTTATGATGGGATGTCTTCCTCAATGAAACAACTCCTCGAGACAATGTGTGAAGGAGATTACATGAGTAAGAATCCGGAGGAAGCCATGGATTTGTTGAGTTATGTGGCTGAAGTTTCAAGAGGATGGGATGAACCGAACAAAGGAGAAGTGGGGAAGACGAAGTCTCAACCAAATGCCTTTAATGCTAAGGCTGGGATGTACACCTTGAATGAAGATGTTGATATGAAAGCAAAGGTTGTAGCTATGACAAGAAGATTGGAGGAGCTAGAACTAAAAAATATACATGAAGTGCAAGTTGTTGCTGAAACACCAGTGCAAGTCAAGCCATGTCCTATTTGTCAATCTTATGAGTACTTGGTGGAGGAGTGCCCTACAATTCCAGCTGCTAGGGAAATGTTTGGAGATCAAGCAAATGTCATTGGACAATTCAAGCCCAACAACAATGCTTTGTATGGAAATACTTACAACTCAAATTGAAGGAACCATCCAAATTTCTCCTGGAAGCCAAGAGCACCTCAGTATACACAACTAGCTCAACCATCTCAACAAGCTTCAAATCATGAAGAAGCAATAGTAAATCTAATCAAGGTTGTGGGAGATTTTGTTGGAGATCAAAAATCCATCAATGCTCAACTTAGTCAAAGAATTGACAGTGTAGAGAATACATTGAATAAAACGATGGATGGGATGCAAAACGACTTCTCTCAAAAGATAGATAATCTCCAATACTCAATCTCAAGGCTCACTAACCTGAACACAGTGCAAGAGAATAGGAGATTTCCTTCTCAATCTCACAAAAACCCCAAGGGTATCCATGAAGTGGAAACTCATGAAGGAGAGTCTTCACACATGAGAGATGTTAAAGCCCTGATCACTCTAAGGAGTGGTAAAAAGGTTGAGCTGCCAACGCCCAAGCCAGATGTTGAAGAAGAAGAAGAGACAGTGAAGAGGGAGGAAATCAAAGGAAAGAAGAAAGATAGCAGTGAAGCGAAAAAGGACCATGATTCAACAATAAATGCAAATCCGGAGAAAGTGCTTATCAAGGGAGATGTGATGAAGAAACACACACCTCCACCTTTTCCTCAAGATTTGCATGGGAAAAAGGGAATCAGAAATGCATAAAAAATTCTTGAAGTATTGAGACAAGTGAAAGTCAATATCCCATTGCTAGATATGATTAAACAAGTTCCAACTTATGTAAAATTCCTAAAGGACTTGTGTACTATCAAAAGAGGGTTGAATGTGAATAAGAAAACCTTCTTGACTGAGCAAGTAAGTGCTATCATACAATGCAAGTCTCCTTTAAAGTATAAAGATCTGGGTTGTCCTACCATTTCAGTCATGATTGGAGGAACAATAGTGGAGAAAGCTTTGTTAGACTTGGGAGCAAGTGTGAATTTGCTACCATACTCTGTCTACAAGCAATTGGGACTTAGTGAATTGACGCCAACATCAATCACTCTATCTCTAGCAGATAGATCAGTGAAAATTCCAAGGGGGATAATTGAAGATGTCTTAGTTCAAGTCGATAATTTCTACTATCCAGTAGACTTTGTTGTTCTTGACACAGACCCAATTGTCAAGGAAATTAATTATGTCCCTATCATCCTTGGAAGGTCATTCCTTGCTACATCAAATGCAATCATAAATTCTAGGAATGGACTCATGCAACTCACGTTTGGCAACATGACATTGGAGCTCAATATCTTCTATATGTCCAAAAAGCCAATCACTCCAGAAGAAGAAGAAGGTCCAAAAAAGGTGTGCATCAGTGACACTCTAGTGGAGGAGCACTGTAATCAGAAGATGCAAGACAAGTTGAATGAAAGTCTTGGGGATCTTGAAGAAGGGTTGCCTAAACCCTCAGATGTGCTTGCTACTCTACAATGTTGGAGGAGGAGAGAAGAGATTCTACCTTTGTTCAATAAAGAGGAGGCATAGGAAGCTGCTAAAGAATAGACCCCAAAGCTCAATCTGAAGCCTCTGCCCATGGAGTTGAAATATACATACCTTGAAGAGAACAAACAATGCCCTATTGTTATATCTTCATCTCTTACTACTCCTCAGGAGATGTGTATACTTGAAGTTCTCAAGAGGTGTAAGAAAGCAATAGGATTGCAAATATCTGACTTGAAAGGCATCAGTCCTTTGGCCTGTACACATCATATATATATGAAAGAAGAAGCTAAACCAATTCGTCAACCTCAAAGAAGATTGAATCCTCATATGCAAGAGGTGGTGTGAGCTCAGGTTTTGAAGCTACTTCAAGCAGGTATTATCTACCCCATATCAGATAGCCCTTGGGTGAGTCCTACTCAAGTGGTACCAAAGAAGTCAGGAATCACAGTGGCCTAAAATGAAAAGGGAGAAGAAGTTGCTACACACCTCACTTCAGGTTGGAGGGTGTGTATTAATTATAGAAAATTGAATGTTGTGACAAGAAAGGATCATTTTCCATTGCCATTTATTGATCAAGTGTTGGAGAGAGTCTGGCCATCCTTTCTATTGTTTCTTGGACGACTACTCCGAGTATTTTCAAATTGAAATCGATGTTGAAGATCAGGAGAAGACCACTTTCACATGTCCATTTGGAACATATACCTACAGAAGAATGCCTTTTGGTTTATGTAATGCACCTACAACATTCCAAATATGTATGCTAAGTATCTTCAGAGATATGGTGGAGCAAATTATGGAGGTTTTCATGGATGACATCACCATATATGGAGGTACATTTGAAGAATGCTTAGTCAACTTGGAAGCGGTTTTGAACAGATGTATTGAAAAGGACTTGGTGCTCAACTGGGAGAAATGCCATTTTATGGTATAGCAAGGAATTGTCCTTGGCCATATCATCTTTGAGAAAGGCATTGAAGTTGATAAAGCAAAGGTGGAACTTATTGTCAAATTGCCATCCCCAACAACTGTAAAGGGAGTAAGGCAATTCCTTGGCCATGTAGGGTTCTATAGGAGGTTTATAAAAGATTTCTCTAAGCTTTCAAAGCCTCTTTGTGAACTTTTAGCTAAGGATGCTAAGTCTGTATGGGATGAGAGATGTCAAAAGAGTTTTGATCAAGTGAAGAAATTCTTGACAACCGCTCCAATAGTGAGGGCTCCTAACTGGTAACTACCTTTTGAAGTGATGTGTGATGCCAGTGACTTTGTTATAGGAGCTGTGCTTAGCCAAAGATAAGATGGAAAGGCCTATGTGATCTACTATGCAAGCAAGACATTGAACAAAACTCAAAGAAACTACACAACTACAAAGAAAGAATTATTAGTTGTAGTGTTTGCCTTAGACAAGTTTCGTGCTTATCTAGTAGGGTCTTTCATCATTGTTTTCACTGACCATTTAGCCATGAAGTATTTATTGACAAAGCAAGATGCAAAAGCAAGGTTGATTAGATGGATTCTCTTACTACAAGAGTTCGATCTCCAAATCAGAGATAAGAAAGGAGTAGAGAATGTGGTAGCTGACCACCTTTCAAGGTTGGCTATAACACACAATTCCCATGCCTTACCTATTAATGATGACTTTCCAGAGGAATCACTTATGTTGCTAGAGAAAACTCCTTGGTATGCTCATATTGCTAACTATCTAGTTACTGGTGAAGTTCCAAGTGAGTGGAAAGCACAAGATAGGAAGCACTTCTTTGCAAAGATTCATGCTTATTATTGGGAAGAACCTGTCCTTTTCAAGTGTTGTGCAGATCAAATAATAAGGAAGTGTGTCCCTGAAGAAGAGCAACAAGGAATCCTCAGTCATTCCCATGAGAGTGCATGTGGAGGCCACTTTGCCTCCTAGAAAACAGCCATGAAGGTGTTGCAATCAGGGTTTAGTTGGCTATCACTCTTCAAAGATGCCCACACAATGTGTAGAAGTTGTGATAGATGCCAAAGTCTCGGGAAGCTTACACGAAGAAATAAAATGCCTATGAACCTCATTCTAATAGTTGATCTCTTTGATGTTTGGGCCATTGACTTCATGGGACCTTTCCCAATGTCTTTTGGTAACTCTTATATTTTGGTAGGGGTAGACTATGTTTCTAAATGGGTTGAGGCAATCCCCTGTAAATACAATGATCACAGGGTAGTCCTCAAGTTTCTCAAAGAGAACATCTTCTCAAGATTTTGGGTGCCAAAGGCCATAATCAGTGATGGAGGTACTCATTTTTGCAACAAACCTTTTGAAACCCTATTAGCCAAGTATGGGGTGAAGCATAAGGTAGCTACACCTTATCACCCTCAGACTTTCGGGCAATTTGAGCTAGCAAACAGGGAAATCAAGAATATATTGATGAAGGTGGTGAACACGAGCAGAAGATATTAGTCTATTAAGCTCCATGATTCACTATGGGCATATAGAACGGCTTACAAGACTATTCTTGGCATGTCTCCTTATCGCCTAGTCTATGGAAAAACATGTCATCTCCCTGTGGAAGTTGAATATAAGGCTTGGTGGACAATCAAGAAGGTAAACATGGACTTGATCAGAGCTGGGGCAAAAAGGTGCTTAGACCTTAATGAGATGGAGGAATTAAGAAATGATGCCTACATCAATTCCAAAGTTGCAAAATAGAGGATGAAGAGGTGGCATGATCAATTAATCTCCAACAAAGAATTCCGGAAAGGACCAAGAGTCTTACTCTATGACTCTAGGCTCCATATCTTTCCTAGGAAGCTGAAGTCAAGGTGGATAGGCCCTTTCATTATTCACCGAGTGCATCTCAATGGAGTGGTGTAATTATTGAATTCGAAAGCACAGACACCTTTAAAAGTCAATGGCCATCGTCTCAAACCATTCATCGAGCCATTCAAGCAAGATAAGGAGGAAATCAACCTCCTTGAGCCATAGAAATCCTAATCAGAAAGGGGTTAGATGGACTTGGTCTTTCCAAAGTCCATATTTTTGTTTAATTTTGCTAATTTAAGAGCTTTATTAATTATTTTGATTTTAATCTTAGTCTTAATTTATGTTATTTTGATGTAACTTAGACTTTTTGAATGATCAAATTTAGGAGGAATTGCAAAAAAGGTGAAGAGAAGTCTCAGGGAATCACAGGAGCTCAAAAACAAGGAATTTCAGTGGTCTGCGAAAATTTCGCAGCCAAAATAGCCCCCCTACGAAATGAGGCATCCTCTACAAAATCATTTCGCAGCCCAAGACCCCCTTCTGGGAAATTGAGGTTTCGCTGTGAAAAAGGCCATCCTCTGCGAAATTATTTCGCAACCCAAGCCCTACCCCCTGCAAAAAATTTTGCAGCTGCAAAACTATCCAAGGCCCCCGAAAGCTTCATTTCGCAGCTGCAAAATGGGCTGCGAAAGTGGCCCTTGGCTGCGAAATGACCTCTCTCTTGCGAAAAATTCCAACCATCACTTAAATTTCAATTTAACTCTTTAAATTCCTATTTTCCACTTCACACCCATCATTTGCCCTACGAAATCCTTCCTTTGGTGCAAAAAATGAGCCAAGCCAGAGCACCATTTCCAGGGGACCTCCATCTAAAGAGAAGTCCCATGTGCACCTCCGGCCACCCTTTCTCAAGCTTCTTTGAGTCAGCCATGGCCAAAACCCGAGGAGCCAAGACCCCATCTCCCTCAGGTCGCCATAGAGCACCGAGAGTGGTCCTTGTGCAACACTCCATGACTGAGCCTTCACAGCCACTTGTCGTCCCACCTTCAGTAGAGGGCGCACCTTTGAGTTCTCCTTTGAGACGATATGAGACGAGGAGACCACCCACCACACCCAGGGCAAGCTCCTCTAGTTGAGCCATCAGAGCCTTCATCCGAGCCTCAGTTGCCTACCACAGAGTCTCAGATTCTTTCTAAGATGACTCCTGAGGTGATTATCAGGCGACCCATGGTCACTCAGCCACCCATAGAGGGTAACTTGGATTGCCGAGCTAGGCCATTCCACTCCGAGCTCTGCTTTGATAGAGAGACCTTTAGGCTTCAGCCAGATCTCAAAGATTCATTCCATCTGCTGTAGAGATACCATTTGGAGCACCTGATGACTTCCAAGGATTTCTTCTATCCCTGTGTAGCATTAGACTTTTATCAATCTATGACTACATGATTCGTGCCCAATTGGTGTCTCAGTTGATTCATGTCCAGCTGGTGCTCCTTGATTGAGAGAGTAATCAACAAAATTTATAACCTATTACACCATATACTAGGGTAGAAAAGACAAAGCTACTATAGCATAGTGGCTCTAGGATCGTTCACTGGGATGGGTTTTCACTTTGCAAATGATATTAATTCAAAACTGAATTGGTGTCTTTTCATTTCAAGGCTAGCTTTAAAAGAAAACATAAAGATGTTTGAATGAAAAAGGTTTGGTTTTAAACTAACCAAAAATAGTAACTGATTTTACTTACAAAAAAAAGTGTTTCTTGGAGTTTCAGATCACTAGGCTCAGATTCCTTATACAAAAAGGGAGTTCCGGTCACTTGTTTCTTTTCCTCACATTAGAGAATTAACATATAGTTAATTCTCTAACCGGTGCAGTACAGATGCTTCCCATTAATGGGTTCAAACACTAAATTCCTCTCACTGATGCACCTTGCAATGACTCCTACCTCTCACCTAGCACTTGCCATTCAAGGTGATCTTTAACCTTGGATTACCCATCAAAAGCTCGCAAGAGATAACTAATGGATGTCTCATTGGAGTCCAAAAGCTCGCAAGAGGTAAACTAGTGCATCTCCATGGACGGAGATCACTTGCCTTACCAAGTGTTGGCCCAGGTGATTTAAAGGTGTTTTAAGTTAACTAAAAAGATAAAAACCATTAACGGGTCACACTTTCTCTTCATTAAAAACTAAAACAACAAAACTTCCAAATTATGCATGTGGAAACTTACCCGGCTTTCCTCACTCCAAGAGGTAAAGAGCCTAGCCTCTCATCCTCTGAGGAAAAATCCTCAGAGTTTGTTTGGCTAGCAAGAAAATGAAAATGAAAGAGAAGGAAAAAACAGAGCAAGGCTCTGTATATTCTATATATTTTTCTATCTATATCACAGTGGATGCAAGGGAATATATATAGAGACGTTTTTCCAACCTTCCTAACTAAGAAATCTTATGGTTGGTGGATTACAAGGAGAAGAATGGAAATTTATACAAAAATATCTGAAGAAAAATATCCAAAAGTGTCGGTTGCAAATATCGGGAAACTTCAGGAGAAATTCCAGAACACTGTGCAAAATGGCTGCGAAATCATTTCGCAGCAAAAGGGTGATTTCGCAGCCGTGCAACATTCTGCCTTCAGCTTGGAGTGATCTTCTTGCAATGGCTCTAACTCCTTCATTTCAACTCCGAATCGCACACCGTTTGAAGCATTGGATTGTTGACTTCCTGTGCTTAGAAACGACATATAGCATGCATAAATTGGACTTCAGGAAGTGCTCTAAAAGTGGCTGAAATGAATGTTATCAAGAATGCTTCATGGCAGATTTCTCTTTGCTTCCCCTCCTTGCATTCTGGATTTGCTTATGGCAAAGGACTTCAAAGCTTTGGTTCTTTATGTTTCTGAGCTTTCCATTGCTTTACCATGGATTCCAAATAACTCTCCTCAATCTCAGATTGCTTTGGTGATCAAAAAGCTATCAAAACACCAAAACTTAACACAAATTGATTAGAATTGATTACAAGGGTCCTTAACATGCCAATTGAGTTAAAAGGTAATAACTACTACTCAAAAGTGTTTAAAAGAGTTAATTACAAGCTATCAAATAGCATTTTTTGAGTAGTAATCACTACACATCGCGTCTGGGATCCTACTGTCATCCACTTCACCATTGACGGACGCCATGGTATCCTGGGAGCCAGACATATAGTAGAGGTCCTGTGCATTCCCTATGAGCCAACATGTCCAAAGGATTATAGAGTATGGGCTTATCCTTCTCAGAGTGATATGGTTCATATACTATATAGAGGGACATCCACATGCCCATATCTGTTGAGGAAGGAGCTTCCACCTAGCATGTTCTTTATAGATGCACTTCTGCGCCACAACATCTATCCACTTCAGCATATGGTGCAGAGGAGGGGAGCTTTGATAGAGGCATTGTTCAGGATATCAGAGGGATTCTTCTTTGGCCCTCATCATATCATCATGGTCGCTCTTCTTTACTTTGAAGAGAAGGTCCACAGGAAGAAGCTGCTGAGAGCGGATGCCATTCTACTTCTATTCCCCAAGTTGCTATGTCAGATCTTGGAGCACTTGGGATATCCATCTGAGCCTCAGCTTGAGCGCAGACGCATTTGCCTAGAGATATTCACTCTCGACAAATGGACGAGTATGACAGCTTATGATGCAGAGCTAGGAGCCCCAGCTGGACCAGAGCATCCAGAGATTCCACAGCCAAAGCATCCAAAGGAGCCACAGCCGGTTAAGTTACCTGCCCCTACAGTGCCCTCTATAGGACCTATGCCTAAGGTTGCACCTTCTGCTCCTCCTGCCACACCAGGGACTCCGTCAGTTGTACCAGCTACATCCGAGCCTTCTCTTCCATCTGAGTCTAGGATTGCCATATCCATTTCAGACTTTAGAGGCATATGTTACACTTTGCAGACATTGACCACTGTTTAGAGCATCCTAACCCAGCAGATAGCAGCCATACGTGCCCATCAGGACCAGCTTATCGCCACCCAGACCCAGCATATTACCATTCTTAGGCAGATATAGCAGCATCTGGGTATTCCATCACCTCCTAAGCACGCTATTCCTATCCCATCAAAGCTTACAGAACCATCACAGGGCCCTCCTCTAGCAGAGCAAACTATGCCCCCTGAGGAGACGACTACAGGAGAGATAGAGACATCCGTTATGAGCATTCAGACCTCTACAGTCGAGCCATCATTTCCACATGATCCTCCCACCACCATATGATCATTTACCTAGTTTCTTTTTTGTATTTCTTTATTGTAGTAGACCTCATAATCCTATGTTTTTTATGTTTTATATATTGGGATAGGATGTATTACTTGTTTTGCTCCATAGTGTACTTTCTTAAAGTAATACATATCTATCATTTTTTGAGTATTCTTGGCATAATTTTATTTTAATTCCTCTACTCATATCTTTTGTTGTTTTTGAAACATGTGATTTCTCCTATTCTACTCAAACTTCATGTCACTCAAGAGGTACCACTTCCTCCCTGTAATTTCAATCGCTCTTGCCACATTGAGGACAATGTTTAACTTGGTTGAGGGGAAGAGAGTTGAGTGATTACTACTCAAAAAGTGTTATTTTGTTCCTTGTAATTAACTCTTTTAAACACTTTTGAGTAGTAGCTATTACCTTTTAACTCAATTAGCATATTAAGTACCTTTGCAATCGTTTCTAATCAAAATTATGTAAGTTTTGGTGCTTTTGATAGTATTTTGATCACCAAAGCAATCCAAGATTGAGGAGAGTTCTATGGAATCCATGGCAAAGCAATTGGAAGCTCATTAACATGAAGAACCTAAGATTTGAAGCTTTATAGTCCTTTTCCATAAGCAATTCATGAATGCAAGGAGGGAAAGTAAAGAGAGAAATCTAACATGAAGAATTCAAAAGGACATCAACCTTTGAAGCACTTCCTGGAGTTTACTCCATGCATACTATATGTCGTTTCAAAGTTCGGGAAGTCAGAAATCCAACACTTTAAATGGTGCGCGAATCAGAGTTGAAATCAAGAGGTTAGTCATTGGAAACCGATCACACCAAGCTAAAGGCCAATTTCGCAAGCTACGAAATCAACCTTTGGCTGCGCAATCACAAGGTGATGGCTGCGAAATCAGCCTTTGGCTGCGAAATGGTGGCCTTCAGCTTGCGAAATCTCGTAGCCATCTTGCATGCCTTAGAAATCCTCCTTAGTGCTTTCAGATATTTGCGACCGACATTTTTAGATTTTTTGCTTCAGATATTTGATGTCTAAATCCCCATTCTCTCCTTGTAATCCACCAATCATAGGATTCCTTAGTTATTAAGCAAGAACAAAGGGTGAATAACCTCATATATATTGTTTTTAATTTTCATTACACAAGGATCTCGGGAGCTTGTTCTCAAAGATAACTTTTTGTATAATTTTGAAGGAAGTAAAATACAGAGTTTTGCTTTGCCTTACCTACTCAATTTGATTGTATTTTTCTTACTAGACAAACAAGCTATAAGGATGTTTCCTTAGAGAATGAGTGGCTAGACTTTTTGTTTCTTGGAGCTAAGGTAGCTGGGTAAGGTCCCGAGTGCAAGAATTGGTAGTTTTGTTGTTTAAGCTGTTAATGAAGAGAAAGTGCAACCCGTTTATGGTTTCTATGTTTTTAGTTAACTTAAAATGCCTTCAATTCACCTAGGTCAACACTTGGTAAGGCAAGTGATCTACGTCCATGGAGATGCACTAGTTTACCTCTTGCGACCCTTTGGGAGGTGACTTGAAGGTAGGATTTTCTAGAATTGCCAATACTTGGTAAGCTTTTGGACTCTAAGGAGACATCCATTAGTTATCTCTTGCGAGCTTGAGAAGGGAAGTCCAAGGTTAATGATCACCTTGAATGGCAAATGCTAGGTGAAAGGCACGAGCCATTGCAAGATGCATCAGTCAGAGGGAATTAGTGTTGAAATCCATAAAAGGGAAGCATCTGTACAACACCGGTTAGAGAATTAATTATATGTTAATTCTCTAATGTGAGGAAAAGATTCAAGTGACCAGAGCTCTATTTTTGCATGAGGAACCTGATCCTAGTGATCCTAAAACTCCAAGGAACGTTTTTCTTCATAAGAATTCCCATTACTTTCTTTTTAGTTAGCTTAAAACAAATCCTTTTTAAACCAAAGCTTATGTTTTCTTTTGAAGCTAACCTTGAAATGAAAAAGCACCCATTCAACTTTGAATTAATGTCAATAGCAAGTTTAAAACCCTTCATAGTGAACGATCCTAGAGCCACTATGCTATATTAGCTAAGGCTATCCTAGTGCATGGTGATATAGGTTATAAATTTTGTTGATTACTCCTATCTGAGGACCAAACTCAAGGTACACGAGCTAGGCACGCAATCATTGAGGAAGGAAGTTTTTAGTTTAAATGCTAAGTTATTTTGGTAATTTAGTTGCTTTTTGCTTAATATTTTAAAATTTTTTTTAAAGTTTTTATTCTACTCTCCATGGTTATTAAGGAAAAATTCTCAAAATGAAATGGGATAAATTGAATTTTTGTCTTTTTAATTGACTTAGAGTTTGTATTATGCTTATTAAAGTTGATGAATTGTTGAAACTTCTATTGAATTCAACCTTAGTTCTTCCGCTTTAAGCTATCCACACACTATCCACACTAGGTTCCGATTATAAGATGAAAAACTATTTCCCTCTTGACTTAGGAAAATTTTAGACTTGGTACCTTTGACCTCATTTAATAGTGTTGGGACACCTTATAAAAGGCCAATGAGCCTTTGAAAAAAAAATGTTTTACTTGCCTTGAAACCCGAGCAAGGTCTGAGGGGTATATGGTGAAAATCTTTAAAACCCGGTGCCCTAAGCCTTCATTGGTTGGGAGTTACCGACCTCAATGCTCGTTACAAGGGTGAATAGGTGATGCGACTCATGGTAGCTTAGCTTTAAAGGCGTATCAACAAAATTTATACCTTAAATACTATTACTAAAGTAGCCAAGCTACTATAGCATAGTGGTTCTAGGATCGTTCACTCGGAAGGGTTTTCGCAAACACTAGTGATATTCAAATTAGGAAAATAGGTGATTTTCTTATGGATGTTAACTTTAAAAGAAGATATAAATTTTTTAGAAAGATTTAAACTAATCTAAGCTAACATTAAAGACTAAAATGAAAGGGTGTAAAAAGAAGTTTCTCAAAGATAGGATAGCTATGCTCTGGCTCTTATGCAAATTGGAAATCTTAGGATAGGCTCCTCGCGTTGGGGTTGCAACTATGGTGATGTTTGCTTCCCGAACCGGTATGGATTTAGCAAATCAAGTTTTAATCCTTTAAAATGACAAAACAGATGGTAGTGAATTTCATCAATGGTTATTCACCTTAGACTTCCTTTGAATGGCTCGTAAGAGATAACTAATGGTCTAAAGCCAAAAGCTTACCAAATATTGGCAACTCAAAGTCATTCCAGGTGATAAACTCACCTTTCAATGGCCATTGAAATTGGTTCTAACGGATTAATCCAAAACTTGGAATTGAAAACCTCACCTTCCAATAGCTCGTAGGAGATAACTAATGGATAGGAATCCAAAAGCTTATCAAGTATTGGCCGTTGGAAGTTGTCCAAAGGAAATAAAAACCAAACTTTGCATTAATGAACCATTAATGAAAAACATCTACCTTACCTTCCGGGTGCGAGAAATTTCCATGGGATTGCATCCAAGCCATCACATAACATCCATACTTTGAGAAACTAAAAGTTTTAGCCAATCATCCTCTGAGGAAAAGCCCTTAGAGGCTGTTTGGCTACTAAGAAAATAGAAACGGGAGAGCTCTGTATATTTTAAGTGTCAAACGTAATATATGTTCTATATTTTCCAAGAGGTGATTTCCACCCCTTATAAAGTCTTTACAAAAGCAAAAGCTTGTGATTGGTTAGTTACAAGGATAAGAAAGGAAATTACATCACAAAATACAAAGGAAAATATCTAAAGTGGAGTCGGCAAAGGCAGAGGAAAATTCGCAACACGCATGGGTTATGCGAATTTCGCATAACACCTTGTGGAATGCGAAATTTTCGCATAACCTGGAGCAGTTGGCTTCCGAATGCTATATCTTCCTCATTTCAGCTCCAAATCATAGACGGTTTGAAGCGTTGGATTCTTGACTTCCAGAGCTTTGAAATGGTATATAGTATGTAAAAAATGGACTTCGGGAAGTGCTCCGAAAGTGTGAAAGAAGACTGCAGCTTCTGTCCTCTGATTTTTTCACTTTGCTTCTCTTTGCTTCTCTCCTTTGCTTGACTTGTCTTAATGATCCAAAAAGCTGTCAAAACATTAAAACTAGCCACAAATATGATTAGAAGACATTGCTAGGTCCTTAACATGCCAATTGGACTAAAGATGGAGAACTACTACACAAAAGTGCTTAAAACATAATGCATTAAAGGTGTAAAATAGCACTTTTTGGGTAGTAATCAATAGGTGAACTTTAACATACTGTAGGTGCTTGGGTATTAAAATTCATTCTCAAAAGTCTGGGGTAAAATCCGAGGAGTTAGTGGTTGAAAGATCCTTAAAGCTTTATGCCCTAAACCTTAATTGGTTGGGAGTCATCGATGGACCCCCGTTACATGGACAATCTAGAAAAGAATACCTTTAAGCCTTGTACTCCTACAATGATAAAATTGTGAAACAAAAGGGTGCGTTCTTAGCCTATTAAATTTTTTCAGTTTGCTAAGTGTTAAAAAATAACTAGGTTGGGGGAGAGATTAGTTCGACATACTATATTCGAAAACTATCAAGTAACACTTAGATTTTTGTGGAAGAGTAAGGTTTGGCCCTTTGGAAGTGGAAACGATTTTAAAGCTTCAATTTGCATAATGCCTTCTCTTTATGAATTGTGATTAGGAAAGGTATTTGATAACTCTTGTTGAAGTTTGAGTTTTATATCTTTAATGTTCCATGTGAGAGTAAGATCATCATGCCACTTAAATTTTTTTGAAGTGATCAGCATGATTTTGTAAATTATATTACTGTTTATTTTTCTTTTTCTTTCATTCATTGCTAAGGGACTAGCAATATGTCAGTTGGGGGGAGTGATTACTACTCAAAAAGTGTTATTTTGTAGCTTGTAATTAACTCTTTTAAACACTTTTGAGTAGTAGTTATTACCTTTTAACTCAATTGGCATGTTAAGGACCTTTGCAATCGTTTCTAATCAAATTGTGTTAAGTTTTGGTGTTTTTGATAGCTTTTTGATCACCAAAGTAATCCAAAATTGAGGAGAGTTCTATAGAATCCATGGTAAAGCAATTGGAAGCTCATTCATATGAAGAACCCAAGCTTTGAAGCTCTGTAGTCCTTTGCCAAAAGCAAATCATGAATGCAAGGAGGGAAATCAAAGAGAGAAATCTAACATGAAGAATTCAAGAGGACAACAAATGTTGGACACATTTAGAGCACTTCCTGGAAGCCAAATGGTGCGTGAATCAAACGCTTCAAACGGTGCGTGAATCGGAGTTGAAATGTAGAAGTTATAGCCATTGGAAGCCAATCACACCAAGCTAAAGGCCAATTTCGCAGCTGCAAAATTACAAGGTGCTAGTTGCGAAATTAGCCTTTGGCTGCAAAAATGGAGACTTTCAGCTTGCGAAATTTCATAGCCCATCTTGCATGCTTGCTAAATCCACCTGAGTGCTTCCAGATATTTGTTGTTTAAATCCCCATTCTCTCTTTGTAATCCACCAATCATAGGATTCCTTAGTCAATAAGTAAGAACAAAGGGTGAATAACCTCATATATATATAGTTTGTAATTTTCTTTACAGAGACATCTCGGGAGCTTGTTCTCAAAGACAACTTTTTGTATAGTTTTGAAGGAAGTAATACACAGAGCGTTGCTCTGCCTTACCTACTCACTTTGATTGTATTTTTCTTACTAGCCAAACAAGCTTTGAGGATGTTTCCTCAGAGAATGAGTGGCTAGACTTTTTGCCTCTTGGAGTTAAGGAAGCTGGGTAAGGTGCCGAATGCAAGAATTGAAAGTTTTGTTGTTTCAACTTTTAATGAAGAGAAAGTGTGACCCGTTAATGGTTTCTATGTTTTTAGTTAACTTAAAATGCCTTTAAATCACCTGGGCCAACACTTGGTAAGGCAAGTGATCTCCATCCATTGAGATGCACTAGTTTATCTCTTGTGAGTCTTTGGGAGGTGGTTGGAAGGTAGGATTTTCTAGAATAGCCAACACTTGGTAAGCTTTTGGACTCCAAGGAAACATCCATTGGTTATCTCTTGTGAGCTTGTGAAGGGAAATCCAAGGTTAAGGATCACCTTGAAAGGTAAATGCTAGGTGAGAGGCACGAGCCATTGCAAGATGAATCAGTGAGAGAGATTTAGTGTTTGAATCCATAAAAGGGAAGCATCTATACCACACCGGTTAGAGAAATAACTATATGTTAATTCCCTAATGCGAGGAAAAGATTCAAGTGACCAGAACTTTGTTTTTGTCTTAGGAGCCTGACCCAGTGATCCTAAAACTCCAAGAAACACTTTTCTTTATAAGTAATTTTTGTTACTTTATTTTTAGTTAGCTTAAAACCAATGCTTTTTAAACCAAAGTTTATGTTTTCTTTTGAAGCTAACCTTGAAAAAAAAAAAAAAACATCAATTCAACTTTGAATTATTATCAGTTTCAAGTTGAAAACCCTTCCTAGTGCACGATCCTAAAGCCACTATGCTATGCTAGTTGTGGCTATCCTAGTACATGGTGATATAGGTTATAAATTTTGTTGATTATTCCTGTATGAGGACCGAAATCAAGGTACACCAACTGGGCACGAATCACTGAGGCTATCCTAGTACATGGTGATATAGGTTATAAATTTTGTTTATTACTCCCGTCTGAGGACCAAAATCAAGGTACACCAGTTGATTGAACACCAATCAACAGGACATACACCAGTTGGGCACGAAATCAAATGGCGCCATTGTCGGGGAAGGTGTCAACTACAGAGTGATATTATCAGAGTACTTATGATTTTCATCACAATTTTGGTGATTTTTCTTTCATTTTACTAACTCTTTTAATTGTTTCTTCCACTTGTTCATATTTTAGCATATCTTTTAATGTAGTTTTAGTTAATCTTAGTCTTTTTGTAGTCTTGTTTTCTTTTGTTTTCATTTTTGTTACAGTTGATACTAGTTGTGTATGCCAAATTGGATACGAGATAGTGGAAGAAGGTTTGTGAAACTCGAAACACCTCATAACAAGGAATTGGAATTGAACTTGAACATCATGGAAGCTACACCTGAAGATCATCATAGTCACCATGGTCACCAGCACAATCCCAATGCATTCAGATCAATGAGGGACCGCAAGCATGCACCTCGTATGAGTGCAACATCATGTATAGTGCCCCCTACAGAGCAGCTAGTAATTAGACCGCATATTGTTCCACTTCTACCTACTTTCCATGGGATGGAAAGTGAGAATCCCTATGCACATATCAAAGAATTTGAAGATGTTTGTAATACATTTCAAGAAGGAGGAGCTTCAATCGACTTGATGAGGCTAAAACTATTTCCTTTTACTTTGAAAGATAAGACTAAGATTTAGCTTAATTCTTTAAGGGCAAGGAGTATTCGAACTTGGACTGATTTACAAGTTGAATTCCTCAAGAATTTTTTCCCTACTTATAGATTCTTGAAAAGGCAAATTTCAAACTTCTCAGCTAAAGAGAATGATAAATTCTATGAGTGTTAGGAAAAATACATGGAAGACATCAATGCTTGTCCTCACCATGGTTTTGATGCATGGCTATTGGTGAGTTACTTTCATGATGGGATGTCTTCCTCAATGAAGCAACTCCTCGAGACAATGTGTGGAGGAGATTTCATGAGTAAGAATCGGGAGAAAGTCATGGATTTCTTGAGTTATGTGGCTGAAGTTTCAAGGGGATGGGATGAACCGAACAAAGGAGAAATGGGGAAGACGAAGTCTCAACCAAATGTCTTTAATGCTAAGGCTGGGATGTACACTTTGAATGAAGATATTGATATGAAAGCAAAGATTGCAGCTATGACAAGAAGATTGGAGGAGCTAGAACTGAAAAAGATACATGAAGTGCAAGCTGTTGCTGAAGCACCATTGCAAGTCAAGCCATGTCCTATTTGTCAATCTTATGAGCACTTGGTGGAGGAGTGCCCTACAATTCCAGCTGTCAGGGAAATGTTTGGTGATCAAGCAAATGCTATTGGACAATTCAAGGCCAACAACAATGCTTCATATGGAAATACTTACAACTCAAATTGGAGGAACCATCCAAATTTCTCCTGGAAGCCAAGAGCACCTCAGTATGCACAGCCAGCTCAACCATCTCAAGGCATACTAGTCCGAGGACCAAAATCAAGGCACACCAGTTGATTGAACACTAATCAACAGGACATACACCAGTTGGGCACGAAATTCGCAGTAAATGTCATGAACAACTCAGGGCTGTAGAGGACATGAACTACTCAAGGTTGTGAGCTCAAGCCTCTAGATGCGATGAACAACTCAACGCTTTAGATGATATGAACAATTCTTGGTTTTGAACACAAGACAATAAATGTTATGAACAACTCAAGGTTGTAGAGGCATGAACTACTCAATCTTGTGATCTTAGGGCTCTAGATGATATAAACAGATCAGGTATATGGTTGACATGAATGACTCCGAGTTGTGTGCTTAGAGCCCTAGATGCTATGAGCAACGTAGGCCTATGGATGACATGAGTTGCTCCACATTGTGAGCTCATAGCTTTGGATGCTATGAACTGCTTAAGGTTGTGAATGATAAGAATGAATCGGGATCCTATGAGTTCAAACCTTTAGGTGCTATCAACCGCTTAAGGCTATGAATGATATGAACAATTCTTGGTTATGAGTAACTCAGGGCTTTGGATGACATGAATGATTAATGGTTGTGAGCTCAGGGCTCTAGATTCTATGAACAACTCAAAGTTGTGGATGATATGAACAACTTGGGATCCCATGAGCTTAGGCCTCTAGCTGCTATGAATAGTGATAACCCGACTCTTGATAGCTTGGCATGTAAGGGTATCAACAAAATTTATACCTAAGGTCCTTACACTAAAGTAGCAAAGCTACTATAGCATAGTGGCTCTAGGATCGAACACTAGGAAGGGTTTTTACTTTAACTGGTGAAGTTCGGAGGATGGAGTGAACTTTTCTTAATAAAAATTAGGTTAAGATGAAAACATAAAAAGATGAAGGTGTTGTAAACTAAACTAACATGAAAATAGGTTAAAATATGGAAAAAGAAGTTTCTCAAAGCTTTGGGTAGCCATGCTTAACTCACTGTGTAAAAATGGAGATTTTGGAACTTTTCACCTCGAGTTGGGGAAGCAACTAAGGTGATGCTTACTTCCCGAACCGGTATGTGTTTAACAACTGAGTTTTAGTCCTTCAAAACTTACAAAAAGGGTAGCTGAACCTCATAAATGCTCTTTTAATGATATAGGTCATCTCCTCGACTTGCAATACAATGGCTCGTAGGAGATAACTAATGAACGTCAGTGGATCTAACAATAAGAATCCACTGAGACCAAAAGGTTATCAAGTATTGGCCATTCAAATCAAGTCAAAGGGATTAAAAGCTTTACTTTGAATGAAAACATTTATGACGCTCAACTACTTACATTCATGGCTTGGAAATCTCCATCCTGACACGGGAGCTTCACATGGCATCCATTATTTCAAGAAACTAAAAGGTTTTAGCCTCTCATCCTTGGGGATTTCATCCTCCAAGGATGTTTGGCTACTAAGAAAATAGAAAATAGTAGAGAGAAAAAGAAAGCAAAAGATACTCTGTATTTCACTAAGTGTAAAATTTACATAAGTTGGTCCCCTGGAGAAAGTTCCCCGACAGCCCCAAAAATGAAAATTACAAAACAATATATAACAGGTTGTTTACCCCTATATTCTTGCTTAACAACTAAGGAATCATCTAATTGGTGGATTACAAGGAGAGAATTGGGATTTAGACAACAAATATCTGAAGCAAAATATCAAAAAACGTTGGTCGCAAATATCTGGAAGCACTCAGGAGAATTTCGCAGGCGCACAAAATGGCTGCGAAATTTCGCAGACGAACAAGATGGCTGCGAAATCATTTCGCAGCCGAAGGCTGATTTCGCAGCCCTGCGAAATTGGCCTTCAGCTTGGAGTGATCTGCTTCCATTGGCTCTAACTTATTCATTTCAACTCTGATTTGCTAACCGTTTGAAGCATTGGATTTTTAACTTCCCGATCTTCGAAACAACATAAAGCATGCATAAATTAGACTTCAGGAAATACTCCAAAAGTGGCTGAAATGACTGTTATCAAGAATGCTTCAAGGTAGATTCTCTCTTTACTTCTCCTCCTTGCATTCCGGATTGGTTATGGCAAAGGACTTTAAGGCTTCAAAGCTCTGATTCTTCATGTTCCTGAGCTTTCCATTGCTTTACCATGGATTCCAAATAACTCTCCTCCACCTTGGATTGCTTTGGTGATCAAATTACTAACAAAAACACCAAAACTTACACAAAATGATTATAAGTGATTGCAAAGGTCCTCAATATGTTAATTGGGCTAAAAGGCAATAACTACTACTCAAAAGTGTTTAAAAGAGTTAATTACAAGCTATCAAATAGCCCTTTTTGAGTAGTAATCAAATAGCTAAGGATTGTGGATGACATGAATGACTCTAAGTCATGAGGTCAGGGCTCCAGATGCTATGAACCGCTCTAGGCTGTGGAGGACATGAATGAATCAAGGTTGTAAGCTTAGAGTTATAGATGTTAGGAATAGTTCAGGGTTGTGGATGACATGAACAACTCCGAGTCGTGAGCTCAAGGCTTTAGATGCTATGAACAACTCAGGATTATGGTTGACATGAACTACTTTGGGTCATGAGCTAAGAGCTCTAGATGATATGAATAGTTTAGGGATGTGGATGACATGAACGACTCTATGTCATGAGCTCAACACTCTAGATGCTATGAACAACTCAAAGTGATGGATGATATGAATAACTCATGATCCCGTGAGCTCAGGCCTCTAGATGCTATGAACGGCTCAGGGCTTTGGAAGATATGAACGATTCTTAGTCATGAGCACCAGGCTCTAAACGTTATGAACACCTCAAGGCTATGGATGACAAGAACGACTCATGGTCGTGAGATCAAGGCTCTAGATTATATGAACAACTCAAGTCTGTGGTTGATATGAACTACTCTAGGTCATGCGCTACTTTATTTCATGAACTCAGGGCACTAGATGTTATGAATAACTTTGGGTGTTGGTAGACATGAACAACTCTAAGTCATGAGCTCAAGGTTGTTGATGCTATAAACAACTCAGGGTTGTCGATGACATGAAAGACTTTGAGTCGTGAGCTCAGGGCTCTTAATGCTTTGAATAGCTGAAGGTCGTGGATGACATGAGCTACTCTAGGTGGTGATCTCAGGGCTCTAAATGCTATGAGCAGCTCAAGGCTATGGATGACATGAGCACCTCTAGGTCATGAGCTCAAGGCTCTAGATGCTATGAACAGTTTTGGGGTGTGATTGACATGAACAATTCCTAGTCGTTGACTCGTCCCCAATTAGTGATCTACTTGATTTAGTCCTCAAACGGGAATTATCAACAAAATTTATAAACCTAATTCACCATACACTAGGGTAGCATAGCTACCATAGTATAGTGGTTCTAGGATCTTCCACAGGGATGGGTTTTCATATCACACATGATATTAGTTAAAGTACTGAAATGGTGCTTTTTCTTTTATGAGTTAGCTTTAAAAGAAAACATAATTTTTGGTTGAAAAGTGTTGGTTTTAAGTTAACCAAAAATAGTAACTGAGATTAATTACAAAGAAAAGGTTTCTTAGAGTTTTTAAGTCACTAGGTTCAGGTTCCTTAGACAAAAAGGGGGAGATTCCAGATCTTTTTCTCGCGTTGAGGATAATAACATAAAGAATGGTTATCTCCCAAACCAGTGTGTATTTAGCAACCAAGATTTGATCCCACTGGTCCATTAAAAACTTAAGTTGCTTCCCATTAATGGTTTCAAACACTAAAGAACTCTCACTGTGAATCATCTTCCAATGGCTTGTAAGAGATAACTAATAGGCATCCATGGAATCCATGGAGCTCGAAAAGCTAACCAAGTATTGGCCATTCAAGGTGATCCTAACCTTGGATTACCCTTCAAAGGCTCGTAAGAGATAACTAATGGATCTCCAGGGAGTCCGAAAAACTTACCAAGTATTGGCCCAGGTGATTTTAAGGGATTTTAAGTTAAACCTTAAAAATAAAAACCATTAACGGGTAACAACTCTCCTCATTTAAATCAAGGAAAACTCCCACTTTTGTATTTGGATCCCTTACCTAGCTTCCTTCAATCCAAGAAACGAAAAACCTAGCCACTCATCCTGTGAGAAAACATCCTCTGAGGTTGTTTAGCTAGAAATAAAATAAAAACAAAATGAGTAGGTAAGGCAGAGCAAGGCACTGTGTATTTCTTACTAAAAGAATTTACAAGTCTTCTCAGGAATTTCTTCTGAGATGATTTTTTACAAGTGTGATCTAGAATTTTTTTTCGAGATATTACAAAAGAGATATTTTAAGACATATAGAGAGATATATATTTAACCCCCCATTTAGATATCCTAAATATCTAAAAATATTTTTAGCTGATTACAAGAAGAAAATATGTAATTACATAAAATATCTTGAGATAAAAATCTAACGGAGTCGGTGCAAAAATATCTGAAAATTACACAGGAGGATTTTCGCAAGGCTTGCGAAATTTCGCAAAGGGTGTGAAATTCATTTTCCTCCATTTCGCAAGGCTTGCAAAATTTCGCACAGGGTGCAAAATTCATTCTTCACAATCTTGCTCTCTGTTATGCAGCTTGTACTCCTTTTGGCATTTTCACATACTATGCGAAAATTTTGCATAGCCATGCGAAATTGCTTGATGTTAGATTTCTTCTCTGAATCTCTTCCTTGCATACTTGATTGATTTGGTAAAGGCTACGAAGCTCTCCAAAACTTGGATTCTTCATGTGTTTCAGCTTCAACTTGCTTTGCCATGGACTACACAAAATTCTCCCTAATTCTTGCCTCGATTTAATGGTCAAAAAGCTATCAAATACACCAAAACTTGCCAAAAACTTATTAGAAACATTTACAAGGGTCTTTAATGTCCCAATTGAGTTAAAAGTAATAAATACTACTCAAAAGTGTTTAAAAGAGTTTATAACAAGCTATAAAAGAGCACTTTTTGAGTAGTAATCACTCCCCCAAACGACATATTTCTTGTCTTTTAGCAATGAAGGCGAGAGAAAAAGAAAATAGACAGTAAAATAATTTACAAAATCATGTTGATCACTCCAAAAAATTATAAGTGGCATGATGTAGAGCATACTCTCTCATGGGACATTAAAGAAGCAAAACTCAACCTTCAACAAGAGTTTATCAAATATTTTGCCTGATCACAATTCATAAAGAGTAGGCATTATGCATATTTAAGTATTAAAAGGATTTCCACTCTCATAGGCTCAATCAATACTCTTCCACAAAAATCTATGTGTTAAGCTTATTAGTTTTCGATTATAGTATGTTGAACTAGTCTCTGCCCCCAACCTAGTTCTTTCTCAAACCTTAGCAAACTGACCAACCTCTAATAGGCTAAGAACGCACCTCTTTTATTTCAACAATTTTTTTTCATTGTAGGTATGCAATGCTAAAGGTATTGTTTTCTAAAGTGTCCATGTAACGGGGATCCATCAATGACTCCCAACCAATCAAGGTTTAGGGCATCAAGATTTAAGGATCTTTCAACCACTAACTCCTTGGATTTTTTCCTAGATTTTTGAGAATGAAATTTAATACCCAAGCAACTACAATATGTTAAACTCCACCTATTCACCCTTGTAATGAGCAGTGAGATCGGTGACTCCTAACCAATAAAAGCTTAGGGCATAGGGTTACAAAGACTTTTGCCATATACCCCTCGAAACTTGCTCGGGTTTCAAAGCAAGTGCAACACTTTGTTCTTTCTTATTTTTTTCAAAGGCTCATTGGCCTTTTATAAGGTGTCCAAACACTATTAAAATGAGGTCAAAGTACCAAGTTGAAATTTTCCTAAGTTAAGGGGGTGAGATAGTTTTTCATCTTATAAATGGAACTTAATGTGCACAGTGTGTGGTAAGATTAAAGTGGAAGAAATAAAGTTTAATTCAGTAAGAGTTTCAACAATTCATTAACCTCAATATGCATAATACAAACTCTAAGATTCAAGTAAAAAGGTAAGAATTCAATTTCTCCTATTTCATTTTGAGAATTTCTCCTATTTCATTTTGAGAATTTTTCATTTTGAGAAACTTTTTAAAATTTAAGCAAAAACAAATAAATTAACAAAATAACCTAGCATTATTAACAAAACTTCCTTCCTTAACTCTCCCCCCAACCAAGATCAACATTGCCTTCAATGTGGCAAGAGCGATTGCAAATAAAGAGAGGAAGTGGTACCTCCTTAGTGACATGGAGTCTGAGTCGTATAGGAGAAGCCATATGATTAAAAAAAAAAAAAGATTAATGAGTAAAAGAAATAGAAAAAATGGCAAGTATAAACAAAAAATTGATGTTTATATATTACTCTGAGAAAGTACAATGTGAGATATGATCATGTAATACATCCAATCCCATAATATAAAACATCAAAATAAGTAATTATGTCTACTAATATAATAAGTAAATATAATAAGATAAAGAGATGATCAAGGATCATATGAAGATGATGGATCTGTGGTGGCCTCGTAAGTGGGCTGGATCGAGACATCGACTTTGGTGGTCCCCTCGGCTAGAATAGTCTCCTCAGTTGGAGGTATGAGCTCTGATGGTTCAAGAATGTCGGGCTGAGGTGGTGGCAGAAGTCCCAGATGCTGTTGAATCTGATGAATGATAGTAGTATATTGGTCCTGCTGAGCACGTATGTCGGCTATATGTCGGAATAAAGCATTGTGTGTAGTAGTCAGTGTTTGGAATAAATGTACCATGGCACAAAACTCTGTGGCAGAAATGGTGGTGGAGGCATTAGATGTAGACGGTGCATCTGGTGGAACAACAGGAGTGGTAGGAGGAGCAGTATAAGTGGCCTCAGGCATAGGTGTTGCAAGGGTAGGTGGTACACACTTCGTAGGGGACCACTCCCGGAAATCTACTGGATCCATTGGCTCGTATGGAATATGTAAAGCCTTTGCCACATGTCTAGCCTCAAGGATACCCTAGCGCCTATCAATGCTAAAGTGAATGGCGGTAGGACTCCGAGCGCCTTGAGTAGTCATGGATTGATAGAAATCCGATGCCACTCGGGGGTAAAAGAACTCCTGGGAGTCATAAGGTGCTCGAGATGGTACCTCTAGAGTAGTCTAAATGAATCTCGAAGCTTCGGCTGCTGTCGCATGACCTCGAGGTCAAAATATAGCTTGAAATGGAATGGTCTAGCTCTACAATGTGAATTGCTCTCAATGGGCGGCACGGTGACCATAGGTCGTTTGATGATGGCTTCTTGTGGCATTCCAGAAGGATAGTGAGAATCAAAAGGGGCCCGAGGATCAGGCTGTGAATGTCTAGACGACTCTCTAGGGCCTGAAGTCCTGACCTTCTTAGTTGGAGTGCGATGTACTGATGGTTCAGGGGGTGGAGAAGCTGGTGGTCTTTGTGTTAGGTATCAGCGCTGAGGAGGATTAGAGGGCACTCCACCCTCAGAAGTTGGAATGGTCGGGGCCTCGAGGGCTTGAGATGTCGAATCCCATGGAGAGAAGGCTCTTGGCCTCGGCTTGCGAGACAATGAAGGGTCAGTATGGCCTCCTCTAATGCACGCCATGTGAGAAATGGAGTGAGAGGCTTGGGTGGTGTGGGTCCCGTCTTCAAATGGGTGGTCGCGGGGCATCCAATGGAGAGAAAACCGATGGAAGCTTAGACATCGCAAGGGAATGAAGGCTTTCGCAAGGAGCAGATGGGGTGTGCGAAATGGATTCAGGGCCTGAAGGGCTTTAAATAGACTTTTAAGTGACTATTAGAATTCGCAAGGGTTGTTGGACTTTGCACAGGGTTGCGAAATGGGTTCGCACACCCTTTTTAATTTCGCATAGAGTTTTGCAAATCAAAGTTGGGTTTGCGAATTTTTCGTAGGGTGTGCGAATTTTTTCGCATCCCTTGCGAAATGGGATTTTGGATTTTTCGCAAGCTCTGCGAAATGCTCTATTTTCTGACCTTTCCATCATCTAGAAAATTTTTAAGGCTTTTCCCCATCTATTTTGAAATCCACCTGCAATTTGATCATCAAAAATTAAATAAAATCACAAAAAATAAAATTAAAGCAAGAAATTACAATTAAAACAAGAACTAAATCAATAAAACTTTAAATCAATATTAAAACAAAAAATATAGACTTAATGTCTTCCGACAAACTAAATCCATCTAACCATTTGTCTTGTTAAGCTTGATGTGGCTCAAGGAGGATGATTTCCTCATTGTCTCGAGAAAATGGCTCCACGAATGGCTTGGGTCGATGGCCATTGACTTTGAAACTCTCGGTGTTGTTAGAATTGAGTAGCTCCACTACTCCATTTGAATGCACTTGATGGATAGTAAATGGACCTATCCACCTTGATTTCAGCTTTCCCGGGAAGATGTGGAGCTTAGAGTCACACAGCCAGACTTTTTGTCCTTTCTGAAATTCTTTACCGGAGACTAACTAATCATGCCACCTCTTCAATCTTTGTTTTGCAATGTTTGAATTATTGTAAGCATCATTTCTCAGTTCCTCCATCTCATTAAGGTCTAAGAACCTCTTCATGCCGGCTCAACTCAAATCCATGTTGAGCTTCTTGATTGCCCACCAAGCTTTGTATTCCACTTCCACGAGGAGATGGCACGCTTTGTCATAGACTAGGCGATAAGGAGACATTGCAAGAATGGTTTTGTAAGCTGTTCTGGACGCCCACTGTGAATCATGAAGCTTAACAGACCAATCTCTTCTACTCGTATTCACCACCTTCATCAGTCTGTTTTTTATCTCCCGATTTGCTAACTCAACTTGCCCAGAAGTCTAAGGGTGGTAAGGTGTAGCTAACTTATGCTTCACTCCGTACTTGGCTAAGAGAGTTTCAAATGGATTGTTACAAAAATGAGTACCCCCGTCACTTATTATGGCCTTGGGTACTCCAAATCTAGAGAAGACGTTCTCTTTGAGAAATTTGAGAACAACTCTGTGATCATTGCGTTTACACGGGATCACTTCAACCCATTTTGAAACATAATCTACTCCCACCAAGACGTAGGAGTAGCCAAAGGACATACGAAAAGGTCCCATGAAGTCAATGCCCCAGACATCAAATAGATCAACTATTAAAATAGGGTTCAAAGGCATCAGGTTCCTATGTGTTAACTTCCTAAGCCTCTGGCATCTATCACAGCTCTTGCACATGGTGTGGGCATCTTTAAAAAGTGATGGCTAGCAGAAACCCGATTGCAATACCTTCATAGATGTCTTCTGAGAAGCATAATGGCCTCCACATGCACTTTTGTGGCAATGACTGAGGATCCCCTGTTGCTCTTGTTCAGGGATGCACTTCCATATTATTTGATCCGCACAATATTTGAATAGAAATGGCTCTTCCTAGTAGTAGGCATGAATTTTTGCAAAGAAGTGCTTCTTATCTTGTGCTTTGCACTCCCTTGGAACTTCTCTGATAACTAGATAGTTAGCAATATGAGCATACCAAGGAGCGACTTCCATCAACATGAGTGACTCCTCTAGAAAATCATCATTAATGGGCAAACTATGGGAATTATGTGTGATGGCTAGCCTTGACAAATGGTCGGCTACCACATTCTCTATTCCTTTCTTGTCTTTGATATGAAGATTGAACTCTTGAAGCAAGAGAATCCATCTAATCAGCCTCACTTTTGCATCCTACTTAGTCAGCAAATATTTCAAGGCAAAGTGATAAGCGAAAACCACAATGAAAGACCCCACCAATTGTCTAAGGCAAAAACTACAACCAACAATTCTTTCTCTGTGGTTGTGTAGTTCCTTTGCACTTCATTCAACATTTTGCTTGCAAAGTAGATCACATAGGGCTTTCCATCTTCTCTTTGCCCAAGAACAACTCCTATAGCAAAGTCATTGGCATCGCACATCACTTCAAAGGGCAATTGCCAATTGGGAGCTCTCACTATTGGAGCGGCCATCAGAAATAACTTTAGTTCTTCAAAACTCCATTGACATCAATCATCCCATATGAATTTAGCATCCTTTACCAATAGTTCACAAAGAGGTCTTGCAAGTTTAGAGAAATCTTTGATAAACCTCCTATAGAACCCAACATGACCAAGGAATTGCCTTACTCCTTTGACAGTTGTTGGCGATGGCAACTTGAAAATAAGTTCAACCTTTGCTTTGTCCACTTCAATGCCTTGCTTTGAGATAATATGCCCAAGTACAATCCCTTGGTGTACTATGAAATGGCATTTCTCTCAGTTAAGCACCAAGTCTTTCTCAATGCATTGGTTCAGAACAGCTTCCAAGTTGACTAAGCATTCGTCAAATGTACTTCCATATATGGTGATATCGTCCATAAAAACTTCCATAATACACTCCACCATATCACTAAAAATGCATAACATGCATCTTTGGAACGTTACGGGTGCATTGCATAAGCCGAGAGACATTCTTTTGTATGCGTAGGTTCTGAATAGACATGTGAAAGTGGTCTTCTCTTGGTCTTCAACATCAATTTCTATTTGAAAATACCCGGAGTAGCCATCCAAGAAACAGTAGAATGGATGGCCAGAGACCCTCTCAAGCACTTGATCAATAAACGGCAACGGGAAGTGGTCCTTCCTTGTTACAACATTCAACTTTTTATAATTAATGCACTCCTTCCAACCTGAAGTGAGGCATGTAGAAACTTCTTCTCTCTTATCATTTTACACCACCGTGATCCCTGATTTCTTTTGCACGACTTGCGTAGGACTCACCCATGGGCTATCTGATATGAGGTATATAATAAAGGCTTGAAGTAGCTTAAGCACTTTAGCTCGCACCACCTCTTGCATGTGAGGGTTCAACCTTCTCTAAGGTTGATGAACTGGCTTAGCTTCTTCTTCCATGTATATATGATGGGTATAGACTAAAGGGTTGATCCCTTTCAGATAAAACATTTGCCACCTTATCGCCTTCTTACATCTCCTGAGGACTTCAAGTAGACAATCCTCCTGAGGAGTGGTAAGAGATTAAATAACAATAGGGCTTTGCTTGTTTTCTTCCAGGTATGCATACTTCAACTCCGTGGGTAATGGCTTCAAAATAAGCTTTGGGGGCTCCTCAACAGCTTCTTGTGTCTCTTCCCCATTGAATAAAGGCAGAATTTCTTCCCTCCTCTTCCAAGGGGGCATAGTAGCAAGAAAATTTGAGGGTTCAAGTAACCCTTCATTAAGATCCCCAAGACTCTCATTCAAATCTTCGAGCATTTTCTGATCACAATGCTCCTCCACTAAGTTTTCAATCATGCACACCTCTTCTGGTCCTTCTTCTTCTTCCGGATGGAATTGTTTCTTGCACAAATAGAAGATGTTGAGCTCTAACGTCATGTTGCCAAATGTAAGTTGTATGACTCCATTCCTACAATTGATGATAGCATTTGGTGTAGCTAGTAATTGTCTTCCAAGTATGATAGGAACACAGTTAGTTCCTTTGGCAACTGGGTCCGTATCAAGAACAACAAAATCCACTGGATAGTAGAATTTGTCAACTTGAACTAGTACATCTTCAATCATGCCTCTTGGAATCTTCACAGATCTATCTAATAGAGATAGAGTGATTGATGTTGGCTTCAACTCTCTTAGTCCCAATTGCTTGTAGACAGAGTAGGGTAGTGAATTCACACTTGCCCCCAAGTCTAACAAAGCTTTCTCCACACACGTCTCTCCAATCATCACTGAGATGGTAGGACAAACCGAATTTTTTTATTTTACTAGAGACTTGCACTGTATAATGGCACTTACTTGCTCAGTCAAGAAGGCTTTCTTATTTACATTCAACCCTCTTTTTATAGTGCATAAGTCCTTTAGGAATTTTGCATAAGTTGGAACTTGTTTGATCATGTCTAGCAAAGAGATGTTAACTTTCACGTGCCTCAACACTTCAAGAATTTCTGATGCATTATAGATTCCCTTTTTTCCATGCAAAGCTTGGGGGAAAGGTGGAGGCGTGTGTTTCTTCATCATGTCTTCTTGGTTGATGGTCCTCTCTGGTTCTTCATTCACAGTAGATTCAAGGTCCTCATTCTTTCCACTGTTCCATTTTCTCTTTCCTTTGATTCCCTCTCTCTTCTCTTTCTCTGCTTCATTCACTGGTTCATGCTCTGGCTTGGATGTAGGCAAATCAACCTCTTTACCACTCCTTAGAGTAATCACTTCTTTGACTTCCCTCACCTATGAAGATTCTTCCTCCTGAGCCTCCACTTCATGGATATCCTTGGGATTCTGATGAGGTTGAGAATGAAACTTTCCTTTCTCTTGCATTGTGTTAAGGTAGGTGAGCCTTGAGATTGAGTACTGGAGATTATCTATCTTTTGAGATAGATCATTTTGCATCCCATCCATCCTTTTGTTTAATGTACTCTCTATACTATCAATTATTTGACTAAGCTGAGCATTGATGGATTTCTGGCCTCCAACAAAGTCTCCCACGACCTTGCTAAGATTTACAATGGCTTGTTCAAGATTCGAGGATCGCAGAGGTACTTGGCCAAGTTGCGTGTACTGAGGTGTCCTTGGCTTCCAAGAGAAATTCGGATGATTCCTCCAATTTGCATTATAGGTATTGCCATATGAAGCATTGTTATTGGGCTTAAATTATCCAATAGCATTTGCTTGATCCCCAAACATTTCTCTCACAGTTGGAATCGTAGAACACTCCTCCACCAAGTGTTTAAAATATTGACAAATGGAACACGGTATAGCTTGCACTGGTGTTTCAGAAATGGCCTGCACTTCTCGTATCTTCTTCATTTCTAGCTCTTCCAATCTTCTTGCCATAGCTGCAACTTTTGCTTTCATATCGATGTCTTCCTTCAAAGTATACATCCCAGCCTTAGCATTAGGAGCATTAGGTTGAGACTTCATTCTTCCCACTTCTCTAGCATTCGACTCATCCCATCCTCTTGAAACTTCAACCACATAACTCAAGAAATCCATGGCTTCCTCCGGATTCTTATTCATGAAGTCTCCTCCACACATCGTTTCTAAGAGTTGCTTCATTGAGGAAGACATACCGTCATTAAAATAGCTCACCAATAGCCATGTATCAAAGCCATGGTGAGGACAAGCATTAATAGCTTCCATGTATCCCTCATAACACTCATAGAATTTCTCATTTTCTTTAGTTGAGAAGTTTGAAATTTGCCTTTTCAAGCCATTGGTCCTATGAGTCGGGAAAATTTTCTTGAGAAATTCAGCTTGCAAATTAGTCCAAGTTCGGATACTCCTTGGCCTTAAAGAATTAAGCCAAACCTTGGCCTTATCCTTCAAGGTGAAAGGAAATAGCTTGAGTCTCATCAAGTTGATTGAAGCTCCTCCTTCTTGGAAAGTATTACAAACCTCCTCAAATTCCTTGATATGCGTGTAGGGATTCTCACTTTCCATCCCATGGAAAGTAGGTAGAAGTGGCACAATATGTGGTCGGATCACTAGTTGCTCTATAGGTGGCACTATACATGATGGTGCACTCATACGAGGTGGATGCATGCGGTCCCTCATGGATCGGTATGCATTGAAATTCTCCTCCTGAGCATGTTGACTATGCTGATCTTCAGCAGTAGCTTCCACGACGTTCATGCACAATTCCAACTCTATTTCGTGAGGAGTTTTGATTTTCACAAGTCTTCCCTCATTGTCTTGTATCCAATAGGGCATGCACAACTAGCAATAACTTAAAACAAAAACAAATAAAAAAAAAAAAACAATTCTAGGAAAAAAAAAAAGGTAACTAAAAACTAAATAAAAGATAAACTAAAATAAAAACAAAAAATAAAAAATTAGTAAAAGAAAAGAAAAATCACCAAAGTTGTGATGAAGATCACAAGTGTTCTGTAAAAGTTATATCACTATGAAGTGGCACCATCCCCGGCAACGACACCATTTGATTCATCCCCAATTAGTGATTTACTTGATTTAGTCCTCAGACGGGAGTTATCAACAAAATTTATAAGCCTAATTCACCATACACTAAGGTAGCATAGCTACCATAGTATAGTGGTTCTATGATTGTCCACAGGGATGGGTTTTCATATCACACATGATATTAGTTAAAGTACTGAAATGGTGCTTTTTATTTTATAAGTTAGCTTTAAAAGAAAACATAATTTTTGGTTGAAAAGTGTTGGTTTTAAGTTAACCAAAAATAGTAACTGAGATTAATTACAAAGAAAAGGTTTCTTGGAGTTTTTAAGTCACTAGGTTCAGGTTCCTTAGACAAAAGGGGGAGATTCCGGATCTTTTCCTCACGTTGGGGATAATAACATAAAGAATGGTTATCTCTCGAATCGGTGTGTATTTAGCAACCAAGATTTGATCCCATTGGTCCATTAAAAACTTGAGTTGCTTCCCATTAATGGTTTCAAACACTAAAGAACTCTGTGAATCATCTTCTAATGGCTCGTAAGAGATAACTAACAGGCATCCATGGAGCCCGAAAAGCTAACCAAGTATTGACCATTCAAGGTGATCCTAACCTTGGATTACCCTTCAAAGGCTCGTAAGAGATAACTAATGGATCTTCAGGGAGTCCAAAAAGCTTAGCAAGTATTGGCCCAGGTGATTTTAAGGGATTTTAAGTTAAACCTTAAAAATAAAAACCATTAACGGGTAACAACTCTCCTCATTTAAATCAAGGAAAACTCCCACTTTTGTATTTGGATCCCTTACCTAGCTTCCTTTAATCCAAGAAACGAAAAACCTAGCCACTCATCCTATGAGAAAACATCCTCTGAGGTTGTTTGGCTAGAAAGAAAATAAAAACAAAATGAGTAGGTAAGGCAGAGCAAGGCCCTGTGTATTTCTTACTAAAAGAGTTAACAAGTCTTCTCAGGAATTTCTTCTGAGATGATTTTTTACAAGTGTGATCTAGAATTTTTTTTCGAGATATTACAAAAGAGATATTTTAAGACATAGAGAGATATATTTTTAACCCCTCATTTAGATATCTTAATGATTGCATGCCTAGCTGGTGTACCTTGAGTTTGGTCCTCAGACAGGAGTAACCAACAAAATTTATAACCTATATCACCATGCACTAGGATAGCCTTAGCTAATGCAGCATAGTGGCTCTAGGATTGTTCACTGGGAAGGGTTTTCAACTTACAACTGATACCAATTCAAAGTCGAATTGGTGTTTTTTCATTTCAAGGTTAGCTTCAAAAGAAAACATAAACTTTGGTTGAAAAAGGATTTGTTTTAAGCTAACTAAAAATAAAGTAATGGAAATTACTTATGAAGAAAAACGTTTCTCGGAGTTTTAGGATCACTGAGGTCAGGCTCCTCATACAAAAACAGAGCTCCGGTTACTTGAATCTTTTCCTCACATTAGAGAATTAACATATAGTTAATTCTCTAACCGGTGTTGTACAGATGCTTCCCTTTTATGGATTTCAGCAGTAATTCCTTCTCACTGATGCATCTTGCAATGGCTCGTGCCTCTCACCTAGCATTTGCCATTCAAGGTGATCATTAACCTTGGACTTCCTTTCTCAAGCTCGTAAGAGATAACTAATGGATGTCTCCTAAGAGTCTAAAAGCTTACCAAGTGTTGGCAATTCTAGAAAATCCTACCTTCAAGTCACCTCCCAAAGGCTCGTAAGAGATAAACTAGTGCATCTCCATGGACGAAGATCACTTGCCTTACCAAGTGTTGGCCCAGGTGAATTGAAGGCATTTTAAGTTAACTAAAAACATAGAAACCATAAACTGGTCACACTTTGTCTTCATTAACAGCTGAAACAACAAAACTACTTATTCTTGCACTCGGGACCTTACCCGGCTACCTTAGCTCCAAGAAACAAAAAGTCTAGCCAACCATTCTATGAGGAAACATCCTCAGAGCTTGTTTGGCTAGTAAGAAAAATACAATCAAATTGAGTAGGTAAGGCAGAGCAAAGCTCTGTATTTTACTTCCTTGAAAACTATACAAAAGATGTCTCTGAGAACAAGCTCCCGAGATGATATGTGTAATGAAAATTACAAAACAATATATATAAGGTTATTCACCCTTTGTTCTTGCTTAATAACTAAGGAATCCTATGATTGGTGGGTTACAAGGAGAAAATCGGGATTTAGACATCAAATATCTGAAGAAAAAGATCTAAAAATGTCGATCACAAATATCTGGAAGCACTCAGGAGGATTTCACAAGCATGCAAGATGGCTGCGAAATTTCACAAGCTGAAGGACACCATTTGGCAGCCAAAGGCTGACTTCGCAACCTGCGAAATTTGCCTTCAGCTTGGTGTGATCGGCTTTCAATGGCTCTAACTTCTTCATTTCAACTCCGATTCATGGACCGTTTAAAGCATTGGATTTCTGACTTCCCAAGCTTTGAAATGACATATAGTATGCATGAAATGAGCTCCAGAAAGTGCTCCAAAAGTGTTCAACAATTGATGTCCTCTTGAATTCTTCATGTTAGATTTCTCTCTTTGCTTTCCCTCCTTGCATTCATGATTTGCTTATGGCAAAGGATTATAAAGCTTCAAAGCTTTGGTTCTTCATATTAATGAGCTTCCAATTTCTTTGCCATGGATTCCATAGAACTCTCCTCAATCTTGGATTGCTTCGGTGATCAAAATACTATCAAAAATACCAAAACTTACACAATTTGATTAGAAATGATTGCAAAGGTGGTTAATAGGCTAATTGAGTTAAAAGGTCATAACTACTACTCAAAAGTGTTTAAAAGAGTTAATTACAAGCTACAAAATAACACTTTTTGAGTAGCAATCACTCCCCCCAACCGACATATTGCTAGTCCCTTAGCAATAAAGGAGAGAAAAAAGTGAAATAAATAGTAATATACTTTACAAAATCATGCTGATCACTTCAAAAAATTTTAAGTGGCATGATGGTCAAGCTTTCACATGGGATATTAAAGATATAAAACTCAAATTTCAGTAAGAGTTATCAAATACTTTACCTAATCACAATTCATAAAGAGAAGGCATTATGCAAATTGAAGCTTTAAAATCATTTCTACTTCCAAAAGACCAAACCTTACTCTTCCACTAAAATCTAAGTTTTACTTGATAGTTTCCGAATATAGTATGATGAACTAATCTCTCCCCCCAACCTAGTTCTTTTTCAACACTTAGCAAACTTGACAAAATTTAATAGGCTAAGAACACACCCTTTTATTTCACAATTTTTTTTCTTGTAGGAGTACAAGGCTTAAAGGTATTCTTTTCTAAATTGTCCATGTAATGGGGGTCCATCAATGACTCCCAACCACTCAAGGTTTAGGGCATCAGGCTTTAAGAATCTTTCAACCACTAACTCCTCGGATTTTACCCCAGACTTTTGAGAATGAATTTTAATATCCAAGCACCTACAGTATGTTAAACTCCACCTATTCACCCTTGTAACGAGCATTGAGGTTGGTGACTCCCAACCAATGAAGGCTTAGGGCACCAGGCTTTAAAGATTTTCACCATATACCCTCAGTCCTTGCTCAGATTTTAAGGCAAGCAAACAATTTTTTTTTTTTTTTTTCAAAGGCTCATTGGCCTTTTATAAGGTGTCCCAACACTATTAAATGAGGTCAAAGGTACCAAGTCTAAATTTTCCTAAGTCAGGAGGGAAATAGTTTTTCATCTTATAATCGGAACCTATTGTGCATAGTGTGTGAATAGCTTAAAGTGGAAGAACTAAGCTTGAATTCAATAGAAGTTTCAACAATTCATCAACTTTAGTAAGCATAATACAAACTCTAAGTCAAGTGAAAAACAAAAATTCGATTTCTCTTACTTCATTTTGAGAATTTTTCCTTAATAACCATGGAGAGTAAAATAAAAAGTTTAAAAAAGTTTAAAATTAAACAAAAATCAACTAAATTACCAAAATAACTTAGCATTAACAACAAAAACTTCCTTCCTCAACTCTCCCCCCAACCAAGTTGAACATTGTCCTCAATGTGGCATGAGCAATTGAAATTATAGGGAGGAAGTGGTGCCTCCTGAATGATATGAAGTTCGAGTAGAATAGGAGAAACCACATGTTTCAAAAACAATAAAAGAAATGAGTAGAGGAATTGAAATAAAAATAATGTTAAAAGTGATCAAAAAGTGATAGATTTGTATTACTTCATGAAAGTACAATATAAAGGAAAAAAAGTAATACAACCAATCCCAATATATAAAATATCAAAAGCATGGGATTACAAGTTCTATTATAGCAAGGAAATACATAAAGGAAATCGATAAAGGAAACTATGCAAATGATCAAATAGTGGCGAGAGGATGATGTGAGGATGATGGCTCAGCTGTAGAGGTTTGAATGCTGGGGGTGGATGCCTTTGTCTCTCCTATAGTCGGCTCCTCAGGAGGCATAGTTTGCTCTACTAGAGGAGGGGCCTGTGATGGCTCTGACATGATAGGAATGGGGTGCTCATGAGTCGGTGGAATACCCAGATGGTGCTGAATCTGCCTCAAGATGGCAGTATGCTGGGTCTGAGTGGCGATAATCTACTCTTGATGAGCACAAATAGCTGTCATCTACTGAGTGAGGATGCTCTAAGAAGTGGCCAATGCCTGCAAAGTGTGACATAGGCCTCTATAGTCGGAAATGGATATGGTAATCCTGGGCTCAGATGAAGGAGATGGCTCTAATATGGGTGGAATAACAAGGGGAGTCCATGGTGTGGCATGAGGAGCAGAGGGTGCAACCTCAGGTATAGGCTCTGTAGAGGGCACTGCAAGGGCAGGTGCTCTTATGTCAGTTGGTATCTCAATCGGTTGTGGCTCCTCTAGCTGTTATGGATGTGGAATCTCTAGATGCTTTGGTCCAGCTGAGGGTCTGATGGGTATCCCAAATGCTCCAAAATCTGGCATAGCAATCTCGGGAAGAGTAGTGGAATAGCATCCGCTCTCAGCAGCTCCTTCCTATGGACCTTCTCTTCAAAGTATAGAAGAGCGGCCATAATGAGATGATGAGGGCCAAAGAAGAATCCCTTAGATATCCTGAACAATGCCTCCAGCAAAACTCCTCTCCTCTGCACCCAATGCTGAAGTGGAAAGATGTTATGGCGTAGGAGTGTATCAATAAAGAACATGCTAGGAGGGAGCTCCTTCCTCAACAGATACTAGTGCGAGGATGCCCCTCTGAACAGAATATGAACTATGTCGCTCTGTGCAGGATGAGTCCAGAATCGATAATCCTCTGGACGTGCTGGCTTATAGGGAATGCGGAGTGCCTCTTCTATGTGCCTGGCTCCCAAAATACCATGGCGTCCATCTATGGTAAAATGGATGACAGTAGGATCCCGAACCTGGTGTGTGGTCATGGACTAATAAAAGTCCAATGCTATACGGGGATAGAAAAAATCCCTGGGAGTCAGGAGGTGCTCCATATGGTACCTTTGTAGAATATGGAAGGAATCTCTGAGCTTAGGTTGAAGTCTGAACGTAGCTATGTCAAAGTAGAGCTTAGAGTGGAATGGCCTTGCCCTGCAATCCAAATTACCCTCAATGGGTGGTTGAGTGACCATTGGACGTTTGATAACTACCTCAGGAGTCATGCCTGAGGGAATCTGAGACTCTTTAGCTGGTGGCTGATATGGCTAAGGCTTTTTGACAGGTGGTTGAGATGGATGAGGCTCTTATTCAGGCTCTGAATATGGCTCTGTTAAATCAATTGGCTCTGATACCTTGGCTTTCTTCTTTGGGGGAGCGCTACTTGTCTTTTTGGCTTTCGAAGAGCTCGCCCCGGCTATGGTGAGTGACCTTGTCTGATAGCGCCTCGAAGGAGGACTCATGGGTGCGTCCTCAACCGGAGGTGGGACGACTAGTGGCCGTGGAGGCTCGGGTATGGCAGCTTGGACAGGGCTCTCTCTTGGGATTCTCAGGTGAGTTGATGGGAACGAGGACTTAGCTCCTCGGGTTTTGGCCATGGCTATCTCAGAGAAGGTAGCCGGAGGTGCGCGCGGCTTGGATCAGGTGGAGGAGTCAGACGGAAGGTTGCTCTGGTTTGGCTCCTCTTTGTCACCTATTTGAAGTTCAAATGACCGGTTAAAAAAAATATATGGAATTTATAACATTTAAATAGGATGCCAAGGGATGGTTTTTATTTTCGCAGTAGATGGTCGATTTCACAGCAAGGGGTTGATTTCGCAGTAGAGGGGCATTTTCGCAGCCCATTTTCCAGCCCATTTCGTAGCTGTGAAATGAGGTTGGAGGGCTGCGAAATAACACTCGTGTGCCAAGGGGTGGTTTCGCAGCTGTGAAACCACCTGCGAAATGAGGGTGTGGCTACGAAAATGGGAGTTTTTACGCTTTGAGGATTTCGCAACTGCGAAATTAACGCAGGGGGGGGGGGGAAGAGGGTGTTTCGCAATTACTTCTTGGGGTTGCGAAATTATTTCACAGCCAAGGGCCATTTTCGCAGGGGCCCTTTTTGGGCTGCGAAATCTAGTAGACCATGAATGTTTCCTTGCTTTTGAGCTCCTTTTGATTCCTAGAGACCTTCCTTCAATTTCTTTGCAATTCCTCCTAAATTAGATCATTCAAAAAGATTGAGTTACAAATAAATAACATAATTTAAGACCAAAATTAAAATCAAAATAATCATAAAAGCTTTTAAATTAACAAAATTAAACAAAAATATGGACTTTGGTGAAACCAAGTCCATCTAACCCTTTTCTGATTAGGCTCTCTGTGGCTCAAGAAGGTTGATTTCTTCATTTTCTTGCTTGAATGACTCAATGAATGGCTTGAGACGATGGCCATTGACTTTAAAAGTGTTTGTGCTATTGGAATTCAATAATTCCACCACTCCATTGGGATGCACTTGGTGAATAATGAAAGGACCTATCCACCTTGACTTGAGCTTCCCAAGAAAGATATGGAGCCTTGAATGATAGAGTAAGACTCTTTGTCTTTTCCGGAATTCCTTGTTGGAGATTAATTGATCATGCCATCTCTTCATCCTCTGTTTTGCAACTTTGGAATTGATGTAAGCATCATTTCTTAATTCCTCCATCTCATTAAGGTCTAAGCACATCTTTGCCCCGACTCTGATCAAATCCATGTTTAACTTTTTGATTTCCCACCAAGCCTTATATTCAACTTCCACAGGGAGATGGCATGCTTTGCCATAGACTAGGCGATAGGGAGACATGCCAAGAATAGTCTTATAAGCTGTTCTATATGCCCATAGTGAATCATGAAGCTTAATAGACCAATCTCTTCTACTCGTGATCACCACCTTCATCAATATGTTCTTGATTTCCTTGTTTGCTAGCTCAACTTGCCCGAAAGTCTGAGGGTGATAAGGTGTGGCTACCTTATGCTTCACTCCATACTTGACTAATAGGGTTTCAAAAGGTCTGTTGCAAAAATGAGTACCTCCATCACAGATGATGGCCTTGGGCACCCCAAATCTTGAGAAAATGTTCTCTTTGAGAAACTTGAGAACCACCCTATGATCATTGTGTTTACAGGGGATTGTCTCAACCTATTTAGAAACATAATCCACCCCCACCAAGATATAAGAGTTACCAAAAGACATTGGGAAAGGTCCCATGAAGTCAATGCCCCAAACATCAAAGAGATCAACTATTAGAATGGGGTTCATGGGCATTTGATTTCTTTTTGTTAGCTTCCCGAGCCTCTGGCATCTATCATAGCTCCTACACATGATGTGGGCATCTTTCAAAAGTGATGGCCAACAAAACCCTGATTGCAACACCTTCATGGCTGTTTTTTGAGAGGCAAAGTGGCCTCCACATGCATTCTCATGGCAGTGGCTGAGGATTCCTTGTTGCTCTTCTTCAGGAACACACTTCCTTATTATTTGATCTGCACAAAAATTGAAAAGAAAAGGCTCTTCCCAATAATAAGCATGAATCTTTGCAAATAAGTGCTTCCTATCTTGTGCTTTCCACTCACTTGGAACTTCACCAGTAACCAAATAGTTAGAATATGAGCATACCAAGGAGTTTTCTCTAGCAACATAAGTGATTCCTCAAGAAAGTCGTCATTAATAGGTAAGACATGGGAATTGTGTGCTATAACCAACCTTGAAAGGTGGTCAGCTACCACATTCTCCACTCCTTTCTTGTCTCTAATTTGGAGATCAAACTCTTGTAGTAAAAGAATCCATCTAATCAACCTTGCTTTTGCATCTTGATTTGTCAATAAATACTTCAAGGCTGAATGGTCAGTGAAAACAATGATGAAAGACCCTACTAGATAAGCACGAAACTTGTCTAAGGCAAACACCACAGCTAATAATTCTTTCTTTGTAGTTGTGTAGTTCCTTTGAGCTTCGTTCAATGTCTTGCTTGCATAGTAGATCACATAGGGCTTTCCATTTTCTTTTTGGCCAAGCACAACTCCTATAGCAAAGTCACTGGCATCACACATCACTTCAAAGGGTAGTTGCCAGTTAGGAGCCCTCACTATTGGAGCAGTTGTCAAAAATTGCTTCAATTGATCAAAACTCTTTTGACATCTTTCATCCCATATAAACTTAGCATCCTTAGCCAAAATTTCACAAAGAGGCTTTGAAAGCTTAGAGAAATCTTTTATAAACCTCCTATAGAACCCTGCATGGCCAAGAAATTGCCTTACTCCTTTCACAGTTGTTGGGAATGGCAATTTGACAATAAGTTCCACCTTTGCTTTATCAACTTCAATGCATTTCTCAGAGATGATATGGCCAAGGACAATTCCTTGATGTACCATAAAATGGCATTTCTCCCAATTGAGCACCAAGTCCTTTTCAATGCATCTGTTAAGAACCGCTTCCAAGTTGATTAGGCATTCTTCAAATGTACCTCCATATATGGTGATGTCGTCCAAGAAAACCTCCATAATTCACTCCACCATATCACTGAAGATACTTAGCATGCATCTTTGGAATGTTGCAGGTGCATTGCATAAACCAAAAGGCATTCTTCTGTAGGCAAATGTTCCAAATGGACATGTGAAAGTGGTCTTCTCCTGATCATCAACATCAATTTCAATTTGAAAATACTCGGAGTGCCCGTCCAAGAAACAATAAAAAGGATGGCCAGAGACTCTCTCCAACACTTGATCAATAAATGGCAATGGAAAATGATCTTTCCTTGTCACAACATTCAATTTTCTATAATCAATACACACTCTCCAACCTGAAGTGAGGCGTGTAGTGATTTCTTCTCCTTTTTCATTTTGAACCACAGTAATCCTTGACTTCTTTGGTACCACTTGAGTAGGGCTCACCCAAGGGCTGTCAGATATGGGGTAAATAATACCTGCTTGAAGTAGCTTCAGCACCTCAGCTCGCACCACCTCTTGCAAATGAGGATTCAATATTCTTTGAGGTTGACGAATTGGTTCAGCTTCTTCCTCCATGTATATATGATGTGTACAAACCAAAGGACTAATGCCTTTCAAGTTAGATATTTGCCATCCTATTGCTTTCTTACACCTCTTGAGAACTTCAAGTAGAGAAATCTCTCGAGAAGTAGTAAGAGATGAAGATATAACAACAGAGCATTGTTTATTCTCTTCCAAGTATGTGTATTTCAACTCCATGGGCAGAGGCTTCAAATTGAGCTTTGGGGTCTCTTCTTTAGCAGCTTCTTGTGCCTCCTCTTTATTGAACAAAGGTAGAATATCTTCTCTCCTCCTCCAACCTTGTAGAGTAGCAAGCACATAAGAGGGTTTAGGCAACCCTTCTTAAAGATCCCCAAGACTTTCATTCAACTTGTCTTGCATATTCTAATTACAGTGCTCCTCCACTAGAGTGTCAATAATGCATACCTCTTCTGGACCTTCTTCTTCGTCCGGAGTGATTAGCTTTTTGGACATATAAAAGATATTGAGCTCAAGTGTCATGTTGCCAAAAGTGAGTTGCATAAATCCATTCCTACAATTTATAATTGCATTTGAGGTAGCAAGAAATGGCCTTCCAAGGATGATAGGAACATAATTAGCCTCTTTGAGGGGGTCCGTATCAAGAACAACAAAATCTACTGGATAGTAGAAGTTGTCAACTTGAACTAGGACATCTTCAATTATCCCCCTTGGAATTTTCACCGATCTATCAGCTAGAGATAGAGTGATTGCTGTTGGCTTCAATTCACCAAGTCCCAATTGCTTGTAGACATAGTATGGTAGCAAATTCACATTAGCTCCCAAGTCTAACAAAGCTTTCTCCACTACCTTTCCTCCAATCATGACTGAAATGGTAGGACATCCCGGGTCTTTGTACTTCAAAGGAGACTTGCATTGTATGATAGTACTTACTTGCTCAGTCAAGAAGGCTTTCTTGTTCACATTCAACCCTCTTTTGATAGTACACAAGTCTTTTAGGAATTTTGCATATGTTGGAACTTGTTTAATCATATATAGCAATGGAATATTGACTTTCACTTGTCTCAATACTTCAAGAATTTCAGATGCATTTCTGATCCCCTTTTTCCCATGCAAAGCTTGAGGAAAAGGTGGAGAAGTGTGTTTCTTCAGCATTTCTTCCTTAATAATCTCTTTCGCCGGATTTGCCTTCACTGTTGAATCATGGTCCTCTTTCCCTTCACTGTTATCTTTCTTATTTCCTTTGATTTCCTTCCTCTTCTTCTTCTTCCTCTTCAACATGTGGCTTGGGTGTTGGCAACTCAACCTTTTTACCACTGCTTAGAGTGACCAAGGCCTTAACATCTCTCATGGATACCCTTGGGGTTTTGGTGAGGTTGAGAAGGAAATCTACCTTTCTCTCGCACTGTGTTCAAGTTAGTGAGCCTTGAGATTGAGTATTGGAGATTATCTATCTTCTGAGATAAGTCATTTTGCATTCCATCCATCATTTTATTCAATGTATTCTCTACACTGTCAATTCTTTGATTGAGTCGAGCATTGATGGATTTTTGGTCTCCAACAAAATCTCTCACAACCTTGCTGAGATTCACTATTGCTTGTTCAAGACTTGAAGCTTGTTGAGATTGTTGAGTCGGCTGTTGGTACTGAGGTGCTCTTGGCTTCCAAGAAAAATTTGGATGATTTTTCCAACTTGAGTTGTAAGTATTTCCATACGAAGCATTGTTGTTGGGCTTGAATTGTCCAGTGACATTTGCTTGATCTCCAAACATTTCTCTAGCAGGTTGAATTGTAGGGCACTCCTCCACCAAGAGTTCATAAGATTGACAAATAGGATATGGCTTTACTTGCACTGGTGTTTCAGCAACAGCTTGCACTTCATGCATCTTCTTCAGTTCTAGCTCCTCCAATCTTCTTGTCATAGCTGCAAACTTTGCTTTCATATCAACATCTTCATTCAAGGTATACATCCCAGCCTTAGCATTGAAAGCATTCGATTGAGACTTCATCTTCCCCCCTTTTCCTTTGTTCGGCTCATCCCATTCCCTTGAAACTTTAGCCACATAACTCAAGAAAACCATTGCTTCCTCCAGATTCTTACTCATAAAATCTCCTCCACACATTGTCTGAAGGAGTTGCTTCATTGAGGAAGACATCCCATCATAGAAATAACTCACCAATAGCCATGTATCAAAACCATGGTGAGGACAAGCATTGATGACTTCCATGTATCTTTCCCAACACTCAGAATTTCTCATTCTTTTTAGTTGAGAAGTTTGAAATTTGCCTTTTCAAGCCATTTGTTCTGTGAGTAGGAAAAAACTTCTTGAGGAATTCAGTTTGTAAATCAGTCCAAGTACAGAGATATTCCTTGGCCTTAAAGAATTAAGCCAAATTTTGGCCTTATCCTTTAAAGTAAAAGGAAATAGCTTAAGCCTCATCAAGTCAATTGAAGCTCCTCCTTCTTGGAATGTATTACAAACATCTTCAAAATCCTTGATATGTGCATAGGGATTCTCACTTTCCATCCTATGGAAAGTTGGTAGAAATGGAACAATATGTGGTCTGATCACTAGCTGCTCTGTAGGGGGCACTATACATGATGGTGCACTCATACGAGGTGGATGCATGCGGTCCCTCATTGATCTGAATGCATTGGGATTGTCTTGGTGACCATGGTGACTATGCTGACCTTCAAATGTAGCTTCCATGATATTCAAGATCAATTCCAATTCCTTGTTATGAGGTGTTTCACGTTTCACAAGCCTTCCTCCACTATCTTGTATCCAATTTGGCATACACAACTAGTATCAACTATAACAAAAACAAAAACAAAAGAAAACAAGACTACAAAAACACTAAAATTAACTAAAACTAAATTAAAAAATATGCTAAAGTATAAACAAGTAAAAGAAACAATTAAAAAAGTTAGTAAAATGAAAGAAAAATCACCAAACTTGTGATGAAAATCACAAGTACTCTGAAATAATATCACTGTGAAGTTGGCACCTTCCTCGGCAACGACGCCATTTAATTGCATGCCTAGCTAGTGTACCTTGAGTTTGGTCCTCAAACAAGAGTAATCAACAAAATTTATAACCTATATCACCATGCACTAGGATAGCCTTAGCTAATATAGCATAGTGGCTCTAAGATGGTTCACTGGGAAGGGTTTTCAACTTACAACTGATACCAATTTAAAGTTGAATTGGTGTTTTTTCATTTCAAGGTTAGCTTCAAAAGAAAACATAAAATTTGGTTGAAAAAGGATTTGTTTTAAGCTAACTAAAAAGAAAGTAATGGAAATTACTTATGAAGAAAAACGTTTCTCGGAGTTTTAGGATCACTAGGGTCAGGCTCCTCATGCAAAAACAGAGCTTCGGTCACTTGAATCTTTTCCTCACATTGAGGAATTAACATATAGTTAATTCTCTAACCGGTGTTGTACAGATGCTTCCCTTTTATGGATTTCAGTAGTAATTCCCTCTCACTGATGCATCTTGCAATGGCTCGTGCCTCTCACCTTGCATTTGCCATTCAAGGTGATCATTAACCTTGGACTTCCCTTCTCAAGCTCGCAAGAGATAACTAATGGATGTCTCCTAAGAGTCCAAAAGCTTACCAAGTGTTGGCAATTCTAGAAAATCCTACCTTCAAGTCACCTCCCAAAGGCTCGCAAGAGATAAACTAGTGCATCTCCATGGACGGAGATCACTTGCCTTACCAAGTGTTGGCCTAGGTGAATTGAAGGCATTTTAAGTTAACTAAAAACATAGAAACCATAAATGGGTCACATTTTCTCTTCATTAACAGCTGAAACAACAAAAATACCAATTCTTGCACTCAGGACCTTACCCGGCTACCTTAGCTCTAAGAAACAAAAAGTCTAGACAACCATTCTTTGAGGAAACATCCTCAGAGCTTGTTTGGCTAGTAAGAAAAATACAATCAAATTGAGTAGGTAAGGCAGAGCAAAGCTCTGCATTTTACTTCCTTCAAAACTATATAAAAGATGTCTCTGAGAACAAGCTCCCGAGATGATCTGTGTAATGAAAATTACAAAACAATATTGATTACTACCCAAAAAGTGTTATTTTGCGCCTTTAATTCATTATGTTTTAAGCACTTTTGTGTAGTAGTTCTCCATTTTTATTCCAATTGGCATGTTAAGGACCTACCAATGACTTCTAATCATATTTGTGGCTAGTTTTAGTGTTTTGACAGCTTTTTGGTTTATTAAGACAAGCCAAGTAAAGGAGAGAAGCAAAGAGGAAAACAGAGTGAAGAAAATAGAGGACAGCAGCTGCAGTCTTCCTTCATACTTTTGGAGCACTTCCCGAAGTCCATTTTCTACAGGCTATATACCATTTTAAAGCTCATGAAGTCAAGAATCTAACACTTCAAACCGTGTATGACTTGGAGCTAAAATGAGGAAGATATAGCCTTCGTAAGACAACTGCATCAAGCAAGTGCGAATTTCGCACCAGCCCATGCGACTTTGGTGCGAAATCTCCTCTGTTCTACCGACTCCACATGAGATTTTTTCTTTTGTATTTTTTGATGTAAATTCCTTTCTTATCCTTATAATTAGCCAATCACAGGCTTTGCTATGTAAAGACTATAAGAGGGATGGAAATCATCTCTCGAAAGATATATTGTATATTTTACACTTAGTAAAATTTTCCTCTCAGGGAAAAATACAAAGTTCTCTTCGCTTTCCTTTTCTCTTTTCTATTTTCTTTTTCTTGGAAGCCAAAAAACCTCTGAGGATGTTTTCCCAAAGGATGAGAGGCTAAACCTTTGGTTTCTTGGAGTGAAGGAAGCTAGGTGAAAAGTCCAGATGCAAAAGTGGAAAACTCTCGTGCATTAAATACAGGTAGTTGGAGTTCATAAATGGCTTTTAAATCTAAAGTTTTGCTTTAAATCCCTTAGAATCACTTTGAATGGCCAATACATGATAAGCTTTAGGTCTCTGTGGATACTTATTGCTAGATCCACATCAGACCATTAGTTATCATGTACGAGCCATTGGAAAGTGGCTCAAGGTGAAGACCCATAGTGTCTAAAGCCATTAATGGAACTTGACTACCATTTCTATTGACTTTTTATGGATTAAATATTCATTGTTAAACCTATACCGGTTCGGGAAATAACCATCCTTTATGTTGTTGTCCCCAATACGAGGAGAAAAATCCAGAATTTCCCACTTTGCATTCTGAATTTGATCCTAGCAACCTTTAGCTCCGGGAGACTTTCTTTCTTCCTTCCATTTTTACTTAGTTTTATGTTAGTTTAGTTTCAAACACCACTTTCAAAACAATTTTTATTTTCTTTTCAACTTTAAGTTTTTGACAAAGGAAATCATCAGATTCAATTTCTAATCTTGAGTCTATCATTGGTAGAGTGAAAACCCATCCCAGAGTTCGACCCTAGAGCTGCTATACTATAGTAGCTTTGCTACGCTAGTATGAGGTCATAGGATTTATAAATATTTTTTATTAAAATACCCAACTAGGCACGAATCAAATATATATAGGGCTTTAGATGCTATGAATAGTTAGGGCTATCGATAACATGAAAGACTCCATGTCATGAGCACAAGGTTCTAAATTCTATGGATAACTCAAGTCTTTCAATGACATGAAAGGCTCCGGGTTGTGAGATTAGGGCTCTAGATTCTTTGAACAATTTAGTGTTGTGGATGATATGAATGACATTGGGTTATGACCTCAAGGCCTTAGATGCAATGGACAATGTTGGGTTATCGTTGACATTAAAGACTCTGGGTCATGATCTAAGAGCTTTAGATGCTATGAACAACTTAAGGTTGTGGATGACTTGAGCCACTCTTGGTCTTGAGGTCATGGCTCTAGATGCTATGAAGGACTTTGGGTTGTGGTTGACATGAACGACTCCGGGTCATGAGCTTAGTGATTACTACTCAAGAAGTGCTATTTTATAGCTTGTAATTAACTCTTTTAAACACTTTTTAGTAGTAGTTATTACCTTTTAACTCAATTGGCATGTTAAGGACCCTTGCAATCATTTCTAATCAAATTGTGTTAAGTTTTGGTGTTTTTGATAGCTTTTTTATCACCAAAGCAATCTAAGATAAGGGAGAGCTTTATATAATCCATGGCAAAGAAAATGGAAGCTCATTTACATAAAGAATCCAAGCTTTGGAGCTTCGTAGTTCTTTGCCAAAGCCAGTCAAGAATGCAAGGAGGAAAAATAGAGAAATCTAACATGAGGAAATTCAAGAGGACAGAAACTGTTGGACACATTTTGAGTACTTCCTGGAGTCCATTTTATGCATACTATATATCGTTTCGAAGCTCGGGAAGTCAGGAGTCCAACACTTGAAATGGTACATGAATCATAGCTGAAACGAAGAAGTTACAGCCATTTGAAGACAACCGTATCAAGCTATGCGAAATGGGTTGCGAAGTGAAATCCACTTGCGAAATTTTGCAAGGTCTTTCGCAGCTGCGAAACCCACCTTTGGGACACGAGTGCCATTTCGTAGCCCATGCCTCCATCTTCGCAGCTGCAAACCACATTGCGAAATCACCTCCAAGCTGCGAATGAAGTTGCAAATAATCTCCAAGTTGCGGAATCATCTCCAAGTTGTAAAATCACCTCCAAGTTGCAAAACCAAAGTTCAAACTTGCAAAATGGATAATTCAACATGTGAATCACCTTGCGAAATCCACCTGTGCAATCTTAGATATTTGCAATCGACTTGTTACATTTTTTCTCAAGATATTTTGTGTAAATTTCTATTTTCTCCTTGTAATCAGTCAAATATATTATTGGGATATTTCTTAGAAAATATCTTCTCTATATATATCTTTGAACCAATGTAAATGATATACATCATATATATCATATATCAAATATGTAAAGGATCATAGTAAGAAATATATTTTATAGAGCACTTGCTCTGTTTTTCCTTGATATTTTTGTTTTCTCGTTATTTTTATTTCTAGCCAAACAAACTCTGAGGATGTTTCCTCAGAGGATGAGTGGCTAGGCTCTTTTTCTCTTGGAGTGAAGAAAGCCGGGTAAGTTTCCAAATGCAAAAATTGGAAGTTTTGTTGTTTAAGCTTTTAATGAAGAGAAAGTGTGACCCGTTAATGGTTTTTATCTTTTTAGTTAACTTAAAACGCCTTAAAATCACCTGGGCCAACACTTGGTAAGGCAAGTGGTCTCCATCCATTGAGATACACTAGTTTATCTCTTGCGAGCCTTTGGAAGGTGGTTTAAAGGTAGGATTTTCTAGAATAGCCAACACTTGGTAAGGTTTTGGACTCTAAAGAGACATCCATTAGTTATCTCTTGCAAGCTTTTGATGGGTAATCCAAGGTTAAGGATCACCTTGAATGGCAAATGCTAGGTGAGAGACACGAGCTATTGCAAGATGCATCAGTGAGAGGGATTTAGTGTTTGAACCCATTATAGCATCTAGAGCCCTGAGCTTACCACATAGAGTCATTCATGTCATCCATATCCCTAAACTGTCCATAACATCTAGAGCCCTTAACTCACAACCTAGATTCGTTCATGTCAACCATAACCTTGAGCTATTTATAACATCTAGAGTGTTGAGCTCATGATTCCAGAGTTGCTCATGTCATCTAGTGCCCTGAATTGTTCTTAACATCTAGAGGTTAGAGCTCACGATCTTGAGTCATTCATGTCATCCATAGCCTTATGTTCTTCATAGTGCTCACTACTCGGATTCGTTCATGTTTCCATAGCCCTAAGCTATTCATAGCATCTAGAGGCCTGAGCTCATGGGATCCCGAGTCATTCATATCATCCACAACTTTGATTTGTTCATAGCTTTTAGAGCCCCGAGCTCACAACCTTGAGACGTTCATATCATCCATAGTTGAGAGTTGTTTATAGCATTAAGAAACTAAGCCCACGTCCTTGATTTGTTTATGTCATCCCCAACCCTGACTTGTTCATAACATTTGGAGACTTCTCCTCAGGACCAAGAATCATTTGTATCACGTAAAGCCCTAAGTTGTTCATAGCATCTAAAGGCTTGAGCTCATGGGATCTCGAGTCGTTCATATCATTCACAACTCTGAGTTGTGAATAGCATCTAGAGCCCTAAGCTCACCACACATAATTGTTTATGTCATCCACATCCTTGAACTGGTCATAGATCCAGAGCCCTTAACTCACGACCCAGAGTCATTCATGTCAACCATAGCCTTGGGTTGTTCATAACATCTAGAGCATTGAGCTCACGACCTAGAGTTATTCATGTCGTCTAGAGTCCTAAGCTATTCTTAACATATAGAGCCCAAAGCTCATGATCTTAAGTCGTTCATGTTATCCATAGCCTTAAGCTGTTCATAGAGCTTATAACCTGGAGTTGTTCAATTTTCCACAGCCCTGAGCTATTCATTGCATCTAGAGGCTTGAGCTCACCGGATCCCAAGTCATTCATATCATCCAAAACTCTGAGCTATTCATAGCATCTAGAGTCCTAAGTTGTTCATAGCATCCACAACCCTAAGCTCACAACAATTTTGCTGTTCATGTCATCCACAACCCTTAGTTATTCACAAAATTTAGAGCCTTGGGTTCATAACCAAGAATCATTCATATCATCTATAACCATGAGCTATTCATAGCATATAGAGGCTTAAGCTTATAGAATCTCAAATCGTTCATATCATCCATAACCCTAAGAAGTTCATAGCATCCAAAACCATGAGCTCACAACATGCATATTAACCACAACATTGAGTGGTTCATAGCATCTAGAGCCCTAAGCTTATGAGATGGAATCATTCCTGTCATCCACAGGCTTGAGTTATTCATAACATCTACAGCCTTGAGCTCACATCCTTGATTTGTTCATGTCATCCACAAACTCGAGTTGTTCATAACATTTAGTGTCATAGGCTCACGACCAAAAATCATTCATATCATCCTCAGCTTTGAGCTGTTCAAAGCATCTAGAGACCATAACTCACTAGATCCCAAGTCATTCATATCATCCACAACTCTAAGTTGTTCATACCATCTAGAGCCCTAAGCTAACAACATAGAGTCATTCATGTCAACCACAACCCTAGGTCGTTCATAACGTGAAGAGCCCTGAACTGACGACCTTGAGTCATTCATGTCATTTATAACCCTTACTAGTTCATAACATTTAGAGCCTTAGGCTCCTGACCAAGAATCATTCATATCATCCACAATCCTAAGCTATTCATAGCTCCTAGAGGCTTGAGCTCATAGAATTTCGAGTCATTCATATTGTCCACAACCTTAAGCTATTCATAGATTTTAGACCCATGAGCTCAAGATGCGAAGCAACTCATATCATCCACAAGCCCAAGATGTTGATAGCATCTAGAGTCATGAGCTCAAGATTCAAAGTGTTTCATATCGACCATAAATGTGAGTTGTTCATAACATTTAGTGCCCTAAGCTCACGACCTTGAGTCATTCATGTCATCTATAGTTTAAGTTGTTTAGAAGATTTAGAGCCTTGGGCTCATGACCAAGATCGTTCATATCATCCAAAACCCTGACTTGTTCATCACATCCAAATCCGTTAGCTCACGACTGATTCGACTCATGGTAGCTTAGCTTTAAAGGCGTATCAACAAAATTTATACCTTAAATACTATTACTAAAGTAGCCAAGCTACTATAGCATAGTGGTTCTAGGATCGTTCACTGGGAAGGGTTTTCGCAAACACTAATGATATTAAAATTAGGAAAATAGGTGATTTTCTTATGGATGTTAGCTTTAAAAGAAGATGTAAATGTTTTAGAAAGATTTAAACTAATCTAAGCTAACATTAAAGACTAAAATGAAAGGGTGTAAAAACAAGTTTCTCAAATATAGGATAGCTATGCTCAGGCTCTTATGCAAATTGGAAATCTCAGGATAGGCTCCTCGCGTTGGGGTTGCAACTATGGTGATGCTTGCTTCCCGAACCGGTATGGATTTAGCAAATCAAGTTTTAATCCTTTAAAATGGCAAAATAGATGGTAGTGAATTTCATCAATGGTTATTCACCTTAGACTTCCTTTGAATGGCTCGTAAGAGATAACTAATGGTCTAAAGCCAAAAGCTTACCAAATATTGGCAACTCAAAGTCATTCTAGGTGATAAACTCACCTTTCAATGGCCATTGAAATTGGTTCTAACGGATTAATGCAAAACTTGGAATTGAAAACCTCACCTTCCAATAGCTCGTAGGAGATAACTAATGGATAGAAATCCAAAAGCTTATCAAGTATTGGCCGTTGGAAGTTGTCCAAAGGAAATAAAAAACCAAACTTTGCATTAATGAACCATTAATGAAAAACGACTACCTTACCTTCCGGGTGCGAGAAATTTCCATGGGATTGCATCCAAGCCATCACATAACATCCATACTTTGAGAAACTAAAAGTTTTAGCCAATCGTCGTCTGAGGAAAAGCCCTTAGAAGCTGTTTGGCTTCCAAGAAAATAAAAGAGTAAAGAGAAAAGAGAGATGAGAGAGCTCTGTATATATTCTAAGTGTAAAACGTAATATATATTCTATATCTTCCAAGAGGTGATTTCCACCCCTTATATAGTCTTTACAAAAGCAAAAGCTTGTGATTGGTTAGTTACAAGGATAAGAAAGAAAATTACATCACAAAATACAAAGGAAAATATCTAAAGTGGAGTCGGCAAAAGCAGAGGAAAATTCGCAACACGCATGGGTTATGCGAATTTTGAAGGTGTTATGCGAAATTTTCTCATAACCTGGAGCAGTTGGCTTCCGAAGGCCATATCTTCCTCATTTCAACTCCAAATCATACACGGTTTGAAGCGTTGGATTCTTGACTTCAAGAGCTTTGAAATGGTATATAGTATATAAAAAATGTACTTCGGGAAGTGCTCCAAAAGTGCGAAAGAAGACTGCAGATGCTGTCCTCTTTGCTTCTCTTCACTTTGCTTGCTTTTCCTCTTTGCTTCTCTTTGCATACTTTGAACGACTTTGGAAAAGGGCTATGGAGCTCCAAAGCTTGGTTCTTCATGAATTTGAGCTTCCAAAAGCTTTTCCATAACTTGTCCAAGTAGCTCCTCCCTCATTTGGCATGCTTGAATTGACTCATAAGCTGATAAAAACATGTAAACTTGCCACAAAATGGTTAAAACCAATTACTAAGGACCTTAATGAATTAATTGGGTTAAATGAATATGATTACTACTCAAAGGTGCTTCAAACCATTATAATTAGGTCTACAAAATAGCACTTTTTGGTAGTAATCAACGACCTAGAGTAGCTCATGTCATCCACAAGCCTGAGCTGTTGATAGCATCTAGAGTTGTGAGCTCACGACCCGAAGTTGTTCATGTCATTCACAACCCTGAGATGTTCATAACATTTAGAGCACTGAGCTCATAATCTAGAGTCATTCATATCAACCACTACCCTTAGTTGTTGATAGCATTTAGAGCCCTAAGCTCATGACCCAAAGTTGTTCATGACATCCACAACCCTAAGTTATTCATAACATCTAGAGCATTGGGCTCACGACCAAGAATTGTTCATATCACCCACAAACCTGAGCTATTAAGAACTTAGAGCCTAGAATTCAAGACTTGGAGTCGTTCATGTTAACCACAACCCTTAATTGTTCATAGCATCTAGAGCCCTCAACTCACAGGATCCCGAGTCATTCATATCATACACAAGGTTGAGTTGTTCATAGTATTCAATGCCTTGAGCTCATGACTCAAAGTAGCTCATGTAGTTTAGTGCCTTGATTGATGCATAACATGTTGAGTCCTGAGATGATGACCCTGAGTCGTTCATGTCAACCACAACTCTGAGTTGTTTGTAGTATCTAGAACATTAAGCTCATGGATCGGAGTCATTGATGTCATCCATAACTCTGAGCTCATGATGTAGAATCGTTCATATCATTTACAACCCTAACCTTTTTATAGCATGTAGAGGCTTGAGCTCATGACCCGGAGTTGTTTATCTCAACCACAACCTTGAGTTGTTCATAGTTTGTAGAGCCTTGAGCTCGCGACCCAAATTCGTTCATGTTATCCATAACCCTGAGTTATAAATAGTATCTAGAACCTTGAGCACACGACCCAAATTCGTTCCTGTTATCCATAACCCTGATCTATAAATAGTATCTAGAACCCTGAGCTCACGACCTAGAGTCATTTATGTCAACCAAAGCCTTAAGTTGTTCATAGATTTCAAAGCCTTGAGCTCATGACCTATAGTCATTAATGTCTGATTACTACTCAAAAAGTGCTCTTTTATAGCTTGTTATAAACTCTTTTAAACACTTTTGAGTAGTATTTATTACCTTTTAACTCAATTGGTACATTAAGGACCCTTGCAAGTGTTTCTAATAAGTTTTTGGCAAGTTTTGGTGTTTTTAATAGCTTTTTTATCATTAAAACAAGCCAAGAATGAGGGAGAACTTGGTATAGTCCATGGCAAAGAAAGATTGAAGCTAAATTACATGAAGAATCTAGGTTTTGGAGAGCTTCGAAGCCTTTTCCAAGTCAATCAAGTATGCAAGGAAGAGAATTAGAGAAGGAATCTAACATTCAACAATTTTGCAACCCTTTGAGAAATATTCACAAGCATCGAATTGCCCAAGAAGAGTACAAGTTGTAGGACAGAAAGCAAGGCTATGAAGAATTAATTTCGCACCCTTGCGAAATTTTTGCAAGCCAGAAAGAATTTCGCAAGCCTTGCGAAACTGATGATTTTCGCAAGCATTGCGAAATCTTTTTGTAACTTTTAGATATTTTTGCACCGACTCCATTAGATTTTTATCTCAAGTTATTTTGTGTAATTACCTATTTTCTCCTTGTAATCAACTAAAGATATTCTCTAGATATTTAGGATATCTAATTGAGGGGTTAAAAATATCTCTCTGTGTATGTTTTAAGATATCTCTTTTTGTAATATCTCGGAATCTTGGAAAAAATTCTTGGGGATCACTTGTAATCTCTCGGAAGAAATTCCAGAGAAGACTTGTACATTCTTTTTAGTAAAAAATATACAAAGCTTTGCTCTGCCTTACCTACTCATTTTGTTTTTATTTTTTTTCTAGCCAAACAATCTCTGAGGATGTTTTTCCAGAGGATGAGTCGCTAGGCTTTTTGTTTCTTGGACTGAAGGAAACTAGGTAAGGGATCCAGATACAAAAGTTGGAGTTTTCCTTGTTTTAGTTTTAAATGAAGAGAAGTCGTGAGCCGTTAATGGTTTTTATTTTTATAGTTAACTTAAAGTCCCTTAAAATCACCTGGGCTAACACTTGGTAAGCTTTTCGGACTCCATCCATTGAGATCCATTAGTTATCTCTTGTGAGACTTTGGGAGGTGGTTTAAAGGTAGGATTACCTAGAATAGCCAACACTTGGTAAGCTTTTCGGACTCCCTGGAGACATCCATTAGTTATCTCTTACGAGCTTTTGAAGGGTAATCCAAGGTTAAGGATCACCTTGAATGGCCAATACTAGGTGAGAGGTATGAACCATTGCAATATGAATCAGTGAGAGGACATTAGTGTTTGAAACCATTAATGGGACGCAACTGTAACACACCGGTTCAGGAAATAACTATAGGTTAAATCCCTAATGTGAGGAAAAGATCCAAAATCTTCCATTTTTGTATAAGGAACTTGAACCTAGTGACCTGAAACTCCAAGAAACCTTTTCTTTGTAATTAATCTTAGTTACTATTTTTTGTTAGCTTAAAACCAACCCTTTTCAACCAACTTTATTTTTTCTTTTAAAGCTAACTCATAAAAGAAAAAGCATCATTTCAGTTCTTTAACTAATATCATGTGTGAAATGAAAACCCATCCCCGTGGACGATCCTAGAACCATTATGCTATGCTACCCTAGTATATGGTGAATTAGGTTTATAAATTTTGTTGATAACTCCCGTCTGAGGATTGAATCAAATAGGTACACCAATTGAGGACAAATAAAATGGCGTCGTTGCTGGGGATGGTGCCATTTCATAGTGATATAATCTTTCCAAAACACTTGTGATCTTCATCACAAGTTTTTGGTGATTTTTCATTTCTTTTACTAACTTTTTTGTTTCTTTTTATTTGTTTCTATTTTTAGTTTATCTTTTATATAGTTTTTAGTTAATATTAATTTGTTTTTTTCTTTTAGAATTGTTTTTCTTGTTTTTGTTTTTTGTTTTGGTTATTGCTAGTTGTGTATGCCATATTGGATACGAGACAGTGAGGAAAGACTTGTGAAAATAAAAAATCCTCACGAAACAGAGTTGGAATTGTGTGTGAACGTCATGGAAGCTATACCTAAAGATCAGCATAGTCAACATGCTCTAGAGGAGAATATCAACGCATACTGATCCATGAGGGACCACATGCATCCACCTTGTATGAGTGCACCATCATGTATAGTGCCACCTACAGAGCAACTAGTGATCCGACCACATATTGTGCCACTTCTATCTACTTTCCATGGGATGGAAAGTGAGAATCCCTACGTGCATATCAAGGACTTTGAGGAAGTTTGTAATACATTCCTAGAAGGAGGAGCTTTAATCGACTTGATGAGGCTCAAGCTATTTCCTTTCACTTTAAAGGACAAGGCCAAGCCTGGCTTAATTCTTTAAGGCCAAGGAGTATCCGAACTTGGACTGATTTGCAAGCTGAATTTCTCAAGAAATTTTTCCCGACTCATAGGACCAACGGCTTGAAAAGGCAAATTTCAAACTTCTCAGTTAAAGACAATGAGAAATTCTATGAGTGTTGGGAGATATACATGGAAGCTATCAATGCTTGTCCTCACCATGGCTTTGATATGTGGCTATTGGTGAGCTATTTTTACGATGGTATGTCTTCCTCAATGAAGCAGCTCTTAGAAATGATGTGTGGAGGAGACTTCATGAGTAAGAATCCAAAGGAAGCCATGGATTTCTTGAGTTATGTAGCTGAAGTTTCAAGAAAATGGGATGAGTCGAATGCCAGAGAAGTGGGAAGAATGAAATCTCAACCTAATGCTTCTAATGCTAAGGTTGGGATGTATACTTTAAATGAAGACACTGATATGAAAGCAAAATTTGCAGCTATGGCAAGAAGATTGGAGGAGCTAGAAGTGAAGAAGATACGAGAAGTGCAGGCCATTTCAGAAACACCAGTGCAAGCTATGTCGTGTTCAATTTGTCAATCTTTTGAGCACTTGGTGGCGGAGTGTCCTACTATTCCATCTATGAGAGAAATGTTTGGGGATCAAGCGAATGTTATTGGCCAATTTAAGCCCAATAACAACACTTCATATAGCAACATCGCTTGGAAGCTAAGGTCACCTCAATACACGCAACCTGGCCAAGCACCTCAATTAGCCTTAAATCTTGAACAAGCCATTGTGAATCCTAGCAAACTCTTGGGAGATTTTGTTGGAGACCAGAAATCCATCAATGCTCAGCTCAGTTAAAGAATTGATAGTGCAAAGAGTACATTGAACAAAATAATGGATGGAATGCAAAATGATCTATCTCAGAAGATAGATAATCTCCAATACTCAATCTCAAGGCTTACCAATCTCAATACAGTGCATGAGAAAGGAAAATTTCCTTCTCAACCTCATCAGAATCCCAAGGGTATCCATGAAGTGGAGGCTCAGGGAGAATCTTCACAGGTGAGGGAAGTCAAAGGAGTGATTACTCTAAGGAGTGGTAAAGAGGTTGATCTACCTACATCCAAGCCAGAGCATGAACCAGAGAGTGAAGCAGAGAAAGAGAAGAGGGAGGAAATCAAAGGAAAGACGAAAGAGAACAGTACAAAGAATGAGGACCTTGAAGCTACTATGAATGAAGAACCGAAAAGGACCATCAACTAGGAAGATATGATGAAGAAACACACGCATCCACCATTCCCACAAGTTTTTCATGGAAAAAAGGGAACCAACAATGCATCATAAATTGTTGAAGTGTTGAGGCAAGTGAAAGTTAACATCCCTTTGCTAGACATGATCAAACAAGTTCCGACTTATGCAAAATTCCTGAAAGACTTATGCATTATAAAAAGAGGGTTAAATGAGAGTAAGAAGGCCTTCTTAACAGAGCAAGTAAGTTCCATTATACAGTGCAAGTCTCTAGTGAAATACAAAGATCTGGGTTATCCTACCATCTCAGTGATGATTGGAGAGACGTGTGTGGAGAAAGCTTTGTTGGACTTGGGGGCAAGTGTGAATTTGCTACCTTACTCTATCTACAAGCAATTCCTTGGCCACACTAGGTTCTATAGGAGGTTTATTAAAGATTTCTCTAAACTCGCAAGACCTCTTTGTGAACTATTGGTAAAGGATGCTAAATTCGTAAGGGATGATCGATGTCAACAGAGTTTTCAAGAACTGAAGATATTGTTGACAATCGCTCCAATAGCAAGAACTCCCAATTGGTAATTGCCCTTTGAAGTGATGTGTGATGTCAGTGACTTTGCTATAGGAGCTGTTCTTAGGAAAAGAGAAGACGGAAAGCCTTATGTGATCTACTATGCGAGCAAAATGTTGAATGAAGTGCAATGAAACTACACAACCACAGAGAAAGAATTGTTGGTTGTAGTTTTTGCCTTAGACAAATTCTACGCTTACTTGGTGGGGTCTTTCATTGTGGTTTTCACTGACCACTCGGCCTTGAAATATCTGCTGACTAAATAGGATGCAAATGCGAGGCTGATTAGATGGATTCTCTTGCTTCAAGAATTCAATCTTCAGATCAAAGACAAGAAATGAGTGGACAATATGGTAGCCGACCATCTATCAAGGTTAACCATCGCACATGATTCCCATAGTTTGCCAATTAATGATGATTTTCCAGAGGAGTCACTCATGTTGATAGAAGCCGCTCCTTGGTATGCTCATATTGCTAACTATTTAGTTACCAGAGAAGTCCCAAGTGAGTGGAAAGCACAAGATAAGAAGCACTTCTTTGCAAAAATTCATGCCTACTATTGGGAAGAGCCATTTCTATTCAAATATTGTGCGAATCAAATAATACGAAAGTGTGTCCCTAAGCAAGAGCAATAGGGGATCCTTAGTCATTGCCACGAAATCGCATGTGGAGGCCACTTTGCTTCTCAGAAGAAAGCTATGAAGGTATTGCAATCGGGTTTTTGTTGGCCATCACTTTTCAAAGATGCCCACACTATGTGCAGGAGCTATGACAAATGCCAGAGGCTTAGGAAATGAACACATAAGAACATGATGACTTTGAACCCCATTTTAATAGTTGATCTTTTTTATGTCTGGGACATTGGCTTCATGTGACCTTTTCCTATGTCCTTTGGCCATTCCTACATCTTGGTGGGAGTGGATTATGTTTCTAAATAGGATGAAGCAATCCCGTGCAAATGCAATGATCATAGAGTTGTTCTCAAATTTCTCAAAGAGAACGTCTTCTCTAGATTTAGAGTACCCAAGGCCATAATAAGTGATGGGGGTACTCATTTTTGTAACAAGCCATTCGAAACTTTCTTAGCCAAGTACAAGGTGAAGCATAAGGTAGCTACACCTTACCACCCTCAGACTTCTAGGCAAGTTGAGTTTGCAAACCGGGAGATAAAAAACATACTGATGAAGGTGGTGAATACGAGCAAAAGAGATTGGTCTGTTAAGCTTCATGATTCACTATGGGCTTACAGAACAACATACAAGAGCATTTTTGGAATGTCTCCTTATATCCTAGTATATGGAAAAGCGTGCCATCTCCCCGTTGAAGTGCAATACAAAGCTTGGTAGGCAATCAGGACACTCAACATGGACTTGAACAAAGCCGACATGAAGAGATTTCTAGAACTTAATGAGATGGAGGAACTGAGAAATGACGCCTACAATAATTCAAACATTACAAAACAAAGATTGAAAAGGTAGCATGATCAATTAGTGATTCGACTCATGGTAGCTTAGCTTTAAAGGCGTATCAACAAAATTTATACCTTGAATACTATTACTAAAGTAGCCAAGCTACTATAGCATAGTGGTTCTAGGATCGTTCACTGGGAAGGGTTTTCGCAAACACAAGTGATATTCAAATTAGGAAAATAGGTGATTTTCTTATGGATGTTAGCTTTAAAAGAAGATTTAAATGTTTTAGAAAGATTTAAACTAATCTAAGCTAACATTAAAGACTAAAATGAAAGGGTGTAAAAACAAGTTTCTCAAAGATAGGATAGCTATGCTCTGGCTCTTATGCAAATTGGAAATCTCAGAAGAGGCTCCTCGCGTTGGGGTTGCAACTATGGTGATGCTTGCTTCCCGAACCGGTATGGATTTAGCAAATCAAGTTTTAATCTTTTAAAATGGCAAAACAGATGGTAGTGAATTTCATCAATGGTTATTCACCTTAGACTTCCTTTGAATGGCTCGTAAGAGATAACTAATGGTCTAAAGCCAAAAGCTTACCAAATATTGGCAACTCAAAGTCATTCCAGGTGATAAACTCACCTTTCAATGGCCATTGAAATTGGTTCTAACGGATTAATACAAAACTTGGAATTGAAAACCTCACCTTCCAATAGCTCGTAGGAGATAACTAATGGATAGAAATCCAAAAACTTATCAAGTATTGGCCGTTGGAAGTTGTCCAAAGGAAATAAAAACCAAACTTTGCATTAATGAACCTTTAATGAAAAACGACTACCTTACCTTCCGGGTGCGAGAAATTTCCATGGGATTGCATCCAAGTCATCACATAACATCCATACTTTGAGAAACTAAAAGTTTTAGCCAATCATCCTTTGAGGAAAAACCCTCAGAGGCTGTTTGGCTACTAAGAAAATAGAAACGGGAGAGCTCTGTAAATATTCTAAGTGTCAAACGTAATATGTATTCTATATCTATATATATATATATCAATAATTGTTACAACGGATGCAAGGGGATATAAATAGAGAAGTTTTTCCAACCTTCCTAGCTAAGAAATCTTATGATTTGTGGATTACAAGGAGAAGAATGGAAATTTATACAAAAATATCCAAAAGAAAAGATCTCGTGTGGAGTCGGCAGAAGCAGGGGAAAATTCGCACCACGCAAGGGGGTGTGCGAATTTGGAAGGTGTTGTGCGAAATTTTCGCACAAGCCTAGAGCAGTTGTCTTCCGAAAGCCATATCTTCCTCATTTCAGCTCCAAATCGTACATGGTTTGAAGCGTTGGATTCTTGACTTCCTTAGCTTTGAAATGGTATATAGAATGTAGAAAATGGACTTCGTGAAGTGCTCAAAAAGTGCCAAAGAAGACTGAAGATGCTGTCCTCTATTTTCCTCTTTGCTTCTTTTTGCTTCTCTTTGCTTCTCTTTGCTTTTCTCCTTTTGTTGGCTTGCTTTGGTGTAGCTAAAAGCTTGCTTTAACTTGTCCAAGTAGCTCCCCCATCATTTGGCATGCTTGAATTGATTCATAAGCTGATATAAACATGTAAACTTGCCACAAAATGGTTAAAACCAATTACTAAGGACCTTAATGAATTAATTGGGTTAAATGAATATGATTACTACTCAAAGGTGCTTAAAACCATTATAATTAGGTCTACAAAATAGCACTTTTTGGTAGTAATCACACCCCCCAACCTACTCATTGCTAGTCCCTTAGCAATGGAGGAGATAAAAACTAAGTAAACTATAATAATATACATAAAAGGGATCATGCAAATCACTCCAAAAAATGATATGAGTGGCATGATTGGATCAAACTCTCACATGTCAAGTCAAGGATATAAAACTCAATCATCAATAAGAGTCATCAAATAACTTACCTATCACAACATGCAAAGAGCGGGCATTATGCAAATTTGAGTATCAAAATAATTTCCACTCCCAAAGGACCAACACTTAATCTTCCACAAAAATCTATGTGTTATTTATTAGTTTCCAAATATAGTATGTCAAACTAATCTCTCCCATCAACCTAGTTCTTTTCAAAGCTTAGCAAACTAATCAACCTCCAATAGGCTAAGAACGCACCTCTTTTCTTTCACAATTTTTTCTTGTAGGAGTGCAAAGCTTAAAGGCATTCTTTTCTAAATTGTCCATGTAACGGGGGTCCATCGATGACTCCCAACCAATCAAGGTTTAGGGCATCAAGCTTTAAGGATTTTTCAACCACTAACTCCTCGGATTTCACCCCGGACTTTTGAGAATGAATTTTAATACCCAAGCACCTACAATATGTTAAACTCCACCTATTCACCCACGTAACGAGCATTGAGGTCGGTGACTCCCAACCAATTAAGGCTTAGGGCACCAGGTTTTAAAGATTTTCACCATATACCCCTTAGACCTTGCTCGGGTTTCAAGGCAAGCAAACATTTTTCTTTTTCTTTCTTTTCCAAAGGCTCATTGGCCTTTTACAAGGTGTCCCGACACTATTAAATTGAGGTCAAAGGTACCAAGTCTAAAATTTTCCTAAGTCAAGAGGGAAATAGTTCTTCATCTTATAATCGGAACCTATTGTGTTTAGTGTGTGGATAGCTTAAAGTGGAAGAACTGAGGTTGAATTCAATAGAAGTTTCAACAATTCATCAACTTTAGTAAGCATAATACAAACTCTAAGACTATGGCAATAAGATAAGAATTTAATTTTTCCCATTTACTTTTGAGAATTTTTCCTTAATAACCATGGAGAGTAGAATAAAAACTTAAAAAATTTTAAAAATTAAGCAAAAAGCAACTAAATTACCAAAATAACTTAGCATTAATAACAATACTTCCTTCCTCAACTCTCCCCCCAACCAAGTTGAACATTGTCCTCAATGTGACAAAAACGATTGAAAAATAGGGAGGAAGTGGTACCTCCTGAGTGACACGGAGTCTGAGTCATGTAGGAGAAACCACATGTTTCAAAGAAAACATAAGAGTTAGTGAGTAGAGGAAATAGAAAAATGCCAAGTTTAAAAAAAAATGATGTCTATATATGATGTATCATCAGTAATACATCCAATCCCAGAATATAAGACATCAAAACATGGAATTATGTATACTAATATAATAAGTAAATACAAAAAATAAAGAGATGATCAAGTAATAGAAGGGTCCTGTGGAGATATGGTGGCCTTCTGAATGGGTTGGGTCAGGACATTGACCTCTGCTCTGGTAGTCTCCTTGGGTGGCATAGTCTCCTCTACTGGAGCTCTCAGTTGGAGCTATGGGCTATGATGGTTTTAGGAGGTAAGAAATGGAATGAGAGGCTTGGTGTGTGATCCCAGGGTGCATGGGGTTCTCCTCTAGTCTTGGCCATGACTGAGATGGAAAGAGGTGGCTGTTCATGATTTCCAGAGAGTTCTCAAATGGTGCACGGGGGTGTTCTCTCCTCTAATGCATGTTCCTGAGGCTTCAAATAGAGAGGGAAGGGCGGAATTTGGATGGTCACACGTTTAAAAACTCTTTTAGAAGTCGAAAATGGCTTTTAGGAATAAAAAACAGAGTCTTGGGTGTTTAAAAATTGGTTTAAAAGACATTTGGACATTTTCGCACTTTAAAAAAAATTTCGCACCTTTGCGCAGTCTGTCTTCAAACAGCCATAACTTCTTCGTTTCAAATCCAAATCATGCACCGTTTGAAGATCTGGATTCCTGACTTCCTAAGCTTTAAATTGATATATGGTATGTATAATTTGAGCTCCAGGAAGTTCTTCAAAAATGTGTCTAACAGTACAGAAATTTGGTGCGGCTGCAACATTTCCGTTCAGCTTTGCATAGTCGTTTTCAAGCGGCCATAACTTCTTCGTTTCAAATCCAAATCATGCACCGTTTGAAGCACTGGATTTCTGACTTTCCAAGCTTCAAAAATACATATCATATGTATAATTTGAGCTCCATTAAGTGCTCCAAAAATGTATCTAACAGTAGAAAAATTTGGTGCGGCTGCAACATTTCCGTTCAGCTTTGCATAGTTGTCTTCAAACGGCCATAACTTCTTCGTTTCAAATCCAAATCATGCACCGTTTGAATCCATGGATTCCTGACGTCCCAAACTTCAAAACAACATATCATGTGGATAATTTGAGCTCCAGAAAGTTCTCCAAAAACGTGTCCAATAGTAGCGAAATTTTCGCACCTTAAAATGAGAATTTCGCACCTTGAATTGCATCGCGCGAAATTTCCATACTTTGGACTGAGGAATTCGCACCTTGTTTCGCATTTCGCACTCAATTTCGCACTGTACGAAATTTTTGCACCTTGTTTCGCACGATGCGAAAATGGGCTTGAGGTGTGCGAATGGCACTCGTGTGCCAGGAGGTGTTTCGCACGGTGCGAAAATTTTCGCACCTTGGATTGAGGTGTGCGAAATTCCCGCTCAGCTCGGTTCAGTTTTCTTGCAATGACCATAACTTTTTCGTTTCAACTCCGATTTGGACACCGTTTGAAGTATTGGACTGTTGACTTCCCGAGCTTCGAAACGGTATATAGTATGTATAAAATGGACTCGAGAAAGTGCTCGAAATATGTCCCGAAAGTGGCAATAGAACCAATGGCCAGAATTCTCTCTTCTCTTCCTTTCCTTTCATCATTTTTGCAAGCCCTCCTGCAATGATCACTTCAAAACTCATCTTAAAAACATATTAAAACTAAATTAAAGCTAAGAATTCAAACTAAAACATGCATAAATTTAAAGAAAGCATAGAATTTAAATGAAGCTGATAGCATGTACCCCAAAAAGAAGATGAACTATTTAGCTCATCCTCACTCACACACCCACTTCATGCTGAATTCCCCCTGGATCCCAAAAAAAATTGGCATCCTTCCCATTTGGTCCAAGGGAATTCGTTTCTCTTCTCTTCCCTAGAGAAGTGGATGCTTTAAAGGGTTCAAGTAACCCTTTATCATCTTGAACCTTATGATTTTCAATGGAAGGTTGGTCCATAGAGTTGTCATAGCAATCCCCCACCAAAGTGTCGATCTTCAACACTTTCCTTGATCTTTTTGCATTGGTTCCTTGAAGGTTATGGTGGGGTTGAGGAGAAAGCTTCATGTTCCCCCTTGCTATGTCGAGATTGGTGAGCTTCTCAATGGAGTCTTGAAATTTTTCTATCCTTAGTGATAGATCATTATAAACCCCCTCCATTCTTACATTTATTGAACTCTCCATATTATCAATCTTTTCATTAAGATGAGAGTTGATCTTTTTTTGCTCACCTACAAAGTCCTCCATGACTTTGCTTATCTTTAAAATGGCTTGCTCCAATGAAGATGTACTCATTGATGGTTGAGGTTGAGGGTGGGTTGTAAGGTTGGGATGGTTATTCCAACTTGAGGTGTAGGAGCTTTGGTAACCGTACATGTCTCTCATAGTTGGAATGGTAGGGCACTCCCCTACCGTATGCTCATATGAATCATCTCCATTCAAAGCATACTTACTACCCCATTGGCTTTGTTGAACTTGCCTTTTCCCTAACTCAATCCGATCCCTCATGGATAAGTATGCAAATTTGTCCTTCTCATGATCATAATGAGAGCTTTGATCTTCATGTGGAATGTCCATTTATAAAAAAAATGATATTCAACTAAGGCTCTTTTCTTCAACTTGTACCAGGGTTCCCTCTTGGTCTCGAATCCAACAAGGAATGCACAAATTGAAATTAAAACAAAAATAAAAGAAAAGAGAATAATAAAAAAAAAAATTAACTAAATAAAAACTAAACTAAAAAAAAATTATAAGAAAACTCACCAAACTTGTGATGAAGATCACAAGTTACCCTTAATGGTTGCTTCACTGTGCTTGTGGCACCTTCCCCGGCAACGGCGCCATTTGATTCGACTCATGGTAGCTTAGCTTTAAAGGCGTATCAACAAAATTTATACCTTGAATACTATTACTAAAGTAGCCAAGCTACTATAGCATAGTGGTTCTAGGATCGTTCACTGGGAAGGGTTTTCGCAAACACAAGTGATATTCAAATTAGGAAAATAGGTGATTTTCTTATGGATGTTAGCTTTAAAAGAAGATTTAAATGTTTTAGAAAGATTTAAACTAATCTAAGCTAACATTAAAGACTAAAATGAAAGGGTGTAAAAACAAGTTTCTCAAAGATAGGATAGCTATGCTCTGGCTCTTATGCAAATTGGAAATCTCAGGATAGGCTCCTCGCGTTAGGGTTGCAACTATGGTGATGCTTGCTTCCCGAACCGGTATGGATTTAGCAAATCAAGTTTTAATCCTTTAAAATGGCAAAACAGATGGTAGTGAATTTCATAAATGGTTATTCACCTTAGACTTCCTTTGAATGGCTCGTAAGAGATAACTAATGGTCTAAAGCCAAAAGCTTACCAAATATTGGCAACTCAAAGTCATTCCAGGTGATAAACTCACCTTTCAATGTCCATTGAAATTGGTTCTAACGGATTAATACAAAACTTGGAATTGAAAACCTCACCTTCCAATAGCTCGTAGGAGATAACTAATGGATAGAAATCCAAAAACTTATCAAGTATTGGCCGTTGGAAGTTGTCCAAAGGAAATAAAAACCAAACTTTGCATTAATGAACCTTTAATGAAAAACGACTACCTTACCTTCCGGGTGCGAGAAATTTCCATGGGATTGCATCCAAGTCATCACATAACATCCATACTTTGAGAAACTAAAAGTTTTAGCCAATCATCCTTTGAGGAAAAACCCTCAGAGGCTGTTTGGCTACTAAGAAAATAGAAACGGGAGAGCTCTGTAAATATTCTAAGTGTCAAACGTAATATGTATTCTATATCTATATATCAATATATCAATAATTGTTACAACGGATGCAAGGGGATATAAATAGAGAAGTTTTTCCAACCTTCCTAGCTAAGAAATCTTATGATTTGTGGATTACAAGGAGAAGAATGGAAATTTATACAAAAATATCCAAAAGAAAAGATCTCGTGTGGAGTCGGCAGAAGCAGGGGAAAATTCGCACCACGCAAGGGGGTGTGCGAATTTGGAAGGTGTTGTGCGAAATTTTCGCACAAGCCTAGAGCAGTTGTCTTCCGAAAGCCATATCTTCCTCATTTCAGCTCCAAATCGTACATGGTTTGAAGCGTTGGATTCTTGACTTCCTTAGCTTTGAAATGGTATATAGAATGTAGAAAATGGACTTCGTGAAGTGCTCAAAAAGTGCCAAAGAAGACTGAAGATGCTGTCCTCTGTTTTCCTCTTTGCTTCTTTTTGCTTCTCTTTGCTTCTCTTTGCTTTTCTCCTTTTGTTGGCTTGCTTTGGTGTAGCTAAAAGCTTGCTTTAACTTGTCCAAGTAGCTCCCCCATCATTTGGCATGCTTGAATTGATTCATAAGCTGATATAAACATGTAAACTTGCCACAAAATGGTTAAAACCAATTACTAAGGACCTTAATGAATTAATTGGGTTAAATGAATATGATTACTACTCAAAGGTGCTTAAAACCATTATAATTAGGTCTACAAAATAGCACTTTTTGGTAGTAATCACACCCCCCAACCGACTCATTGCTAGTCCCTTAGCAATGGAGGAGATAAAAACTAAGTAAACTATAATAATATACATAAAAGGGATCATGCAAATCACTCCAAAAAATGATATGAGTGGCATGATTGGATCAAACTCTCACATGTCAAGTCAAGGATATAAAACTCAATCATCAATAAGAGTCATCAAATAACTTACCTATCACAACATGCAAAGAGCGGGCATTATGCAAATTTGAGTATCAAAATAATTTCCACTCCCAAAGGACCAACACTTAATCTTCCACAAAAATCTATGTGTTATTTATTAGTTTCCAAATATAGTATGTCAAACTAATCTCTCCCATCAACCTAGTTCTTTTCAAAGCTTAGCAAACTAATCAACCTCCAATAGGCTAAGAACGCACCTCTTTTCTTTCACAATTTTTTCTTGTAGGAGTGCAAAGCTTAAAGGCATTCTTTTCTAAATTGTCCATGTAACGGGGGTCCATCGATGACTCCCAACCAATCAAGGTTTAGGGCATCAAGCTTTAAGGATTTTTCAACCACTAACTCCTCGGATTTCACCCCGGACTTTTGAGAATGAATTTTAATACCCAAGCACCTACAATATGTTAAACTCCACCTATTCACCCACGTAACGAGCATTGAGGTCGGTGACTCCCAACCAATTAAGGCTTAGGGCACCAGGTTTTAAAGATTTTCACCATATACCCCTTAGACCTTGCTCGGGTTTCAAGGCAAGCAAACATTTTTCTTTTTCTTTCTTTTCCAAAGGCTCATTGGCCTTTTACAAGGTGTCCCGACACTATTAAATTGAGGTCAAAGGTACCAAGTCTAAAATTTTCCTAAGTCAAGAGGGAAATAGTTCTTCATCTTATAATCGGAACCTATTGTGTTTAGTGTGTGGATAGCTTAAAGTGGAAGAACTGAGGTTGAATTCAATAGAAGTTTCAACAATTCATCAACTTTAGTAAGCATAATACAAACTCTAAGACTATGGCAATAAGATAAGAATTTAATTTTTCCCATTTACTTTTGAGAATTTTTCCTTAATAACCATGGAGAGTAGAATAAAAACTTAAAAAATTTTAAAAATTAAGCAAAAAGCAACTAAATTACCAAAATAACTTAGCATTAATAACAATACTTCCTTCCTCAACTCTCCCCCCAACCAAGTTGAACATTGTCCTCAATGTGACAAAAACGATTGAAAAATAGGGAGGAAGTGGTACCTCCTGAGTGACACGGAGTCTGAGTCATGTAGGAGAAACCACATGTTTCAAAGAAAACATAAGAGTTAGTGAGTAGAGGAAATAGAAAAATGCCAAGTTTAAAAAAAAATGATGTCTATATATGATGTATCATCAGTAATACATCCAATCCCAGAATATAAGACATCAAAACATGGAATTATGTATACTAATATAATAAGTAAATACAAAAAATAAAGAGATGATCAAGTAATAGAAGGGTCCTGTGGAGATATGGTGGCCTTCTGAATGGGTTGGGTCAGGACATTGACCTCTGCTCTGGTAGTCTCCTTGGGTGGCATAGTCTCCTCTACTGGAGCTCTCAGTTGGAGCTATGGGCTATGATGGTTTTAGGAGGTAAGAAATGGAATGAGAGGCTTGGTGTGTGATCCCAGGGTGCATGGGGTTCTCCTCTAGTCTTGGCCATGACTGAGATGGAAAGAGGTGGCTGTTCATGATTTCCAGAGAGTTCTCAAATGGTGCACGGGGGTGTTCTCTCCTCTAATGCATGTTCCTGAGGCTTCAAATAGAGAGGGAAGGGCGGAATTTGGATGGTCACACGTTTAAAAACTCTTTTAGAAGTCGAAAATGGCTTTTAGGAATAAAAAACAGAGTCTTGGGTGTTTAAAAATTGGTTTAAAAGACATTTGGACATTTTCGCACTTTAAAAAAAATTTCGCACCTTTGCGCAGTCTGTCTTCAAACAGCCATAACTTCTTCGTTTCAAATCCAAATCATGCACCGTTTGAAGATCTGGATTCCTGACTTCCTAAGCTTTAAATTGATATATGGTATGTATAATTTGAGCTCCAGGAAGTTCTTCAAAAATGTGTCTAACAGTACAGAAATTTGGTGCGGCTGCAACATTTCCGTTCAGCTTTGCATAGTCGTTTTCAAGCGGCCATAACTTCTTCGTTTCAAATCCAAATCATGCACCGTTTGAAGCACTGGATTTCTGACTTTCCAAGCTTCAAAAATACATATCATATGTATAATTTGAGCTCCATTAAGTGCTCCAAAAATGTATCTAACAGTAGAAAAATTTGGTGCGGCTGCAACATTTCCGTTCAGCTTTGCATAGTTGTCTTCAAACGGCCATAACTTCTTCGTTTCAAATCCAAATCATGCACCGTTTGAATCCATGGATTCCTGACGTCCCAAACTTCAAAACAACATATCATGTGGATAATTTGAGCTCCAGAAAGTTCTCCAAAAACGTGTCCAATAGTAGCGAAATTTTCGCACCTTAAAATGAGAATTTCGCACCTTGAATTGCATCGCGCGAAATTTCCATACTTTGGACTGAGGAATTCGCACCTTGTTTCGCATTTCGCACTCAATTTCGCACTGTACGAAATTTTTGCACCTTGTTTCGCACGATGCGAAAATGGGCTTGAGGTGTGCGAATGGCACTCGTGTGCCAGGAGGTGTTTCGCACGGTGCGAAAATTTTCGCACCTTGGATTGAGGTGTGCGAAATTCCCGCTCAGCTCGGTTCAGTTTTCTTGCAATGACCATAACTTTTTCGTTTCAACTCCGATTTGGACACCGTTTGAAGTATTGGACTGTTGACTTCCCGAGCTTCGAAACGGTATATAGTATGTATAAAATGGACTCGAGAAAGTGCTCGAAATATGTCCCGAAAGTGGCAATAGAACCAATGGCCAGAATTCTCTCTTCTCTTCCTTTCCTTTCATCATTTTTGCAAGCCCTCCTGCAATGATCACTTCAAAACTCATCTTAAAAACATATTAAAACTAAATTAAAGCTAAGAATTCAAACTAAAACATGCATAAATTTAAAGAAAGCATAGAATTTAAATGAAGCTGATAGCATGTACCCCAAAAAGAAGATGAACTATTTAGCTCATCCTCACTCACACACCCACTTCATGCTGAATTCCCCCTGGATCCCAAAAAAAATTGGCATCCTTCCCATTTGGTCCAAGGGAATTCGTTTCTCTTCTCTTCCCTAGAGAAGTGGATGCTTTAAAGGGTTCAAGTAACCCTTTATCATCTTGAACCTTATGATTTTCAATGGAAGGTTGGTCCATAGAGTTGTCATAGCAATCCCCCACCAAAGTGTCGATCTTCAACACTTTCCTTGATCTTTTTGCATTGGTTCCTTGAAGGTTATGGTGGGGTTGAGGAGAAAGCTTCATGTTCCCCCTTGCTATGTCGAGATTGGTGAGCTTCTCAATGGAGTCTTGAAATTTTTCTATCCTTAGTGATAGATCATTATAAACCCCCTCCATTCTTACATTTATTGAACTCTCCATATTATCAATCTTTTCATTAAGATGAGAGTTGATCTTTTTTTGCTCACCTACAAAGTCCTCCATGACTTTGCTTATCTTTAAAATGGCTTGCTCCAATGAAGATGTACTCATTGATGGTTGAGGTTGAGGGTGGGTTGTAAGGTTGGGATGGTTATTCCAACTTGAGGTGTAGGAGCTTTGGTAACCGTACATGTCTCTCATAGTTGGAATGGTAGGGCACTCCCCTACCGTATGCTCATATGAATCATCTCCATTCAAAGCATACTTACTACCCCATTGGCTTTGTTGAACTTGCCTTTTCCCTAACTCAATCCGATCCCTCATGGATAAGTATGCAAATTTGTCCTTCTCATGATCATAATGAGAGCTTTGATCTTCATGTGGAATGTCCATTTATAAAAAAAATGATATTCAACTAAGGCTCTTTTCTTCAACTTGTACCAGGGTTCCCTCTTGGTCTCGAATCCAACAAGGAATGCACAAATTGAAATTAAAACAAAAATAAAAGAAAAGAGAATAATAAAAAAAAAAATTAACTAAATAAAAACTAAACTAAAAAAAAATTATAAGAAAACTCACCAAACTTGTGATGAAGATCACAAGTTACCCTTAATGGTTGCTTCACTGTGCTTGTGGCACCTTCCCCGGCAACGGCGCCATTTGATTCGACTCATGGTAGCTTAGCTTTAAAGGCGTATCAACAAAATTTATACCTTGAATACTATTACTAAAGTAGCCAAGCTACTATAGCATAGTGGTTCTAGGATCGTTCACTGGGAAGGGTTTTCGCAAACACAAGTGATATTCAAATTAGGAAAATAGGTGATTTTCTTATGGATGTTAGCTTTAAAAGAAGATTTAAATGTTTTAGAAAGATTTAAACTAATCTAAGCTAACATTAAAGACTAAAATGAAAGGGTGTAAAAACAAGTTTCTCAAAGATAGGATAGCTATGCTCTGGCTCTTATGCAAATTGGAAATCTCAGGATAGGCTCCTCGCGTTAGGGTTGCAACTATGGTGATGCTTGCTTCCCGAACCGGTATGGATTTAGCAAATCAAGTTTTAATCCTTTAAAATGGCAAAACAGATGGTAGTGAATTTCATAAATGGTTATTCACCTTAGACTTCCTTTGAATGGCTCGTAAGAGATAACTAATGGTCTAAAGCCAAAAGCTTACCAAATATTGGCAACTCAAAGTCATTCCAGGTGATAAACTCACCTTTCAATGGCCATTGAAATTGGTTCTAACGGATTAATACAAAACTTGGAATTGAAAACCTCACCTTCCAATAGCTCGTAGGAGATAACTAATGGATAGAAATCCAAAAACTTATCAAGTATTGGTCGTTGGAAGTTGTCCAAAGGAAATAAAAACCAAACTTTGCATTAATGAACCTTTAATGAAAAACGACTACCTTACCTTCCGGGTGCGAGAAATTTCCATGGGATTGCATCCAAGTCATCACATAACATCCATACTTTGAGAAACTAAAAGTTTTAGCCAATCATCCTTTGAGGAAAAACCCTCAGAGGCTGTTTGGCTACTAAGAAAATAGAAACGGGAGAGCTCTGTAAATATTCTAAGTGTCAAACGTAATATGTATTCTATATCTATATATCAATATATCAATAATTGTTACAACGGATGCAAGGGGATATAAATAGAGAAGTTTTTCCAACCTTCCTAGCTAAGAAATCTTATGATTTGTGGATTACAAGGAGAAGAATGGAAATTTATACAAAAATATCCAAAAGAAAAGATCTCGTGTGGAGTCGGCAGAAGCAGGGGAAAATTCGCACCACGCAAGGGGGTGTGCGAATTTGGAAGTTGTTGTGCGAAATTTTCGCACAAGCCTAGAGCAGTTGTCTTCCGAAAGCCATATCTTCCTCATTTCAGCTCCAAATCGTACATGGTTTGAAGCGTTGGATTCTTGACTTCCTTAGCTTTGAAATGGTATATAGAATGTAGAAAATGGACTTCGTGAAGTGCTCAAAAAGTGCCAAAGAAGACTGAAGATGCTGTCCTCTGTTTTCCTCTTTGCTTCTTTTTGCTTCTCTTTGCTTCTCTTTGCTTTTCTCCTTTTGTTGGCTTGCTTTGGTGTAGCTAAAAGCTTGCTTTAACTTGTCCAAGTAGCTCCCCCATCATTTGGCATGCTTGAATTGATTCATAAGCTGATATAAACATGTAAACTTGCCACAAAATGGTTAAAACCAATTACTAAGGACCTTAATGAATTAATTGGGTTAAATGAATATGATTACTACTCAAAGGTGCTTAAAACCATTATAATTAGGTCTACAAAATAGCACTTTTTGGTGGTAATCACACCCCCCAACCGACTCATTGCTAGTCCCTTAGCAATGGAGGAGATAAAAACTAAGTAAACTATAATAATATACATAAAAGGGATCATGCAAATCACTCCAAAAAATGATATGAGTGGCATGATTGGATCAAACTCTCACATGTCAAGTCAAGGATATAAAACTCAATCATCAATAAGAGTCATCAAATAACTTACCTATCACAACATGCAAAGAGCGGGCATTATGCAAATTTGAGTATCAAAATAATTTCCACTCCCAAAGGACCAACACTTAATCTTCCACAAAAATCTATGTGTTATTTATTAGTTTCCAAATATAGTATGTCAAACTAATCTCTCCCATCAACCTAGTTCTTTTCAAAGCTTAGCAAACTAATCAACCTCCAATAGGCTAAGAACGCACCTCTTTTCTTTCACAATTTTTTCTTGTAGGAGTGCAAAGCTTAAAGGCATTCTTTTCTAAATTGTCCATGTAACGGGGGTCCATCGATGACTCCCAACCAATCAAGGTTTAGGGCATCAAGCTTTAAGGATTTTTCAACCACTAACTCCTCGGATTTCACCCCGGACTTTTGAGAATGAATTTTAATACCCAAGCACCTACAATATGTTAAACTCCACCTATTCACCCACGTAACGAGCATTGAGGTCGGTGACTCCCAACCAATTAAGGCTTAGGGCACCAGGTTTTAAAGATTTTCACCATATACCCCTTAGACCTTGCTCGGGTTTCAAGGCAAGCAAACATTTTTCTTTTTCTTTCTTTTCCAAAGGCTCATTGGCCTTTTACAAGGTGTCCCGACACTATTAAATTGAGGTCAAAGGTACCAAGTCTAAAATTTTCCTAAGTCAAGAGGGAAATAGTTCTTCATCTTATAATCGGAACCTATTGTGTTTAGTGTGTGGATAGCTTAAAGTGGAAGAACTGAGGTTGAATTCAATAGAAGTTTCAACAATTCATCAACTTTAGTAAGCATAATACAAACTCTAAGACTATGGCAATAAGATAAGAATTTAATTTTTCCCATTTACTTTTGAGAATTTTTCCTTAATAACCATGGAGAGTAGAATAAAAACTTAAAAAATTTTAAAAATTAAGCAAAAAGCAACTAAATTACCAAAATAACTTAGCATTAATAACAATACTTCCTTCCTCAACTCTCCCCCCAACCAAGTTGAACATTGTCCTCAATGTGACAAAAACGATTGAAAAATAGGGAGGAAGTGGTACCTCCTGAGTGACACGGAGTCTGAGTCATGTAGGAGAAACCACATGTTTCAAAGAAAACATAAGAGTTAGTGAGTAGAGGAAATAGAAAAATGCCAAGTTTAAAAAAAAATGATGTCTATATATGATGTATCATCAGTAATACATCCAATCCCAGAATATAAGACATCAAAACATGGAATTATGTATACTAATATAATAAGTAAATACAAAAAATAAAGAGATGATCAAGTAATAGAAGGGTCCTGTGGAGATATGGTGGCCTTCTGAATGGGTTGGGTCAGGACATTGACCTCTGCTCTGGTAGTCTCCTTGGGTGGCATAGTCTCCTCTACTGGAGCTCTCAGTTGGAGCTATGGGCTATGATGGTTTTAGGAGGTAAGAAATGGAATGAGAGGCTTGGTGTGTGATCCCAGGGTGCATGGGGTTCTCCTCTAGTCTTGGCCATGACTGAGATGGAAAGAGGTGGCTGTTCATGATTTCCAGAGAGTTCTCAAATGGTGCACGGGGGTGTTCTCTCCTCTAATGCATGTTCCTGAGGCTTCAAATAGAGAGGGAAGGGCGGAATTTGGATGGTCACACGTTTAAAAACTCTTTTAGAAGTCGAAAATGGCTTTTAGGAATAAAAAACAGAGTCTTGGGTGTTTAAAAATTGGTTTAAAAGACATTTGGACATTTTCGCACTTTAAAAAAAATTTCGCACCTTTGCGCAGTCTGTCTTCAAACAGCCATAACTTCTTCGTTTCAAATCCAAATCATGCACCGTTTGAAGATCTGGATTCCTGACTTCCTAAGCTTTAAATTGATATATGGTATGTATAATTTGAGCTCCAGGAAGTTCTTCAAAAATGTGTCTAACAGTACAGAAATTTGGTGCGGCTGCAACATTTCCGTTCAGCTTTGCATAGTCGTTTTCAAGCGGCCATAACTTCTTCGTTTCAAATCCAAATCATGCACCGTTTGAAGCACTGGATTTCTGACTTTCCAAGCTTCAAAAATACATATCATATGTATAATTTGAGCTCCATTAAGTGCTCCAAAAATGTATCTAACAGTAGAAAAATTTGGTGCGGCTGCAACATTTCCGTTCAGCTTTGCATAGTTGTCTTCAAACGGCCATAACTTCTTCGTTTCAAATCCAAATCATGCACCGTTTGAATCCATGGATTCCTGACGTCCCAAACTTCAAAACAACATATCATGTGGATAATTTGAGCTCCAGAAAGTTCTCCAAAAACGTGTCCAATAGTAGCGAAATTTTCGCACCTTAAAATGAGAATTTCGCACCTTGAATTGCATCGCGCGAAATTTCCATACTTTGGACTGAGGAATTCGCACCTTGTTTCGCATTTCGCACTCAATTTTGCACTGTACGAAATTTTTGCACCTTGTTTCGCACGATGCGAAAATGGGCTTGAGGTGTGCGAATGGCACTCGTGTGCCAGGAGGTGTTTCGCACGGTGCGAAAATTTTCGCACCTTGGATTGAGGTGTGCGAAATTCCCGCTCAGCTCGGTTCAGTTTTCTTGCAATGACCATAACTTTTTCGTTTCAACTCCGATTTGGACACCGTTTGAAGTATTGGACTGTTGACTTCCCGAGCTTCGAAACGGTATATAGTATGTATAAAATGGACTCGAGAAAGTGCTCGAAATATGTCCCGAAAGTGGCAATAGAACCAATGGCCAGAATTCTCTCTTCTCTTCCTTTCCTTTCATCATTTTTGCAAGCCCTCCTGCAATGATCACTTCAAAAATCATCTTAAAAACATATTAAAACTAAATTAAAGCTAAGAATTCAAACTAAAACATGCATAAATTTAAAGAAAGCATAGAATTTAAATGAAGCTGATAGCATGTACCCCAAAAAGAAGATGAACTATTTAGCTCATCCTCACTCACACACCCACTTCATGCTGAATTCCCCCTGGATCCCAAAAAAAATTGGCATCCTTCCCATTTGGTCCAAGGGAATTCGTTTCTCTTCTCTTCCCTAGAGAAGTGGATGCTTTAAAGGGTTCAAGTAACCCTTTATCATCTTGAACCTTATGATTTTCAATGGAAGGTTGGTCCATAGAGTTGTCATAGCAATCCCCCACCAAAGTGTCGATCTTCAACACTTTCCTTGATCTTTTTGCATTGGTTCCTTGAAGGTTATGGTGGGGTTGAGGAGAAAGCTTCATGTTCCCCCTTGCTATGTCGAGATTGGTGAGCTTCTCAATGGAGTCTTGAAATTTTTCTATCCTTAGTGATAGATCATTATAAACCCCCTCCATTCTTACATTTATTGAACTCTCCATATTATCAATCTTTTCATTAAGATGAGAGTTGATCTTTTTTTGCTCACCTACAAAGTCCTCCATGACTTTGCTTATCTTTAAAATGGCTTGCTCCAATGAAGATGTACTCATTGATGGTTGAGGTTGAGGGTGGGTTGTAAGGTTGGGATGGTTATTCCAACTTGAGGTGTAGGAGCTTTGGTAACCGTACATGTCTCTCATAGTTGGAATGGTAGGGCACTCCCCTACCGTATGCTCATATGAATCATCTCCATTCAAAGCATACTTACTACCCCATTGGCTTTGTTGAACTTGCCTTTTCCCTAACTCAATCCGATCCCTCATGGATAAGTATGCAAATTTGTCCTTCTCATGATCATAATGAGAGCTTTGATCTTCATGTGGAATGTCCATTTATAAAAAAAATGATATTCAACTAAGGCTCTTTTCTTCAACTTGTACCAGGGTTCCCTCTTGGTCTCGAATCCAACAAGGAATGCACAAATTGAAATTAAAACAAAAATAAAAGAAAAGAGAATAATAAAAAAAAAAATTAACTAAATAAAAACTAAACTAAAAAAAAATTATAAGAAAACTCACCAAACTTGTGATGAAGATCACAAGTTACCCTTAATGGTTGCTTCACTGTGCTTGTGGCACCTTCCCCGGCAACGGCGCCATTTGATTCGACTCATGGTAGCTTAGCTTTAAAGGCGTATCAACAAAATTTATACCTTGAATACTATTACTAAAGTAGCCAAGCTACTATAGCATAGTGGTTCTAGGATCGTTCACTGGGAAGGGTTTTCGCAAACACAAGTGATATTCAAATTAGGAAAATAGGTGATTTTCTTATGGATGTTAGCTTTAAAAGAAGATTTAAATGTTTTAGAAAGATTTAAACTAATCTAAGCTAACATTAAAGACTAAAATGAAAGGGTGTAAAAACAAGTTTCTCAAAGATAGGATAGCTATGCTCTGGCTCTTATGCAAATTGGAAATCTCAGGATAGGCTCCTCGCGTTAGGGTTGCAACTATGGTGATGCTTGCTTCCCGAACCGGTATGGATTTAGCAAATCAAGTTTTAATCCTTTAAAATGGCAAAACAGATGGTAGTGAATTTCATAAATGGTTATTCACCTTAGACTTCCTTTGAATGGCTCGTAAGAGATAACTAATGGTCTAAAGCCAAAAGCTTACCAAATATTGGCAACTCAAAGTCATTCCAGGTGATAAACTCACCTTTCAATGGCCATTGAAATTGGTTCTAACGGATTAATACAAAACTTGGAATTGAAAACCTCACCTTCCAATAGCTCGTAGGAGATAACTAATGGATAGAAATCCAAAAACTTATCAAGTATTGGCCGTTGGAAGTTGTCCAAAGGAAATAAAAACCAAACTTTGCATTAATGAACCTTTAATGAAAAACGACTACCTTACCTTCCGGGTGCGAGAAATTTCCATGGGATTGCATCCAAGTCATCACATAACATCCATACTTTGAGAAACTAAAAGTTTTAGCCAATCATCCTTTGAGGAAAAACCCTCAGAGGCTGTTTGGCTACTAAGAAAATAGAAACGGGAGAGCTCTGTAAATATTCTAAGTGTCAAACGTAATATGTATTCTATATCTATATATCAATATATCAATAATTGTTACAACGGATGCAAGGGGATATAAATAGAGAAGTTTTTCCAACCTTCCTAGCTAAGAAATCTTATGATTTGTGGATTACAAGGAGAAGAATGGAAATTTATACAAAAATATCCAAAAGAAAAGATCTCGTGTGGAGTCGGCAGAAGCAGGGGAAAATTCGCACCACGCAAGGGGGTGTGCGAATTTGGAAGGTGTTGTGCGAAATTTTCGCACAAGCCTAGAGCAGTTGTCTTCCGAAAGCCATATCTTCCTCATTTCAGCTCCAAATCGTACATGGTTTGAAGCGTTGGATTCTTGACTTCCTTAGCTTTGAAATGGTATATAGAATGTAGAAAATGGACTTCGTGAAGTGCTCAAAAAGTGCCAAAGAAGACTGCAGATGTTGTCCTCTGTTTTCCCCTTTGCTTCTTTTTGCTTCTCTTTGCTTCTCTTTGCTTTTCTCCTTTTGTTGGCTTGCTTTGGTGTAGCTAAAATCTTGCTTTAACTTGTCCAAGTAGCTCCTCCATCATTTGGCATGCTTGAATTGATTCATAAGCTGATATAAACATGTAAACTTGCCACAAAATGGTTAAAACCAATTACTAAGGACCTTAATGAATTAATTGGGTTAAATGAATATGATTACTACTCAAAGGTGCTTAAAACCATTATAATTAGGTCTACAAAATAGCACTTTTTGGTAGTAATCAATTAGTCTCCCGCAAAGAATTCCAGAAGGGACAAGAGTCTTGTTATATGACTTTAAGCTTCACATCTTCCTGGGAAAGTTGAAGTTAAGGTGGATAGGTCTGTTTACTATCCAACAAGTGTATTCAAATGGAGTAGTAGAGCTAGTCAATTCCAACAACATCGGGAGTTTCAAAGTCAATGGCCAACATCTCAAGCCATTCCTGGAGCCGTTTTCTCGAGACAAGGAGAAAATCAACCTTATTGAGCCACATTAAGTTTAAATAGACAAATGGTTAGATGGACTTAGTCTGTCGAAAGACATTAAGTCCATATTTTTTTTAATGTTAATTTAAAGTTTTATTAATTTGCTACTTGTTTTAATTGTGATTTCTTGCTTTAATTTTATTTTGTTGTGATTTAATTTAATTTTTGATGATCAATTGCAGGTGGATTCCAAAACAGATGGAAAAACTTTTCAATTTTTTTTTTAAGGATGAAAAACAGAGCAATTCGCAAGGGCATGCAAAAATTTTGCAAACCCCAAATGCACCTTGTGAAAATTTCACAAGGGTGAAAAATTCGCAAACCAACTTTGCCTTGCGAAATTCCATGCGAAATTTGAAAACCCTGAGCAAACTTGTTTCAAAAACCAGCTTTGCCTTGTGAAAACATTGCAAAATTTGAAAGAGGTTGCAAACTCAGTTCGTAACTCAAAAACCCATTTCGCAACCTTGCGAATTCCAATGGTCTTTGTGTTGAATACCAACGGTCAGTGGAAAACCCAAAGGTCACTTAAAAAGTCTATTTAAAGAGCTCCAAAGCCTTTCATTTTGCACAACCCATTCCCCATTGTGAAAGCCCTTCACCACCTTGCGAATCAGCTTTCTCTCCAATGGACGTCCCGTGGCCAACCATTTGAAGAGGCGACCTACACTTCTCGCTCCATTGCCATGGCGCACATCAAAGGAGTCCATACCTACCCTTTAGTATCTCGCAAGGCTAGGCCAAGAGCCTCCTCTCCTCAGGATTCATCTGAGGCCCCTCAAGCCCTGACCGTTTTGTCTTCTGAGGGTGGGGTGCCATGTAGCCCTCCTCAACGTCGATATGCGACATGGAGACCATCGACTTCTCCACCCCCTGACCCATCAGTACACCGCATTCCACCTAAGAGAGTCGAAATCTCAGGCCCTAGAGAGACGTTTAGGCATGCACAGCCTGATCCTTATGCCCCAGCTGATTCTCAGCGTCCTTCCGACATTGCCACGGAAGCCATCATCAAGAGGCTTATTGATTACTACTCAAAAAATGTTATGTTATAGCTTGTAATTAACTCTTTTAAACACTTTTGAGTAGTAGTTATTACCTTTTAACTCAATTGGCATTTAAGGACCCTTGCAATCATTTCTAATCAAATTATGTTAAGTTTTGGTGTTTTTGATAGCTTTTTTATCACCAAAGCAATCCAAGAATGAGGGAGATCTTTGTATAATTCAAGGCAAACCGAGTTGAAGCTCAAATTCATGAAAAAACTAAGCTTTGGAGCTTCATAACCCTTTGCCAAAACCAAATAAAGATGCAAGGGGGAAAAGCACAGAAGAAATCAACCATGCAACAAATTCGCAAGTTGTGGAATCCAACTTGTGAGATTTTCGTAACTTGGGAAATAGAAAAGGGAAAGGAATCTTTGCAGGACAGAGAGCTGATGAGTTGCATGAGATTTTTGCAACTTACGAAATGGATAATTTCAACTTGCGAAATTTCCTCAAGTTGCATTTGAACTTGCGAAATCCACTTATAATTTGAGATATTTGTGCACCGACTCCGTTTCATATTTATCTTCTGATATTTGTGTATAAATCCCTCTTTTATCCTTGTAACCCACCAATGACAAGTTTCCTTGGTTGGGAAGTTAGCAGGAGGGGTGAATAGCCTCTCTATATATAATCTATTGTAATTTTCTTTTAAAAGATATATCAGGAGTTTTTCTCATAAACAACACTTTGTATAGTTTTGAAGAAAGTAATACACAGAGCTTTGCTCTGCCTTACCTACTCATTTTATTTTCTCTTCTATTTTTATTTCTAGTAAATCAAACTTTGAGGATGTTTTCCCAGAGGATAAGTGGCTAGGCTTTTTGGTTCTTGGAGTGAAGAAAGCTGGGTAAGGTTTTGAATGCAAAATTGGAAATTTTGTTGTTTCGGTTTCTAATGAAAAGAAAGTGTAATCCATTAATGGTTTTTATCTTTTTAGTTAACTTAAAATTCCTTAAAATCACCTGGGCCAACACTTGGTAAGGCAAGTGGTCTTCGTCCATTGAGATACACTAGTTTATCTCTTGTGAACCTCTGGGAGTTGGTTTAAAGGTGGGATTTTCTATAATAGCCAACAATTGGTAAGATTTTTGACTCCCAAGAGACATCCATTAGTTATCTCTTGCAAGCTTTTGATGGGTAATCCAAGGTTAAGGATCATCTTGAATGGCCAACACTAGGTGAGAGGTATGAACCATTGCAAGATGATTCAGTGATAGGGATTTAGTGTTTGAACCCATTAAGGGGAAGCATCTATACCACACCGATTCGAGAAATAACTATATGTTAAATCCCCAATGTAAGGAAAAGATTCAAGTGACCAAAACTCCCTTTTTGTATGACGAACCTGAGCTTAGTGATCTGAAACTCCAAGAAGCACTTTTCTTTGTAAGTAATTTTTGTTACTTTATTATTGGTTTCACTTAAAACCAACCTTTTCAAACATCTTTATGTTTTCTTTTAAAGCTAACCTTGAAAAGAAAAAGCACCAATTCAGTTTTTGAACTAATATCAGTTGTAATTTGAAAACTCATCCCTGTGGACGATCCTAGAGCCACTATGCTATGCTAGTTAATGGTACCCTAGTATATGGTGAAATAGGTTTATAATTTTTGTTGATTGTTCCCGTATGAGGACTAAATTCAGAGTACACCAATTGATTGAACACCAATCAACAGGGAATACACCAGCTGGGCACGAATCACTTATGGTCATCGTGCCTCCTATTGAGGGAAATTCAGATTGTAAAGCCAGACCATTTCATTCTAAGCTTTATATCGACCTTGAGGTCATGCAATAGTAGCTGGAGCTTCGGGATTCATTTGGACTACTCCAAAGGTACCATCTTGAGTGCTTTATGACTCCTAGGGAGTTCTTTTACCCCAGAGTGGCGATGGACTTTTATCAGTCCATGACTACTCAAGGCGCCCAGAGTCCTACCACCATTCATTTCAACATTGACAGGTGCCAGGGTATCCTAGAGGCTAGGCGCATTGCTGAAGCTCTCCATATTCCATATGAGCCAGTGGATCCAACACATTTTCAGGAGTGGTCCCCTATATCTCAGCGGGACATGGTCCGCATCCTATCCAGGGGGACTTTTGAAGATTCATTTCTTCTACGTAAGGAGCTTCCATTTGGGATGCTCCTAGTAGATGTATTGCTATGGTCCAACATTTTTCCTCTTCAACATCTAGTGCAGAGGCGAGGAGCCATCCTGGACGCATTATTCAGGATATCCAAGGGCTTTTATTTCGGGCCACATCACCTGATTATGGCCGCTCTCCTCCACTTTGAGGAGAAGGTTCATAGGAAGCAACTATAGAGAGCTGATACTATTCCACTATTGTTTCCGAGGCTGCTCTGTCATGTATTGGAGCACATGGGTTATCTTACTGAGCCCCACCTTGAGCACCACCACCATTTTCGAGAGCATTTCACTCTCGATAAATGGACATAGTTGGTGGGTTATTCAACACCTATAGCAACATCGGCCAGGCTAATATCTCCAGTGCCACCACAGGCTGAGCAGTAGACGAGCTTCCCACAGAGTCTGTACCACCTGTTCCTACAGCACCACCTATTCTTGAGGCCACCTCTACTACGCCTCCTACCACTTCAACTCCATTCGTTTCACTAACTGCACCGTCTACATCGGAGGCCTTATTCACCATTTTTGCCATAGAGTTTCGTGCCATGGTACATTTGTTCCAAACATTGACCATTACGCACAATGCTCTATTTCAATAGATGGCAGACATACGTGCTCAGCAGGACCAACATACTGTTATCCTTTGTCAAATTCAACAGCATCTAGGACTCTTACCACCACCTCAGACTGACATTCCGGAACCATCAGAGCCCATAGCTTCAACTGAGGAGACCATTAGAGCCGATGTCCCGCCCCAGGCCACTCACGAGGCAGCCATAGAGCCATCATCTCCACCAGAGAGCCCCGCTCCTTGATCATTTCATTATTTTGTATTTACTTAGTATATTAGTAGACATTATTACTTGTGTTGATATTTTATATTCTGGGATTGGATGTATTACATGATTATATTTCATATTGTACTTTCTTAGATTAATATATAAACATCATTTTTTGTTATACTTAGCATTTTTCTATTTCCTCTTCTCATGACTGTTTTGTTTTTGTTGACTCATGTGGTTTCTCCTATATGACTCAGACTCCATGTCACTCAGGAGGTACCACTTCCTCCCTATATTTTCAATCGATCTTGACACATTGAGGACAATATTGATCTTGGTTGAGGGGAGAGTTGAGAAAGTAAGTATTATTAATAATGCTAAGTTATTTTGTTAATTTAGTTACTTTTTACTTAAATTAATTTTTTTTTTTAAAAAAAAAAAGTTTTTACTCTACTCTCCATGGTTATTAAGGAAAAATTCTCAAAATGAAATGGGAGAAATTGAATTCTTATCTTTTTACTTGAATGTTAGAGTTTGTATTATTCTTATTGAAGTTGATGAATTATTGAAACTCCTATTGATTTCAACCTTATTTCTTCCACTTTAATCTTACCACACACTATGCACATTAGGTTTCGATTATAAGATGAAAAATTATCTCACCCCCTGAACTTAGGAAAATTTAGACTTGGTACCTTTGACCTCATTTTAATAGTGTTGGGACACCTTATAAAAGGCCAATGAGCCTTTGAAAGAAAAAAAAAAAAAAGAAGGAGAAAGGAACAAAGTGTTACACTTGCTTTGAAACCCGAGCAAGTCCGAGGGGTATATGGTGAAAATCTTTAAAACCCGATGCCCTAAGCTTTTATTGGTTGGGAGTCACCGACCTCAATGCTCATTACAAGGGTGAATAGGTGGAGTTTAACATATTGTAGGTACTTGGGTATTAAATTTCAATTTCAAAAGTCCAGGGTAAAATCTGAGGAGTTAGAGGTCGAAAGATCCTTAAAGCTTGATGCCCTAAACCTTGATTGGTTGGGAGTCATCGATGGATCCCCGTTACATGGACACTTTAGAAAACAATACCTTTAGCATTGCACTCCTACAATGAAAAAAATGTGAAATAAAAGAGGTGCGTTCTTAACCTATTGGAGGTTGGTCAGTTTGCTTAAGTTTGAGTAAGAACTAGGTTGGGGGGAAGGGATTAGTTCAGAGTACTATATTCAAAAACTAATAAGCTTAATACATACATTTTTGTGGAAGAGTAATAATTGAGCCTAGGAGAGTGGAAATCCTTTCAATACTTAAATTTGCATAATGCCTACTCTTTATGAATTATGACCAGGTAAGATATTTGATATACTCTTGTTGAAGGTTGAGTTTTGTTTCTTTAATGTTCCATGTGAAAGTATGCTTTACATCATGCCACTTATGATTTTTTTTGAGTGATTAGCATGATTTTGTAAATTATTTTACTGTCTTATTTTTGTTTTTCTCTCCTTCATTGCTAAGGAACTAGCAATATGTCAGTTGGGGGAAGTGATTACTACTCAAAACGTGATCTTTTATAGCTTGTTATAAACTCTTTTAAACACTTTTGAGTAGTATTTATTGCATTTCAACTCAATTGGCACATTAAGGACCCTTGCAAGTGTTTCTAATCAATTTTTGGCAAGTTTTGGTGTTTTTGATAGCTTTTTTATCATTAAAACAAGCCAAGAATGTTGGACAACTTGGTATAGTCCATGGCAAAGCAATATTGAAGCTAAATTACATGAAGAATCCAAGTTTTGGAGAGCTTCGAAGTCTTTTCCAAATCAATCAAGTATGCAAGGAAGAGAATCAAAGAAGGAATCTAACATTCAACAATTTCGTAACCCTTTGCAAAATATTCGCAAGCGTGCAAACTGCCCAAGAGGAGTACAAGCTACAGTACAGAGAGCAAGGCCGTGAAGAATGAATTTCGCACCCTTGCGAAATTTTCGCAAGCTAAAAGAAATTTCGCAAGCTTTGCGAAACTGATGAATTTCGTAACCTCTTGCGAAATTTTCACGAGCTAGAAGGAATTTTGAAAGCCTTGCGAAGCTAATGAATTTCGCAACCCCTTGCAAAATTTTTGCAAGCATTGCGAAATCTTCATGTAACCTTCAGATATTTTTGCACCGACTCCGTTAGATTTTTATCTCAAGATATTTTGTGTAATTACCTATTCTCTCCTTGTAATCAGCTAAAGATCTTTTTAGATATTTAGGATATCTAATTGAGGGGTTAAAAATATCTCTTTATATATGTTTTAAGATATCTCTTTTTGTAATATCTCGGAATCTCGGAAGAAATTCTTGGGGATCACTTGTAATCTCTCGAAAGAAATTCCAAAGAAGACTTGTACATTCTTTTTAGTAAAACATATACAGAGCTTTGCTCTGCCTTACCTACTCATTTTGTTTTTATATTTTTTCTAGCCAAACAATCTCTGAGGATGTTTTTCCAGAGGATGAGTGGCTAAACTTTTTTTTTCTTAGATTGAAGGAAACTAGGTAAGGGATTCAAATACAAAAGTGGGAGTTTTCCTTGTTTCAGTTTTAAATGAAGAGAAGTTGTGACCCGTTAATGGTTTTTATTTTTATAGTTAACTTAAAATCCCTTAAAATCACATGGGCTAACACTTGGTAAGATTTTCGAACTCCATCCATGATCCATTAGTTATCTCTTGCAGGTCTCTGGGAGGTGGTTTAAAGATAGGATTGCCCAGAATAGCCAACAATTGGTAAGCTTTTCGAACTCCCTGGAGACATCCATTAGTTATCTCTTGCAAGCTTTTGAAGGGTAATCCAAGGTTAAGGATCACCTTGAATGGCCAATACTGGGTGAAAGGTATGAACCATTGCAAGATGAATCAATGAGAGGACTTTAGTGTTTGAAACCATTAATGGGAAGCAACTGTAACACACCGGTTCAGGAAATAACTATAGGTTAAATCCCCAATATGAGAAAAAGATCAGAATCTCCCATTTTTGTATAAGGAACCTAAACTTAGTGACATGAAACTCCAAGAAACCTTTTCTTTGTAATTCATCTCAATTAATATTTTTGGTTAGCTTAAAACCAATCCTTTTCAACCAACTTTATGTTTTCTTTTAAAGCTAACTCATAAAAGAAAAAACACCATTTCAGTTCTTTAACTAATATCATGTGTGAAATGAAAACCCATCATTGTGGACGATCCTAGAACCACTATGCTATGCTAGCTATGCTGCCCTAGTATATGATGAATTAGGTTTATAAATTTTGTTGATAACTCCTGTCTGAGGACTGAATCAAATAGGTACACCAATTAGGGATGAATCAATGTCATCTACAACCTTGAGTTCTTCATAGCATTTAGAGCCATGGATACACGACCAAGAATCTTTCATATCATCCACACTAGTAAGCTATTCATAGCATCTAGAGGCCTAAGCTCAAATGATCCAGAATCTTTCATATCATCCATAACCCTAAGCTATTTCAAGCATCTACGGTCCTGAGCTAATGACCTTTAGTAGCTCATGTCATCCACAGTCCCGAGCTCTTCATAGCATCTAGAGCCCTAGGCTCACAACCCAAATTTTTCATGTCAAACACAACCTTGAGCTTTAGCTCATGACCTAGAGTCGTTCACATCAGTCATAACTCTGAGTTTTTCATAGCATTTAGAGTCATTAGCTTAGGATCAAGAACCAATAATATCATCCTGAATCCTGATTTGTTCATAGCATCTAGAGGTGTGAGCTCATAGGATCCTGAGTCATTGATACCATCTATAATGTTGAGTTGTTCATAGCATCCATAGCCTTGAGCCCACGACTTGGAGTAGCTCATATCATCCATAAACCTGAGCTATTCATAGCATATAGAGCCTTGAGCTCACGACTCAAAGTCATTTATTTCAATCACAACCTTAAGTTGTTCATAGTATCCAAAGCCCTAAGCTCATGACGTAAAGTTGTTCATGTCATCCACAACCCTAAGCTATGGCATAGAATCGGTCATGTCATCCATAGTTCTGAAATGTTCTTAGCATATAGAGGTTTGAGCTCATGGGATCCTAAGTCATTCATATCATTACCAACACTGAGTTGTCTGTACCATCAATAGCACTAAGCTCAAAACCTAGAGTAGCTTATGTCATCCATAGTCCTGAGCTATTCGTAACATCTAAAGACTTGAACACATGAACTGGAATCATTGATCTCAACCACAACCTTGAGTTGTTCATACTATCTAAAGACCTAAACTCACGACCCAGAGTCCTTCATGTCATCCATAACCTTGAGTTGTCCATTACATCTTTAACCCTAAGCTCACGACCTGGAGTTGTTCATATCAACAATAGGCTTGAATTGTTCATAAAATTTAAAGCCATGGGCAAATGACCAAGAATCATTCATATCATCCACGCTCCTGAGCTTTTCTTAGCATCGAGAGGCCTGCACTCACGGGATTCATAGTCATTCATATCATCCACAACCCTGAGTTTTTCACAGCATCCAGAGTCCTAAGCTCATGATCGAGAGTCATTCATTTCATGTACAATCCTGAGCTATTCATATCATTTAGAGTCATTGCCTCACAACCAAGAATCATTCATGTCATCCTCGGCTTTAAGTTGTTCATAGCATCTAGAGGCCTTATATCACGGGATCTTGAGTCATTCATATTATCCAAAACTCTGAGTTGTTCATAACATCTAGAGCCTTGAGCACATGACTCGGAGTCCTTCATGTCAACCACAACCTTGAGTTGTTCATAGCATCTAGATCCCTAAACTCAGGACCCGAAGTCATTCATGCCACCCACAACCCTAAGTTGTTCATTGCAATTAAGATCATAGGCTCATTACCAAGAATCATACATATCATCCTGAGCCCTATGAAATATTCCTAGTCATGATCTAAGGACTCTAAATCCTATGAAAAAGTTAGGGCTATGGATGACATGAATGACTCCGGGTTATGAGCTCAGGCCTTTAAAGACTATGAATAGCTTAAGCCTATGGTTGATATGAAACACTCTAGTCATGAGCTTAGGGATTTAGATGTTATGCATAGCTTAGGGTTATGGCTGATGACTCTAGGTCATGAACTCAAGGTTCTAGATGATATAAGTAAGTTTGGATTGTGGTTGACATGAACGGCTATAGGTCGTGGCCTCAAGGCTCTAGATCCTATGAACAACTCAAGGCTATGGTTTACATGAACAACTCGTAGTTGTGAGCTTAGGGCTCTAGATGTTATGAACAACTTAGGGCTGTGGATGACATGAACTACTCCAGCTCAAGAGCTATGTCCTCTAGATACTATGAACAACTCAAGGCTATTATTGACTTGAAAGACTCCTAGTCATGAGCTAATGGCTCTAGATGATATGAACAACTTAGGGTTGTCATTGACATGAATTACTCTAGTTGTGAGCTTAGGGCTCTAGATCCTATGATTAATTTAGGGATGTGGATATCATGAACTACTACAGGTCATGAGCTTAGGGCTTTAGATACTATAAACAGCTCAGGGCCTTCACTCACATGAACGATACCAGGTCATGAGCTCAGGGCTCTAGATTTTATGAACAACTTTAGTTTGTGGATGACATGAACGACTCTAGATCATGATCTTAGGCCTTTAGATACTATGAAAAGCTCAAGGTTGTTATTTACTTGAAAGAATCTGGGTCATGAGATCAGGGCTCTAAATGCTTTGAATAGCTTAAGGCTGTTGTTTTCATGAATAATTTTGGGTCGTGAGCTCAAGAATCTTAATGGCATGAAGAATTTAGGGTTGCAGATGACATGAATGACTTCGGGACATGAGCTCAAGCCTATAAATACTATAAAGAGCTTAGGGTTATGGTTAACAAGAACAAATCCAAGTCGTGAGCCCAGAGCCCTAGATCCTATGAACAGCTCTGGGTTATGGCTAACTTGAATGACTACAAATTGTGAGCTCAAGGCTTTAGGTGCTATGAATAGCTCAGAGTTGTGGTTGACATGAATGACTCTAGGTCATGAGCTGAGGTTTCTAGATGGTATGAATAGCTCTGGGGTGTGGTTGACATGAATGACTACGGGTCATGAACTTAAGGTACAAGATGGTATGAAAAATTGAGGGCTATAATTGACATGAAAAACTCCAGCCCATGATTTCAAGGGTTTAGATGTTGTGAACAACTTAGGGTTGTGGATAACATGAATGACTTCGGCTCATGAGCTCAGGCCTCTAGATACTATGATCAACTCAGAGTTGTTATTGACTTGAATGACTTTAGGTCATCAGCTCAAGGCTCTAGATGCTATGAACAGGTCAGCGTTGTAGTTGACATGAACGACTCTAGGTCGTGAGCTCAGGGTTCTAGATACTATGAGTAACTCTAGGCTGTGGTTGACATGAATGACCACGGATCATGAGCTCATGGATCTAGATGCTATGAACAACTCAAGGTTGTGAATGACAGAAATGACTTCAAGTTGGGAGCTTAGGGCTTTAGATGCTATGAACAACTCAAGGTTGTGGATGGCATGAATGACACTGGCTCAAGAGCTCAGGTGTCTAGATACTATCAAATGCTCAAGGCCTTTATTGATTTGAAACTCTAAGTTGACTCTAGATGAAATGAATAACTCAGTGCTGTTGTTGAAATGAGTAACTCAGTGCTGTTGTTGAAATGAGTAACTCAGTGCTGTTGTTGACATGAATAACTCGAGGTGGGGAGCTCAAGGCTTTAGATCCTACGATTAATTCAAGGATGTGGATAACATGAACTACTCCAAGTCATGAGCTTAGGCCTATATATATGAACACCTTAAGGTTGCGGTTGACATGAACAAAACCAAGTTGTGAGCTTTGGGCTCTAGATTCTATGAATAACTCTGGGTTGTGGATGACATGAATAACTTTGGCTCATGAGCTAATGCCTTTAGAGACTATGAACAACTTAGTGCTATTGTTGACTTGAAAGAATCTGGGTCATGAGGTTAAGGCTCTAAATGTTTTGAATAGATCAAGGTTGTGGTTGATATGAACAAACTCTAAGTCGTGATCTCAAGGATCTTAATCCTATGAATAATTCAGGGTTGCGGATGACATGAACGACTCTGGGTGATGAGCTCAGGCCTCTAGATACTATGAAAAGCTTAGGGTTATGGTTGACATGAACGAATCTAGGTCGTTAGCTCAGAGTTCTAGATGTTATGAACAACTCTTGGTTGTGGTTGACATGAATGACTATAGATCGTGTGCTAAAGACTCTAGATGCTATAAACAACTCAAAGTTGTGGTTGACATGAATGACTCCAGGTCATGAGCTTAGGTCTCTAGATGGTATGAATAGCTCTAGGTTATGGTTGACATGAACAACTATAGGTCGTGATCTCAGGGCACTAGATGTTATGAGCAATTGAGGGCTTTGGTTGAAATGAACAACTCTAGCTCATGATCTCAAGGCTCTTAAAGTTGTGAACAACTCAAGGTTGTGGATGACATGAATAACTATAGCTCATAAGCTCAGGCTTGTTGTTAATTGAATGACTTTGGTTCATGAGCTTAAGGCTCTAGATGTTATAAATAGGTCAGGGTTGTGGTTGACATGAATGACTCCAGGTTGTGAGTTGAGGGTTCTAGATGCAATGAACAACTTTAGGCTATGATTGACATGAATGACTAAGAGTTATGAGCTTAGGGCTCTAGATGCTATGAACAACTCAGAGCTATTGTTGACATAAACAACTTTAGGTTATGAGTTGAGGGCTCTAGATTAGTATGAAAACTCAGGGCTATGGGTGACATAAACGACTCTGACTCATGTGCTCAAGCCTTTACATACTATGAATAGCTCAAGTTTGATATTGACTTAAAAGACTCTGAGTCATGATCTCAAGGCTCTAGATGTTATGAGTAGCTCAAGGAAGTGGTTGACATAAATGACTATGGGTTATGAGGTAAATGCTCTAGATCTTATGAATAATTCAGGGTTGTTGATGACATGAACAACTTTGGGTCATGAGCTCAAGCATTTAGATACTATGAACAACTCAAGGTTGTGGTTGACATGAATGACTCCAGGTTGTGAGCTCAATGATCTAGATGCTATGAACAACTCTGGGTTATGACTGACATGAACGACTTCGAGTCATGATCTCAAGGCTTTAGATCCTAGGAATAATTTAAGATTGCAGATGACTTGAATGACTCTAGGTCATGAGATCAGGCCGTTAGACATTATGAAGAGCTTAGGGTTGTGGTTAACATGACGACTCCAGGTCATGAGCTCAAAGCTTTAGAAGCTATGAACAGCTTTAGGTTGTGGTTGACATGAACGACTACGGGTCATGAGCTCAGGGCTTTTCATGCTATAAACCACTAAGGGTTGTGGTTGACATGAATGACTCCATGAGCTCAAGGCTCTAGATGCTACAAACAACTTTAGGTTGTGATTTACTTGAATGACTACAAGTGGTGAGCTTAGGTTTTTAGATACTTTGAACAACTAAGGTTTATGGTTCAGATGACGACTTTAGGTCATGAGCTTAGGGCTCTAAATGCTATGAATAGTTATGGGTTGTACTTGACATGAACCGACATGGGTCTTGAGCTCTAGGATTGAGATACTATGCATAGCTCAAGGTTATAGTTGACATGAATGACTCTAAGTCGTGAGGACAAGTCTATGATTGCTATGAATAACTCTGGGCTGCGGTTGACATAAACGACTACAAGTCATGAGCTCAGGGCTCTAGATGCTATTAAAAGCTCAGGGATACAGTTGACATGAACAACTTCAGCTCGTGATCTCAAGGTTTAGATGTTGTGAACAACTCATGGTTGTGGATGACATGAATGACTCCAGCTCATGAGCTTAATCCTCTAGATATTATGACCAGTTCTAAGTTGTTGTTGACTTGAAAGACTCTAGGTCTTGAGATCAAGGCTCTAGATGTTATGAACAGCTCAGGGTTGGGGTTGAAATGAACGACTCGAGGTTGTGAGCTACGGGCTCTAAATCATATGAACAATTTAGGGTTGTGGATGACATGAACGACTCCAGATCATGAGATGAGGCCACTAGATACTCTGAACAAATCAAGGCTTGTTGACTTGAAAGACTATGGGTTGGGAGCTCTAGGCTCTACATGTTATGAATAGCTCAAGGTTGTGGTTAATATGAACAACTCCGGGTTGTGAGCCTAGGGCTCTAGATGCTATGAACAACTCAAGGCTATAAATTACATGAACAACTTCGGGTCATGAGCTTAGGGCTTTAGATGCTATGAACAAGGCTGTAATTGACATGAAAGAATTTAGGTCTTAAGCTCATTGCTTTAAAAGCAATGAACAACTTAGAGTTGTGGATTATATGAATGAATCAGGATCCTATGATCTCATGCCTCAAGATGCTATAAACCGCTAGAGTTTATGGATGATATGAATGATTCTTCATCATGAGCTCAATCCTTTAGATGTTATGAATAGCTTAGGGCTATGGATGACATGAATGATTCCAAGTCATGAGCTCAAGGATCGAAATACTATGAATAGCTCAAGGTTGTGGTTGACATAAACGACTTTGAGTCATGAGCTCGGGCCTTTTGATGCTATGAATTGCTTAGGGTTGTGGATGAGATAGGCTATTCTGGGTCTTGAGCTTAGGGCTTTGGATGCTACTAACCAGTCAGGGCAGTGGATGACATGAGCTACTCTAGATCATCAAGTAAAGGTTATGGATGCTATGAACAACCTAGAGTTATGAATGATATGAATGACTCATAATCCCGTAAGCTCAAGCCTATAGATGCTATGAATCGCTCAGGGCTTTGGTTGATATGAACAACTCCGGGTTGAGAGCTCAAGGCTTTAGACGCTATGAATAGCTTAGAGTTATGGATAATATGAACAACTTTGGATCTTGTCAGCTCAGGCCTCTAAATACTATGAACTGCTTAGGGTTGTGGATGATATGAATGATTCCACATCATTAGTTCAAGCCTCTAAATGTTATGAATAGCTTAGGGCTATGGATAACATAAACAACTCCTGCTCATGAGCTCAGGCCTCTAGATGAAATGAACAACTTTGAGTTATGAGCTTAAGGCTCTAGATGCTATGAATAGCTCAGGGTTGTCATTGACAACTTAGGGTCGTGAGCTCAAGGCTTTAGGTGTTATGAACAGCTCAAGTCTGTGGTTGACATGAACGTCTCTGGGTTGTGACCTCGGGGCACTAAATGCTATTAACAACTCAAGGATGTGGAAGACAAGAATGACTCCGGTTGATGAGCTCTGGCCTTTAGATACTATGAACAACTTAGGGTTATGGTTGACATGAATTAGTCTGGGACATGAGCTCAAGCTTCTAGATGTTATGCACAGCTTAGGGTTGTCGATGACATGAAAGAGTCTGGGTCGTGAGCTTAAAGTTCTAAATGTTATACACAACTTAGGTTTATCGATGTCATGAAAGATTCCGGGTCAAGAGCTTAGGGATATAGATGTTATACACAACTTAGGGTTGTGGATTACATGAATGACTCTGGATCGAAAGCTTAAGGCTTTAGATACTATGAACAACTGAGTGTTGTGGTTAACATGACTGACTCTTGGTCTTGAGCTCAGGGCTCTAGATGCTATTAATAGCTCAGATCTATGGATGACAAAAGCTAATCTAAGTGGTGATCTCACGGCTCTAGATGCTATAAACAACTCAGAATTATGGATGATATGAACGACTCGAGATCTCATGAGCTTAGGCCTCTCGATGCTATGAACCACTCAAGGTTGTAGATTATATGAAAGATTCTGTATCATGAGCTCAATCCTCTAAATTCTATGAATGGGTTAGGGCTATGGATGATATGAAAGACTTTTGGTTGTGAACTCAAGGCTCTAGAAGCAATGAACAACTCAGAGTTATAGATGATATGAATGACTCAGGATCCTATCAATTCATGCTTTTAGATGCTGTGAAACTCTTAGGGTTATGGATGACATTAACAACTCAGGGTTGTGAGCTTAGCACTCTAGATACTATGAACGCCTCAGGGCTATGGTTGACATGAACGACTCTGGGTCATAAGCTGAGGGCTTTAGATGCTATGAAAAAATTAGGGGTGTGGATGAGGTCAACTAATCAAGGTCATGAGTTCAAGGCTTGGATGCTATGAATAGCTCAAGGTTGTGGATGACATGAGCTACTATGGGTCATAAGCTCAAGGCTTTGGATGTTATGAACAACTTAGAGTTATGAATGATATGAATGACTCAGGATGTTGTGAGCATAAATCTCTAGATGATATGAACCGCTCAAGGCTTTGGTTGAGGTGGACAACTCTAGGTCATGAGCTTAGGGATCTAGATGTCATGATTAGGTTAGAGTTATGGATGATATGAATGACTCAGGATCCCGTGAACTTAGGCCTCTAGATGCTTTAAACCACTTAGGTCAATGGATGATATGAACGATTCTGCATCGTTAGCTCAAGCCTCTAAATGCTATTAATGGATAAGGGTTTTAGATGAAATTAACGACTCCGGGTCGTGAGCTTATGGCTCTAGATGCGATGAACAGTTCAAGGTTGTGGTTGACATGAACGACTATGGGTCATAAGCTTTGGGGTCTAGATGGTGTGAACAACTCAGGGCTATGAATGACATTAATGACATCGGGTCATAAGCTTAAGGCTCTAGGTACTTTGAACAACACAGGGTTGTGGTTGACCTGAAAAACCATAGGTCATTAGCTGAGGTCTTTAGATGCTATGAACATGTAAAAGTTATGGATGATATGAACAACTTAGGATCCCATGAGCTCAGGCCCCTAGATACTATGAACCACTCAAGGCTATGGATGATATGAACGATTTTGCATCATGAACTCAAGCCTCTAGGTGCTATGAACAACTCGGGATTGTGGATGACATGGATAACTCTGAGTCATAAACTCAAGGCTCTAAATGCTAGGAACAACTCAGGGGTGTGGATGAAATGGGCTACTTCGAGTCATGAGCTTAAGGCTCTAGATGCTATGAACAACTTAGGAATATAGATGACATGAGCTACTCAAGCTGAGGAGCATCGGACTTTGGATGCTATAAACAATCTAGAGTTGTGAATGATATGAATGATTTGGGATCCCGTGAGCAAAGTCCTCTAAAAGCTATGAATTGCTCAAGCCTTTGGGTCATATGAACGACTCCAAGTCATAAGCTCAAGGCTCTAGATGCTATAAACAACTCAGAGTTGTGGATGAAATGAATGCATTGCAATCTTGTGTGCTCAAGCCTCTAGATTCTATGAATAACTCAAGGTTCTGGATGACATTAACAACTCTGGGTCATGAGCTCAAGGCTCAAGATGCTATGAACCACTCAAGGCTATGGATGATATGAACGATTTTGCATCATGAACTCAAGCCTCTAGATGCTATGAACAACTCGGGATTGTGGATGACATGGATAACTCTATGATTACTACCAAAAAGTGCTATTTTGTAGACCTAATTATAATGGTTTTAAGCACCTTTGAGTAGTAATCATATTCATTTAACCCAATTAATTCATTAAGGTCCTTAGTAATTGGTTTTAACCATTTTATGGCAAGTTTACATGTTTTTATCAGCTTATGAATCAATTCAAGCATGCCAAATGATGGAGGAGCTACTTGGACAAGTTATGGCACTCTGGGTCATAAACTCAAGGCTCTAAATGCTAGGAACAACTCAGGGGTGTGGATGAGATGGGCTACTTCGAGTCATGAGCTTAAGGCTCTAGATGCTATGAACAACCTAGGAATATAGATGACATGAGCTACTCAAGGTAAGGAGCACCGGACTTTGGATGCTACAAACAATCTAGAGTTGTGAATGATATGAATGATTTGGGATCCCATGAGCAAAGTCCTCTAAAAGCTATGAATTGCTCAAGCCTTTGAGTCATATGAACGACTCCAGGTCATGAGCTTAGGGCTCTAGATGCTATAAACAACTCAGTGTTGTGGATGAAATGAATGCATTGCAATCTTGTGTGCTCAGGCCTCTAGATTCTATGAACAACTCAAGGTTCTGGATGACATGAACAACTCTGGGTCATGAGCTCAAGGCTCAAGATGCTATGAAAAGCTCAAGGTTGTGGTTGACATGAATGAATCAGGGTCATGAGATCAAGGGTCACTACTACAAAAATAATTTATGGTGTCACTTTTAAAATAATGACACCATAGGGTTTATAATTAATAAAGGTGACACATCAGATAAAAAATCTTCAATTGAGGTGGTTAGATGATATTAATTTTATATTTATAGTGTCATTTTTCGGGAAGTGACATCATATAAAATAAAATTTTTTAAGCATTATAACTTAATGAGCCCACTTGAGCCCACTTTTAGAATTAATAATGAGAGACAATATATAAAAAGCCCATTGTTTCCACATGCCACCCACAATCCAAAAAATCTCAGTATACAAACCCTATATATAAAATCATAATCTTCTTCTACCTTTTCTCTCGCCCATAATCGACACGCTCACAACCGACATTCTTCTCTTTGTGGACTCCCAGGTAACCCAAAATCTCGTAGATCTATCATCTTTTTTCTTTTATTAATGTCATTATATTGATTGTTTCAACATCTTTGTATTATGATTTTTGTGAACTGCATTTTCTTCAGTTGTAGGGAAGAAAAACTTAGGTTTAAACTTCTAGCATAGAAGAAAAAACCTGTAGATTAATTGAGTTTTTAATCTGAGCCAAACACATGGCCGATTCCTTAAAAACAAGTGAAAAACAAGTGAAAAACAAGAAAAAAATGAATGATTTTTAATATTTATTTGTGTGAGAATGACAGGTACAAAATTTTTTTGAAATATACTACCATATAATCTTCATCCCTTCTCAAAAACAAGAGAGAAAAAAAAGAGAAAGATTTTTCTGTTTGTATCTAAGTGAGAATGAGATATAGAATTTCATTAAGAGTATCCAACCCCAAAAGGACCGATCCAGGAAGACAATACTCCCACCATCCCTAACCCTCCCGGCTAGTGGATAGTATTGAGTTAGAGTTTTAGAGAGGGATTTCTTGAGCCTACTTAATCTATGGGAAAAGTCAACTGGGTTATCACCGCCATTGCTGGTGTAGAATTGGATGATCGGAATATACACACCATAACTCATTTGATTGAATACGGAGGGCTTGTACCATATTTGGGAATGTGGGATTGGGGAGGAAGGTTTGATAGTTTCTCTGGATATTATCTATAGTTTCATGGTTGTCAAACCCTCCCTACAGATTTTCTCAGGCTCGTTATCAACGAGGTTTGTAAGCCACAACCATGCCACTGTATTTATATCTTAAATATTCTAAAAACTTTTGGGTTTTTTTTTTATATTGTAAAATATGTTTTTGTTATGTTTTGAAAAACAAAAAATCTGTTCTTAAAAACGCTGTCATTTTTTTTCTTCTAAATTTGTTAAATTTTTTATGACATTTTTTTAAAAGATTTTAATGAAATATTGAAAATTTTCTCACGCTCGTTTCTTTGTATATCCTAGAGTAGGATCGTGGTTAATATTTGAATTTACACAAATTAAAATTTATAGAAATATTTTTATATTCTCATTTAGTATATGAAAATCTATTTTCACAAAAGAATATCAATGAATATTTCACATAATATTCCTTACGAAAAGAGAATATACAATAAATTGGTTGCCTTGTATCAATTACCTTCTTTCTACCATATAAACATATTGACATGACATAAATATTCCTTTTTGTTGTTGTCTTATTAAAAAAAAATTAACTAAAATAAAATGAAATAGTAAGTTATTTTATTAGACAACTAAATTCCAAATAATAATAATAATAATAATAATAACACCATATCAACAAGCCAACATGGTATAACGGAGGTATATATGGATTATTTTTCCTATTTAAAAACATTTTAGGTAGTATATGTAAGTGAGAATATTGTATACAATATTTTATATATTAGAGTTTGTGGACCCCGCATTTTTAATGATGCGTTCCCACTCGATCGGCGAGACTCGCTTTTCGTTTATTTAGGTGAAAAATATGATTTTTAGAAAAGACTTGGAGTCGCCACTTACTTTTATTTATTTTTGAAGGGGAAAACAAGTAAGAATAAAACCCCTAAATGGACTCCTGATTTTTTTTGGAAAAGCTGTCTGCGAAAAACCTGAGTCTGGGTTCGGGGATCAGGTTACTTATTGGGAAGGTACGGTAAAGACCGTAGTACCCCTCTAAGCCCCTAAAAAAAATGGGTCTTTACTAAATAAGGTGAACCAGACATGACAATTAACTAGAAGATCAACAGATATCAAAACGATCATAGTTCAAAAATAAGTCATGATGACGAAATGATAAACAAAGTGAGAGTGAGAGTGTACCTTAGCAGTAGGTAATAAAGCGCTGTCATGAAAACAAGGTTAGTGTACAATGACAAGTGTAAAAAAAAATCTCACTCAAAACCAAATCAAAATCAAACAAAATGGAGAGTACAACTTACTTGAATTATTTTCGGAAAGAATGTTATGAATGTCGGGCCTCCACCAAAGCCCAATTAATTTTCGCTATGAATTAATTCTCATAAATTCCATTATTTTGGAATTATGAAAACTTATTCATTTCTAAATAAAAAAATTTGAAAAAAGGAATTTTGAAAATTAAATTTGAAATTTCGGAAGTGTGGAATTTTATTTTATAAAAAAATGAGTTTGAAAATTTTGGAAATCTCTTTGAGAATGGTATTTCAAAATAAATAAATAAATAAATAATTTAAAATAAAAATAAATAAAAAAATGAATAAATAAATAAATTTTGAATTTTGGAAAATGGAAATTTTGAGAATGGAATTTTGAAAAATTAAATTAAAAAAAAAAAATTGAAAATTTGGAAGGATTATTTTTTAAAAATGAAATTTCGGAAAATTAAATTTTACAAATTGGAAATTTGGAAACTTGGGACTTCGAGAATGGAATTTCGGAAAATTAAACTTAAAAAATGAAATTTTGGAAAATTATTTCGAAAATAGAAATTTTTGGAAAATTGGAATTTTTGAAAATCGAAACGTGAAGATCGAAGTTTTGAAAATTATATTTTTGATGTATGAGAATAAAAAAAAATAATGAATAAAAAGATGGTACGTAGTCGGTGGGACTCGCATCCCGAAAGTGGCCATGCAAAACGTGGTCCTGGGATGGAATATCTTATAACATAATAATAATAATAATAATAATAATAAAACAATCTCAACCTCACATACTTTAATACTATTTACACATGAAATATTGAAAACTAACAACTGAATATCAGAACATGATAAAATTAATTAAGGGAAACTAATTTTGAAATAAACTTACATTATTAAAATGAAATCTAGGCTTCAAAAACAACTAAACATTAATTAAAGCCAATCTAAACTTAAATTCTTAACACACATGATCAATTATTTTAACAAACTAAAATTTTACCTTAACCACAAATTAAATTAAAATAAACTATCTGAGACTAAATTTCTAACCTACAAAATTAAACTCATGATCAAATAGATAAGTTGATGACACAAACAAATAAATATGAATGCAATAACATATGACTGAAACGAAATACGAACTCAAGGAATTAAATAATTTTTATTTTATTTTATTTTATTTTATTTTTTATTTTTATAAACTTACGTTAGTAAAATAAATTTGAGCTTAACAAATATTTTTATCACTAATCAAGGAAAGTTTGAGATATAATACTTAACACATAAAAATCAATTATTTCGACATACTATAATTTTAACTAAACCTAAAGCCAATTCAAACCACCTTCAATAGATTTTTATTTTTTTTATTTTTTTTATTTTAAACTAAATTTTTTTTTAACCCATAGGTTCAATCTCATAAATGAATAAATAAATAAATAAGTTACAAAATATTAAATTAATAGCAAATAAATAAATAAACAATTAATAATTAAATGAATCAAAACTAAATTAAATAAAAATCAAACCATATATATATTATATATATATATATATATTTTTTTTAAAGTAAAACTACATAAAAAAAAATTATATTTTCCGAATTTAATATGATAAACCAAAAACTAACCTTAAACACAATTCTCATATTGTCATATTAAAATGAAACAAGTATATGCCGGCACTAGTAATAAAATTCAATCCACTTACCTATTATAATAATAATTCCACTAAAGAAAAATATCCAAACTTGCATTATTGCATAAACCTAAATAACAATTCTAGTTTTTTTTTTTTTTTTTAAACTCATGCTACTATATTCAAAATCAACACGTGCCAGAACTTGTAAAAGTCAAACCACTTACCTTTATAATAATATTTCCACTTAAAAAAATTATTCAAACTTGACATGTAAAAAAAAGGGTAAAAATAGTAATAAGAAAAATAATAATAAAATCCACCACATGAGACCACAACTGGGCCACGCAACAGTCACTAATTTATTCAAAAAGAAAACTTGAAGTGCCTGCCACTTATGGGAAATACCATGCCACCATTGACTTTTCATCATAGTTTATTTAAACTTTCTTATGTCCTTAGTGAGTGGCCTCTTCTGGAAGACGGAGAACGAAGCTCCATTTCTCCACTAAAGCAACAGCCCGCAGCCCATGTACACCTGGCAGCACACAAATCACCATGTAGAGCCTCATTCCTCTTCCTAAAAGGCAGCAAGAGACTCGCGAAATGCTTAAAAACATCATGATTGGGTGTCACATGGCATTTGCATGGAGCTTCGTTTACGAGGGTATGAATATGGATGGGAAGAAACGGGCACAAAATGGGCATGAGCGTGGGATGAGCAAGATGCAGCCATGCATGGAAACATCCAAACCCACTTTCCACCGCTAGGAACATCAAATTTGAAGGTCAAATAATGTGCACTCATTATGCTGAAACTCTACGTGTCGTCCTGGTATTTTAAAATCCCACGGGTTGTCCTGACTTGACTCACTAGGCCTTACATTCTTCCACAACACGAATTCAGCAGGATTTCGCTTCCTTGAATCAACATCAACCCGTTCACCACCCTTATTATTTTCCAACGGGTATGAGTCATGAGAAGTTGGAGCTAGGTATAGGGGGGGTATCATATAAGCATGGACCGTTCATTGGACTCCTTTGCAATATGTCACGAAGCGCCTCTTTTACCAAGACTTGAAAAGAAAGCTTTCAACCATCAAGTTGGGGAGGGTTCCTCCTGGATCAAAAATTCTCCGAATAACAAAATAAAAATAAAGAAACAAAGCAGAGTTGTTCCCAGAAAA